>NC_086444.1:159398872-160046697 GCF_028390025.1 Pseudophryne corroboree | reverse complement strand
TGCATCACCGCCAGCGGGTGGGCTCGGAATTCTGAGCCTTTTCCTCGCACCCCCAGTTGCGGGAGAATGTGAAGGAGGAGATGTTGACAGGTCGCGTTCCGCTTGACTTGACAATTTTCTCACCAGCAGGTCTTTGAAACCCAGCAGACTTGTGTGCGCCGGAAAGAGAGATCCAAGGTAGGTTTTAAATCTAGGATCGAGCACGGTGGCCAAAATGTAGTGCTCTGATTTCAACAGATTGACCACCCGTGAATCCTTGTTAAGCGAATTAAGGGCTCCATCCACAAGTCCCACATGCCTAGCGGAATCGCTCTGTCTTAGCTCCTCCTTCAATGTCTCCAGCTTCTTCTGCAAAAGCCTGATGAGGGGAATGACCTGACTCAGGCTGGCAGTGTCTGAACTGACTTCACGTGTGCAAGTTCAAAAGGTTGCAGAACCTTGCACAACGTTGAAATCATTCTCCACTGCGCTTGAGACAGGTGCATTCCACCTCCTATATCGTGGTCAGTTGTATAGGCTTGAATGGCCTTTTGCTGCTCCTCCAACCTCTGAAGCATATAGAGGGTTGAATTCCACCTCGTTACCACCTCCTGCTTCAGATGATGGCAGGGCAGGTTCAGGCGTTTTTGGTGGTGCTCCAGTCTTCTGTACGTGCTGCCTGTACGCCGAAAGTGTCCCGCAATTTTTCTGGCCACCGACAGCATCTCTTGCACGCCCCTGTCGTTTTTTAAAAAATTCTGCACCACCAAATTCAAGGTATGTGCAAAACATGGGACGTGCTGGAATTTGCCCAGATGTAATGCACGCACAATATTGCTGGCGTTGTCCGATGCCACAAATCCACAGGAGAGTCCAATTGGGGTAAGCCATTCCGCGATGATCTTCCTCAGTTGCCGTAAGAGGTTTTCAGCTGTGTGCGTATTCTGGAAACCGGTGATACAAAGCGTAGCCTGCCTAGGAACGAGTTGGCGTTTGCGAGATGCTGCTACTGGTGCCGCCGCTGCTGTTCTTGCGGCGGGAGTCCATACATCTACCCAGTGGGCTGTCACAGTCATATAGTCCTGACCCTGCCCTGCTCCACTTGTCCACATGTCCGTGGTTAAGTGGACATTGGGTACAGCTGCATTTTTTAGGACACTGGTGACTCTTTTTCTGAGGTCTGTGTACATTTTCGGTATCGCAACCCTAGAGAAATGGAACCTAGATGGTATTTGGTACCGGGGACACAGTACCTCCAACAAGTCTTTAGTTGGCTCTGCAGTAATGATGGATACCGGAACCACGTTTCTCACCACCCAGGATGTCAAGGCCTCAGTTATCCGCTTTGCAGTAGGATGACTGCTGTGATATTTAATCTTCCTCGCAAATGACTGTTGGACAGTCAATTGCTTGGTGGAAGTAGTAAAAGTGGTCTTACGACTTCCTCTCTGGGATGACCATCGACTCCCAGCAGCAACAACAGCAGCGCCAGCAGCAGTAGGCGTTACACGCAAGGATGCATCGGAGGAATCCCAGGCAGGAGAGGAATCGTCAGAATTGCCAGTGACATGGCCTGCAGGACTATTGGCATTCCTGGGGAAGGAGGAAATTGACACTGAGGGAGTTGGTGGGGTGGTTTGCGTGAGCTTGGTTACAAGAGGAAGGGATTTACTGGTCAGTGGAGTGCTTCCGCTGTCACCCAAAGTTTTTGAACTTGTCACTGACTTATTATGAATGCGCTGCAGGTGACGTATAAGGGAGGATGTTCCGAGGTGGTTAACGTCCTTACCCCTACTTATTACAGCTTGACAAAGGGAACACACGGCTTGACACCTGTTGTCCGCATTTCTGGTGAAATACCTCCACACCGAAGAGCTGATTTTTTTGGTATTTTCACCTGGCATGTCAACGGCCATATTCGTCCCACGGACAACAGGTGTCTCCCCGGGTGCCTGACTTAAACAAACCACCTCACCATCAGAATCCTCCTTGTCAATTTCCTCCCCAGCGCCAGCAACACCCATATCCTCCTCATCCTGGTGGACTTCAACACTGACATCTTCAATCTCACTATCAGGAACTGGACTGCGGGTGCTCCTTCCAGCACTTGCAGGGGGCGTGCAAATGGTGGAAGGCGCATGCTCTTCACATCCAGTGTTGGGAAGGTCAGGCATCGCAACCGACACAATTGGACTCTCCTTGTGGATTTGGGATTTCGAAGAACGCACAGTTCTTTGCTGTGCTTTTGCCAGCTTGAGTCGTTTCATTTTTCTAGCGAGAGGCTGAGTGCTTCCATCCTCATGTGAAGCTGAACCACTAGCCATGAACATAGGCCAGGGCCTCAGCCGTTCCTTGCCACTCCGTGTGGTAAATGGCATATTGGCAAGTTTACGCTTCTCCTCCGACAATTTTAGTTTAGGTTTTGGAGTCCTTTTTTTTCTGATATTTGGTGTTTTGGATTTGACATGCTCTGTACTATGACATTGGGCATCGGCCTTGGCAGACGACGTTGCTGGCATTTCATCGTCTCGGCCATGACTAGTGGCAGCAGCTTCAGCACGAGGTGGAAGTGGATCTTGATCTTTCCCTAATTTTGGAACCTCAACTTTTTTGTTCTCCATATTTTATAGGCAGAACTAAAAGGCACCTCAGGTAAACAATGGAGATGGATGGATTGGATACTAGTATACAATTATGGACGGACTGCCACGGTTAGGTGGTATAAAAAAACCACGGTTAGGTGGTATATATTATAATAATAATACAATTATGGATGGACGGACTGCCTGCCGACTGCCGACACAGAGGTAGCCACAGCCGTGAACTACCGCACTGTACACTGGTTGATAAAGAGATAGTAGTATACTCGTAACAACTAGTATGACACTATGACGACGGTATAAAGAAAGAAAAAAAAATACCACAGTTAGGTGGTATATATTATAATAATAATACAATTATGGATGGACGGACTGCCTGCCGACTGCCGACACAGAGGTAGCCACAGCCGTGAACTACCGCACTGTACACTGGTTGATAAAGAGATAGTAGTATACTCGTAACAACTAGTATGACACTATGACGACGGTATAAAGAATGAAAAAAAAACCACGGTTAGGTGGTATATATTATAATAATAATACAATTATGGATGGACGGACTGCCTGCCGACTGCCGACACAGAGGTAGCCACAGCCGTGAACTACCGCACTGTACACTGGTTGATAAAGAGATAGTAGTATACTCGTAACAACTAGTATGACACTATGACGACGGTATAAAGAAAGAAAAAAAAATACCACGGTTAGGTGGTATATATTATAATAATAATACAATTATGGATGGACGGACTGCCTGCCGACTGCCGACACAGAGGTAGCCACAGCCGTGAACTACCGCACTGTACACTGGTTGATAAAGAGATAGTAGTATACTCGTAACAACTAGTATGACACTATGACGACGGTATAAAGAATGAAAAAAAAACCACGGTTAGGTGGTATATATTATAATAATAATACAATTATGGATGGACGGACTGCCTGCCGACTGCCGACACAGAGGTAGCCACAGCCGTGAACTACCGCACTGTACACTGGTTGATAAAGAGATAGTAGTATACTCGTAACAACTAGTATGACACTATGACGACGGTATAAAGAAAGAAAAAAAAATACCACGGTTAGGTGGTATATATTATAATAATAATACAATTATGGATGGACGGACTGCCTGCCGACTGCCGACACAGAGGTAGCCACAGCCGTGAACTACCGCACTGTACACTGGTTGATAAAGAGATAGTAGTATACTCGTAACAACTAGTATGACACTATGACGACGGTATAAAGAATGAAAAAAAAACCACGGTTAGGTGGTATATATTATAATAATAATACAATTATGGATGGACGGACTGCCTGCCGACTGCCGACACAGAGGTAGCCACAGCCGTGAACTACCGCACTGTACACTGGTTGATAAAGAGATAGTAGTATACTCGTAACAACTAGTATGACACTATGACGACGGTATAAAGAATGAAAAAAAAACCACGGTTAGGTGGTATATATTATAATAATAATACAATTATGGATGGACGGACTGCCTGCCGACTGCCGACACAGAGGTAGCCACAGCCGTGAACTACCGCACTGTACACTGGTTGATAAAGAGATAGTAGTATACTCGTAACAACTAGTATGACACTATGACGGTATAAAGAATGAAAAAAAAAAACCACGGTTAGGTGGTATATATTATAATAATAATACAATTATGGATGGACGGACTGCCTGCCGACTGCCGACACAGAGGTAGCCACAGCCGTGAACTACCGCACTGTACACTGGTTGATAAAGAGATAGTAGTATACTCGTAACAACTAGTATGACACTATGACGACGGTATAAAGAAAGAAAAAAAAATACCACGGTTAGGTGGTATATATTGTAATACAATTATGGATGGACGGACTGCCTGCCGAGTTCCGACTGCCGACACAGAGGTAGCCACAGCCGTGAACTACCGCACTGTACTGTGTCTGCTGCTAATATAGACTGGTTGATAAAGAGATAGTATACAATACATACAACAATAATATACTACTATACTGGTGGTCAGGCACTGGTCACCACTAGTCACACTGGCAGTGGCACTCCTGCAGCAAAAGTGTGCACTGTTTAATTTTAAATTAATATAATATTATGTACTCCTGGGGGCTCCTGCTATAACAACCTGCAGTGCTCCCCAGTCTCCCCCACAATTATTATAAGCTTTGCCTTTTATACATTGATGTGCAGCACACTGGGCTGAGCTGAGTGCACACAGACTGAGTCACACTGTGTGACTGGCTGCTGCTGTGTATCGTTTTTTTTCAGGCAGAGAACGGATATAGCAGAGAACGGATATATTATATTAAAATAAATAAAAGTTAACTAACAACAACTGCACTGGTCACTGTGGTAAACTCTGTCTGACTCTGCACAATCTCTCTCTCTCTTCTAATCTAATTTCTAATGGAGAGGACGCCAGCCACGTCCTCTCCCTATCAATCTCAATGCACGTGTGAAAATGGCGGCGACGCGCGGCTCCTTATATAGAATCCGAGTCTCGCGAGAATCCGACAGCGTCATGATGACGTTCGGGCGCGCTCGGGTTAACCGAGCAAGGCGGGAGGATCCGAGTCTGCTCGGACCCGTGAAAAAAACATGAAGTTCGTGCGGGTTCGGTTTCAGAGAAACCGAACCCGCTCATCTCTAATTTTAACTCCACATATTTAAGTGGTTCAAACCAATGTGACTTTTGGAACCCAAAAACTACATTTAGATCCCAAGGTGCCACTGGAGGCACAAAAGGAGGCTGTATATACAGTACCCCTTTCACAAACGTCTGAACTTCAGGGACTGAAGCTAGTTCTTTTTGGAAGAAAATTAACAGGGCCGAAATTTGAACCTTAATGGACCCCCATTTCAGGCCCATAGACACTCCTGTTTGCAGGAAATGTAGGAATCGACCTAGTTGAAAATTCCTCCGTCAGGGCCTTACTGGCCTCACACCACGCAACATATTTTCGCCAAATGCGGTGATAATGTTTTGCGGTTATATCTTTCCTGGCTTTGATCAGGATAGGAATGACTTCATTCGGAATGCCTTTCTCCTTCAGGATCCGGCGTTCAACCGCCATGCCGTCAACCGCAGCCGCGGTAAGTCTTGGAACAGACAGGGTCCTTGCTGGAGCAGGTCCCTTCTTAGAGGTAGAGGCCCCGGATCCTCCGTGAGCATCTCTTGAAGTTCCGGTTACCAAGTCCTTCTTGGCCAATCCGGAGCCACGAATATAGTGCTTACTCCTCTCCATCTTATAATTCTCAGTACCTTTGGTATGAGAGGCAGAGGAGGGAACACATACACTGACTGGTACACCCACTGTGTTACCAGAGCGTCTACAGCTATTGCCTGAGGGTCCCTTGACCTGGCGCAATACTTGTCGAGTTTTATAAACATGTGGAAGACTTCTGGGTGAAGTCCCCACTCTCCCGGGTGGAGGTCGTGTCTGCTGAGGAAGTCTGCTTCCCAGTTGTCCACTCCCGGAATGAATACTGCTGACAGTGCTATCACATGATTTTCCGCCCAGCGAAGAATCCTTGCAGCTTCTGCCATTGCCCTCCTGCTTCTTGTGTCACCCTGTCTGTTTACGTGGGTGACTGCCGTGATGTTGTCCGAATGGATCAACTCCGGGTGACCTTGAAGCAGAGGTCTTGCTGAGCTTAGAGCATTGTAAATGGCCCTTAGCTTCAGGATATTTATGTGAAGTGATGTCTCCAGGCTTGACCATAAGCTCTGGAAATTCCTTCCCTGTGTGACTGCTCCCCAGCCTCGCAGGCTGGCATCCGTGGTCACCAGGACCCAGTCCTGAATGTGCGGCCCTCTAGAAGATGAGCACTCTGCAACCACCACAGGAGAGACACCATTGTGCTTGGTGACAGGGTTATCCGCTGATGCATCTGAAGATGCGACCCGGACCATTTGTCCAGCAGGTCCCACTGGAAAGTTCTTGCGTGGAATCTGCCGAATGGGATTGCTTCGTAGGAAGCCACCATTTTTCCCAGAACCATTTCATTGATGTACTGAGACTTGGCTCGGTTATAGGAGGTTCCCGACTAGCTCGGATAACTCCCTGACTTTCTCCTCCGGGAGAAACACCTTTTTCTGGACTGTGTCCAGGATCATCCCTAAGAACAGAAGACGAGTCGTCGGAATCAGCTGCGATTTTGGAATATTGAGAATCCAATCGTGCTGCCGCAACACTACCTGAGATAGTGCTACACCGACCTCCAACTGTTCCCTGGATCTTACCCTTATCAGGGAATCATCCAAGTAAGGGATAACTAAAATTCCTTTCCTTCGAAGGAGTATCATCATTTCGGCCATTACCTTGGTAAAGACCCGGGGTGCCGTGGACCATCCATACGGCAGCGTCTGAAACTGATAGTGACAGTTCTGTACCATAAACCTGAGGTACCCTTGGTGAGAAGGGTAAATTGGGACATGAAGGTAAGCATCCTTGATGTCCCGAGACATCATGTAGTCCCCTTCTTCCAGGTTCGCAATCACTGCTCTGAGTGACTCAATCTTGAATTTGAACCTCCGTATGTAAGTGTTCAAGATTTTAGATTTAGAATCGGTCTCACCGAGCCGTCCGGCTTCGGTACCACAACAGTGTGGAATAATACCCCGTTCCCTGTTGCAGGAGGGGTACCTTGATTATCACCTGCTGGGAATACAGCTTGTGAATGGCTTCCAAAACTGCCTCCCTGTCAGAAGGAGACATCGTTAAAGCCGACTTTAGGAAAACGGCGAGGGGGAGACGTCTCGAATTCCAATTTGTACCCCTGAGATATCACCTGAAGGATCCAGGGGTCTACTTGCGAGTGAGCCCACTGCGCGCTGAAATTCATTGAGACGGGCCCCCACCGTGCCTGATTCTGCTTGTAAAGCCCCAGCGTCATACTGAGGGCTTGGCAGAGGCGGGAGAGGGTTTCTGTTCCTGGGAACTGGCTGATTTCTGCAGCCTTTTTCCTCTCTCTCTGTCACGGGGCAGAAATGAGGAACCTTTTGCCCGCTTGCCTACGAAAAGACTGCGCCTAATAATACGGCGTCTTCTTATGTTGAGAGGCGACCTGGGGTACAAACGTGGATTTCCCAGCTGTTGCCGTGGCCACCAGGTCTGAAAGACCGACCCCAAATAACTCCTCCCCTTATTAAGGCAATACTTTCAAATGCCGTTTGGAATCCGCATCACCTGACCACTGTCGTGTCCATAACCCTCTACTGGCAGAAATGGACAACGCACTTAGACTTGATGCCAGTCTGCAAATATTCCGCTGTGCATCACGCATATATAGAAATGCATCTTTTAAATGCTCTATAGGCAATAATATACTGTCCCTATCTAGGGTATCAATATTTTCAGTCAGGGAATCCGACCACGCCAACCCAGCACTGCACATCCAGGCTGAGGCGATTGCTGGTCGCAGTATAACACCAGTATGTGTGTAAATACATTTTAGGATACCCTCCTGCTTTCTATCAGCAGGATCCTTAAGGGCGGCCATCTCAGGAGAGGGTAGAGCCCTTGTTCTTACAAGCGTGTGAGCGCTTTATCCACCCTAGGGGGTGTTTCCCAACGCACCCTAACCTCTGGCGGGAAAGGATATAATGCCAATAACATTTTAGAAATTATCAGTTGTTATCGGGGGAAACCCACGCATCATCACACACCTCATTTAATTTCTCAGATTCAGGAAAACTACAGGTAGTTTTTCCTCACCGAACATAATACCCCTTTTTGGTGGTACTCGTATTATCAGAAATGTGTAAAACATTTTTCATTGCCTCAATCATGTAACGTGTGGCCCTACTGGAAGTCACATTTGTCTCTTCACCGTCGACACTGGAGTCAGTATCCGTGTCGGCGTCTATATCTGCCATCTGAGGTAACGGGCGCTTTAGAGCCCCTGACGGCCTATGAGACGTCTGGACAGGCACAAGCTGAGTAGCCGGCTGTCTCATGTCAACCACTGTCTTTTATACAGAGCTGACACTGTTACGTAATTCCTTCCAACAGTTCATCCACTCAGGTGTCGACCCCCTAGGGGGTGACATCACTATTACAGGCAATCTGCTCCGTCTCCACATCATTTTTCTCCTCATACATGTCGACACAAACGTACCGACACACAGCACACACACAGGGAATGCTCTGATAGAGGACAGGACCCCACTAGCCCTTTGGGGAGACAGAGGGAGAGTTTGCCAGCACACACCAGAGCGCTATATATATACAGGGATAACCTTATATAAGTGTTTTTCCCCTTATAGCTGCTGTATTTTTAATACTGCGCGTAATTAGTGCCCCCCCTCTCTTTTTTAACCCTTTCTGTAGTGTAGTGACTGCAGGGGAGAGCCAGGGAGCTTCCCTCCAACGGAGCTGTGAGGGAAAATGGCGCCAGTGTGCTGAGGAGATAGGCTCCGCCCCCTTCTCGGCGGCCTTATCTCCCGTTTTTCTTGTATTCTGGCAGGGGTTAAATTCATCCATATAGCCCAGGAGCTATATGTGATGCATTTATTTTGCCATCCAAGGTGTTTTTATTGCGTCTCAGGGCGCCCCCCCCCCAGCGCCCTGCACCCTCAGTGACCGGAGTGTGAAGTGTGCTGAGAGCAATGGCGCACAGCTGCAGTGCTGTGCGCTACCTTGTTGAAGACAGGACGTCTTCTGCCGCCGATTTTCCGGACCTCTTCTGTCTTCTGGCTCTGTAAGGGGGCCGGCGGCGCGGCTCTGGGACCTATCCATGGCTGGGCCTGTGATCGGTCCCTCTGGAGCTAATGTCCAGTAGCCTAAGAAGCCCAATCCACTCTGCACGCAGGTGAGTTCGCTTCTTCTCCCCTTAGTCCCTCGATGCAGTGAGCCTGTTGCCAGCAGGTCTCACTGAACATAAAAAAACCTAAAACTAAACTTTTCACTAAGCAGCTCAGGAGAGCCACCTAGTGTGCACCCTTCTCGTTCGGGCACAAAAATCTAACTGAGGCTTGGAGGAGGGTCATAGGGGGAGGAGCCAGTGCACACCAGGTAGTTCTAAAGCTTTACTTTTGTGCCCAGTCTCCTGCGGAGCCGCTATTCCCCATGGTCCTTACGGAGTCCCCAGCATCCACTTAGGACGTTAGAGAAACTATCAGAAAAAACAGTAAGGGAAAACAACTGGAACCCAGAATGTCCTCCTTTATATTCTATGAATAACTCACAGGTCCTAGTCTATTTCTGGACTAACTGAAACTTATCTGATAAGTGGTCCCCGGAGTGGGAACCCACCAGATCGACTCAGCGACAAGTGGTTGAAGTAGTGGAAAAAGAAACGACCTCCACTTCTGCGAACCTAACAAGGCTGCAGAACACTTACCTTTTCACCTTTCACTGTCTGCACAGAAAAGGAAAAACAAGAACGGTATCGAACCGGTTACAAATGACTGCACCCATAAAAGAATGCATCACCAACCGTCGTGAAGTAGGTTAATTCACGAAATTAGGCTTACTAGAGAAATCCGTCGAGAATTACTGAACAGAGGCCACACCCACAGCTGTACACCTCCCTCCAGCATCTCCCGGAGACATCCTCCGCAATTTTTCGGCCATACCTCCTGCTGTCACGTGGCAGCCTGCTGTAATGTTATAATGTAGAACTAACATAGGCAAGGTTACCCACTCTGGGTAGGGCAATATTGTCTGATGCCTACCCGAATACCACACTTTCTCAAAAGTATACAGTGCAAATAAGGACAAAAAATAGAAATAAAATTTCACTTAGCTGCCTGTGTATGATCTTTTGCGACCGGGCTCTGCGTCAACCAGGAGTTGACTGCCATAATTTTCTCTCCGCGTTGTGAAGAGAATAATATTCGGACTCCTCAAGAGGATCGAAACCAACTCGTCACGGCCAATCTAGAGCTTAATCAACAGAGCGGCCGGGACAGGATAAGAATACCATTATTTCAGCATTCATTGATAAACATCCTGCCACACACAATATAACACATATATTCAAAGCCTGCATACTGTATATAAACCCATATCTACATATATAAACATATAGACGTAACCTATATGCCATTGAATTGTCCCGACCAGCCAGGTCCCTAGAGACAGTAATGTGTTGGGAATGTGTATGACCATGTACTGACATGTACCCGATGTGGAATTACCTGTAACGTTATGGTCGACAGAAACTTAGTAAATGTCGACAGCAAGGGATAGTAAGCGGGCAAAAATTAATAATAATAATAATAATAACTGGGAACCCCGAGAGGTCTGAGGGAAGCATACAAATACAATTTTAATAAGACCCCCCCCCACCTGAATACCTATATACATATATATATAGGTACAAGGCAATAACAGCCTGACAATATTTTTCACCCAGGAAATACCGTTGATGCCGACAGGGCATCACAAACCATTGTGACTTCCCTTCTGTGTTTACGGTTTTAAGCACACAAAAAACCAACTCGGTAATACTTAATTCACCGAATCAAGCACCACCGTGTGCCGGAGCAGCCACCAGATTTTTCCACAACCGCTCGTAGCTAAACCCCCACACCCGTCGACATATGTCGACTAACCAATAATGGGTAGACTAACAGGGACAGTGAATGTATGTAGTACAACCAGGATTATGCATCCCATATCCAACATCATGCTATATGACAACCATATAGCAGTATAACCACTGTGCCCCCCTCCATCTTACTACACAGCAAGTACTGGGGGGAATGTGAGGAAAATGGCGCTGACTCGTTCTGAGGACTAAGCTCCGCCTCCTCCCAGCGTTTTCTCGCCCCATAAGCGAAAACATACATAGACTGGGCCCTTATATAGTGTACATCCACTATAACTATAACTATATATATATATATATATATATATACTTAAAAAACACGTTCAGGGTGCCCCCTTGCACCCTGCACCCAAGTACCATTGGTGTGTGGGAGCACTGGCGCGGCGCACGACCGCCTTTATGTCCAGCGGTATCGTGCGCGGCGCCGGGGACCAGTATGCAGCCCAGGGCGCCCCCCTCCATCCCAGCGCCCTGCACCCCTGGAGCCGGCGTCGGAAGAAAATGGCGCGTAACGCACGGGAACATGCTGGCGGGCTCCGGGGCACAGCGCCTCGGCACCGCCAGACATCTTACTGTTAAATGTCGCCCAGGGCGCTCCCCCTCCCAGCGCCCTGCACCCGGGAGAGCAGGCGTCGGGGAGGAAAACGGCGCGTAGTGCGCCACGATGAGCTGCCGGGGGACCGGGACCCGGAGCACCGGCAGCACCAGAGATAACATATTAGCGCCACCATAATATGCTGCCCGGGGCGCCCCCCCCCCCCCCAGCGCCCTGCACCCGCAGGAGCTGGCTGCGGGGAGGAATGAGATATATGCTGACGGGGATAGGATATACAGTGCCCAGGCACCGATCCGCTTTTATGTCAGTCCATGAAGAAAACCAGTAACCTGCTGCCCAGGGCGCTCCCCCCCAGCGCCCTGCACCCTGAGAATGCGTTGGTGTGTGGGAGCATGGAGTGTAGCACGATCTGTTACCTCCGTTACTGAAGTCTTCTGCCGTCACTGAAGTCTTCTGTTCTTCTCATACTCACCCGGTTTCGTTCTTCTGGCTTCTGTGAGGGGGTTGACGGCGTGGCTCCGGGAACAAGCAGCTAGGCGCACCAAGTGATCGAACCCTCTGGAGCTAATGGTGTCCAGTAGCCGAGAAGCAGAGCCTTTAAACTAAGAAGAAGTAGGTCCTGCTTCTCTTCCCTCACTCCCACGCTGCAGAGAGCCTGTAGCCAACAGGTCTGCCTGAAAATAACAAACCTAACATAAAGTCTTTCAGAGAAACTCAGGAGAGCTCCCCTAGTGTGTGTCCAGTCACTCCTGGGCACAAAGTCTAACTAAGGTCTGGAGGAGGGGCATAGAGGGAGGAGCCAGTTCACACCCAGTTTAAGTCTTTATAGTGTGCCCAAGCTCCTGCGGATCCGTCTATGCCCCATGGTCCTTTTGGAGTCCCCAGCATCCTCTAGGACGTATGAGAAATTATTATTATTATTATTATTATTATTATGCTGTGTGTGAGTTTGGGGAGTGGTACCCCCCAGGTCTGGTGTGACTGGGCTACCTTGGGGTAGCACGCCATATTATTTATTTAGCACTTATGTAACACTCCTATTTTTCCACTAATCTTACTCTTTTGAGTATTTTATTAACACCCTTATTTTTGTAGCACTTTCTAACCCATAGCTTCTGCTTCTTTCTTAACACATATTAACACTTTAGTATCTCAATGGTGTGCTGCCCTAGGGTGGTCGGGCCTGAGCCGACTTTGTGGGGTCCAAGCCCTGGACTTATGCTTAGTTAGGGACCTCCACTTATAGAGCAGCCGTGAAGTGGCCTGGAGGCTTATCATATCTTTTGCAAAACATATGTAAAGAAGAGCTCTACATTTTCTATTATTACATAGTATATAGTAGAGATGAGCGGGTTCGGTTCCTCGGAATCCGAACCCCCCCGAACTTCACCCATTTTACACGGGTCCGAGGCATACTCGGATTCTCCCGTATGGCTCGGTTAACCCGAGCGTGCCCGAACGTCATCATCCCGCTGTCGGATTCTCGCGAGATTCGGATTCTATATAAGGAGCCGCGCGTCGCCGCCATTTTTCACTCGTGGCTGGCGTCCTCTCACTTTGTTTCAGGGGGCTGCATATCTTTATTCTGGGGACCAGCAGTATTATAGGAGGAGTACAGTGCAGAGTTTTGCTGACCAGTGACCACCAGTATTATACGTTGTCTGCCTGAAAAACGCTCCATATCTGTGCTCAGTGTGCTGCATATATCTGTGCTCACACTGCTTTATTGTGGGGACTGGGGAGTGGGACCAGCAGTATTATATAGGAGGAGTACAGTGCAGAGTTTTGCTGACCAGTGACCACCACCAGTATACGTTGTCTGCCTGAAAAACGCTCCATATCCGTGCTCAGTGTGCTGCATGTATCTGTGCTCACACTGCTTTATTGTGGGGACTGGGGACCAGCAGTATTATATGGGAGGAGTACAGTTCAGAGTTTTGCTGACCAGTGACCACCAGTATTATACGTTCTCTGCCTGAAAAACGCTCCATATTTGTGCTCAGTGTGCTGCATATATCTGTGCTCACACTGCTTTATTGTGGGGACTGGGGACCAGCAGTATTATATAGGAGGAGTACAGTGCAGAGTTTTGCTGACCAGTGACCACCAGTATTATACGTTCTCTGCCTGAAAAACGCTCCATATCTGTGGTGCATTGTAGTATATAGTAGGAGTACAGTGCATCATTTTGCTGATTACCAGTATATAATATATAGGAGTACGGTACAGAAGGCCACTGCTCTACCTACCTCTGTGTCGTCAAGTATACTATCCATCCATACCTGTGGTGCATTTCAGTTTTGCACAGTTTGCTGACAACCAGTATATAATATATAGCAGTACGGTACAGTAGGCCACTGCTCTACCTACCTCTGTGTCGTCAAGTATACTATCCATCCATACCTGTGGTGCATTTCAGTTTTGCACAGTTTGCTGACCACCAGTATATAATATATAGCAGTACGGTACAGTAGGCCACTGCTCTACCTACCTCTGTGTCGTCAAGTATACTATCCATCCATACCTGTGGTGCATTTAAGTTTTGCACAGTTTGCTGACCACCAGTATATAATATATAGCAGTACGGTAAAGTAGGCCACTGCTCTACCTATCTTTGTGTCGTCAAGTATACTATCCATCCATACCTGTGGTGCATTTCAGTTTTGCACAGTTTGCTGACCACCAGTATATAATATATAGCATTACGGTACAGTAGGCCACTGCTCTACCTACCTCTGTGACGTCAAGTATACTATCCATCCATACCTGTGGTGCATTTCAGTTTTGCACAGTTTGCTGACCACCAGTATATAATATAAAGCAGTATGGTACAGTAGGCCACTGCTCTACCTACCTCTGTGTCGTCAAGTATACTATCCATCCATACCTGTGGTGCATTTCAGTTGTGCACAGTATATATAGTAGTAGGCCATTGCTATTGATACTGGCATATAATTCCACACATTAAAAAATGGGGAACAAAAATGTGGAGGGTAAAATAGGGAAAGATCAAGATCCACTTCCACCTCGTGCTGAAGCTGCTGCCACTAGTCATGGCCGAGACGATGAAATGCCATCAACGTCGTCTGCCAAGGCCGATGCCCAATGTCATAGTAGAGAGCATGTAAAGTCCAAAACACAAAAGTTCAGTAAAATTACCCAAGAATCAAAATTAAAAGCGTCTGAGGAGAAGCGTAAACTTGCCAATATGCCATTTACGACACGGAGTGGCAAGGAACGGCTGAGGCCCTGGCCTATGTTCATGGCTAGTGGTTCAGCTTCAGATGAGGATGGAAACACTTATCCTCTCGCTAGAAAAATGAAAAGACTTAAGCTGGCAAAAGCACTGCAAAGAACTGTGCGTTCTTCTAAATCACAAATCCCCAAGGACAGTCCAATTGAGTCGGCTGCGATGCCTGACCTTCCCAACACTGGACGGGAAGAGGTGGCGCCTTCCACCATTTGCACGCCCCCTGCAATTGCTGGAAGGAGCACCCGCAGTCCAGTTCCTGATAGTCAAATTGAAGATGTCACTGTTGAAGTACACCAGGATGAGGATATGGGTGTTGCTGGCGCTGAGGAGGAAATTGACAAGGAGGATTCTGATGGTGAGGTGGTTTGTTTAAGTCAGGCACCCGGGGAGACACCTGTTGTCCGTGGGACGAATATGGCCATTGACATGCCTGGTCAAATTACAAATAAAATCACCTCTTCGGTGTGGAATTATTTTAACACAAATGCGGACAACAGGTGTCAAGCCGTGTGTTGCCTTTGTCAAGCTGTAATAAGTAGGGGTAAGGACGTTAACCACCAAGGAACATCCTCCCTTATACGTCACCTGCAGCGCATTCATCATAAGTCAGTGACAAGTTCAAAAACTTTGGATGACAGAGGAAGCAGTCCACTGACCACTAAATCCCTTCCTCTTGTAACCAAGCTCCTGCAAACCACACTACCAACTCCCTCAGTGTCAATTTCCTCCTTACACAGGAAAGCCAATAGTCCTGCAGGCCATGTCACTGGCAAGTCTGACGAGTCCTCTCCTGCCTGGGATTCCTCCGATGCATCCTTGAGTGTAACGCCTACTGCTGCTGGCGCTGCTGTTGTTGCTGCTGAGAGTCGATCGTCATCCCAGAGGGGAAGTCGGAAGACCACTTGTACTACTTCCAGTAAGCAATTGACTGTCCAACAGTCCTTTGCGAGGAAGATGAAATATCACAGCAGTCGTCCTGCTGCAAAGCGGATAACTCAGGCCTTGGTAGCCTGGGCGGTGAGAAACGTGTTTCCGGTATCCACCGTTAATTCACAGGCAACTACAGACTTGATTGAGATACTGTGTCCCCGGTACCAAATACCATCTAGGTTCCATTTCTCTAGGCAGGCGATACCGAAAATGTACACAGACCTCAGAAAAAGACGTTGTACCCAATGTCCACTTAACCACGGACATGTGGACAAGTGGAGCAGGGCAGACTCAGGACTATATGACTGTGACAGCCCACTGGGTAGATGTATTGCCTCCCGCAGCAAGAACAGCAGCGGCGGCACCAGTAGCAGCATCTCGCAAATGCCAACTCGTTCCTAGGCAGGCTACGCTTTGTATCACCGCTTTCCAGAAGAGGCACACAGCTGACAACCTCTTACGGAAACTGAGGAACATCATCGCAGAATGGCTTACCCCAAATGGACTCTCCAATATTGTGCGTGCATTACATCTGGGCAAATTCCAGCACGTCCCATGTTTTGCACATACATTGAATTTGGTGGTGCAGAATTATTTAAAAAACGGCAGGGGCGTGCAAGAGATGCTGTCGGTGGCCCGAAGAATTGCGGGCCACTTTCCGCATTCAGCCACCGCGTACCGAAGACTGGAACACCAGCAAACACTCCTGAACCTGCCCTACCATCATCTGAAGCAAGAGGTGGTAACGAGGTGGAATTCAACCCTCTATATGCTTCAGAGGATGGAGGAGCAGCAAAAGGCCATTCAAGCCTATACATCTGCCTACGATATAGGCAAAGGAGGGGGAATGCACCTGACTCAAGCGCAGTGGAGAATGATTTCAACGTTGTGCAAGGTTCTGCAACCCTTTGAACTTGCCACACGTGAAGTCAGTTCAGACACTGCCAGCCTGAGTCAGGTCATTCCCCTCATCAGGCTTTTGCAGAAGATGCTGGAGACATTGGAGGAGCTAAAACAGAGCGATTCCGCTAGGCATGTGGGACTTGTGGATGGAGCCCTTAATTCGCTTAACCAGGATTCACGGGTGGTCAATCTGTTGAAATCAGAGCACTACATTTTGGCCACCGTGCTCGATCCTAGATTTAAAACCTACGTTGTATCTCTCTTTCCGGCAGACACAAGTCTGCAGAGATTCAAAGACCTGCTGGTGAGAAAATTGTCAAGTCAAGTGGAACGTGACCCGTCAACAGCTCCTCCTTCACATTCTCCCGCAACTGGGGGTGCGAGGAAAAGGCTAAGAACTCCGAGCCCACCCGCTGGCAGTGATGCAGGGCAGTCTGGAGCGAGTGCTGACATCTGGTCCGGACTGAAGGACCTGCCAACGATTACTGACATGTCGTCTACTGTCACTGCATATGATTCTCTCACCATTGAAAGAATGATGGAGGATTATATGAGTGACCGCATCCAAGTAGGCACGTCAGACAGTCCGTACGTATACTGGCAGGAAAAAGAGGCAATTTGGAGGCCCTTGCAGAAACTGGCTTTATTTTACCTAAGTTGCCCACCCTCCAGTGTGTACTCCGAAAGAGTGTTTAGTGCAGCCGCTCACCTTGTCAGCAATCGGCATACGAGGTTACTTCCAGAAAATGTGGAGAAGATGATGTTCATCAAAATGAATTATAATCAATTCCTCCGTGGAGACATTCACCAGCAATTGCCTCCAGAAAGTACACTGGGACCTGAGATGGTGGATTCCAGTGGGGACGAATTAATAATCTGTGAGGAGGGGGATGTACACAGTGAAAGGGGTGAGGAATCGGACGATGAGGAGGAGGTGGACATCTTACCTCTGTAGAGCCAGTTTGTGCAAGGAGAGATTGATTGCTTCTTTTTTGGTGGGGGCCCAAACCAACCAGTCATTTCAGTCACAGTTGTGTGGCAGACCCTGTCGCTGAAATGATGGGTTTGTTAAAGTGTGCATGTCCTGTTTATACAACATAAGGGTGGGTGGGAGGGCCCAAGGACAATTCCATCTTGCACCTCTTTTTTCTTTCATTTTTCTTTGCATCATGTGCTGTTTGGGGACTTTTTTTTTAAGTGCCATCCTGCCTGACACTGCAGTGCCACTCCTAGATGGGCCAGGTGTTTGTGTCGGCCACTTGTGTCGCTTAGCTTAGCCATCCAGCGACCTTGGTGCACCTCTTTTTTTCTTTGCAGCATGTGCTGTTTGGGGACTATTTTTTTGAAGTGCCATCCTGCCTGACACTGCAGTGCCACTCCTAGATGGGCCAGGTGTTTGTGTCGGCCACTTGGGTCGCTTAGCTTAGTCATCCAGCAACCTCGGTGCAAATTTTAGGATTAAAAATAATATTGTGAGGTGTGAGGTGTTCAGAATAGACTGAATATGAGTGGAAATTATGGTTATTGAGGTTAATAATACTATGGGATCAAAATGACCCCCAAATTCTATGATTTAAGCTGTTTTTGAGGGGTTTTTGTAAAAAACACCCGAATCCAAAACACACCCGAATCTGACAAAAAAATTTCAGGGAGGTTTTGCCAAAACGCGTCCGAATCCAAAACATGGCCGCTGAACCGAATCCAAAACCAAAACACAAAACCCGAAAAATGTCCGGTGCACATCACTAGTATATAGTTCTTCTTACTAACAGCCACCAGTGTGCGTGGGAAAAATCCCTTTTGTTTTTCTTGTCTAGAGTAACCCCCTCCCGCAGCACCTGAGGATTGTTACCTGCTTGATTAGAGCAGTTTGCCACTATTTATTGCACTCCCCCAAACTACATAGTATATAGCTGATTGCAGACACAAGAGCTGGCTGTTCTTTTCGTCCCAGATGATGATGGAGATGCTGACAGTCCAGTGGCTGCATGATTTTACAGAGAGAGAGAGTGATATGGAATGGAGACTTTATTTGAGCAAAATATGGTAATTGTATCGCTGGACATGTATGTATTTGAATTAGTTTGTATTAACTGCTAACTGTGTAAATTGTAACCATGTAACTAACTTATTCTCCTTCTTTCCCCTAACAAAATGGATCTATCACAAGAGACTGCGTTTCAGGTTCTGCTAGTAATTTTGTTTTTGATCAAGACAATCTGTTTTGGTGAGGGTCCTAGAGAAGTCGAGCAAGGATCTGGAATGGGTTCTGATGGCGAGTACGAATTTGTAGGATCTCAGGAGCAGCACATCGCTCTAGTAAAGGCTGGTATCAGTAAGCGCTCTGGTAGTCACGGAGCTCGGAGACAATGTGAGGGGTTATTGTCTGATGAATATTGTATTTGTAGATATTGCAAGAACATAGTCGAAGATAGGTGCATCCAGAGATGTCAGTCCAATATTAATATCGACATGGACCGACATCCGTTGAGTGATTACCACTCATTAGTGGGTAAGGTCTTAAACCAGACAGAATGCTGGGTGTGCTCACAAGTACCTCAAGGACAGAGTAAGTCGGGATTAGTGCCATATCCTTTAACGTTAGATGAGGTACTCGAATTACGGGGTGGGAGACCGGTGGACAAGAAATTCAATATATCTAGGTCCCCTAGCTTGAAGCTACACCAGTATCATGTAGATAGATCACTAATATGCTTAAATGTCTCCAATTTCTTAAAACCCGGAAAATGGGAAGTAACCTGGAATAACGAGACAATGACCTTTTCACACAGAGCTGATAGGATTCCTATTGACTCTGAACTTGTACGCAAGATAGCCAACAGTGGGAGGTATTTTTGGTATAGGTATACACGTGGGAGCAAGACCATGTGGGTTGGAAAAGTGTCACCGGGGTATTGTGCCCACATCATCCAGCCTGATACTTGTACTGAGCAGATGAGAGAACTGGGGATTGGTTTCTTTACCTGGAAGATTTGCAATATGGTGTTGTTACATTTTGTCCCCTATGTTCTCCCAGATGATGCCTATTTCATATGTGGGAGTAAAGCATACAAGTGGCTCACTCCGAGCTCTGAGGGATTGTGTTATATTGGAAGGGTACTACCAGAGGTCATGACCTTAGAGCACGATAAAATGAAAGACATTCACTGCAGCGCTCAGACTCCTTATACTCATACTCACTATGAACACATCATCAAGAGACACATCATAGATAGGGCAGAGCACGCAGCCTCCGATTTGATCCATGAATCCACCGGGATTCAAATTCTTATTGCATTAGACATCACCAGTACTGCCAGAGGAATTATACATTTTAGGTACATCCATGCGCTTGCAAACTTGATAGATAATATCACTGAGATGTATGATGACACCTTTAGGTATACGGGCAGGGAGTTACAAGCTTACAAAACAGAGCTGGTCCAGCACAGGATGGTCCTGAATTATGTCACGGCCGTGACGGGTGGGTACTGTGTCACTTTGGCAACTCAATATGGCGTGAAGTGCTGTACGTATATTACGAATAGCACTGACGACCCCACGGAGATCATCGATCAAAAGATGGATGAGATCTTACAGTTGAAGTGGGAGTTCCGGAGGAGACACAATCTTACCCTGACAGCTGTGGGTAATGAACTGACCGGCTGGGTCTCATGGTTAAACCCACTCAAATGGTTTTCTGGATTAGGAGAGTGGGTGCAGAATGTAATTGGAAGTGTAGGAAAGTTTCTCCTGTGTATCCTGGGTGTCGTCATAATTATTGGTTTGATATTTAGGTGTGTTCGAATTCTGACGCGGCGCAAGCACAGCACAAATTTGATGAGTCTAAGGAGCGAGGGCGTTGTTACAGCAGCAGATTTGGTTTATGATCCATAAATAGAGACAGTGTTATGATAAAGATTGCAAAATGAATTTCATGGCCTGTTTCTTTCACCATTTTTCTGTTTCCCCCTTTTACCCAGAAAACATTCAACCGGAAAAGACGTCAGCCCTACCCAATGTTTATGTGAATGTATTTTTATATATGTGTCTTATCTTCATCTCTGCAACCTCCAGTTAATGGCACACATAGTCGACAGGTGTTATCCACATATACTAGCACTCACATATGTTCCCCCTCCATGTATCATCAACTAAATGTGCTCCCCATTTGCTGGTATTAGAAGCCGAAGAGGCGATGGATTACATGCCCTTGCCCGAACGAAGCTCGGTAGTGTTTGTTTGCCCAAGTACAGACCCTTAATACGGGATAGGAAGGATTTAATGTATACTTTGCAATACCTCGAAGCTTATTTAGAACATATACGACACGATGATACATGCCCCTCAGACATTGATTCATACATACATGCTTTTTACTATCCCACCAGGCTATACATTTACCACCTACAACTATCCCCGATTATATATTGTGTTTATCATATTTTCTGTTTAGTAGTCAAGTGTGGCAGTTATTCATGACTGCCAAAGGGTGGACTGTCGAAGTCGAAAATATTTCAGCCATACACATCACGGACAAACTCACACACAGATGGCCTCCATGCGCGTACTTGTGCTGCCGTGCGTGCGCATGCTCGCAAGCTGCATATAGCCGCTCACGCGGTAGTGCGTATTAGCGCGTGGTATGAGTAATTACGGTAGCATTTGTAATCGTATGGAAAAGCCACAAAGACACATTTCATATTTAATACACATAGCGCACAATTTACACATAGTCTACATGCACCACACCAGCGAGTTACACTTGCTTAAAGGGTATAATAACAAAGGGATTCACCTTTACAGGATATGAGGGGACAGAATTAGGTTAGGAGGTGGTGTTTGGTATCCAGCTGTAAGGTATTTTTAAGAGCAATATTCCGGTATCAGTTTGCGGAAGATCGCACGCTCCTGCGAATAGATATACACAGGAGCAGAATATTAATATCAACTGTATTTACTGTACTCCTGATATTCGGCGGGAACCCAGTGGAGACCAACTGCAAGTGCACCTGGACCAGACATCGCCCACCTATTCAAACCGACCTATGACCTCTCCTGTACTGTAAATGACCACCCCAGTGACCTATAGGTGAAGAGACTACAGTTTCCATTGTATTAGGTTTTGGACAAATGTATAAAAGGCCAGCTGCAGGCCCGGTCAGGCACATTCTCTGAAGTTCATCTACCTTAATTGACTGACGACCGGACCGGGTAGCGCAGGCGAACAAACGTATGTACCACTGACTGTAGCCTTTTCTCTTATTGTATTGTATTATTGTTGTAACCCCCTGCTAGTAAATAACCATTGGTGGGTTGGACCCCAACATAGTTGTGAAATACAATTTGGTGTCGTGTCCCTTTTCTTGCTAAGGTTTAAAGTGTATTTACAGCCACTCAGGCTGCTGCATTGTACTATCTGCGTGTAGGCCTGTGTACGCAAACTGTGTACTTACTACGTCCGTTCGGCGTAGGTACGCAGAGTGCGCAAACGGTATGATCTTGTGTACGTAAGGTGTGTAAACAGTACAGGGGTTAAAGATTAAATACAGCGGCCGCAGCGGCTTGAACTTTGGTGAAATAAGGTATTGCTTTTTGTCCTGTAAAATAATCAGCATTCACATCCCGGTAGCAGATTGCCCTATCTGTCTTCCTGATGATAGAGTCCCCTACCACCACAATCTGCCTGGGTACCTCTCTCTCTTTCATCCCATCTGTGCCGGAGGGACCACTCATCCGGTTGATAGAGGTAACAGTCTCCTCCGTCTCCGTCATTTCCTTGCTATCATGCTCCGAATCTTCATCCAATCAGGCGAATTTGTTCGAGTTTGATAGTTCAGAGATGTTGTGCCTCCCCCTCTTTTTCTGCCTTCTAACAGTGACCCAGCTAGCTAACTGATTATCCTCGTCTATCAGTGCCCCCCCCCCCCACCCCCCCTGCAACTCCTCCACCATTCTATCTAAACTTTGCTCGAGCTTGTGAATATCCCTCAGTCGCATAACGGTATGCTCTAGATCAGTTACCTGGGCTTCCAGGGCAACTGTTCGCACACATCTCGTGCAGATGTATTCACACTGGGTCGGCTGCTCCAGGTGTGCATACATCTTGCACGACACGCACTGAGTGAGATTCTCAATCAGGGCCCCTCCCATTGCTTCACAATTCAACTCCCTATTACCTTCCGAAGAGCAATGCAAAACTATGCAAAACTATGCAATACGATATTGACTATGACCTAGCTGTGAACATAACCAAATTCACAACACAACAGAAATAGCTAATTCAATCTCATATACACAATGAAGTAGGTAATCAATACTTATCTGAGTGGACCCTCTCCTGCGTCACCGCTACTCCTTCTTGCAGTTTCTCCAGCTCTCTGCACCTCCTTTTCACTTGCTGCTGTGCACCCGGCTTCTGGCACCTACTTCATCCACCATTCGCAGTCCCTTCTCACGCAGGCAGTGGCTGCAGCAGCACACTCTCACTCACCCTGCAGCAGCAGCCCACACACTCTTTCTCTCCCCCAGCAGCGCACACACACACACACACACACACACACACACACACACACCCCCAGCAGCAGCAGCCCTCACGACTTCTCTCTCCCCCAGCACCCTCTCTCTCACCCAGCGGCAGCAGCAGCCTTCACACACCTCTTTCCCACATGTGGAAGCGTGGCCCTCTTTCACACACAGTACTGTCCCTCAAACTATTACTCCCTCACTCCCCCCACTTTCTGCGGCAGCAGCAGCGGTGGCTCGGCAGTGGTGGGGACCTTCACACTTACCCACTCTCATTCACTCACTCCTACACACACACCGGCGGCGGCAGCAGCGATCCTCTTGCTGCACGCTCTGCTGCGCTCAGCCCGACACCTGCCCCGACTTCCGCCGCTGATTCACTTCTGGTTTCCGTCAGCATCCCAGCCTCAGCATCCCAGCCAGCGTCTCAGCGTCCCAGAGCACCACAAAATGTGTGTTGTGAGGGGGCGTGACCACATGCCACTAGTGGGAGTGGCTACATGACACTAGCGGCATGGCCACACGATACAAACCCTTTTCTTTGCACTCTGGAGGCAAGGCTAGAAATATATAGTACTTCCTCCAGTATAATAGAAATATATAGTGATACCCCCAGTACAATAGAAATATATAGTAATTCCCCCAGTATAATAAATATACAGGGGCGGATCCAGAAGAAAATTATAGGGGGGGCACCATGGAAGGGGCAAGTACGTTTGCGTGCGGCTTCGGTGCATGTGAGGTGGCGCTTCTTATACAATGCCCACAGTCGTAGCGCTCATTATGCAATGTCCACTGTACTGGTAGTGCCCCTTATATAGACCCCATAGTAGTGGTGCCCCTTATGCAATGCCCGTATTGCCCCCAGTAGTAATGTTGCCTGTAGTAATGCACCCAGTCATTTAGCGCCCTAGTAGTTATGCCCCCAGTGGTAATGCCCCTACAGTTATGACTCTAGTAGTTTACCCCCCCCCTTTAGTTTACCCTCCCAGTGGTAATGCCCCCAGTAGTTTGCCTGCTTGTAGTTTAGCCACCAGTAGTAATGCCCCCTGTAGTTTGCCCCATTGTAGTTTAGCCCCTGTAGTTATGCCCCCCTTGTAGTTTAGCCCCCAGTAGTAATGCCCCCAGTAGTTTGGCCCCTGTAGTTATCACCCAGTAGTTTGGCCCCTGTAGTTATCCCCCAGTAGTTTGGCCCCTGTAGTTAATCCCCCAGTAGTTTGGCCCCCCTGTAGTTTAGCCCTCAAGTAGTAATGCCCCTGTAGTTAAGCCGCCAGTAGTAATGCCCCTGTAGTTACACCGCCAGTAGTAATGCCCTCCTGTAGTATGCCCCCAGTAGTTAGCCCCTTTGTAGTTGGCCCCCAGTAATAATGACCCCCAGTAGTTTGCCCCCAGTAGATGCCCCCCCAGTAATAATGTCCCCCAGTAGTTTGCCCCCAGTAGATGCCCCCCAGTAATAATGTCCTCCAGTAGTTTACCCCCAGTAGTAATTCCCCCTAGGAGGTTGCCCCCAGTAGATGGCCCTCAGTAAAAATGTCCCCCAGTAGCTGCCCCCAGTAGTAATGCCCCCAATAGATGACCCCGCCCAATAGTAATGCCCCAAGTAGATGCCCCCAGTAGTAATGCCCCTTGTTGATGCCCCCACCACCCAGTAATAATGTCCCTTGTTGATGCCCCCAGTAGTAATGTCCCCCCCCCCCCCGTAGTTTGCCCCAGTAGATGCCCCCGCTGCACTGAGGAAGAGAAAACACAACATACTTACCAAGCCCCGTTCCCGCTTCCAGACCTCTGCAGTACTCCTCCTCTTGGCGTCCTCTCCTCAGCACTATGAGAGAGACGTCATGACTGACGTCTCTCCCATAGCGCACGCCGCACAGTGACAGCGCCGGAAGCCGGAGCTCACTACTGAGCTCCTGCCTCCGGCTGCCACTGTGCAGGGAGAAGGGGGCACGCTGGTAACACACTCTCAGCGGACGCCCGTCATCTCCATGTGCAGCGCCGGGGGGGGGGGGTAGGGGGGGGGATGGACGGAGGGACTGGGGACGGAGGCCACAAACGACAGGGGGGGCACGGGCCTGAGTGCCCCCCCCCCACTGGATCCGCCACTGTAAATATATATAGTAATGTCCCCAATTTAATAATACAGTAATATATATTAATGCCTCCATTATAAGAGGAAAATATACTGTAGTAGTGCCCCTGGTATAATAGAAATATATAGTATTGCCCTCATAATAATAGAAATATATAGTAGTGTCCACATTACAACAGAAATATATAGTGATACGCCCATAATAATAGAAATACACTGCTCAAAAAAATAAAGGGAACACTAAAATAACACATCCTAGATCTGAATGAATGAAATATTCTTATTAAATACTTTGTTCTTTACATAGTTGAATGTGCCGACAACAAAATCACACAAAAATTATCAATAGAAATCAAATGTTTTAACCCATGGAGGTCTGGATTTGGAGTCACACTCAAAAGTGGAAAAACACACTACAGGCTGATCCAACTTTGATGTAATGTCCTTAAAACAAGTCAAAATGAGGCTCAGTAGTGTGTGTGGCCTCCACGTGCCTGTATGACCTCCCTACAACCCACACAAGTGGCTCAGGTTGTGCAGCTCATTCAGGATGGCACATCAATGCGAGATGTGGCAAGAAGGTTTGCTGTGTCTGTCAACATAGTGTCCAGAGCATGGAGGCGCTACCAGGAGACAGGCCAGTACATCAGGAGACGTGGAGGAGGCCGTATGAGGGCAACAACCCAGCAGCAGGACCGCTACCTCCGCCTTTGTGCAAGGAGGAACAGGAGGAGCACTGCCAGAGCCCTGCAAAATGACCTCCAGCAAGACACAAATGTGCATGTGTCTACTCAAACGATCAGAAACAGACTCCATGAGGGTGGTATGAGGGCCCGACGTCCACAGGTGGGGGTTGTGCTTACAGCCCAACACCGTGCAGGACGTCTTGGCCTGCTAGGCCTCACTTCACATCACAGCCTAGTCTAGAGTACTCACATGACAGTTACTGTTCACCTGACCCAGAGCTGTCCAATCCTCTGCCAGCCTGAGACTCTCTGAATCACCTGACACTGCTCACCAATCACCAAGTATAAGTCGGGAGACTGAGTTGGAAACTGGGCCAGTTGCTCGTGTCACACACAGCTCTGTGTGAGCTTTGAAGCTGAGCTCCCTAAAGGTAACCCTTGTACTTCAGTTCCTGTAAAAACTCTGTTCCTTTGTTACCCAGTTTGGATTACATTTGTGTTGCCATTGATATACAGTATTCCACAGTCTCAACTTAAAGACACAGCTGCAGTGTTTCATCTTAAAGGCACAGTACAGTATTCCACAGTCTCAACTTAAAGACACAGCTGCAGTGTTTCATCTTAAAGGCACAGTACAGTATTCCACAGTCTCAACTTAAAGGTGCAGTTGCAGTGTTTCATCTTAAAGGCACAGTACAGTATTCCACAGTCTCAACTGAAAACCACAGCTGCAGTATTCTACCGTCACAGCCGCAGGGTTCTTCAGCCTCGTACTAGAGTTACAGCCACAGTCATCGTTCTACTTACAGTTGCATCCCAGTCTCACCGGTAACCAGCCCAGTTATCAGTCTCACCAGTAACCAGTCCATCTTACTATCTTGCCAGTAACCATGAGTACATAAACACCTACTCCTGTGACACTATATCCAGTACAGTCTCACCTATACATTCATCATCCTGCTATCAAAATCCCTGGTGATCCAGTGGTCAGGATACGGCTCCCTCTGCCGAGGCCCGGGTTCGATCCTCGGTCAGGGATTGCTCCTTCTTCTCACTGATTCCTACAGACCAGCCTAATATTCACATAGTCCTCCAGTCGCCCGCACAGACTTCACTAACACCGGGTTCACAAAAACCACAGTCATGACAGCTGCTTAGTGCCGATGCATCACACATCTCCATTGCCAATGCATCCTTCGCCATTGAAATAAAAATAGTTCAGGGTCAACGTCTTTTCAAATAAATCCAGAAAAAAAATCTAGATCCGGACCTTTGTAGTTGTTATCGTTGTGTAACAGAGAGAGAACAACCCAACATAGGTCGGCCAATAGTTTAGCCCTCCAGGGTAAGGATGTCGATCAGCCCATCGCTAGGCACTTTAAGAATGCTAGGCATTCTCTGGCAACCTTTAGATATAAACTGGTGGACCATGTCCCATACTCAATAAAAGGAGTCGATCTTGACAAAAAAATTATTGCAGAAGGAACCCAAGTGGATTTTTGGGCTGAACATTGTGTCCCCTGGAGGCCTTAATGAAACTTTAAGCTTTACCCCATTTTTATAATCATACCTACCCGAGACCTATTAAATGAGACATTAGTGCTTGCAAGATTATACATTGTACTTTTTAGATATTGTATACTCAAGGATGTTCTGGGTAATGTGCTACTGATCTGTTGTACGCCACCCCGCGTGCTGACCATGCGAATTACATCATCTTATCTGGACCCGGAAGCCGGGCGGGGACAGCCGTTTGGTGTTTGGTGGCGGGAGTTATATAGGTAAGCGCATGTTTATTTGTATCCTTGAAAAAAAGATGTATTAAACATCTGAAACGTTGGAGTACTTATTGTCTCAGGCATATATATACTAAATCCATGGAGTGTCACCATCTTGCTGCTACTTTGAGAGGTCCAGTTTGGCCCTTTTAGGAAGTGCACCCGGGCATACTGTTTTCTCATTCATGTGGAGTGCCGGCTAATGGATATTTTTATATATATATATATATATATATATATATATATATAGCTGTGAATGAGAATCCTGAGAGAGCACTAGGGATATTGACTCAGTTTGAGTCTACTATAGTATACTCATTCAGAATTGGATTTGTCAATTTACACCCAAAAGGTCACTGTCACAGCAATTTTTCTTCTTTTTATATACATTGGTGAACTTTATATGATAGACACGAATATTGGAATGTCACTGTCACAGCAATTTTTCTTCTTTTTATATACATTGGTGAACTTTATATGATAGACACGAATATTGGAATATTTTCTATCTTTGAGAATATTGCACACACCCACGGCAAAAGCTGGATGGGATATTGAATCTTACAAACTTTGACCTTATTGATTACGACCCCTGATGAAGTCCTGTATGGACGAAACGCATTGGGCATTCACGCATTTGTGAATTGAACATACATCTGAACGCTTTATTGGAAGAATTGATATTGGATTCAATTGTGGATATCACCAATACAAAATTCATCAAGATAACTATCAGTCTGTATTGTTCATTTATAGTACAAAGCCATGTGTATGTTTTACTGATGTTTTTTTATATGGTTACAGTTTTTACTGTTAAATTTTAAAAATAAACACATCTGTTTGTGACATCTGAGGTGGTCTAGCTCCCATGAGAATCTCTTTTTTCTATTCCTAATTCTGTGCCTTGTCTGACAGGAGGCATTTCTCAGTGGTACGAGCTTTATTGTATGTTAGCGCAAAAAAAAGGGTACTTTATCTTTTGATATATATATATATATATACACACACACACTAGCTGGAGTACCCGGCGTTGTTCGGGATTTTAAGAATGTCTGTTTACAAAAATAAATGTAAATATTAAACACAAAGTATAAATAACATTGTAGATAGCTGAATACCTGTGCTTTGCTACGGGATGAGGATGGTAAATGCGAATGATAGTTGTTCGTTAATTTACGTTGGTTGGAGATCTAGTACATACTACATAGGCATATCTTGCTTCCCTAACGCACTTTGCGTAGTGGCCGGACCCCTTTTTGGTGCCCCAAGGGACCCTGCTCTTCCCACTATACAACTCTCAGTCTGTGGCTTCCTGCTGCCTCCATTCCCCTCCTCACATCATGTCAGTGACCCTGTGAAATGAGCGTTTTTTTTCCAGTTTCTCATATAGCGCAGCACATTATGTATCTCCTGGTATACTCTGTGCTGCTGGGGAACCATGCTACTTCCATTATATAACGGTCAGTGTGTGGGTTTGTGCTACCTGTAGTCCCCTTCTCACATCATGTCACTGGTCATGTCACATGCAACCCTGTCATCACTGACATATCATGCATGTCCTGATATAGGGGGTGATTCCGACTTGATTGTAGCTGTGCTAAATTTAGCACAGCTACGATCAGGAACACAGACATGCGGGGGGATGCCCAGCACAGGGCTAGCCCACCCCGCATGTCAGTCCCTGCCCCGTTGCTGAAGTTCAAAAGCATCGCACAGCGGTGATGCTTTTGTACTTCAGGAGTAGCTCCCGGCCAGCACAGCTTTTGCGTGCTGGCCAGGAGCTGCTCGTTGCTGCCTGGCTCGCAGCGGCTGCGTATGACATCACGCAGCTGCTGTGGTCCGCCCCCCGCACAATCTGGCCACGCCTACGTTGGCCGGACCGCGCCCACAAAACGGCGGCCAAACGCCGCCGTGCCGCCTCCTCCCACCCAGCGACCGCCTCTGCCTGTCAATCAGGCAGAGGCGATCGCTAGGCAACGACAGCCATCGGCTGTTAGCCATGCGCCGGCGCACTGCAGCGCCAGCGCATGCACAGTTCTGACCTGATCGCTGTGCTGCTGCCTCACCCCTAGGGGTGCTAGGGGAGTCTTTTCCCCACAGTGTTTGTTCCCAGCTTGTAAGTCATATGTGTACCAATTTTTTTGTAAATAGGTTCAGGCATTCGGGAGTTATGCTGTCTGCTGAAATACTCTGTGCTGCTGTCCCACACCTAGGGATGCTAAGGGTGTCTAATCCCCACAGAGTTTGTTCCCAGATTGTAAATCAGATGTGTACTAAGTTTGGTGTAAAGTGCTCCAGGCCTTCCACAGTTATGCTGTCTGCTGACATACTCTGTGCTGCTGTCCCCACCTAGGGGTGCTAGGGGTGTCTGACCCCCACAGTGTTTTGATTGCAGAGTGAAAGTCATATGTGTACCAAGTTTGGTGTAAACTGCTGCAGGCATTCAAGATTTATGCTGTCTGCTGAAATACTCAGTGCTGCTGCCTCGCCCCTAGGGGTGCTAGGGGTGTCTTCCCCCCACAGTGTTTGTTTCCCGAGTGTAAGGCAGATGTGTAACAATTTTGGAGTACATGGGTCCAGCAATTCCGGAGTTATGCTGCCTCCTGATATACTCTGTGCTGCTGTCCCGCCCCCTAGGGGTGCTAGGATTTCTAATTGTTTTAGTTGCCTCCGGCGTGTTTTAATATGCTCATATGCCAAATTTCACGATTGTCGCTTGTAAACTGTGGATTTGTATAGAAAGACAGACAGAAGGACAAATTTTCACTTTTATATAGTATAGATAGATAGATAGATAGATATATATACACACACACACACTGTGTGTGTGTGTGTGTGTGTGTGTGTGTGTGTGTGTGTGTGTGTGTGTGTGTGTGTGTGTGTGTGTGTGTGTGTGTGTATATATTTATATATAGTGCCGATGATCGTACTGTAATTGTATTGTATACTGGGCGGGCATTTACTATATTGTATGAAAGTGCCAGCTACTCGGTTTCCATATATAGATATAAATATACATAAATATCATGAGGAACACTACTTCATCTCTAATTCTTGGAGATATTTGCATCTGTTTTCCAAAAATCACTAGGGGTGGTGTTCTGGTACTACAGTTTTACACTATGCTTTAGTTTCTGTTTTCATTTCATGTTTATGGACATCAGTGGATAATAAGAACTTTTAAATAATTGAAGACTACAAGCTATTTAGATATTGGGACTATGGGCCTAATTCACTTATACCCCTTTCACACCAGCAGCTTTGAACACGGTTATTAGCACATGAGCACGCATAACCTGTGTTCCTGTGCGGTGTGAAAGGTACCAGGGGCAATATACCGGGTTGAGCTACCCCGTATTTCAACCCTGCTAGCGAGGAACCCGGCTCACTGTGCGGTGTGAACAGGAGCCGGGTCAATGCGACCCGTTTCCCGTTCACAGTGTGTGGACGGGCGGCACTTGATTATGTGATCCCCCAGCACCGCCCACGCCGCGTCACCGTCAATGTCACCAACCCGGCATATTGCCGGGTTGCAGTCTGCTGTGTGAAAGGGGGTATTGAGGCGGGTCGCACACTGGGAGCTCCCGTGTCAGGCTCCCGGGTGCGACCCACCTCAGACGGTATGAAAGTGGTATAAGGATTGCAATTGCAAAACTGTTTGCAGCAGCTTTGCAATTGCAATACTTAGCAAATAACAATGCAAGTGCAGGAGGAGGTGCGAACCCATCTGAGATGGACCATAGCAACCATCGGTCGCGATGTTCATCAGCGACGGCAGGCTGAGTGAGTCTAAGCTTTCTTAGCTTTGCCGTCACAGGGCAGGATTGTGAGGCAAAGGAAACTGTGTCTCACGATGAAGTCCTTGGCCTTGCCACTCCCATTTTGCCGAACGCCGGCCGGCCCCATCCTCCCCCGAACGCCTCTTCCTGTCAGTCAGACAGAGGCGTTCACATTCTGAGATCACAGGATCCATTCTGCACATGCGCTGAACAGGACCATCGGGGTGATCCTTACTGCATTTAGATCAGCAATCACTGCTGATTCACCCCCTATGGGCCTAATTCAGACCTGATCATAGCAGCAAATTTGTTAGCAGATGGGCAAAACCATGTGCACTGTAGGGGGGGGCAGATGTAACATGTGCAGAGAGAATTCGATTTGGGTGGGTTATATTGTATCTATACAGGGTAAATACTGGCTGCTTTATTTTTACACTGCAATTTAGATTTCAGTTTGAACACACCCCATCCAAATCTAAGTCTCTCTGCACATGTTACAGCTGCCCCACCTGCACTGCACTTGGGGGGTCATTCCGAGTTGTTCGCTCGCTAGCTACTTTTAGCAGCCATGCAAATGCATAGTCGCCGCCCACTTGGGAGTGTATTTTCGCTTTTCAAGTGTGCGAATGCCTTTGCACCCGAGCGCAGCAAAAACATTTTGTGCAGTTTCAGAGTAGCTCTGGACTTACTCAGCCCTTGCGATCACTTCAGTCTTTTTGGTACCGGAATTGACGTCAGACACCCGCCCTGCAAATGCCTGCATTTTCCCAAACACTCCCAGTAAACTTTGTTCAATCCATCGCCCAGCACCGATCCTCTTTGTGCCCGTACGACGCACCTGAGCATTGCGGTGCATACGCATGCACAGTTTTGCCGTTTTTTTTTTACCAGATCGCTGCGCTACGAAAATCGGCAGCGAGCAATCAACTCGGAATTACCCCCATGGTTTTGGCCATTAGCTAACAAATTTGCTGCTACGATCAGTTCTGAATTAGGCCCTATATGTGAGCGCCAGTGATTGCGTATTGTGTATTTATGCTTCTGACTAGATCATATGTTCTCAAACTCGGTCCTCAGGACCCCACACATTGCATGTTTTGCAGCTCTCCTCACAGAATCGCAAGTGAAATAATTAGCTGCATCTGTGGGCCTTTTAAAATGTGTCAGTGAGCAATTAATACACATGTGCACCTGCTGGGTTACCTGCAAAACATGCACTGTGTGGTGTCCTGAGGACTGAGTTTGAGAATCTGTGGACTAGATGATTGCAGACTGAACTCTCTATCTCAGGCATTCCCAACCAGTGGCGCACGCAAGGGGGGTTTCCGATTACCTGGAAACCCCCCCTGATGAGCCAAGTTTTCTTTTTGAGACGGAGACAGCTGTGTCTCCGTCTCAGCAAAATAGCCGCGAACGCGACCGCGAACGCGGGTGCGGAGCTGCAGCAAACACGGAGAGCTAAGTATGCAGCTCTCTGCTTACAGTCACGGGGGCCGGGGGGCTCCTTCCATCCTCACACGTCCGTCCCTCTGCTCCCAGCCCACTGTGTACTGTATACAGTATGTAAGTTTTAAATCTTTGTTTCTGTGTGTATTTGTATGGTGTGTACAGTATGTATGTGGGTTTGTTTGTGCTTGTGTATGTACTGTATGTATGTATGTATGTATGTATGTATGTATGTGTATTTCATTATACGTTTGTTTGTGTATGTATATATGTGTGTTATAGATATATGTATGTATTTATATATATATATATATATATATATATATATATACACACACACACACACACACACATATACAGTTCAGATATGCGAGTGGCACTATCGGGACTTAATCTGCAGCAAAATAGATCCAGTAGACGGCGGTGCTTACTATTTTCAAACTGTTTTCAAAGATACAAAAAAAACAACCATACATGTTCTTACCTCTATAGGATAACATCAAGTGATCTCTATGCCGCTGTCCCTGCAAACGCCGTCAGAGATCACTGGGTGTTATCCTATAAAGGTACAGTAAGAACATGTATGGCTGTTTTTTTTGTATGATAACGGTTTGAAAATAAACTGAAACTTTGGATTAAGAACACCGCCGTCTACTGGATTTATTTTGCTGTAAATTACGTCCAGAGAGTGCCACCCGCATATCTGAACTGTATTCTAGCCGACACCTGGGTATTTATTTATGTATGGATGGAGTGCAGATTGTCTGGGACTAGATAGATAGATAGATAGATAGATAGATAGATAGATAGATAGATAGATAGATAGATAGATAGATAGATAGATAGATAGATAGATAGATAGATAGATAGATAGATAGATAGATAGATAGATAGACAGACATGATGAATGGCACTCCTGACTAATACCGCAATCAGGTAATATATATGGAGACAGAACGGCACTCGTAGAGACTGGTAAACCATAGAAAATCGGCACAGGACACTACTGTAGCTGTTGACAATGTTTCAGAGTTACTGTAGACTCTGAAACGTCGATAAACAGCTACAGCGTCCTGTGCCGATTGTCTATGGTTTACCAGTCTCTATAAGTGCCGTTCTGTCTCCATATATATGTATGTGTGTGTGTGTGTGTGTGTGTGTGTGTGTGTGTGTGTATATATATATATATATATATATATATATTACACATACATGCACATATTCATACACACCCACCCATGGAAACCCCCCTTGCTAGATCCTGCGTTTGCCCCTGCCAACCTCAGCCCTCAAGGCACACTAACAGTCCAGGTTTTAGTGATATCCATGCTTGAGCACAGGTGATTTAATTAGTATCTCAGTTATTCTGATTTAACCACCTGTGCTGAAGCTTGGATATCACTAAAACCTGCACTGTTAGTGTGCCTTGAGGACCGAGGTTGGGAATGCCTGTTCTATCTGATTGCACTTAACCTAATGTGGCTGCTAGATTACTGTATATGAAAATTTGTATTTTCATGTGTGGTGTGTCTAAATACAGTTTACATTATATCACTAATCAGAAACTGTTCACTGTTGTGTATATCATACTTCATTAAATTTTTATATTGTCTAGAAATAGGGTAATGTGGCTTGCATATTCTCTACACTTTTTTATGCTTCACTAGTTGCCTCAGACAGAGGCCTGACATACTGCTATTGTTGCAGAGCTGGCTATGGGCCTGATTCAGAGATGGACGCAGTCCACAAGGCTGCTGCTTTTTTGGACGCAGCAGTGACGTGAAAATATTCTAATGTAGGAGGAGGCGTCTGAGGGGAAAAGATGCCTCTTGCCAGCATCGCAGACGCAGATCCGAGTGATGCGTCCTAAGATGTGTCAATGAATCATCTGCAAGACCATCGGTCATCTGATTAATCCAGAAGTTACCCAGATTGTCCCTCGCAGCTCTGTAGACAAAGCCAGGAAGTCTGCGTTGGAAGACACAGAGCCTGGCTTTGGCACTCCAAGAATACGGGGTCAAACCCCCCCCCCCCCCCCTTCCCTCCCCCATTTTCAGGATGGGCCCCACCATTGGAAATGTATGCAAACCTGGCACATCTCACTGAGCATATACAGATGTGTTCTCAACATCTAGCCTCAATACGCCATGCACCGCAAGATGTGTGGTGTGAGTGGCCGGCAGTTTCCATGCAACTCTCCTAACTTCTGGCGTCTTTTTTTGCCGAAAATGCATCTTATTTGCATCACTATGCGAACAAAACGCACAAGCAAACTATCAGGCGAGCTGACAGTGGGAGGGCGCAGATCACCAGATAGGAACACCAGGTACACAGGTACATTCATACATGCTGCCTTTATCTGGACCGTGATCTGGAGGTGAAGCGGGTCCATACAGATAACTGTCTGGGCGTCTTTTTCTACAATTTTCCTTGGAAATACATCAGATTTGCATCGCTATGCGATTAAGATACACAAGCAGACTCTGCTGATTAAAATTATATGCGGCATGCCTATATTCTGTGTGCATCTGTAGGTGTATCTGTTTGCGAAATGCTACGTTACATTGTTTTCCAGGAACATACTGTAACGCAGCATTCCGTATGCAGATACAGCTGCAGCCCACACAGAATATAGGCATGCCACATATAATTTTATTCAGCAGAGTCTGTTATAGCGATGCAAATAAGATGCATGGGGGGTAATTCCAAGTTGATCGTAGCAGGTAATTTTTTAGCAGTTGGGCAAAACCATGTGCACTGCAGGGGAGACAGATTTAACATGTGCAGAGAGAGTTAGATTTGGGTGTGGTGTGTTCAATCTGCAATCTAATTTGCAGTGTAACAATAAAGCAGCCAGTATTTACCCTACACAGAAACACTATAACCCACCCAAATCTAGCTCTTTCTGCAAATGTTATATCTGCCCCCCCTGCAGTGCACATGGTTTTGCCCAACTGCTAAAAAATTTCCTGCTGCGATCAACTTGGAATTACCCCCATTGTCGGAGAAAAAAATGCACAAAAAGATGCCCGGTGTTAGTAAACTCGCTTACGACTAGGCGCGACTAGAAGGGTTGTTTAACAATACTGCAGCAACAATGAGAGGAGACACATCTGTACTGTACATAAATACTTTTTCCATCTTTTCTAAGTGGATGTCCTAACCTATATACAGCTACAGAATTCTGCATTAGCTCTGTGGCTCAAGGAAGGGTTATAAATTCTTGGGTACTTGACCCCTGCTCTATGAAATGATCAGTCAAAGCCACAACTGTCCTCTTCATCAAAGAAATAATTAGTTAAAAGTGATAATCAGAAGCATAAGCTTCATAGATAAACAGGCAGCAGATATTTGCCCGGAGGCTTCTCCCTGAACTGGATCCAGAGATGGGGCTGGGATAAAAGGAAACTCAGGGGTCCATTCAACAACCTATATTTGCGGCTATTTCCCCCGAAAACACCCATTATCGGGGGTTAGCCACAAATATTAAGTATCAACAGAATGTATGAAGGAGGGACCGCAACAGATATTTCTGATACATACTGTGATCCCTCCTTTCCCGCTGACAGCCGCATGCCCCATAGGTTTCTATGGGAGATGTAATACTGCTAGATTCACCAATATCTGGAATGCTACGCTTTCCAGATATTGGCCCCTGCAGCTACCGCCATCTTCAGATTGTGGTGGTAGCCCGTTTAGCCTATGGCCTACAGATTGGGGCCCTGGCAGGATTTCCCAGGAACCCTCCGCCAGTAATGGCTGGTGTGCATGGCGATCAGGCTAACCGAACATGCGCAGCAGCCCCAGCTACAGAGATAGTATCAGCCTGGGCAACGTGTAATTGCGCTTGTAGTAGTCCCAGACAGCAATCTTTAGTCAGGTAACTTTCTTGGATTACCTTATCTGCTACAAATACAATTTGACTGTATGTTTCCAAATTGACACATCATTCTTATGTGGACTTTGTCAATGTAAATCTGAACATCGACAAATATTGATAAAGTTCATTACTTCTTTAAAAGTGAATCCTTACCTTATTATTATCCATGTTCTCCAGGAGAATTTTATAGTTAGTAAAAATAGGATTTTAATTATCTACCGGTAAATCCTTTTCTCGTAGTCCGTAGAGAATGCTGGGGTCCATATTAGTACCATGGGGTATGGATGGGTCCCTTGGGAGCCATAGGCACTTTAAGAGTTTAAAAGTGTGGGCTGGCTCCTCCCTCTATGCCCCTCCTACCAAACTCAGTCTAGAAACTGTGCACGAGGAGACGGACATACTTAGAGAGAAGGAAATATACAGATAGTGGTGAGATTCACACCAGCTCACATATAACAACAGAAAGCCAAGCTAACCAGCTTGAAACAATTCAGCAACGGCTGAACAATAGTACTTAACCAAGTAACCATGCAGTACTTAACCAAGTAACAATGCAGTACTTAACTAAGTAACAAATGCAGGAAAATTAATCGCTGGGCGGGTGCCTAGCATCCTTTACGGACTACGAGAAAAGAATTTACCAGTAGGTAATTAAAATCCTATTTTCTCTTACGTCCTAGAGGATGCTGGTGTCCACATTAGTACCATGGGGATGTACCAAAGCTCCAAGTATGGGAGGGAGAGCGCGGAGGCTCCTGCAGAACCGATTGACCAAACTTTAGGTCCTCAGAGGCCAAAGTATTGAACTTGTAGAACTTAGCAAACGTGTTCGATCCTGACCAAGTAGCCGCTCGGCAAAGTTGTAAAGCTGAGACACCCCGGGCAGCCGCCCAGGAAGAACCCACTATACGAGTAGAGTGGGCCTTAACAGATCTTGGACACGGCAAGCCAGCCGTAGAATAAGCATGCTGGATAGTAAACCTGATCCAGTGAGAAATCGTCTGCTTAGAAGCAGGACACCCAACCTTTTTGGGATCATAAAGGACAAACAGAGCGTCCGTTCTCTTCACATAAATATTCAAAGCACTCACAATATCCAAGGATTTTGAAGTAATTGAGGAGTCAGTAGCCACTGGTACCACAATAGGTTGGTTGATATGAAAGGCTGACACAACCTTCGGAAGAAACTGCTGACAGCGCCCCTGTGGGCAGTTATTATGATAAAAGCCCGGCGCTGACTAACCAACATTAATAGGTTAAGTAGTACTAACAACACACTCCCCCCTGTCTATAACACCCAGGTACCGCAGAGGAAAACTGGAGTTATGTGGAGGGCAGCGCTCCCTGTCAGCATCTTGCAATTTGATTATACTGGCCGGAGGTCTTATACGCTTACAGCGGGATTAGCCCCTGTTAGCTGCTCTTACCAGTCTAGGTTGATCACGCTGGCCAGGATGCCCCTCCAAGCGCCTACACTGTGTGTTGCTGAGCCATCATGGAGTGCAGCCTGTCAGAGCTGCGCTCCCACCTTTGTGCCGCCATACCCGCCGGCGACCCGCAACCGGGATGCCGCCACTGTACTCGCCACTCTTCTGTCTTCTGTCTCTGTCAGGGGGTGGCGGCCGTGCTGCGGAAGTGAGCGGTCGCCTCGCGGGCTTGCGATCAGCACCCTCAGGAGCTCAGTGTCCTCTCTGCGGAGATAGAGAACCATTAACTTCAAGAGTTGGTTCCTACTCCCCCCCCCCCCCCCCTAATACCCACGAAGCATGAAGGCTATTGCCAGCAGTTTTCTTGTACCTCATGCTCTATTAAAACAAAAAACTAAGAAAACTCCTATGAGCTCCCTTAGCTGTGACCGGCTCCTCTGGGCACATTTTCTAAACTGAGTCTGGTAGGAGGAGCATAGAGGGAGGAGCCAGCCCACACTATTAAACTCTTAAAGTGCCAATGGCTCCTAGTGGACCCGTCTATACCCCATAGTACTAAAATGGACCCCAGCATCCTCTAGGACGTAAGAGAAACATATCTGACGGCAGATAAGAACCACTTGGTCCATCTAGTCTGCCCTTTTTTTAACCATATTTTTATCTCAAAACTTATTTGATCCTTATTTCTTTGTAAGGATATCCTTATGTCTATCCCATGCATGTTTAAATTGCTCTACTGTCTTAGCCTCTACCACCTCTGATGGGAGGCTATTCCACTTGTCTACTACCCTTTCTGTGAAGTAATTTTTCCTTAAATTTCCCCTGAACCTCCCCCTCCCTCCAGTCTTAGTGCATGTCCTCATGTCCTATTGCTTCTCTTCATTTGGAGAATGTTTCCCTCCTGGACTTTGTTAAAACCCTTGATATATTTGAAAGTTTCTATCATGTCCCCACTTTCCCTTCTCTGCTCCAAACTATACATATTGAGAATTTTTTGTATTTCTGGGTATGTTCTGTGATGTAGGCCATCCACCATTTTAGTTGCCCTTCTTTATACAGTCTCTAATGTATTAATAGGGTGGTCTTCAGTTTGCCGGCTGTCGGGATCCCGGCGCACAGTATACTGGTGCCGGAATCCCGACAGCCGGCATACTGACACCTTTTCTCCCTCTTGGGGGTCCACGACCCCCCTGGAGGGAGAATAGATAGCGTGGCTCATTTGCCCTCGCCCAGCTGTCTGTATGCGGTGGTTGGGATTCCGGCGCTGGTATGCTGGCCGCCGAGAGCCCGGCCACCAGCATACCCTACTACACTCGTATTAATATTCTTTTGAAGATATGGCCTCCAGAATTGAACACAGTATTCTAGATGAGGCCGTACCAATGACCTATACAATGGCATTATTACTTCTTTTTTTCTGCTGCTGATTCCTCTACAAATGCATCCAAGCATCTGACTAGTCTTTCTCATTGCTTTGTTACATTGCTTACCTGTCTTTAGGTCACCAGAAATAGTGACTCCTAGATCCCTTTCCTCCTCAGTAGTTTCCATTATAGTACCATTAATACTATATTTAGCCTTTGGATTTTTGAGACCAAGTGCATGATTTTGCATTTTTTGGCATTAAACCGTAATTGCCACACTCTTGACCATTCCTCTAGTCTACCTAGATCATCAGTCATTTGTTTTACCCCACCTGGTGTGTCTACCCTGTTGCATACCTTTGTGTCATCTGCAAAAGGCATACTTTCCCTTTAATGCTATTTGCAATGTCACCAATAAAGATATTAAAAAGCACTGGTCCAAGTACAGATCCCTGGGGTACTCCACTGGTAACATTTCCCTCCTGTGAATGCACTCCATATACCACAACTGTTTTCTATCCTGCAACCAAGATCTTATCCATTCAATAATCCAATATCCAATCCCAAACTTCCAAGTTTATTTAGCAGTCTGCGATGTGGAACAGTGTCAAAAGCCTTACTAAAGTCTAGATAAGCTATATCCATGGCTCCACCTTTATCCATCACTTTAGTCACACAGTCAAAAAAGTCAATAAGATTTGTTTGACATGATCTCCCCCCAGTGAATCCATGCTGTTTGGGATCCTGTAAATTGCTGGATTTGAGATAATCTACAACTTTCTTTTAAGAGTGTTTCCATCATTTTCCCTACTACTGATGTAAGACTCACTGGTCTGTAGTTGTTTGCCTCTTTCTTGCTTCCACTTTTGTGCAGTGGGACTACGTGCGCTCTTTTCCAGTCCTCTGGAATTACTCCTGTAGCTAATGACTGGTTGAATAATTCTGTCAATGGTGCTACCAGTACCTGTTTAAGTTCTTTTAGTATCCTTGGATGTATCCCATCTGGCCCCATATATTTTTCCACTTTCAGCTTTGAGAGTTCTGTTAGGACCTTCTCCTCTGTAAATGTACTTGTTTCATTTTCCTGAATATCCCTGTAACTTAACTGTGGCCCCTTCCCCTCTCTTTCAGTAGTGAATACTGAGCAAAAATAATTATTAAGATGATCTGCTATTACATTGTCTCCCTCAACAAGACTCCCAGTCTCTGTATTTAGTTTTATAATTCCGCCTTTTGTTTATCTCCTTTCGCTTATATACCTAAAAAAAAGTGTTGCCTCCTTTACCCAATGACTGGGCCAGTTTCCCCTCAGCTTGTGCCTTTGCACATCTGACTACCTTCTTGGGGGTATATTCAATAAGAGTCTGGTCCATTCCGACATGCAGTTGTCGGAATGGACCCGACAACCCCTATTCAAAAGAGCGGCCAAATCCAACTGTCGGATTTGGCCGTTCCCTGTTTCCTGACCTGCTGCTTCTGTCAGCGCTGCGGATGTGCTGACAGCAGCCGCAGAGGGAGCTGTCTGCGGCGCACGGGGTGAGCGGTCAGTGGCGCCGGAGCTGAGGGGGAAGCGGGATGCGGCGCCGGAGTTGAGGTGAAGTCTGCGGCGCCTGGGGGGGGAAGGTGCGGAGGAGACAGAGCGGACGGGGGAGGAGACGGGGGAGCAGCGGCTGCAGCAGCGTCTACCTGGCTCCAGCAAGCGGGACATCGCTTGCTGGAGCCGGGTGGCCGCTGCCGCTGGGTCCCTGCTCTCCCCGCTGCTCCCCCGTCTCCTGCTCTCAGTTCAGTTATCTCAATCCGACTTTTTTTAAAGTCGGATTGAGATTGTCGGAAACGGGGCTAAAACCTGTCAGGTTTGGCCACGCTTCCGACAATGCATGCTGATCGGCGGCTGAAGGCGCCGATCAGCGTGCATTCCGACAAGTCGGGTTTCCCGACTTGTCGGAATACTTTGGCCTCTAATGAATAGGTCGGAACCCCTTCTGACCTAAAACTGTCGGAAGCTTCCGTCTTCCCGACAAGACGGCAGCTTCCGACAGTTATTGAATAACGAGATTTATGGTAAGAACTTACCTTTGTTAAATCTCTTTCTGCGATGTACACTGGGCTCCACAAGGATAGACATTGGGGTGTAGAGTAGGATCTTGATCCGAGGCACCAACAGGCTCAAAGCTTTGACTGTTCCCAGAATGCACAGCGCCGCCTCCTCTATAACCCCACCTCCCTGCACAGGAGCTCAGTTTTTAGTTAACCAGCCCAATGCAGTAGCAGGAAAAGAGACGACAACGGTTAGTAGCCACAAACACCACACTCTCACGACAGGAGAAGTGTCAGCGGCTAATGCCACATCAACCCAAAGAAGCTAAGTATGTCAGGAGCCCAGTGTACCTCGCAGAAAGAGATTTAACAAAGGTAAGTTTTTACCATAAATCTCGTTTTCTGCTACGGAGTACACTGGGCTCCACAAGGATAGACATTGGGGATGTAGAGGGGACGCATCCTGGGAAGCGGCAGTATCGAAGGCATAGAACCTTATGAACGTGTTCACTGAGGACCACATAGCCGCCTTGCACAATTGTTCAAGGGTCGCACCACGGCGGGCCGCCCAAGAAGGTCCAACAGACCGAGGAGAATGGGCCGTAATGTGAGCAGGAGCCGACAGACCAGCCCTCACATAAGCATGTGCAATCACCATTCTAATCCATCTGGCCAAAGTCTGCTTGTGAGCAGGCCAGCCCCGTTTGTGAAATCCAAACAGTACAAAGAGAGAATCAGATTTCCTAATGGAAGCAGTTATCTTCACATAGATACAAAGAGCCCGTACCACATCCAAAGACTTCTCTTTGGGAGACAGATCAGGAGAAACAAGGGCCGGAACCACAATCTCCTGGTTGAGGTGGAACGAGGAAACCACCTTAGGTAAATATCTGGGACGAGTCCTAAGAACCGCCCGGTCATGGTGAAATATCAGATATGGGGAACTACAGGACAAGGCACCCAAATCCGACACTCTTCCAGCTGAAGCAATAGCCAGCAGAAACACCACCTTAAGGGAAAGCCACTTAAGATCAGCTGAACCAAGAGGTTCAAACGGAGACTCTTGTAACGCCTCCAAAACCACCAACAAATCCAAAGGAGCCACAGGCGGGACATAGGGGGGTTAGATACGCAACACACCCTGAGTAAAGGTATACACATCAGGTAAGGTCGCAATTTTTCTCTGAAACCACACCGACAAGGCAGAAATATGAACCTTGAGGGAAGCCAGACGTAGGCCTAAGTCCAGGCCCTGCTGAAGAAAAGCCAACAACTTGGCTATACTAAACTTGGAAGCGTCATAATCGTTAGATGCGCACCAAACAAAGTAAGAATGCCAGACCCTATAGTAAATCCGAGCCGAAGCCGGTTTCCGGGCCCGCAACATAGTTTGAATGACCGCCTCAGAAAACCCTTTAGCCCTTAAGACGGAAGCTTCAAGAGCCACGCCGTCAAAGACAGCCGGGCTAGGTCCTGGTAGACACAGGGGCCCTGAACGAGGAGGTCTTGGCGTTGTGGAAGTAGAATTGAACGCTCTGACGATAGGCCTTGCATGTCTGAGAACCAGTGCCGTCTGGGCCACGCTGGAGCTATGTGAAGCAGAATTCCTTTTTTCTTGCTCGAACTTCCGAATTACCCTGGGCAGGAGTAACACCGGAGGGAACACGTACGGCAGCCGAAACCTCCACGGCACTGCCAGCGCTTCCACGAATGCTGCTTGAGGATCCCTTGTCCTTGCTCCGAAGACCGGAACCTTGTAATTGTGTCGAGACGCCATCAGATATACATCTGGAAGACCCCACTTTTCCACTAGGAGTTGAAACACTTCTGGATGGAGGCCCCACTCGCCGGCATGTATGTCCTGATGATTGAGAAAGTCCGCTTCCCAATTCAGGACTCCCGGAATGAAGATTGCCGATATGGCCGGTAGATGGCGTTCCGCCCAATGTAGAATCCGTGAGACTTCCTTCATTGCCAGACGGCTTCGATTGCCGCCTTGATGATTTATGTAAGCCACTGTGGTGGCGTTGTCCGACTGCACTTGAATAGGACGGTTCTGAATTAAATGCTGGGCTAGGTTCAATGCATTGAAGACCGCCCGCAATTCCAGAATGTTGATTGAGAGGAGGGACTCCTCCTTGGTCCACCGACCCTGAAGGGAGTGTTGCTCCAGCACCGCGCCCCAACCTCTTAGACTGGCATCTGTCATCAACAGAACCCAGTTGGATATCCAGAAGGGACGGCCCCTGCACAATTGTTGGTCCTGGAGCACCAGAGCAGCGACAGACGGACCTCCGGAGTCAAAGAGATCATGTGAGACCTGATCCGGTGAGGAAGGACATCCCACTTGGCTAGAATCAGCCTCTGGAGGGGGCGAGAATGGAATTGAGCATACTCCACCATGTCGAATGCTGATACCATGAGGCCCAACCATAGGGGGTGCACCATCGGAGGGGTGTGTCTAGCACCGCCTTTTGGGCATGTCTAGCACCATCTATTGACGGTCAACGCATATAAAATATCCAACCTTGTACCAATCCTAATAAAGCAGATAATGTCAGATGTGGTGGTGTGCACCAAACAAACACCCGTGATGGCACTAACTGCAATTACACTGCTCCTCCTCAGCCTGGTCTGGCTCCACCATTCTTTCCCCTGCAAGCTGCAGCAGCTTACTTACAAGTCAGTCACTCAGTGACACTGACAGTCGCAGACTAGTACTGCTGCTGCTGGAAAAACGAGTGACGTGTCAATGCTGCTGCCGGACGTCTGCCAGTATTGAATTTGTCTTCCTAAGAGGAATGCTGGCTGCATGCTGCTCCTCATCAGTGGCTGGCATTGGCATAGCATAGAAGGAGAGAGTTGGGCATGTGGCGGGTGTGACGGGTGGACGTGCGAGCATGTTTTTGTACATGAAGGTGGAGCCGGGAGTTTGAAAGCCGGTGGCAGTGGCACCCTTGATTAACCCAGGCGTCCGGTCAGTAATGCAGTCCTGACAGGGTGCAGCACAGAAGGGACAGTAATCAGCCTGCTCGGCGATTATTGCATCAGGCATGTGAGATTGGGGTGCCAGACATTAGGGGGTGCCTGTGCGCACCAGGCACCCCCCCTGCGCACACCTATGGGCCCAACACTTGCATCGCCGAATGTATCAACACTTGCGGACGAGAAAGGAAGCAACGAATCCTGTCCTGAAGCTTCAGGACTTTCTCCTTACACAAGAACAACCTCTGGTTTTGAGTGTCCAATAACGCTCCCAGATGCACCATGCTCTGAGCAGGGATCAGAGATGATTTCTTCCAGTTGATGAGCCACCCGTGGGCTTGTAGAAACTGGACAATCATATGTAGATGACGTAGGAGAAGTTCTGGGAAATTTGCCAGGATTAACAAGTCGTCCAGATACGGCAGTATCCTGACCCCTTGACGGCGGAGTACCACCGTCAGCACCGCCATAACTTTGGTGAAGACTCGCGGAGCCGTTGTTAAACCAAAAGGTAACGCCCAAAACTGGTAATGGAGGTTGCCAATAGCAAACCTCAGGTATTGCTGATGTGACGCTGCTATAGGAATATGCAGGTAAGCATCCTGTATGTCCAGGGAGACCATGTAGTCCCCAGGTTCCAAGGCCAGAACTATAGAGCGAAGGGTTTCCATACAGAACTTGGAAACCTTCACAAACCTGTTCAATGCCTTGAGGTTGAGAATGGGCCGGGAGGACCCATTCGGTTTCGGGACTAGAAACAGCGGAGAATAGTACCCCCGGCCCCACTGAGGAAGAGGCACCTGTACTACGACTCCTGTATCCAGGAGGGTCTGTACCCCCGAATGCAGAGTGATTGCCTTTGTCTGGTCCAACAGGATGTCTGCAAAGGGGAAGGAGAAAAGAAAACTCTTTTGTGGGCGCACTCTTGTATATCTTGAAGTCTCAGATGAAACAATAGTTTTTATTAAAATATAATTTTATTAACAATATCAATAAAATGAAATAGTAGTTGGATATACGAACAAGAAGAAAAAAAAGGGAAAAAAAAGAAGAAGAGGAACAGGAACAAATAATACTAGCATAAATGCTTGATAAAGGTTCCAACACTGTCTGGGTTTCAAATACAGATTTGCCACAACTGACTGCCTGAAAATGTATAATCCTAAACTAATGCAAGTCGGTAAACAAAAGCACCTCAATGATATTATTGATTTTTGTAGGCTATGATTTCTTGCCACTAGTATTGAAAAAGGGGATAGAAAAGGCTGATTAGATGAGATGAATCTGCTGTCAGTGTTAGACGCTGAGCATGGCCGTCCAAATCTTCTACTGAACTGAGTATTCCTCAATAGTCTCCCACTTGAGTACTAACTCAGCCCAACACTGCTTAGCTTCCAAGATCGGAAGGATTCGGGCGTTGCCAGTGTGGTATGAAAGTAGAAAGAATATCCAATGTTGGTGGGCTCTGGAATCACTGATGAGAGTTCACGAATGTTGTAGTAAAGAATAGAATAGATGGTAGATGGGAGAGGAAAATAGGGGATCTGCTGCCAATGTTAGACAGGGATGGATATCCCTGAATCAATGGTGAGAGCCCTGAAAATAGGTAAATGTGAGAAAAAAATAAGAATTTACTTACCGATAATTCTATTTCTCGTAGTCCGTAGTGGATGCTGGGGACTCCGTCAGGACCATGGGGAATAGCGGGCTCCGCAGGAGACAGGGCACATCTAAAAAGCTTTTAGGTCACATGGTGTGTACTGGCTCCTCCCCCCATGACCCTCCTCCAAGCCTCAGTTAGGTACTGTGCCCGGACGAGCGTACACAATAAGGAAGGATCTTGAATCCCGGGTAAGACTCATACCAGCCACACCAATCACACCGTACAACTTGTGATCTGAACCCAGTTAACAGTATGATAACAAAACGAAGTAGCCTCCGAAAAGATGGCTCACAACAATAGTAATAACCCGATTTTTGTAACAATAACTATGTACAAGCATTGCAGACAATCCGCACTTGGGATGGGCGCCCAGCATCCACTACGGACTACGAGAAATAGAATTATCGGTAAGTAAATTCTTATTTTCTCTAACGTCCTAGTGGATGCTGGGGACTCCGTCAGGACCATGGGGATTATACCAAAGCTCCCAAACGGGCGGGAGAGTGCGGATGACTCTGCAGCACCGAATGAGAGAACTCCAGGTCCTCCTTAGCCAGAGTATCAAAATTTGTAAAATTTTACAAACGTGTTCTCCCCTGACCACGTAGCTGCTCGGCAAAGTTGTAATGCCGAGACTCCTCGGGCAGCCGCCCAGGATGAGCCCACCTTCCTTGTGGAATGGGCATCTACATATTTCGTCTGTGGCAGGCCTGCCACAGAATGTGCAAGCTGAATTGTACTACAAATCCAGCGTGCAATAGACTGCTTAGAAGCATGAGCACCCAGCTTGTTGGGTGTATACAGTATAAACAGCAAGTCAGACTTTCTGACTCCAGCCGTCCTAACTATATATATATATATATATATATATTTTTAGGGCCCTGACCACGTCTAGTAACTTGGAGTCCTCCAAGTCCCTAGTAGCCGCAGGCACCACAAGAGGTTGTTTCAGGTGAAAACGCTGACACCCCTTTATGAAGAAACTGGAGACGAGTCCCAGTTCTGTCCTGTTCAAATGGAAAATTTTAATATGGGCTTTTGTAAGACAAAGCCGCCCATTCTGACAATCGCCTGGCCGAGGCCAGGGCTAACAACATGGTCACTTCCCATGTGAGATATTTGTCAACAGCATGGTCACTTTCCATGTGAGATATTTCAAATCCACAGATTTGAGCGGTTCAAACCAATATGATTTTAAGAAATCCCAACACTATGTTGAGATCTCACGGTGCCCCTAGGGGCACAAAAAAGCTGTATATGCAATACATCCTTTACAATCTGGACTTCAGGAACTGAAGTCAATTCTTTCTGGAAGAAAATCTACAGGGCCGAAATTTAAATGTTAATGAACCCCAATTTGAGGTCCAAAACACTCCTGTTTTCAGGAAGTGTAGAAATCGACCTAGTTGAATTTCCGTCGTGGAGCCTTCCTGGCCTCACCCACGCAACATATTTTCACCACATGTGGTGATGACGTTGTGCGGTCACCTCCTTCCTGGCTTTGACCAGGGTAGGTATGACCTCTTATGGAATGCCTTTTCCCCTCAGGATCCGGCATTCAACCGCCATGCCGTCAAACGCAGCCGCGGTAAGTCTTGGAATAGACATGGTACTTGCTGAATCAAGTCCCTTCTTAGCTCCCCAGGCCCTTAGTCCTCTGTGAGCATTTCTTGAAGTTCCGGGTACCAAGTCCCTCTTGGCCAATCCGGAGCCACTAGTATAGTTCATACTCCTCTATGTCTTATAATTCTCAATACCCTGGTTATGAGAAACAGAGGAGGGAACACATACACAGACTGGTACACCCACGGTGTTACCAGAACATCCACAGCTATCGCCTGAAGGTCTCATGACCTGGCGGAATACCTGTCCCGTTTTTTGTTCGGGCGGGACGCCATCATGTCCACCTTTGGTCTTTGCCAACGGTCCACAATCATGTTGAAAAACTTCCCTATGAAGTTTCCACTCTCCCGGGTGGAGGTCATGCCTGCTGAGGAAGTCTGCTTCCCAGTCGTCCACTCCCGGAAAGAACACTGCTGACAGTGCTATCACATGATTTTCCGCCTAGCGAAAAATCCTTGCAGTTTTCACTGCCCTCCTGCTTCTTGTGCCGCCCTTCTGTTTACGTGGGCGACTGCCGTGATGTTATCCCACTGGATCAATACCGGCTGACCTTGAAGCAGAGGTCTAGCTAAGTTTAGAGCATTATAAAATTGCTCTAAGCTTATTTATGCGGAGAGAATTCTCCAGACTTAATCACACTTCCCTGGAAATTTTTTCCCTGTGTGACTGTTCCCCAGCCTCTCAGGCTGGCCTCCGTGGTCACCGGCATCCAATCCTGAATGCCGAATCTGCGGCCCTCTAGAAGATGAGCACTCTGTAATCACCACAGGAGAGACACCCTTTTCCTTGGATATAGGGTTATCCGCTGATGCATCTGAGGATGCGATCCGGACCATTTGTCCAGCAGATCCCACTGAAGAGTTCTTGCGGGAAATCTGCCGAATGGAATTGCTTCGTAATAAGCCACCATTTTTACCAGGACTCTTGTGCAATGATGCACTGACACTTTTCCTGGTTTTAGGAGGATCCCGATTAGCTCGGATAACTCCCTGGTTTTCTCCACTGGGAGAAACACGTTTTTTTTGGACTGTGTCCAGAATCTTCCCTAGGAACAGTAGACGTGTCGTCGGAAAAAGCTGCGATTTTGGAATATTTAGAATCCACTCGTGCTGTCGTAGAACTACTTAAGATAGTGCTACTCCGACCTCCAACTGTTCTCTGGACCTTGCCCTTATCAGGAAAGCGTCCATGTTTCTTTTAAGAAAAATCATCATTCCGGCCATTACCTTGGTAAAGACCCGGGGCGCCGTGGACAATCCAAACGGCAGCGTCTGAACTGATAGTGACAGTTCTGTACCAGGAACCTGAAGTACCCTTGGTGAGAAGGGCAAATTTGGACCTGTAGGTAAACGTCCCTGATATCCAGTGACATCATATCGGCCCCTTCTTCCTGGTTCGCTATCACTGCTCCGAGTGACTCCATCTTGATTTGAACGCTTGTATGTAAGTGTTCAAATATTTCAGATCTCACCGAGCCGGTTGGCTTCAGTACCACAATATAGTGTGGAATACTACCCCCTTCCTTGTTGTAAGAAGGGTACTTTGATTATCACCTGCTGGGAATACAGCCTGTGAATTGTGTGAGGGGGAGACGTCTCGAATTTCCAATGTACACCTGGGATATTACATGTAGGATCCCGGAGTTCCCTTGCGAGTGTTGCTGAAACTCTTGAGATGACCCCCTACCGCACCTGAGTCCGCTTGTACGGCCCCAGCGTTATGCTGCGGACTTGGCAGAAGCCGTGAGGAGCTTCTGTTCCTGGGAATGAGCTGCTTGCTGCAGTCTTCTTCCCTTTCCTCTCCCCCTGGGCAGATATGACTGGCCTTCGCCCGCCTGCCCGTATGGGGACGAAAGGACTGAGACTGAAAAGACTGTGTCCTTTTCTGCCAATATGTGACTCGGGGTAACAAAAGGTGGATTTTTCAGCTGTTGCCATGGCCACCAGGTCCAATGGACCGCCCCTTTATACGGCAATACTTCCATATGCCGTCTGGAATCTGCCTCACCTGACCACTGTCGTGTCTTCGTCTGGCAGATATGTACATCACATTTACTCTTGATGCCAGAATGCAAATATGCCTCTGCGCATCACACATATATAGAAATGCATCCTTAAAATGCTCTATAGACAATAAAATCCTGTCCCTGTCAAGGGTATCAAAATTTTCAGTCAGGAAATCCGACCAAGCCCCCTCAGCGCTGCACATCCAGGCTGAGGCGATTGCTGGTCGTAGTATAACACCAGTATGTGTGTATATACTGTTATGATATTTTCCAGCTTCCTATCAGCTGGCTCCTTGAGGGCGGCCGTATCTGGAAACGGTAACGCCATGTTTTTTATAAGCGTGTGAGCGCCTTGTCCACCCTAAGGTGTGTTTTCCAACTCGCCCTTACTACTGGCGGGAAAAAGGGTATACCGCCCATAACTTTCTGTCGGAGGAACCCCACGTATCATCACACACTTCATTTAATTTATCTGATTCAGGCAAAACTACAAGTAGTTTATTCCCACCCTACAAAATACCCTTATTTGTGGTACTTGTGGTATCAGAAATACGTAACACCTCCTTCATTGCCCTTAACATGTAACTTGTGGCCCTAAAGGAAAAATACGTTTGTTTCTTCACCGTCGACACTGGGGTCAGTGTCCGTGTCAGTGTCTGTCGACCGACTGAGGTAAATGGGCGTTTTTACAAGCCCCTGACGGTGTCTGAGACGCCTGGACCGATACTAATTTGTCCGCCGGCTGTCTCATGTCGTCAACCGGCTTGCAGCGTGTTGACATTATCACGTAATTCCATAAGTAAGCCATCCATTCTGGTGTCGACTCCCTAGAGAGTGACATCACCATTACAGGCAATTTTCTCCGTCTCCTCACCAACATTTTCCTCATACATGTCGACACACACGTACCGACCTACAGCACACACATACAGGGAATGCTCTGATAGAGGACAGGACCCACTAGCCCTTTGGGGAGACAGAGGGAGAGTTTGCCAGCACACACCAAAAGCGCCATAATGTATATAACAACCCTAGAAGGTGTTGTTTCTATATATGGGCTCTTAATATATAATTATATCGCCAATTTATGCCCCCCTTCTCTTTAACCCTGTTTCTGTAGTGCAGGGGAGAGTGGGAGCCTTCCTCACCAGCGGAGCTGGTCAGGAAAATGGCGCTGAGTGCTGAGGAGAATAAGCTCCGCCCCTTTCACGGCGGGCTTTTCTCCCGGTTATTAGGAAAACTGGCCTGGGTTAAATACATACATATAGCCTTAATGGCTATATGTGATGTATTTATTTGCCTCTAAGGTAATCTATATTGCTGCCCAGGGCGCCCCCAGCAGCGCCCTGCACCCTCCGTGACCGAGATCAGTGAGCCGTGTAGCAACAATGGCGCACAGCTGCAGTGCTGTGCGCTACCTTCATGAAGACTGAGGAGTCTTCTGCCGCCTGTTTCCGGACCTCCGTTCTGCCGTTCTTCAGCGTCTGTAAGGGGGATCGGCGGCGCGGCTCCGGGACGAACCCCAGGCTGACCTGTGTTCCGACTCCCTCTGGAGCTCAGTGTCCAGTAGCCTAAGACTTCAATCCTCCTGCACGCAGGTGAGTTGCAAGTCTCTCCCCTAAGTCCCTCGTTGCAGTGATCCTGTCGCCAGCAGGAATCACTGATTAGAAACCTAAAAAAAAACTTTTCTAAACAGCTCTTTAAGAGAGCCACCTAGATTGCACCCTCTCGGACGGGCACAAAAACCTAACTGAGGCTTGGAGGAGGGTCATGGGGGGAGGAGCCAGTACACACCATGTGACCTAAAAGCTTTTTAGATGTGCCCTGTCTCCTGCGGAGCCCGCTATTCCCCATGGTCCTGACGGAGTCCCCAGCATCCACTAGGACGTTAGAGAAAACAAGAGAGACATGGGAAGAATAAATTTGAGCCAAATGGCTCTCACTAGCAACCTAAGGGATGTCTGTCTGACAAAATCTATGAGGGGGCGGTTTTTGAAGGCTATGGCGTAACCTCGAGTGACGACTTCCCGTACCCAGGCATCTGAAGTGTTCAACCATTCCTGGGTATACCCTAGAAGCCGGCCCCCCACCCTGGGATCCCCCAGGGGGAGGCCCGCCCCGTCATGCGGCAGGCTTATCAGCCTTGGAAGCTGGCTGACGGGCCACCCAGGCTCTTTTTGGCTTTGGCTTACCAGGTTTGGAAGTGCGGGCCTGCTTGTTGTACGCCTGACCTTTCGCTTTACCTGAAGGACGAAAGGGGCGAAAGGAAGTACCTTTAGCCTTCGACACAGAAGGAGCGGTACTTGGCAGACAGGCAGTCAGCCACTATCTTATTTAAGTCCTCCCCAAACAGAATATCTCCCTTGACAGGGAGTACCTCTAGGGTTTTTCTAGAGTCCAGATCCACAGACCAGGATCTCAGCCACAATATCCGGCGAGCCAAGACTGACATAGTAGAGGCCTTGGCTGCTAGGATACCGGCATCAGAAGCCGCCTCTTTAATATAGCGAGAAGCTGTGACAATATATGACAAGCATTGTCTAGCATGGTCAGAAGAGATTTCAGCTTCTAACTCCAAGGCCCATGCTTCAATAGCTTCTTTAGCCCATGTTGTTGCAATAGTGGGCCTTTGTGCAGCACCCGTGAGGGTGTAAATTGCTTTAAGACAACCCTCCACACGTTTATAAGTAGGCTCTTTTAGAGACGTGACGGTAGTGACAGGTAGAGCTGAGGAAACCACCATCCTAGCCACATGCGAGTCTACCGGAGGAGGCGTTTCCCAATTCTTAGACAGCTCTGGTGCGAGGGGATAGCGAGCCAGCATCTTTTTGTTTGAGGCACAAACTTCGTACCCGGGTTTTCCCAGGGTTCCTGACGTATATCCACTAGGTGATCAGAGTGAGGTAAAACTTGTTTAACCACCTTCTGACGCTTGAACCTATCTGGTTTCTTAGGAGGGACGGATGGCTCGGGATCATCCGTAATCTGTAGAATTAACTTAATAGCCTCCAAAAGATCAGGAACATCCACATGTGAACTACCCTCCCCATCAGCAGTATCTGAGTCAGAACCTGTGGGGTCAGTGTAAGTGCCAACAAGGTGTCAGTGACGGCAGTGGATTGTGAGGAGACAAGCGCTCGCTTAAAGGACCCCTTGGACTTAGGCGAGCGATGGTCAGACTTTTTAGTAGTCAGATACTGGTTCAACTTCTTCAATTGAGCAGATAAATCGTCCGCCCACGGCAGATTAGCTGCAGGGACCACATACGGTTGTACCGGCATTGGGGGTCCCATAGGGGGTGTTAGTTTATTAACTAGCGTATGTAGAAGCGTTAAAAAAGCGGCCCACGGTGGGTCATTATGTACCTCCGTTGCCACAGTCCCACTGGTGGGGCAAGGAGCCCCCAGAACCAGAGCCCACAGCTGCTATATTCTCCTCATAGGGATCTGCGGCTTCAGCAACACCGGCAGTGTGTTCAGCCCCAGAACCGTTACCCTTAGAAGCAGACATGATATAACTTGCAGTATCAGGTAACACAGTACAATTGGCAGCAGCACAATACCTCTTACCCAAACCCCTGCGCAGTGTAGTCAGCACCAGCAGAGATAAAGGAGAGATATGGTGACTAAATCACAGAGAAAAATACATATTAAAATATATCTTTTTGAAAATCCTATATCAATATAAAACCTGACGCACCAAGCCCCCTCAGGTTATAGAATATAGGGATAGCAAGTTGAGTGAAAGACATGAAATGGACACCACTCAGCTATCAAATGCACACACAGAAAGTCACAGTTTGTACAATGCAGAGGTTATTACTAACAATAATACTGCACTGGAGTAGCTTATATATATTGCTATATAGTCAATAGATATAACACTGCACAGTAAGATGGATATATATCACAGGGTAATTGTACTAGAAAACCCTGACTGAATGCACTCTTTCTTAACTAGCACTGACTAAAAAGGCAGGTAGAATACTTAAGTGTCATGTAAAGTCACAGCACTGACAACCAGGCGGCTTTACACAGGAGGATTTGCCCAAGCAGTCCCAGGAACAGTGTAGCTGAGAGATAATGGCACCCAGACACTGACAGGCAGTGAGGGAGAGACAGATATGGAGCTCCAGGGCGGGAACATTTGCGGGAAATGGCGCCCTGGGGCTGGGGGAGGGGCTTAAGGTCTAAGCCTTATCCCCCTGCTGGCAAAACCACCGGGTACTGTGGGCTACTGAAAATGGTTTAGAGAGAAAACCTGACCTGCACCCATGCCCTGGTGATCTAGTGGGATCGCCTGTACTGCCACAGTGTCCACCGCCAGCGCGTGCGGCCCGCCTCCCACTGACCGTGCCGGATCGCGTTAAAGACCGGGTCCCGCAAGCGGGACCCACTCACCACCTCCCGAAAAACGGCCACGCGATCCCGGAGAGCCCCCGTCGTGTGTGCCTGACGTGAAGAAAACCGGAGCCTCCTGCTGTAGTTACCCGGCAACCAGGGCTCGGGAGTGTACAGCGCCGCTGGGGAGAGCTGGAGCTGCAGCAGTGAATGTCTTCTGACATTTACCAACGCTGCTGCCCTTGAAGTCTTCACTTTTTTCTTCAAAAAAAGCTCTTCTTAGGGCTGCCTGGAGCAGCCCCTCTGTTATGTGCCTGCTTACTGCAGCACCAACTACAAAACTGAGCTCCTGTGCAGGGAGGCGGGTTATAGAGGAGGCGGTGCTGTGCATTCTGGGAACAGTCAAAGCTTTGAGCCTGTTGGTGCCTCGGATCAAGATCCTACTCTACACCCCAATGTCTATCCTTGTGGAGCCCAGTGTACCCCGCAGCAGAAATACCCCTTAGTCTCCTTCTGTCTAACAAGATATATCTCTTTGTCTTAATTATTTTGTGTCTGCTTATATTTCCTAAAAGCCATCTTTTTTGCTCTCACAATATTTGCTACTTCTTTCGCAAACCACACTGGCTTCCTTTTCCATGTGTTTTTCCTGACACTTTTGATACAAAGGTCTGATGCCTTTAATATTGCACTTTTTAATGTTTCCCACCTCTCCTGCACTGCTTCCAATTCCTCCACTCTGCCAAAGAATTGCTTACACATTTTCCCATCCCTACAAAATCTGCCTTCCTAAAATCCAACACCTTTATATTCACATAAACCTTGTGCGGGATATCCATTTAGATTGCCTATGTAATAACTTGAAAGAAACAGATCATTCTACTACACTACAATGAATATGTGGCTATAATACAAGCTTGTAACTCCTCTTCATTAGTTAAGAAAGTTAAGTTACATAAATGGCATGCAGAGTAGAACTCAAAGCTAGAAAGATGTCCATGATACAATGCATTAGAGAGATGAGCATTAATCTGTATATGTAGGAAGCAATCTTACCTTTTGAGTAAGAGGCGTTGCAGGGGGTTCCCTGTCATTGTGAGCCATGTCACGCACTGCTAAAAGAAAATAAGACTTTACTTACCGGTAAATCTATTTCTCGTAGTCCGTAGTGGATGCTGGGGACTCCGTAAGGACCATGGGGAATAGACGGGCTCTGCAGGAGACATGGGCACTTTAAGAAAGAATTTAGATTCTGGTGTGCTCTGGCTCCTCCCTCTATGTCCTTCCTCCAGACCTCAGTTAGAGAAACTGTGCCCGGAAGAGCTGACAGTACAAGGAAAGGATTTTGGGAATCCAGGGTAAGACTCATACCAGCCACACCAATCACACCGTATAACTTGTGATAACTTTACCCAGTTAACAGTATGAACAATCACAGAGCATCAGATAAACTCTGATGCAACTATAACATAACCCTTATTGAAGCAATAACTATATACAAGCATTGCAGAAGAAGTCCGCACTTGGGACGGGCGCCCAGCATCCACTACGGACTACGAGAAATAGATTTACCGGCAAGTAAAATGTTATTTTCTCTAACGTCCTAGTGGATGCTGGGGACTCCGTAAGGACCATGGGGATTATACCAAAGCTCCCAAACGGGCGGGAGAGTGCGGATGACTCTGCAGCACCGAATGAGCAAACACAAGGTCCTCCTCAGCCAGGGTATCAAACTTGTAGAATTTTGCAAAGGTGTTTGAACCTGACCAAGTAGCCGCTCGGCAAAGCTGTAATGCCGAGACCCCTCGGGTAGCCGCCCAAGAAGAGCCCACCTTCCTTGTGGAATGGGCCTTAACTGATTTAGGCAGCGGCAACCCAGCCGCAGAATGAGCCTGCTGAATCGTGTTACAGATCCAGCGAGCAATAGTTTGTTTTGAAGCAGGCGCCCCAAGCTTGTTGGAAGCATACAGGATAAACAAAGATTCTGTTTTCCTGACCTTAGCCATTCTGGCTACATAAACCTTCAAAGCCCCGACTACATCCAGTGACTCGGAATCCTCCAAGTCAGTAGTAGCCACAGGCACCACAATAGGTTGGTTTATATGAAAGGATGAAACCACTTTCGGCAGAAATTGTGGGCGGGTCCGCAATTCTGCTCTATCCGCATGGAAAACCAGATAAGGGCTTTTATGTGACAAAACCGCCAATTCTGACACACGCCTAGCCGAAGCCAAGGCTAATAGCATGACCACCTTCCATGTGAGATATTTTACTTCCACCGTTTTGAGTGGTTCAAACCAGTGTGATTTCAGGAAACTCAACACCACGTTAAGATCCCAAGGTGCCACTGGAGGCACAAAAGGGGGCTGAATATGCAGCACTCCCTTTACAAACGTCTGAACTTCAGGCAGAGAAGCCAGTTCTTTTTTAAAGAAAATGGATAAGGCCAAAATCTGAACCTTAATGGAACCCAATTTAAGGCCAAAAGTCACTCCCGACTGTAGGAAGTGAAGGAAACGGCCCAGCTGGAATTGCTCCGTAGGGGCATTCCTGGCCTCACACCAAGCCACATATTTTCGCCATATACGGTGACAATGTTGAGTGGTCACATCCTTCCTAGCCTCTATCAGCGTAGGGATGACCTCATCCGGAATGCCTTTTTCTGCTAGGATCCGGCATTCAACCGCCATGCCGTCAAACGCAGCCGCGGTAAGTCTTGGAACAGACAGGGCCCCTGTTGCACAAGTCCTGTCCTAGAGGCAGAGGTCACGGGTCCTCTGTGAGCATTTCTTGCAGATCTGGATACCAAGCCCTTCTTGGCCAATTCGGAACAAAGAGTATTGTTCTCACTCCTCTTTTCCTTATGATTCTCAGCACCTTGGGTATGAGAGGAAGAGGAGGAAATACATAGACCGACGGGAACACCCACGGTGTCACCAGTGCGTCCACAGCTATCGCCTGAGGGTCTCTTGACCTGGCGCAATATCTCTTGTTGAGGCGGGATGCCATCATGTCCACCTGTGGCAGTTCCCACCGACTTGCAATCTGCATGAAGACTTCTTGATGAAGTCCCCACTCTCCCGGGTGGAGGTCGTGCCTGCTGAGGAAGTCTGCTTCCCAGTTGTCCACTCCCGGAATGAACACTGCTGACAGTGCGCTTACGTGATTCTCCGCCCAGCAAAGAATTCTGGTGGCTTCTACCATCGCCACCCTGCTCCTTGTGCCGCCATGAGCCACTGCAGTGATATTGTCTGACTGGATCAGAACCGGTTGGTCGCGAAGCAGGGACTCCGCTTGACGTAGGGTGTTGTATATGGCCCTTAGTTCCAGGATGTTGATGTGAAGGCAAGTCTCCTGACTTGACCACAGCCCTTGGAAATGTCTTCCCTGTGTGACTGCCCCCCACCCTCGGAGGCTTGCATCCGTGGTCACCAGGACCCAGTCCTGAATGCCGAATCTGCGACCTTCGAGAAGGTGAGCACTCTGCAGCCACCACAGGAGAGACACCTCTGGCCCTAGGGGATAGGGTGATTAACCGATGCATCTGAAGATGTGATCCGGACCACTTGTCCAGTAAGTCCCATTGGAAGGTCCTCGCATGGAACCTGCCGAAGGGAATGGCCTCGTATGATGCCCCCATCCATCCCAGGACTCGAGTGCAGTGATGCACTGACACCTGTTTTGGTTTTAACAGATTCCTGACCAGTGTCACGAACTCCTGAGCTCTCTCTATCGGGAGATAAACCCTTTTCTGGTCTGTGTCTAGGATCATGCCTAGGAGAGGCAGATGAGCTGTAGGAACCAACTGCGACTTTGAAATATATAGAATCCAGCGTGTTGCCGTTACACTTCCAGAGAAAGTGATACGCTGTTCAGCAACTGCTCTCTTGATCTCGCTTTTATGAGGAGATCGTCCAAGTACGTGATAATAGTGACACCTTGCTTTCGCAGGAGCACCATCATTTCCGCCATTACCTTGGTGAATATTCTCGGGGCCGTGGAGAGACCAAACGGCAACGTCTGAAATTGGTAATGACAATCCCGTACCGCAATTCTGAGGTACGCCTGATGAGGTGGATAAATGGGGACATGAAGGTATGCATCCTTTATGTCCAGAGTCACCATAAAATCTCCCCCTTTCAGGCTTGCAATGACCGCTCTTAGCGATTCCATCTTGAACTTGAACCTTTTTAGGTATTTTAAATTCAATATGGGTCTGACCGAACCGTCTGGTTTCGGGACTACAACATGGTCGAATAACCACCCCCTCCTTGTTGAAGGAGGGGAACCTTGACCACCACCTGTTGAAAATACAATTTGTGAATTACAGTTAACACTGTTTCCCTCTCGTGGGGGGAAGCCGGCAGGGCCGTCGGTGAGGGGGCATCTTCTCAAAGTCCAGCTTGTATCCCTGAGACACAATATCTATTGCCCAGGGAGTGAACCCACTTGTGGCTGAACTTACGAAGGCGTGCCCCCACCGGGCCTAGCTCCGCCTGTGGAGCCCCAGCGACATGCGGTGGATTTTGTAGAGGCCGGGGAGGACTTCTGTTCCTGGGAACTAGCTGTGTTGTGCAGCTTCTTTCCTCTGCCCCCGCCTCTGGCAAGAAAGGACGCACCTCGGACTTTCTTGTTTCTTTGTTCGAAAGGCTGCATTTGATAATGTCGTGCTTTCCTAGGCTGTGCAGGAATATAAGGCAAAATATCAGAATTACCAGCTATAGCTGTGGAGACCAGGTCCGAGAACCCTTCTCCACACACTCCTCAGCCTTCCATATGCCTCTTAAGTCGGCATCATCTGTCCATTGCATATTCTACAGGACACGTCAAGCAGAAATCGACATAGCTTTGACTCTAGGACCCAGTATACTCATGTCTCTTTGGGCATGTTTTATATCTATATGTCTCTTAAGACAGCATCTTTAATATTTATATATATATATACATACTAGGGTCTCAATCTCTGCTGATAAGGTACCTGTCCACGCTGCCACAGCGCTATAAACCCATGCCAACACAATCGCCGGTCTGAGTAGTGTACCAGAATGCGCACGCTATCTGCAGGATCCCTGAGAATAGCTGTTACGTCAGGGCTACCTTTTGGGCAAACGTGACACCCTAGGGGAAGATTCCCATCATATCCTGGCCCTAGTGGGGAAAGGATACTGCCTGAGAATTCTTTGTGGGAAACTGCAGTCTCTTGTCTGGAGATTCCCGCTCTTTTTCATCATGAGAGGAGGGAAATTTACCTCAGCTTTCTTCCCCTTAAACATGTGTACCCTTGTGTCAGGGACAGATGAGTCATCATTGATATGCAAATCATCTTTTATTACAATAATCATATATTGAGTACTTTTCTGCCATTTTGGCTGTAACTTTGCATTATCGTAGTCGACACTGGAGTCAAACTCCGTGTCGATATCAGTGTCTATTATTTTGGATAGTGAGCATTGAGAGACTCTGAAGGTCTCTGCGACATAGGGACAGACATGGGTAGATTTCCTGTCTGTTCTCTAATCTTTTGTGCAATAAATTTACCTTAGCACTAAATTACACATATCCAAACAGGTGTCGGCGTTGTCAACGGAGACACCCTCTCACACACATATTTGCTCCATTTCCTCCTTAGGGGAGCCTTTTACCTCAGACATGTCGACACACACGTACCGACACACCACACACTCAGGGAATGCTCATCTGAAGACAATTCCCCCATAAGGCCCTTTGGAGAGACAGAGAGAGAGTATGCCAGCACACACCCCAGCGCTATTAACCCAGGAATAACACAGTAACTTAATGTTAACCTAGTAGCTGCTGTTTATATTGATTTTTGCGCCTAATTATGTGCCCCCCCCTCTCTTTTTACCCTCTTCTACCGTGTAACTGCAGGGGAGAGACTGGGGAGCTTCCTCTCAGCGGTGCTGTGGAGAAAAAACATGGCGCTGGTGAGTGCTGAGGAAGAAGCTCCGCCCCCTCGACGGTGGACTTCTGTCCCGCTTTCATGTACAATTTTGGCGGGGGCTCATACATATATACAGTGCCCAACTGTATATTATGCAAACTTTTGCCAAAGAGGTCTCTAATTGCTGCCCAGGGCGCCCCCCCCTGCGCCCTGCACACCCTTACAGTGACCGGAGTATGTGGGTGTAGTGTGGGAGCAATGGCGCACAGCTGCAGTGCTGTGCACTACCTCATATGAAGACTGGAGTCTTCTGCCGCCGATTTCGAAGTCTTCTTGCTTCTTTCACCTGGCTTCTGTCTTCCGGCTCTGCGAGGGGAACGGCGGCGCGGCTCTGGGATCAGACGACAAAGGGTGAGATCCTGTGTACGATCCCTCTGGAGCTAATGGTGTCCAGTAGCCTAAGAAGCAGGACCTATCTTCAGAGAGTAGGGCTGCTTCTCTCCCCTCAGTCCCACGATGCAGGGAGTCTGTTGCCAGCAGAGCTCCCTGAAAATAAAAAACCTAACAAAATACTTTCTTATAGCAAGCTCAGGAGAGCACACTAAGTAGCACCCAGCTCGTCCGGCACAGATTCAAACTGAGGTCTGGAGGAGGGACATAGAGGGAGGAGCCAGAGCACACCAGAATCTAAATTCTTTCTTAAAGTGCCCATGTCTCCTGCGGAGCCCGTCTATTCCCCATGGTCCTTACGGAGTCCCCAGCATCCACTAGGACGTTAGAGAAATTAAAGTAGCTTTGTTTGTCTACAAATATTTATATGTTCTGTGCAAGGTTTACATTCAATGGCTGGTATCCTATTAGCAGCGGTACTTTACTGCTGCTAATAGGATCGCCGGGGGCAATCCTATTAGCCCCGATGCCGGATCTGTTATCGCGTGATGGCAGCATTTATCGGGGATTATGCTTTGGTTGCCTCAGGCACCTGAAGCATGCTCCCCGATAAGCACCCGCCGGAGCAGCAATAACACTTGGGATTTGGGACTTATCCCATGTGTTTTCATGCGATCGTGGGTCCAATTTCAGATGATAAAAACGGCCTCTAATTGGCTTCCGCGATAATGACCTTTGCTCATTAATTACGATATCCGGCCATTTTTACTGTCCGAAATCGTATTGGGGCTCTTAGGATACCGCCCAATAAATCTATTTTCAGGTATGGTACAAAATGTTGACACCAGAATGTAGATATGATCTGAATGTTGGCATTCAGAATGTTGATATGGATGTTGTGTACATGTCAAATGTTGACACTCAGCGTTGACATAATGTCAACATTGCCAAAAGCTACCATGATAACATAGTGTTTTCAGCAGATTTGAGCCCTAAACCTTCCGAACCCTAACACTAAAATGTACTGTAGACATTCACAACGTCAACATTATGATAATGTCAACATTTTGTCAATGTCAACATTCTGAATGTCGACATTGAGACCATGACGACATTATGACTACATACAGTACAGTACCTTATTTTCAGTGTGGAAGAGAAACTTTAGAACCAATGACTGTTACAGAGATGTATAATAGGAACATGTTGGGTTAAATGTTCTGCAGATTTTATTTATTAAAAAAAATATAACATTTATCTTTCCCTTTAACAGGACTCCAACTGTGTATTACCACTTTCAACTGTAGAATGAAGTTGGCAAGTGTTTCTAGTTACCACACTAATTGTAGACTCCAGCTAAGATCTTACCCTGCTTACGAATTCTCCAGCTACTCCTCGCACCGGCGACAGCACAAGTGGCAGAACTTCCCGCACTAACTGTTGGCTTTGCATTGTTCGTTACTGATGGACTAAATTGGGTACACAAAGCATGATCATCAGCTGCAATTGTGTGGCTCTGATCCTCTGTAATAATTGTACACGTCTCTCTGTCAGATACATGGAAAGGGAATATTATACTCAAGTGCACAGAACACGTAAAGGGGCTTCATTGCTAATGTACAGAAAGTAACGGCTTTAGCAGTACATTACATGGTCACATTGCCACGGTCATCTGGTAGTAATTTTAAGAGTTTTCTCCTCAACACTGCATCGGAATAGTTGGTTAACAAATTTCTTTAATTAAGCTGTGTGGTCGACACCAACATAGTATGAATTTGGTCTTAACGTAATCCCTCGGCTGCCAACTGTCCTGGTGCACTAAGCAGCAGCATAATCATGTTGATCCACCCAGCACTGAGGGGCAGATGTATGACCAGGCACTGTTTAGTGGTATCAGTGCACATTATGGCCCTCATTCCGAGTTGTTCGCTCGCAAGCTGCTTTTAGCAGCACTGCACACGCTAAGCCGCCGCCTACTGGGAGTGAAACTTAGCTTAGCAGAATTGCGAACGAAAGATTCTCAAAATTGCGAATAGAAATTTCTTAGCAGTTTCTGAGTAGCTCGACACTTACTTTGCCACTGTGATCAGTTCAGTCAGTTTCGTTCCTGGTTTGACGTCACAAACACACCCAGCGTTCGCCCAGACACTCCCCCGTTTCTCCAGCCACTCCCGCGTTTTTCCCAGAAACGGCAGCGTTTTTTCACACACACCCATAAAACGGTCAGTTTCCGCCCAGAAACACCCACTTCCTGTCAATCACACTCCGATCACCAGAACGAAGAAAAAACCTCGTAATGCCGTGAGTAAAATACCAAACTTCTTAGCAAATTTACTTGACGCAGCCGCAGTGTGAACATTGCGCATGCGCAGTTAGCGGAAAATCGCACCGATGCGAAGAAAAATTACGAGCGAACAACTCGGAATGAGGGCCAATGTGTGCTGATACTGCTTCTCCCACATGTATGGTATGTACCCCTGTCAATATCGGCGCTGCTATCTGTAAGATAGTGCTGAAGCCAGCCCACGTATGAACGGTCAGTGGAACAGACAGCTCCAACAACTGCAGATATCAATTTCGACTGACAGCTCTGGACATCCAGGGATTGTGCATTCAAAAAGACAATAAAGTTTTTTATTTTTTAATAGACCTGCGGCTGACGATGGAAGAAGTACTGACAGCGCCTGTGCAGTACTATCTCCAACACCGACCAGGAGAGCCAACAGCGGGAGGGTGCAGATCACCAGACAGGTGACTTAACGCTCTCCCACAATGACAGCAGGTACATTCATACATGCTCCCTGAACCCGCCTCACCACTATCTAGAGGTAAAGCGGGTCTGTACAAATATCAGCCGCAGCCTGCAGATTAATATATCTGTCACGCAGTCTTTCTATGGCTTCATTCTCATGATTATTTCCCATCATAAATTAGGTTAAATTAAGTAGAATTTAGGAGAAAAAAGTTAACATTTAGTAAATGGGGTGGTTCTAAAGTGGTAGGAGGTTGAACACTGATGTGATGTTTACTACAACAACCTCTCGACAATTAAGGTGCATCAGTGTTTTGTTGCACACATCCAGAGCACTTTACATAAGCATTATGGTCTATATGACTTTCTGGGAATGCTCAATAAACAAGTTAGGTGAATTATCTGTAACACCAATGATAACATGTTGTGTACATTTCACAGATATATTTTGGTTGCTTTTCTATTGCAGCTGGCAGTCGTGTTTTTCTGATTGGCTACGTATTAGTTTGGTCATATTAAAGATTGAATTGGATAAATTCTGGTCAAACCTCTTGTTGGTTCTAATGATCTGATTGGCCGTACCTCCCAACAATGCAGGAACACTCTTGGAAACTGAAGACATGGTCATGAGGAAGAGGGGCCATGCCAATGTCATGGAAGGGTTGTGACCGCACCATCGGAGGGCACTAGTCTGCTCCTTTTACACCACGTCCCCTTTAATCACCCTGTCATTGTTGCGTACACCATTGGTAGATGTGCACTGCCCCATTCACCACCTCTCTGCTTTCTCAAAGTAGATATCTTTTATAATACATCGTAGATCTTCTCACAAATGATTTGCATCATGCGTGACTTATGTCATATTGCCTGGATTTTCTCCAGTCTTACTGAATAAATGATTGATGTCATTGTAGCATAACACTTTCCTTTTTTATCGGCTACAATATGTGACATCAGTATTACATAAATGTATGGCATCACTAGACTGCAGGCAAACAACCAATGACTAAATAGTAATGTCAAATTTGAAGGCTCATTATACTTAAACTACATGTGCTGCCAGAGCTACTGACTGAGATTGAAATATAAAATAGAAGGAGGTAGAGAAGAGAGAGAGAAAGAGAAAAGAAGAGAGAAATATAGAAAGACAGAATAGGGTAGGTTAGGATCCACGGGGTGGGGGGAGGGGGGTACCATCAGGTATAGCACATGGCGTTACTAGTTGAAAGGCGAGGGAGCATGTTGGGTAGTCAACCATGGACTCCAAATTTTATCAAATGACTTAGAAGAGCAGTTTATGATACTAGTCATGTAGTCCATATGGTAAACGTACCAAATGCTGGTGATTATAGATTGCATGGAGGGCGGAGCGGGATTCTTCCAGTATGCGGCCAATTGACATATCAAGGCAGAGACTATATGACGTAACAATTTATTTTGAAATTTCGTCAGCACTGGCAAGTTTAAGGGGAGAAGAAAATATTTAGGGTCGTAAGGAATAGAAATCTGCAATAAGCTAGAAATAAGATTAATCACATCTTTCCATATATTTACTATTTTAGGGCATGACCACCATATATGAAGGAAAGAGCCCTCTGCGCTACATCCTCTCCAAGATCTATCCGATGTATCGGGTATATTCTGCTTAAACGGGATGGTACATAATACCATATATATAATAGTTTATAAACATTCTCCTTAATTCGAATGCATATGGAGCTAGAAGCTGCGTTATCCCAGACTTCAGACCATTCTTCGTCATCTAAGGTTGAACCCAGATCCAGTTCCCAAGCTCTTTCATGAGGATCACGTCGAGAGGATGGTTCCCCATTGACAGTGGTATATAAGAGGGAAATTAAGCCATTGGTAGAGTGACGTCTGGGACACACTGCCTTGAACGTAGTCAGGGGCCTGCTAGAGAGGACGTGGCTCATCGAGGAATGAAAGTGCCTAAGTTGTAAAAATTTATAAAAATATCTGGAGGGGATATCCGTATCTTCCTGAATTTTTGAAAATTAAGGAAAGCTAGAATCTCTGGTGATATAATTCAGGAATAAGATACCTCTGTCCTGCCAAGGGGCAAATGATGGCTTGTGTGTACCAGGGGGAAATGCAGGGTTGTGCAATATTGGGATGATGGGGGAGGGGGCTAGGGCCAGGCTAAATTTCCTATTGGCAAAGTCCCATATTGTTAGTGAGCGGGAGACTATGGGGTGGGAAGACACATTTCAAGGGCGGCAGGATTTAGGGAGCCAAAGAAGAGAGGACAGAGTAGAGAGACCTAGGTCAGCAGCTTCTATAGATACCCAGACCCTCCGAGACTCGGAGTTGCACCATTGTACACATTGTGAAAGCTGCATAGTTAAATAATAACTTTTAAAGTCTGGAATGCCCAGACCGCCACTACAGGTGGGGCGCTGTAATAGTTTCAATCGGACTCGGGGACGCTTGTTTGCCCATATAAATTGTGACATGTGAAACTGATAGAATTTAAAGGCAGATGGAGGGATAAATCGGTAGTGTTTGAAATAGGTATAGTATCCGAGGGAGCACACTCATCTTTACTGAATTCATTCTACCTATCCAGGAGATAAAGAGGTTAGACCAAGAAGACAAATCTGATTTAATTTGGTCTAAAATTCTAGGGAAATTAGCTTGGTAAAGTTGATGGTGACAATGTGTTAAAAAAAATGCCTGGGTATTTAATTTTTTGTTTGTGCCATTGGAATGGAAAGGAATTTTCCAAAGTGAGCCTAATCGTGCCTGGGATGTAAAATTTCAACACTTCAGTCTTACTCGCGTTAATTTTATAACCTGAATGTTTGGAGTAGAGATCAATTTCAGAAAGGAGTGGTTGCAATGACTGAGTCGGGGATCCAAAGGGATAATAGAACATCATCAGCATACAAGGCAATTTTATGTTCACAAGGGCCCACCCGCACCCCGGTTATACCCCTATTAGCACGGATCCTAGCTGCCAGCAGTTCCATAACTAAAGCAAACAGCAAGGGGGAGAGCGGGCATCCCTGTCTGGTGCCATTAGTGATTCCGAAAGCAGAGGAGGTGAGGTGATTGACTGAAACCGTGGCAGTAGGGGATCTATAAAGCGCCAAAACACCTTCCAAAAATTTGCCAGAGAAGCCCATCCTTCTGAGCACCGAGAAAGCGAAGGACCAGGATATCCTGTCAAAAGCCTTCTCAGCATCCAGTGCTAGTAACAATGATGGTAGCTTTTGTTTATGAATAGAATAAATCAAATCTATGGCTCTCCTGGTATTATCGGAGGCCTGACGGCCAGAGATGAAGCCCACTTGGTCTGGGTGTATCAACTCTGTGAGTAGGGGAGCTAAGCGATTGGCCAAAATTTTTGCATAGATCTTAAGCTCAACATTCAGTAATGAGATCGAGCGATAATTGGAACACAGTGTGGGATCTCTCTCTGGTTTCGGAATCACAACGATGTCGGCTTGCACAGTTGCCGGCGCAAACGATGTTCCCTCCAGAACATTATTAAAAAGCGAAGTGAGATAAGGGGCTAATTCTGTAATGAATGTTTTGTAATATTGAACGGTGAAGCCATCTGGGCCAGGCGCAGCTGACGACCGCATAGAGTTGATAGCAGCAACCGTCTCTTCCAACGAGATAGTCTCATTGAGAAAAGAGATCTGCCGCTCCGTCAGACACAGTAAGGGGGTGTCCAATAGATACAAACATACTCCCTCCGGACCGTCAGAGGAAAGAGGAGGGGCGGGGAGATTATACAAGGAGCTATAAAAGCTCAGAAATTCCTCAACCATCAGTTTAGGGTTATAAGTGAGTGTATTTAATGTATTGGGGTACAGTTTTTCTATCATACCAGTAGCTCGCTTACTTCTCAGCTTATTGGCTAAGAGACTGTCTATTTTATCCGCCTTATCATAGAATTTTTGACGGAGCTTCTGTAGTATAGCCGCTGCTCGTCGCGACAAAAGAGCATTTAACTGGCCTTTGAGGTTATCTATCCGGGACAGTAGAGAGTCACATGAGGCATTTTTATGTTGGGTTAAGAGTGCAGAAATTTGAGATTCCAATGAGGAAATTTCCTGTGCTGCTCTCTTACGCATGGCCGAGGCCTTAGATATAAAATAACCACGAATAGTAGCTTTATATGCTTCCCAAACAAGACTAGGAGAGACTTCTGGGGAGATATTCTCCACAAAAAAAATATTTAGGGCTGATTTGGTGTCTGAAAGAGTGGAGGGATGCATAAGGAGTGTGTCGTCTAGATGCCATTTGCGCGCCATATGAAGGGTTCTGTAGAGTTCTAATAGGATATACACCCTAGCATGGTCCATCCAGGAACAAGGAGTGATGCCTGCATCAGAAATCAATGTCGTGAGTGATTGAGAGACATGGATCATATCTATTCGAGAGTAATGCTGGTGAGGTGCGGAGAAGTGGGTATAGTCCCTAGCAGTGGAATGTTTAAGACGCCAGGTGTCAAAAAGATTAAGCCGTCTGAGGGAAGATGTTAAAGTGAGAGAGGCTTCAGTTGGGGATGCGTCTTTCTTATTTCTCGGGGGGTTGGATTTATCCAAGAGGGGATCTATCACCGTATTAAAGTCCCCACCTAGAATGATATGGCCCTGCGCTACTCTATTAAGACGTAGAAAAAGTGCGTGGAAAAAACGGGATTGGTCTTGATTAGGGGCGTACACTGACACCAGTGTGAGGACTTCTGTGCGGAGCGTGCCAATCACTGTGATATATCGGCCTACAGGGTCAGCTATGGTAGTAGTATGCACAAATAGAATGTTACAATGAATCAGTATAGCTACCCCCCATTTCTTACAGTCAGCAGAAGCAAAAAAGGTTTGGCTAAACTGCTTACCTAGGAGTCTAGAATGTGTACCGGTGAAGTGGGTCTCCTGAAGGAAGACTACATCAGCCTTTTCTTTCCGACAGGCAAATAACATCACTGTACGTTTCTTGGGAGAATTAAGCCCGTTAACATTCACAGAAAACAATTTAAGCGCCATGTGACGCCAAGGAATGGTAAAGAATCAATAGAAAACCACCCCGAGGAAGAAAAGAAAAAAAAGAAGTAAAGGAACAGCAAGAGACAAGGAGCAGAGATGCAGAAAAAGAGAAAGTGATAGAGAACTCATACAGGAAAAAACCCTAAGACAGAGGGTCCCATTCAAGGACCGCTGTACAGATAATAAACATTATACTCTAAATGACAAATAAAGGGAGTACGGGGGTAGCAAAGATAAAAAAAACCTAAGCAGGACCTCCCGGACCGCAATAATGGAATCGGCAATGGCCGAAGATTCAGTTATATAACCCAAACACGAGAAGAAAAATGTACTGTGTCATGTACAAAAAGGGGGGGGGGGGGATAAAGGAAAATAGGGAGGGGAACAAAGGCAAAGGAAAGGGGAGGGAAGGAGAAAGAATAGGGAGGTCAAAGGAAAAAGAAGGCGAGTAAGGCAGGCTCAGCGTAATTACATAAAGCTATGCATAACATATAACAAACATTAAAGCCTGGTAGGCAATATCAGAACCAATAACCATATGTCTAAAGAAAAGAAGAAGGAGACCAGAGTCTCCACCTGTCAGCATAGAACATGGTATAGGGAGATATATCCCTAAAACAGTGAGAACTTTCTTTGTGATTAGATCTAAGAGTGTCTGCTGAGATCAAGGGGGGTCATTGGTGCCATTGCGATGGAGAGTTACCCTTGACCATTCAGGAGGCAGAATCTGGGGGCGTTTTGGCCCAGAGGAGGAGGCGCTCTCACCCTCAGGCAACGGTATAGGGAGGAGATCAAGTTTAGCCAACAAATCCTGACCCTGAGTCAAAGTTTTAACTGAGTGAGCGGAGTTGTTCGCTGTAACCTGTAGCATAAAAGGAAATCCCCATCTATAGCGTATTTGATGCTGACGTAGTATCCTAGTAAAAGACTGGAGATCTCGTCGTTTTTGAATGGTAGGGGGGGGCCAGATCCTGAAAAATCTGCAGTTGCATATCTCGGAAATCAATCACTGGGGAGTCTCGAACCGACATTAGGATCCGTTCTTTTGAGCGAAAATAATGTAGACCAGGGGTGGCCAACCAGTCAGAGACCAAGAGCCTGAAAAGATCTGTAGTCAAGGGGAAGAGCCACTATCATGCGTGCGCCGAAGGAGCACGGGCAAAAATGGGGGCGTGTCCTAGTTGTCACAAAGCCACCCCCCATTTTTGTGCGCACACCTTTCGGTATGACGTTTGTAGGAGTATGACCTTGTGTCATAACCCCGTTTTTAGTCATGTTGTACAGTGCCACATACATATAATGCCCCAGTACAGTGCCACATACATATAAAAACGCCAAACGGGTGCCTGCACAGTGCCAGATACATGTATGCCGCCACAGTGCTAGATAAATATATGCCTCCACAGTGCCAGATACATATATGCCCCCACAGTGCCAGATACATATGTGCCCCCTGTGCCATATACATATGTGCCCCCTGTGCCAGATACACGTGCCCCATATGTGTACCTGTTCCAGGTACACATATGCTCCACAGTGCCAGACACATATATGCCCCCAGTGCCAGATAAATATATGCCCCACAGTGCTAGATACATATGCCCCCACAGTGCCAGATACATATGCCCCTACAGTGCCAGATACATATACCCCCAGTGCCAGATACACATGTCCCCACAGTGCCAGATATGCCCCCAGTGCCAGATACAGATATGCCACCAGTGCCAGATACACATGTCCCCACAGTGGAAGATATGCCACACAGTGCCAGTAATACATATGCCCCACGATGCCAGATATGCCCCAAGTGCCATATACATATATGCCCACAGTGCCAGATATGCCCTCAGTGCCAGATACACATGTCCCCACAGCGCCAGATATGTCCCCAGTGCCAGCTACATATATGTCCCCGCAGTGGCAGATATGCCCCAGTGCCAGCTACATATGACCCCGCATTGCCAGATATGCCCCCAGTGCCAGCTACATATGTCCCCGCAGTGCCAGATGTGCCCTCAGTGCCAGCCACATATGTCCCTGCAGTGCCAGATATGCCCCCACAGTGCGCTCCCCCCAACCCCCCCCCCCTAGAGCTGCTCACCACGCTGCTGCATATGAGGGGAGGAGCCCCTCAGCGTCACTCTCCAGCGGCGCCGATGACTATCTTCAATTCGGCGCCGGGCCATGAGCCAATCAGAGCTCACGGTCTGGCAGCCAATCAGGACCATTAGCTGCTGGACCGTGAGCACTGATTGGCTCACTGGCAGGCACTGACTTGAGATAATCACCGCAGCCGGAGGAGACCAAGTGTTCCAGGCTGTGTCGGGCAGCGGTGGCCGGCAGCGGATCGAGCCGCATGCGGAGGATGAAAGAGCCGCATGCGGTTTGAGAGCCGCGGGTTGGCCACCGCTGATGTAGACGAACTATAACATCCCTGGGTAGGTTTCGCCCGGAGCGCTCTGTGAGCTCTATCACAAAGACAGTCGCCATCTGAAAGATCAGGCAATACGTGTTGAAAAAAGTCTTTCAAAAAGGATGGTAGAGCGGAGCTAAGAATTGATTCCGCCACATTGCGTATGCACAAATTATTGCGACGGGAGCGATTCTCCTGATCTTCTTGACGTTCTTTGAGATCCTCCATCTCATCACGGAGTCTAGAGAGTTCCGAGTCAAGACGTTGCTGAGAGCGACAGAGGTTGTCCGTCTTAGATTCAAGAGCGTCAGTATGATTACCAAGGGCCGTTAGATCAGACTTGAAGTCGGCAATAGCTGTGGAGAGTTCATGTTTAAAGGCAGATTGAACCCCTTCAAGTCAACTGGTCATAACAGCTTGGATCTGCGTGTTTATACCCGTCTCTGAAGAACAGGGCGAGGAAGGGGAGTCCGTAAGCAAAGCAGGGGGTGAAGGGCCCTTAGACTTTGAGCCAAAAAAATTAATGGGGGCCTGCGTGTTTTTCTTATTTTTTTGCGCCATTACAGAGGATCAGTAAGGCAGGCGGGGAATCACAAACATAAAAGAAGACACAGAAGTTGCTTATGAGAAGTATGTTAAGTAAAAAAAGGGAAAGGTATAAAAAAAACTATTACGGTCCAGGTAGGACAAACGACGCTGCTAGGCCAGCATTCTGGGTAGGAGGCAGTGCCCTAAGGTGGCACTCGTAGCACAGTGCAGGTGGAGAAAAAGTCAGGCAGTGGTAGAGGGAAAAACAGATATCTGTGACCCCACTGTTATCTATTCAGGGCAGTCAACAATTAGACAGCAGCACCGAGGTTATGCAACTGCAGAGTGGCTCTGGGGTTCGTCTCCTCGTAGGTTAGGGGGAGCAAAAATCTTGTGGTGCCGAGGGGGGGGGGGGGGGGGGGGCAAGAGCACCACTATTGTATCTGCAGTGCAGCTGGCTGTCAGTAATGTGCACAGGGAGCCAGCAGCTGCAGTGTGATTCCAGACCTGGCCTCCTCTCAGGGTGGCTGACAATCAGTGGGTTATGCTAGGAGCTAGCAGCTGTAATAAGACCCTGATGGTTGTCACCCCGCAGAACAGCCGTCAGGCAATGTAAAGCACCAGGAGCCAGCAGCAACTATGCGGCTCCGACACTCACCTCCCCGCCCGCCGAGGAAAGCAGGGACCAGGCAACGCTGGAGAGAACATTGCTCCAGTATCTAGCGTGCGGCGCTGAGATGACCCTGGCACCAGCAGTGATCATATCCCTCCAACAGACCTGCGGGCTCCGACCAGGCTGCGTCCTCTTACGTGACGCTGCGGGATCCCGTGGATCCGTCCTCCCGCACAACGATGGCCGCTGCACTCACTGACACCCGGAGCTCCAGAGAAGGAATCACAGGGCCCCGGCCCGCTCCGATCTGCAGCGCTCCTCCACTGTCGGGCGCAGTCACAGCACGAAGTCCACGGTTTCCAAGGGGGATGGAGGACCTCGTAGTCGGCGTCTGCGGTAGCAGCACTTCCAGGAACAGGTAATCAAGTTCTTGGCTCGGTGCTGGTGAACAGGCCGCAAGTCCACCAACACCAGAAAGGCCCACGCTCACAAGCCCAGCTGTGGGGGCCACAAAGTAGGGGTATTAAATGGCAAAAAAGGGGGCATTTAGAAGCCTGATCTCAGGAGCACTCTGAGATTGCCTCCTACCCATTCAGCCTCCAGGCCACGTCCCCTTAGTTTTTTATTTTTAATACATATGCAAAAATCTCAAAAACTGTTTTTTTCACGTTGTCGATATCGGGTATTTGCCCTCATTCCGAGTTGATCGCTCGCTAGCTGCTTTTAGCAGCAGTGCACACGCTAGGCCGCCGCCCTCTGGGAGTGTATCTTAGCTTAGCAGAAGTACGAACGAAAGGTTAGCAGAACTGCTCGTAAAAATTTTCAAGCAGTTTCTGAGCAGCTCCAAACCTACTCCTACCTTGCGATTATTTCAGTCCGTTTAGTTCCTGCTTTGACGTCAGAAACACGCCCTGCGTTCGGCCAGCCACTCCCCCATTTCCCCAGGTACGCCTGTGTTTTTACCTGTCACCCCTGCGTTTTTTAGCACACTCCCTGAAAATGGGCAGTTACCACCCAGAAACACCCACTTTCTGTCAATCACTCACCGATCAACAGAGCGACAGAAAAGCGTTGCTCGACCTTGTGCAAAACTGCATAGTTTTGTGTGAAAGTACTTCACACGTGCGTACTGCGGCCCGTACGCATGCGCAGAAATGCAGCTTTTTCACCTAATCGCCGCGCTGTGACCGAAAGCAGCTGGCGACCAACTCGGAATGAGGGGTATTGTGTGTAGAACTTTGAGGGAAAAATTAATTAATTCCAGTGTGGAATAAGGCTGTAACATAACAAAAATAAGAATTTACTCACCGGTAATTCTATTTCTCGTAGTCCGTAGTGGATGCTGGGTACTCCGTAAGGACCATGGGGAATAGACGGGCTCCGCAGGAGACTGGGCACTCTTAAAATAAGAATTTACTTACCGATAATTCTATTTCTCGGAGTCCGTAGTGGATGCTGGGGTTCCTGAAAGGACCATGGGGAATAGCGGCTCCGCAGGAGACAGGGCACAAAAGTAAAGCTTTTACAGGTCAGGTGGTGTGTACTGGCTCCTCCCCCTATGACCCTCCTCCAGACTCCAGTTAGGTACTGTGCCCGGACGAGCGTACACAATAAGGGAGGATTTTGAATCCCGGGTAAGACTCATACCAGCCACACCAATCACACCGTACAACTTGTGATCTAAACCCAGTTAACAGTATGATAACAGAGGAGCCTCTGAAAGATGGCTTCCTAAACAATAACCCGAATTAGTTAACAATAACTATGTACAAGTATTGCAGATAATCCGCACTTGGGATGGGCGCCCAGCATCCACTACGGACTCCGAGAAATAGAATTATCGGTAAGTAAATTCTTATTTTCTCTATCGTCCTAAGTGGATGCTGGGGTTCCTGAAAGGACCATGGGGATTATACCAAAGCTCCCAAACGGGCGGGAGAGTGCGGATGACTCTGCAGCACCGAATGAGAGAACTCCAGGTCCTCCTTTGCCAGGGTATCAAATTTGTAAAAATTTACAAACGTGTTCTCCCCTGACCACGTAGCTGCTCGGCAGAGTTGTAATGCCGAGACCCCTCGGGCAGCCGCCCAAGATGAGCCCACCTTCCTTGCGGAATGGGCCTTAACAGATTTAGGCTGTGGCAGGCCTGCCACAGAATGTACAAGTTGAATTTTGTTACAAAACCAACGAGCAATCGACTGCTTAGAAGCAGGTGCACCCAACTTGTTGGGTGCATACAGTATAAACAGCGAGTCAGATTTTCTGACTCCAGCCGTCCTTTAAATGTATATTTTTAAGGCTCTGACAACGTCCAACAACTTGGAGTCCTTCAAGTCGTCTGTAGCCGCAGGCACTACAATAGGCTGGTTCAGGTGAAACGCTGATACCACCTTAGGGAGAAAATGCGGACGCGTCCGCAGCTCTGCCCTATGTCGAATGGAAAATTAAATAAGGGCTTTTATAAGACAAAGCCGCCAGTTCAGATACTCTCCCGGCCGAAGCCAGGGCCAGTAACATAGTCACTTTCCATGTGAGATATTTCAAATCCACATTCTTTAGTGGTTCAAACCAATTGGATTTGAGGAAATCTAAAACTACATTTAGATCCCACGGTGCCACCTTAGGCACCACAGGAGGCTGTATATGCAGTACTCCTTTGATAAAAATCTGGACCTCAGGGACTGAGGCCAATTCTTTGTGGAAGAATATTGATAGGGCCGAAATTTGAACCTTAATAGATCCCAATTTGAGACCCATAGACAATCCTGATTGCAGGAAATGTAGGAAAACGACCCAGTTGAAATTCCTCCATCGGAGCACTCCGCTGCTCGCACCACGCAACATATTTTCGCCAAATACGGCGATAATGCTTCGCGGTGACTTCCTTCCTTGCCTTTATCAAGGTAGGAATGACTTCTTCTGGAATGCCTTTTCCTTTTAGGATCTGGCATTCAACGCCATGCCGTCAAACGCAGCCGCGGTAAGTCTTGAAAAAGACAAGGACCCTGCTGAAGCAGGTCCCTTCTCAGAAGTAGAGGCCACGGATCGTCCGTGACCATCTCTTGAAGTTCCGGGTACCAAGTCCTTCTTGGCCAATCCGGAGCCACTAGTCTTACTCCTCTTTGCCGTATAATCCTCAATACCTTTGGTATGAGAGGCAGAGGAGGAAACACATATACCGACTGGTACACCCAAGGTGTTACCAGCGCGTCCACAGCTATTGCCTGCGGATCTCTTGACCTGGCGCAATACCTGTCCAGTGTTTTGTTGAGGCGAGACGCCATCATGTCCACCATTGGTTTTACCCAACGGTTTAATAGCATGTGGAAAACTTCTGGATGAAGTCCCCACTCTCCCGGGTGAAGGTCGTGTCTGCTGAGGAAGTCTGCTTCCCAGTTGTCCACGCCCGGGATGAATACTGCTGACAGTGCTATCACGTGATTCTCCGCCCAGCGAAGGATCCTGGCAGCTTCTGCCATTGCCCTCCTGCTTCTTGTGCCGCCCTGTCTGTTTACATGGGCGACTGCCGTGATGTTGTCTGACTGGATCAACACCGGTCTTCCTTGAAGCAGAGGTTCCGCCTGGCTTAGAGCATTGTAGATTGCTCTTAGTTCCAGAATGCTTATGTGAAGAGACTTTTTCAGGCTCGACCACACTCCCTGGAAATTTCTTCCCTGTGTGACTGCTCCCCAGCCTCTCAGGCTGGCATCCGTGGTCACCAGGATCCAATCCTGTATGCCGAATCTGCGGCCCTCCAATAGATGAGCCTCCTGCAACCACCACAGAAGGGATACCCTTGTCCTCGGCGACAGGGTTATCCGCAGGTGCATCTGAAGATGCGACCCTGACCATTTGTCCAACAGATCCCTTTGCATGGAATCTGCCGAAAGGGATTGCTTCGTAAGAAGCTACCATTTTTTTTATTTTTTTTTTCCCAGGACTCTTGTGCATTGATGTACAGACACCTTTCCTGGTTTTAGGAGGTTCCTGACCAGGTCAGATAACTCCTTGGCTTTTTCTTCGGGAAGAAAAACCTTTTTCTGAACTGTGTCCAGAATCATCCCCAGGAACAGCAGACGAGTTGTCGGCATTAATTGGGATTTTGGAATATTCAGAATCCATCCGTGCTGCTTTAGCACCTCTTGAGATAGTGCTAAACCCATCTCTAGCTGTTCTCTGGACCTTGCCCTTATTAGGAGATCGTCCAAGTATGGGATAATTAATACGCCTTTTCTTCGAAGAAGAAATATTATCTCGGCCATTACCTTTGTAAAGACCCGAGGTGCCGTGGACAAACCAAACGGCAGCGTCTGAAACTGATAGTGACAGTTTTGTACAACGAACCTGAGGTACCCCTGGTGTGAGGGGTAATTGGAACGTGGAGATACGCATCCTTGATGTCCAAGGATACCATAAAGTCCCCTTCTTCCAGGTTCGCTATCACTGCTCTGAGTGACTCCATCTTGAACTTGAACTTCTTTATGTATAGGTTCAAGGACTTCAGATTTAGAATAGGCCTTACCGAGCCATCCGGCTTCGGTACCACAAATAGAGTGGAATAATACCCCTTCCCTTGTTGTAGAAGAGGTACCTTGACTATCACCTGCTGAGAATACAGCTTGTGAATGGCTTCCAAAACCGTCTCCCTTTCTGAGGGGGACGTTGGTAAAGCAGACTTCAGGAAACGGCGAGGTGGCTCTGTCTCTAATTTCAACCTGTACCCCTGAGATATTATCTGCAGGATCCAGGGATTTACCTGCGAGTGAGCCCACTGCGCGCTGTAATTTTTGAGACGACCGCCTACCGCCCCCGAGTCCGCTTGCGAAGCCCCAGCGTCATGCTGAGGCTTTTGTAGAAGCCGGGGAGGGCTTCTGTTCCTGGGAAGGAGCTGCCTGTTGCTGTCTCTTCCCTCGTCCTCTGCCTCGTGGCAGATATGAATAGCCCTTTGCTCTCTTATTTTTAAAGGAACGAAAGGGCTGCGGTTGAAAGGTCGGTGCCTTTTTCTGTTGGGGAGTGACTTGAGGTAGAAAGGTGGATTTCCCGGCCGTAGCCGTGGCCACCAAATCCGATAGACCGACCTCAAATAACTCCTCTACGCATCGCCTGTCCACTGTCGTGTCCATAAAGCTCTTCTGGCCGAAATGGACATAGCACTTACCCGTGATGCCAGTGTGCAGATATCTCTCTGTGCATCACGCATATAAAGAAATGCATCCTTTATTTGTTCTAACGACAGTAAAATATTGTCCCTGTCCAGGGTATCAATATTTTCGATCAGGGACTCTGACCAAACTACCCCAGCACTGCACATCCAGGCAGTCGCAATAGCTGGTCGTAGTATAACACCTGCATGTGTGTATATACCTTTTTGGATATTTTCCATCCTCCTATCTGATGGATCTTTAAGTGCGTCCGTCTCAGGAGAGGGTAACGCCACATGTTTTGATAAGCGTGTTAGCGCTTTGTCCACCCTAGGAGGTGTTTCCCAGCGCTCCCTAACCTCTGGCGGGAAAGGGTATAAAGCCAATAACTTCTTTGAAATTAGCAGTTTTTTATCGGGGCACCCCACGCTTCATCACACACGTCATTTAATTCTTCTGATTCGGTAAAAACTACTGGTAGTTTTTTCACACCCCACATAATACCCTGTTTAGTGGTACCTGTAGTATCAGCTAAATGTAACATCTCCTTTATTGCCAAAATCATATAACGTGTGGCCCTACTGGAAAATACGGTTGATTCGTCACCTTCACCACCGGAATCAGTGCCTGTGTCTGGGTCTGTGTCGACCGACTGAGGCAAGGGACGTTTTACAGCCCCTGACGGTGTTTGAGGCGCCTGGACAGACACTAATTGAGTGTCCGGCCGCCTCATGTCGGCAAACGACTGCTTAAGCGAGTTGACGCTATCCCGTAATTCCACAAATAACGGCATCCATTCTGGTGTCGACCCCCTAGGAGGTGACATCCTCATATTTGGCAATTGCTCCGCCTCCACACCAATAACGTCCTCATACATGTCGACACACACGTACCGACACACAGCAGACACACAGGGAATGCTCTATACGAAGACAGGACCCACTAGCCCTTTGGGGAGACAGAGGGAGAGTCTGCCAGCACACACCAAAAAGCGCTATATATGACAGGGATAGCCTTATGATTAAGTGCTCCCTTATAGCTGCTTTTATATTAATATATTGCCATTTATTCTGCCCCCCCTCTCTGTTATACCCTGTTTCTGTAGTGCAGTGCAGGGGAGAGACCTGGGAGCCTTCCTGACCAGCGGAGCTGTGACAGAAAATGGCGCCGTGTGCTGAGGAGATAGGCCCCGCCCCTTTTTCGGCGGGCTCGTCTCCCGCTATTTAGTACATTTAGGCAGGGGTAAATATCTCCATATAGCCTCTGGGGCTATATGTGAGGTATTTTTAGCCTTTTTAAAGGTTTTCATTTGCCTCCCAGGGCGCCCCCCCCCAGCGCCCTGCACCCTCAGTGACTGCCGTGTGAAGTGTGCTGAGAGGAAAATGGCGCACAGCTGCAGTGCTGTGCGCTACCTTAAGAAGACTGCAGGAGTCTTCAGCCGCCGATTCTGGACCTCTTCTTGCTTCAGCATCTGTGAGGGGGCCGGCGGCGTGGCTCCGGTGACCATCCAGGCTGTACCTGTGATCGTCCCTCTGGAGCTTCATGTCCAGTAGCCAAGAAGCCAATCCATCCTGCACGCAGGTGAGTTCACTTCTTCTCCCCTCTGTCCCTCGTTGCAGTGATCCTGTTGCCAGCAGGAATCACTGTAAAATAAAAAACCTAAGCTAAACTCTCTAAGCAGCTCTTTATGAGAGCCACCTAGAATTGCACCCTTCTCGGCCGGGCACAAAAATCTAACTGGAGTCTGGAGGAGGGTCATAGGGGGAGGAGCCAGTACACACCACCTGACCTGTAAAAGCTTTACTTTTGTGCCCTGTCTCCTGCGGAGCCGCTATTCCCCATGGTCCTTTCAGGAACCCCAGCATCCACTTAGGACGATAGAGAAAAGAAAGATTAGGTACTATTTCTGGTGTGCACTGGCTCCTCCCTCTATGCCCCTCCTCCAGACCTCAGTTAGGGAAACTGTGCCCGGAAGAGCTGACATTACTAGGAAAGGATTTGGAATCCAGGGTAAGACTCATACCAGCCACACCAATCACACCGTACAACTTGTGATAACTATACCCAGTTAACAGTATGAACAACAACTGAGCCTCATTCAACAGATGGCTCATAACAATAACCCTATAGTTAAGCAATAACTATATACATGTATTGCAGAAAGTCCGCACTTGGGACGGGCTCCCAGCATCCACTACGGACTACGAGAAATAGAATTACCGGTGAGTAAATTCTTATTTTCTCTGACGTCTTAGTGGATGCTGGGTACTCCGTAAGGACCATGGGGATTATACCAAAGCTCCCAAACGGGCGGGAGAGTGCGGATGACTCTGCAGCACCGAATGAGCAAACTCAAGGTCCTCCTCAGCCAGGGTATCAAACTTGTAGAATTTTGCAAAAGTGTTTGATCCCGACCAAGTAGCAGCTCGGCAAAGTTGTAAAGCCGAGACCCCTCGGGCAGCTGCCCAAGAAGAGCCCACCTTCCTTGTGGAATGGGCTTTTACTGATTTAGGATGTGGCAGTCCAGCCGCAGAATGTGCAAGTTGAATCGTGCTACAGATCCAGCGAGCAATAGTCTGCTTTGAAGCAGGAGCACCCAGCTTGTTGGGTGCATGCATGATAAACAGCGAGTCAGTTTTTCTGACTCTAGCCGTCCTGGAAACATAGATTTTCAGGGCCCGGACTACGTCCAGCAACTTGGAATCCTCCAAGTCCCGAGTAGCCGCAGGCACCACAATAGGTTGGTTCAAATGAAACGCTGATACCACCTTTGGGAGAAATTGGGGACGAGTCCTCAATTCTGCCCTGTCCATATGGAAAATCAGATATGGGCTTTTACAGGACAAAGCCGCCAATTCTGACACACGCCTAGCTGAGGCCAAGGCCAACAGCATGACTACCTTCCACGTGAGATACTTCAACTCCACGGTCTGAAGTGACTCAAACCAATGTGATTTTAGGAAATCCAACACAACGTTGAGATCCCAAGGTGCCACTGGAGGCACAAAAAGGGGGCTGAATATGCAGCACTCCCTTAACAAACGTCTGAACTTCAGGCAGTGAAGCCAGTTATTTTTGAAAGAAAATAGACAGGGCCGAAATCTGGACTTTAATGGATCCCAATTTTAGGCCCATAGTCACTCCTGACTGTAGGAAGTGCAGAAATCGACCCAGCTGAAATTCCTCTGTTGGGGCCTTCCTGGCCTCACACCAAGCAACATATTTTCGCCATATGCGGTGATAATGTTTTGCTGTCACATCCTTCCTAGCTTTTATCAGCGTAGGAATGACTTCATCTGGAATGCCCTTTTCCATTAGGATCCGGCGTTCAAACGCCATGCCGTCAAACGCAGCCGCGGTAAGTCTTGGAACAGACAGGGCCCCTGCTGTAGCAGGTCCTATCGGAGCGGCAGAGGCCAAGGGTCCTCTGAGATCATTTCTTGTAGTTCCGGGTACCAAGTTCTTCTTGGCCAATCCGGAACGATGAGTATAGTTCTTACTCCTCTCTTTCTTATTATCCTCAGTACCTTTGGTATGAGAGGAAGAGGAGGGAACACATAAACCGACTGGTACACCCACGGTGTCACTAGAGCGTCTACAGCTATCGCCTGATGGTCCCTTGACCTGGCGCAATATCTTTTTAGCTTTTTGTTGAGGCGGGACGCCATCATGTCCACCTGTGGCCTTTCCCAACGATTTACAATCAGCTTGAAGACTTCTGGATGAAGTCCCCACTCTCCCGGGTGGAGGTCGTGCCTGCTGAGGAAGTCTGCTTCCCAGTTGTCCACTCCCGGAATGAACACCGCTGACAGTGCTAGCACGTGATTCTCCGCCCATCGAAGAATCCTTGTGGCTTCTGCCATCGCCATCCTGCTTCTTGTGCCGTCCTGTCGGTTTACATGGGCGACCGCCGTGATGTTGTCTGACTGAATCAGCACCGGTTGGTTTTGAAGCAGGGGTTCTGCTTGACTCAGGGCATTGTAAATGGCCCTTAGTTCCAGAATATTTATGTGTAGGGAAGTCTCCTGACTCGACCACTGTCCTTGGAAGTTTCTTCCCTGAGTGACTGCCCCCCAACCTCGGAGGCTTGCATCCGTGGTCACCAGGACCCAGTCCTGAATGCTGAATCTGCGGCCCTCGAGAAGATGAGCAACTCTGCAGCCACCACAGCAGAGACACCCTGGCCCTCGGGGACAGGGTGATCAACCGATGCATCTGAAGATGTGATCCGGACCACTTGTCTAACAGATCCCACTGAAAGATCCTTGCATGGAACCTGCCGAAGGGAATTGCTTCGTAAGAAGCTACCATCTTTCCCAGGACTCGCGTGCAGTGATGCACCGACACCTGTTTTGGTTTCAGGAGGTCCCTGACCAGAGATGACAATTCCTGGGCCTTCTCCTCCGGGAGAAACACCTTCTTCTGTTCTGTGTCCAGAATCATGCCCAAGAACAGCAGACGCGTCGTAGGAATCAGCTGCGACTTTGGGATATTCAGAATCCAGCCGTGCTGTTGTAGCACTTCCCGAGATAGTGCTACTCCGACTAACAACTGCTTCTTGGACCTTGCCTTTATAAGGAGATCGTCCAAGTACGGGAAGGACGAAGGAGTATCATCATTTCGGCCATTACCTTGGTAAATACCCTCGGTGCCGTGGACAGACCAAACGGCAACGTCTGGAATTGGTAATGACAGTCCTGTACCACAAACCTGAGGTACTCCTGGTGAGGTGGGTAAATGGGGACATGTAGGTAAGCATCCTTGATGTCCAGTGACACCATAAAATCCCCCTCTTCCAGGCTTGCAATAACCGCCCTGAGCGATTCCATTTTGAACTTGAACTTCCTTATATAAGTGTTCAAGGATTTCAAATTTAGAATGGGTCTCACCGAACCGTCTGGTTTCGGTACCACAAACATTGTGGAATAGTAACCCCGTCCCTGTTGAAGGAGGGGAACTTTGATTATCACCTGCTGAAGGTACAGCTTGTGAATTGCCGCCAGTACTACCTCCCTTTCCTTGGGAGCAGCTGGCAAGGCTGATTTGAGGTAACGACGAGGGGGAGATGCCTCGAACTCCAGCTTGTATCCCTGAGATACCACTTGTAGAACCCAGAGATCCACCTGTGAGCGAACCCACTGGTCGCTGAAGTTCCGGAGACGCGCCCCCACCGCATCTGGCTCCACCTGTGGAGCCCCAGCGTCATGCGGTGGACTTAGTGGAAGCAGGGGAGGATTTTTGTTCCTGGGAACTGGCTGTCTGGTGCAGCTTTTTCCCTCTACCCCTGCCTCTGGGCAGAAAGGACGCGCCTCTGACCCGCTTGCCTTTCTGAGGCCGAAAGGACTGTACTTGATAATACGGTACTTTCTTAGGCTGTGAGGGAACCTGAGGTAAAAAAAAGTCGACTTCCCAGCTGTTGCTGTGGATACGAGGTCCGAGAGACCGTCCCCAAACAATTCCTCACCCTTATAAGGCAAAACCTCCATGTGCCTTTTAGAATCAGCATCACCTGTCCACTGCCGAGTCCATAATACTCTCCTGGCAGAAATGGACAGTGCATTAATTCTAGATGCCAGCCGGCAAATGTCCCTCTGTGCATCCCTCATATATAAGACGACGTCTTTAATATGCTCTATGGTTAGCAAAATAGTATCCCTGTCAAGGGAATCAATGTTATCTGACAGGGTATCAGACCAAGCAGCTGCAGCACTACACATCCATGCTGAAGCAATTGCAGGTCTCAGTATAGTACCTGAGTGTGTATACACAGACTTCAGGATAGCCTCCTGCTTTCTATCTGCAGGCTCCTTTAAGGCGGCCGTATCCTGAGACGGCAGTGCCACCTTTTTTGATAAGCGCGTGAGCGCTTTGTCCACCCTAGGGGATGTTTCCCAACGTAACCTGTCCGTTGGCGGGAAAGGGTACGCCATTAGTAACCTCTTAGAAATCACTAATTTCTTATCTGGGGAACACCACGCTTCTTCACACAATTCATTTAACTCATCAGATGGGGGAAAAGTCACTGGCTGCTTTTTCTCCCCAAACATAATACCCTTTTTAGTGGTAACCGGGTTAATGTCAGAAATGTGCAACACATTTTTCATTGCCGTAATCATGCATCGGATGGCCCTTGTGGACTGTACATTTGTCTCATCCTCGTCTACACTGGAGTCAGACTCCGTGTCGACATCTGTGTCTGCCATCTGAGGTAGCGGGCGTTTTTGAGCCCCTGATGGCCTCTGAGACGCCTGGGCAGGCGCGGGCTGAGATGCCAGCTGTCCCAAAGCTGTTACGTCATCGAACCTTTTATGCAAGGAGTTGACACTGTCGGTTAATACCTTCCACATATCCATCCACTCTGGTGTCGGCCCCGCAGGGGGCGACATCACACTTATCGGCTCTTGCTCCGCCTCCACGTAAGCGTCCTCATCAAACATGTCGACACAGCCGTACCGACACACCGCACACACACAGGGAATGCTCTGACTGAGGACAGGACCCCACAAAGTCCATTGGGGAGACAGAGAGAGAGTATGCCAGCACACACCAGAGCGCTATATAACAGAGGGATTTACACTAACACAAAGTGAATTTTCCCCCAATAGCTGCTTATATCACCTTTTGCGCCTAAATTTATGTGCCCCCCCTCTCTTTTTTACCCTTCTTGTAGTGTATACTGCAGGGGAGAGCCTGGGGAGCGTCCTTCCAGCGGAGCTGTGAAGAGAAAATGGCGCTGGTGTGCTGAGGGAGATAGCCCCGCCCCCTCCGCGGCGGGCTTCTCCCGCTTTTTTAATAATGTTAATGGCGGGGGATTAGGCACATATACAGTTTATAACTGTATTATGTGCACATTTGCCAAAAGGTATACTTATTGCAGCCCAGGGCGCCCCCCCCCCCCCCCAGTGCCCTGCATCCACCAGTGACCGGAGCGTGTGGTGTGCTGTGGGAGCAATGGCGCACAGCTGCAGTGCTGTGCGCTACCTTATTGAAGACCGGAGTCTTCAGCCGCCGATTTTCTCCTGGTTCTTCCATCTTCTGGCTCTGCAAGGGGGACAGCGGCGCGGCTCCGGGAACGGACGATCGAGGTCGGGCCCTGTGTTCGATCCCTCTGGAGCTAATGGTGTCCAGTAGCCTTAGAAGCACAAGCTAGCTGCAAGCAGGTAGGTTTGCTTCTTTCCCCTCAGTCCCTCGTAGCAGTGAGTCTGTTGCCAGCAGATCTCACTGAAAATAAAAAACCTTCTTTTCTAGTAAGCTCAGGAGAGCCCACTAGGTGCATCCAGCTCTGGCCGGGCACAGATTCTAACTGAGGTCTGGAGGAGGGGCATAGAGGGAGGAGCCAGTGCACACCAGATATAGTACCTAATCTTTCTTTTAAGAGTGCCCAGTCTCCTGCGGAGCCCGTCTATTCCCCATGGTCCTTACGGAGTACCCAGCATCCACTAGGACGTCAGAGAAATGTGGAAAAAGTGAAGCTCTGTGAATACTTTCTGGATGCACTGTGTGTGTGTGTGTATATATATGTGTGTGTGTGTGTGTGTGTGTGTGTGTGTGTGTGTGTGTGTGTGTGTGTGTGTGTATATGAGAGAGAGAGAGAGAGAGAGAGAGAGAGAGAGAGAGAGGTAAAGGCAGGAAAAGATGCGGCGGCACTCAGAGTCTTCCAAAACAAAGTCGTGTATTAAAGAATCACTCCATAATATCCCATTTAATACACGATTTTGTTTTGGAAGACTCTGAGTGACGCCGCGTCTTTTCCTGCCTTTACCTAGCCTATCTTTGCGAGAGGGCACCGGAGCACATTATCCCACAAGTGCACATGGAGGGCTGTGCGGCCCCCCAAAGAAATGCCACCCCACACCATTACTGACCCACTGCCAAACCTGTCATGCTGGAGGATGTTGCAGGCAGCAGAACGTTCTCCTTGGCGTCTCCAGACTCTGTCACGTCTGTCACATGTGCTCAGTGAGAACCTGCTTTCATCTGCGAAGAGCACAGGGCGACAGTGGCGAATTTGCCAATCTTGGTGATCTCTGGCAAATGCCAAACGTCCTGCACGGTGTTGGGTTGTAAGCACAACCCCCAACTGTGGACGTCGGGCCCTCATACCACCCTCATGGAGTCTGTTTCTGATCGTTTGAGTCGACACATGCACATTTGTGGCTTGCTGGAGGTCATTTTGCAGGGCTCTGGCAGTGCTCCTCCTGTTCCTCCTTGCACAAAGGCGGAGGTAGCGGTCCTGCTGCTGGGTTGTTGCCCTCCTACAGCCTCCTCCACGTCTCCTGATATACTGGCCTGTCTCCTGGTAGCGCCTCCATGCTCTGGACACTACGCAGACAGACACAGCAGACCTTCTTGCCACACCTCGCATTGATGTGCCATCCTGGATGAGCTGCACTACCTGAGCCACTTGTGTGGGTTGTAGACTCTGTCTCATGCTACCACTAGAGTGAAAGCACCGCCAGCTTTCAAAAGTGACCAAAACATCAGCCAGAAAGCATAGGAACTGAGAAGTGGTCTGTGGTCACCACCTGCAGAACAACTCCTTTATTGGGGGTGTCTTGCTAATTGCCTATAATTTCCACCTGTTGTCTATTCCATTTGCACAACAGCATGTGAAATTGATTGTCAATCAGTGTTGCTTCCTAAGTGGACAATTTGATTTCACAGAAGTGTGATTGACTTGGAGTAACATTGTGTTGTTTAAGTGTTCCCTTTATTTTTTTGAGCAGTGTATATTACACACACATAGATCACATATTAAAATGGTTTTGGACACAAATCTTTTTTATACCACATTCAGGCATGTAACTTGAGAGCTTGTTGTTATTCAGTTACAACACACTTTATTAAATAACACATGTCAATATACATAGGCGTGCGCAGGGGGGTTCCTGGTGCGCACAGGCACCCCCTAATGTCTGTTAACCCCCTCACACACACCTGCTGCTGCTGCAGTATCGGCGATCGCCGAGTGTGCTCATTTCTGTCCTCCGACCATTGTGCCCGCCACCCCCTCTGCTCAGTCTGGCTGTCAATCATTTTTATGGTGCAGCATCACTGACGTAATCCTACTCCCAGTTCCTCTAACTTGTGGGATGTGTCGTGATGATGTCATGCCACGTGCATGCCCGCTCATGCTCCCACCCATGCTCTCTCTCTCCTCATCATGTGCTAACGCCACAGAAAACAGCGTTCCTCTTGGAGGAGGACAAGTTCAAATTCAATATCAATATATATTTCGAGAGATTAGGATATAATCTATGGTAATAAAAATAAGATTTTACTTACCGATAAATCTATTTCTCGTAGTCCGTAGTGGATGCTGGGGACTCCGTCAGGACCATGGGGATTAGCGGCTCCGCAGGAGACAGGGCACAAAACTAAAGCTTTAGGATCAGGTGGTGTGTACTGGCTCCTCCCCCTATGACCCTCCTCCAAGCCTCAGTTAGGATACTGTGCCCGGACGAGCGTACACAATAAGGAAGGATATTGAATCCCGGGTAAGACTCATACCAGCCACACCAATCACACCGTATAACTTGTGATCTAAACCCAGTTAACAGTATGACAAACGTAGGAGCCTCTGAACAGACGGCTCACAACAATAACAACCCGATTTTTTTGTAACAATAACTATGTACAAGTATTGCAGACAATCCGCACTTGGGATGGGCGCCCAGCATCCACTACGGACTACGAGAAATAGATTTATCGGTAAGTAAAATCTTATTTTCTCTGACGTCCTAAGTGGATGCTGGGGACTCCGTCAGGACCATGGGGATTATACCAAAGCTCCCAAACGGGCGGGAGAGTGCGGATGACTCTGCAGCACCGAGTGAGAGAACTCCAGGTCCTCCTCAGCCAGGGTGTGCCCCTGACCAAGTAGCAGCTCGGCAAAGCTGTAAAGCCGAGACCCCTCGGGCAGTCGCCCAAGATGAGCCCACCTTCCTTGTGGAATGGGCATTTATATATTTTGGCTGTGGCAGTCATGCCACAGAATGTGCAAGCTGAATTGTACTACACATTCAACTAGCAATCGTCTGCTTAGAAGCAAGAGCACCCAGTTTTTTGGGTGCATACAGGATAACAGCAAGTCAGTTTTCCTGACTCCAGCCGTCCTGGAAATCTATATTTTCAGGGCCCTGACAACATCTAGCAACTTGGAGTCCTCCAAGACTCTAGTAGCCGCAGGTACCACAATAAGCTGGTTCAGATGAAACGCTGACACCACCTTAGGGAGAAACTGGGGACGAGTCCGCAGCTCTGCCCTGTCCGAATGGACAATCAGATATGGGCTTTTGTGAGACAAAGCCGCCAATTCTGACACTCGCCTGGCCGAGGCCAGGGCCAACATCATGGTCACTTTCCATGTGAGATATTTCAAATCCACAGATTTGAGCGGTTTAAACCAACGTGATTTGAGGAATCCCAGGACTACGTTGAGATCCCACAGTGCCACTGGAGGCACAAAAGGGGGTTGTATATGCAGTACTCCCTTGTCAAATTTCTGGACTTCAGGAACTGAAGCCAATTCTTTCTGGAAGAAAATCGACAGGGCCGAAATTTGAACCTTAATGGACCCCAATTTGAGGCCCATAGACACTCCTGTTTGCAGGAAATGCAGGAATCGACCGAGTTGAAATTTCTTCGTGGGGCCTTCCTGGCCTCACACCACGCAACATATTTTCGCCACATGTGGTGATAATGTTGTGCGGTCACCTCCTTCCTGGCTTTGACCAGGGTAGGAATGACCTCTTCCGGAATGCCTTTTTTCCCTTAGGATCCGGCGTTCAACCGCCATGCCGTCAAACGCACCCGCGGTAAGTCTTGGAACAGACATGGTACTTGCTGAAGCAAGTCCCTTCTTATCGGCAGAGGCCCTGAGTCCTCTGTGAGCATCTCATGAAGTTCCGGGTACCAAGTCCTTCTTGGCCCATCCGGAGCCACGAGTATAGTTCTTACTCCTCTACGTCTTATAATTCTCAGTACCTTTGGTATGAGAAGCAGAGAAGGGAACACATGCACCGACTGGTACACCCATGGTGTTACCAGAACGTCCACAGCTATTGCCTGAGGGTCTCTTGACCTGGCGCAATACCTGTCCAGTTTTTTGTTCAGGCGGGACGCCATCATGTCCACCCTTGGTCTTTCCCAACGGTGCACAATCATGTGGAAAAAACTTCCCGATGAAGTCCCCACTCTCACGGGTGGAGGTCGTGCTGAGGAAGTCTGCTTCCCAGTTGTCCACTCCCGGAATGAAAACTGCTGACAGTGCTATCACATGATTTTCCGCCCAGCGAAGAATCCTTGCAGTTTCTGCCATTGTCCTCCTGCTTCTTGTGCCGCCCTGTCTGTTTACGTGGGCGACTGCCGTGATGTTGTCCCACTGGATCAATACCGGCTGACCTTGAAGCAGAGGTCTTGCTAAGCTTAGAGCATTGTAAATTGCTCTTAGCTCCAGTATATTTATGCGGAGAGAAGTCCCCAGACTTGATCACACTCCCTGGAATTTTTTTCCCTATGTGACTGCTCCCCAGCCTTTCAAGCTGGAATCCGTGGTCACCAGGACCCAGTCCTAAATGCATAACTGTGGCACTTTAGTAGATGAGCACTCTGCAGCCACCACAGAAGAGACACCCTTGTCCTTGGAGACAGGGTTATCCGCTGATGCATCTGAAGATGCGATCCGGACCATTTGTCCAGCAGATCCCACTGAAAAGTTCTTGCGTGAAATCTGCCGAATGGAATCGCTTCGTAAGAAGCCACCATTTTTCCCAGGACCCTTGTGCAATGATGCACTGACACTTTTCCTGGTTTTTGGAGGTTCCTGACTAGCTCGGATAACTCCCTGGCTTTCTCCTCCGGGAGAAACACCTTTTTCTGGACTGTGTCCAGAATCATCCCTAGGGTCAGCAGACGTGTCGTCGGAGACAGCTGCGATTTTGGAATATTTAGAATCCACCCGTGCTGTCGTAGAACTACTTGAGATAGTGCTACTCAGACCTCCAACTGTTCTCTGGACCTTGCCCTTATCAGGAGATCGTCCAAGTAAGGGATAATTAAGACGCCTTTTCTTTGAAGAAGAATCATCATTTCGGCCATTACCTTGGTAAAGACCCGGGGTGCCGTGGACAATCCAAACGGCAGCGTCTGAAACTGATAGTGACAGTTTTGTACCACGAACCTGAGGTACCCTTTGTGAGAAGGGCAAATTTGGACATGGAGGTAAGCATCCTTGATGTCCAGGGACACCATATAGTCCCCTTCTTCCTGGTTCGCTATCACTGCTCTGAGTGACTCCATTTAGAATAGGTCTCACCGAGCCGTCTGGCTTCAGTACCACAATATAGTGTGGAATAATACCCCTTTACTTGTTGTAGGAGGGGTACTTTGATTATCACCTGCTGGAAATACAGCTTGTGAATTGTTTCCAATACTGCCTCCCTGTCGGAGGTAGACGTTGGTAAAGCAAACTTCAGGAACCTGCGAGGGGGAGACGTCTCGAATTTCCAATCTGTACCCCTGGGATACTACTTGTAGGATCCAGGGGTCCACTTGCGAGTGAGCCCACTGCGTGCTGAAACTCTTGAGACGACCCCCCACCGCACCTGTTTGTACGGCCCCAGCGTCATGCTGAGGACTTGGCAGAAGCGGTGGAAGGCTTCTGTTCCTGGGAATGGGCTGCCTGCTGCAGTCTTCTTCCCTTACCTCTATCCCTGGGCAGATATTATGGGGACGAAAGGACTGAGGCTGAAAAGACTATGTCTTTTTCTGCTGAGATGTGACTTGGGGTAAAAAAGGTGGATTTTCTAGCTGTTGCCGTGGCCACCAGGTCCGATGGACCGACCCCAAATAACTCCTCCCCTTTATACGGCAATACTTCCATGTGCCGTTTGGAATCTGCATCACCTGACCACTGTCGTGTCCATAAACATCGTCTGGCAGATATGGACATCGCACTTACTCTTGATGCCAGAGTTTCGCATATATAGAAATGCATCTTTTAAATGCTCTATAGTCAATAAAATACTGTCCCTGTCAAGGGTATCAATATTTCCAGTCAGGGAATCCGACCAAGCCACCCCAGCGCTGCCCATCCAGGCTGAGGCGATCGCTGGTCGCAGTATAACACCAGTACGTGTGTATATACTTTTTAGGATATTTTCCAACCTCCTATCAGTTGGCTCCTTGAGGGCGTCCGTATCTGGAGACGGTAACGCCACTTGTTTTTATAAGCGTGTGAGCGCCTTATCCACCCTAAGGTGTGTTTCCCAACGCGCCATAACTTCTGGCGGGAAAGGGTATACCGCCAATAATTTTCTATCGGGGGAAACCCACGCATCATCACACACTTCATTTAATTTATCTGATTCAGGAAAAACCACATGTAGTTTTTTCACACTCCACATAATACCCTTTTTTGTGGTACTTGTAGTATCAGAAATATGTAACATCTCCTTCATTGCCCTTAACAAGTAACGTGTGGCCCTAAAGGAAAATACGTTTGTTTCTTCACCGTCGACACTGGAGTCAGTGTCCGTGTCTGTGTCTGTGTCGACCGACTGAGGTAAAAGGACGTTTTAACGCCCCTGACGGTGTTTTAGACGCCTGGACAGGTACTAATTGGTTTGCCGGCCGTCTCATGTCGTCAACCGACCTTGCAGCGTGTTGACATTATCACGTAATTCCTTAAATAAGCCATCCATTCCGGTGTCGACTCCCTAGAGAGTGACATCACCATTACCGGCAATTGCTCCGCCTCCTCACCAACATCGTCCTCATACATGTCGACACACAAGTACCGACACACAGCACACACACAGGGAATGCTCTGATAGAGGACAGGACCCCACTAGCCCTTTGGGGAGACAGAGGGAGAGTTTGCCAGCACACACCAAAAACGCTATATTATACAGGGACAACCTTTATATAAGTGTTTTTCCCTTATAGCATTTTAATATATATATACATATCGCCAAATAAGTGCCCCCCCTCTCTGTTTTAACCCTGTTTCTGTAGTGCAGTGCAGGGGAGAGCCTGGGAGCCTTCCCACCAGCCTTTCTGTGAGGGAAAATGGCGCTGTGTGCTGAGGAGAATAGGCCCCGCCCCCTTTTCGGCTGGCTTCTTCTCCCGTTTTTCTGAGACCTGGCAGGGGTTAAATACATCCATATAGCCTCCAGGGGCTATATGTGATGTATTTTTAGCCAGAATAAGGTATTATACATTGCTGCCCAGGGCGCCCCCAGCAACGCCCTGCACCCTCCGTGACCGTTGGTGTGAAGTGTGTGACAACAATGGCGCACAGCTGCAGTGCTGTGCGCTACCTTCATGAAGACTGAAAAGCCTTCTGCCGCCGGTTTCCGGACCTTCAATCTTCAGCATCTGCAAGGGGGGTCGGCGGCGCGGCTCCGGGACGAACCCCAGGGTGAGACCTGTGTTCCGACTCCCTCTGGAGCTAATGGTGTCCAGTAGCCTAAGAAGCCAATCCATCCTGCACGCAGGTGAGTTGAACTTCTCTCCCCTAAGTCCCTCGATGCAGTGAGCCTGTTGCCAGCAGGACTCACTGAAAATAAGAAACCTAAAAACTTTTTCTAAGCAGCTCCTTAAGAGAGCCACCTAGATTGCACCCTGCTCGGACGGGCACAAAAACCTAACTGAGGCTTGGAGGAGGGTCATAGGGGGAGGAGCCAGTACACACCACCTGATCCTAAAGCTTTAGGCCCTCATTCCGAGTTGTTCGCTCGCAAGGCGATTTCAGCAGAGTTACACACGCTAAGCCGCCGCCTACTGGGAGTGAATCTAAACTTCTTAAATGTGCGACCGATGTATGCGCATTTTTGCGATCAAAAACGAGTTAGCAGTTTCTGAGTAACTCCAGACTTACTCTGCCTGTGCGATCAGTTCAGTGCTTTTCGGTCCCGGCTGACGTCAGAAACACACCCAGCGTTCGGCCAAGCACTCCCACCGTTTCTCCAGACACGCCTGCGTTTTTTCCGGAAACGGTAGCGTTTTCAGCCACACGCCCATAAAACGCCATACATCCGCCCAGTAACACCCATTTCCTGTCAATCACAATGCGATCGCCGGAGCGATGAAAAAGCCGTGAGTAAAATTACTTTCTTCATAGTAAAGTTACTTGGCGCATGCGCAGTGCGAACATTACGCATGCGCACTAAGAGAATTCTCACTGCGATGCGATGAAAAATACCGAGCGAACAACTCGGAATGAGGGCCTTAGTTTTGTGCCCTGTCTCCTGCGGAGCCGCTAATCCCCATGGTCCTGACGGAGTCCCCAGCATCCACTTAGGACGTCAGAGAAATATACAAATTAAACATATATTAAACAGATTTTATCTATCTATCTATATATATATATATATATATATATATATCTGTGCATCAATTCTCTATATTATTTCGTTTGCATTGAGTGCCAATATGTGGTGGTAGACACGCCTGATAGGTGGTGCTAGACACGCCCATTAGGTGGTGTTAGACATGCCCAATAGGTGGTGCTAAACACGCCCTTCTAATCGTGCACCCCCTAATAAAATGTCCTGCGCACGCCTATGTCAATATACTGCCATATCCAGTATTCAAACCTATAACCTGTTGAATTCTAATTAAACACCCTACTCATTGAGCTATCTGATCCTACATAAAAACTGTGAACACTATATGAAGCTACTGGTACTTTGTAAAAAAAATAATCAGCATTGTAATTGAGCAGATCTATGTAGTGTGCAGCCACACATCCAATCCCTTGCAGCCACACACTACATAGATCTTCTCAGATGCAATGCTGATCATCTTTTCACAAAGTATAAGATAGCTCAATGAATAGAGTGCCTGACTGCAATGCCACAGGCAATTGGTTCAAATCCCAGGTATGTCAGCATCTTGAAATGTAATAAAGGACAATGTGACTGAAGGACAAAGAGCTCTCAAGTTGAGTTCATGAATGTTATATAGGTATTAGCAACAGAAGGTTCAGGGTAGGAGACAGCGGCGGTCAGGAGATGCTGGGCTTCAAAAAGGGGGTAAGCTGCAATTGAAAGTAATTAAAACAGATAACTGACAAGTGCCGCCAACAGCGCTCCCTACCCTGCAGCGCTTATGTGCGGTGCCCCCTCCGCAGACACCTAGTTACGGCCCTGTGCGCTGCAAGTACTTATACAAGCTAACATTTCGAGAGTCAGTCTTATCTAATGGTACTGGATATACTGAAAAGCTGTGTTTGTGGGTGGGAGATTTATTGCCCATGCACACCATCTGTCACAAGTCTACTGACACTATAGAGAGCCCAGCTAACGCTGGGTACACCCTATAAGATATATTGTTCCGATGCTTATCGGAGAAATAAATCATACACATCGTATAGTGTGTACCACTGATCCAGTGTTCCAGTCCATCGTACACGGAATCATCCCACTCAATGTGCTACATGCCCAATGGGGATTTCATGCCTGACTGCTGTTTCATTGCATGCAGCATGTAACAAAACCTCTGCCATTATACAGTGTATTGTTTAGTGGGTATGGCAGATGTGATGTATCATTACATCGAACCGCTGAGTTGCTGGGTCACACCATCGCATAGTGTGTACTCAGCTTTAGTCTAAATGGCTAATAACAGAAAAAGGGCATGCTGATGATAGTTACAATTTAATATATGGTAACTTTGATGTATTTGTTTGTATATGACAACTTTCTTTTAATACTGGATAAACTTCTATTCGAAGTTTCATGGCCCTTTAAACTACTGTCATTAGAAACAGAGTCAGACTAACGAAAATCAATGGCTAGTGAGGTTGGGCTCTCTATTCTGATTTATGTTGTAAAATGTGGAATCAATACATAGCTTTTGAAATAATTAAATTCAGTAACTTCAAGAATTAAGTTTAATGGGTGGAGAACATGTTTTGAATTATTATGCATTCAGCTTCTATAAGCCCTTCATTACATGGGGAAAGCGTGTGCTAGCTTGCTTTTGTTTAGTTTATCAGTGAAGGAAGTACAGTGCAATCCAATCAGTTCCGTGAAATGCTTTCCTTACTTGTAGCCTTGAAGTGAAACCTCAGTTAATAACTGTTGTTCTGCACCAGGACAATGGCTGGAAACAAGCCCACAAATCTCAGCTGCATGAAAAGGTGAAGATCTTTGTGGTGCATTCTCTTTAGCACAAGAAGTTTCTTCCCTCTCTTCCTGTATAAATAGTATTGTGTACATACAATTAATGATGGTCGGACCACTCTCCCAGAAAATTATGTAAAGCACAGCTACACTACATATTAGGCTGAAATAATTGTGATGCCGTCACCATTCATAATATCGACACGCATGATTTCAATATGGTTAAAATCATTAATAATGACACTTGGACATTAAGTTAGGGTTAAGGTTAGCATTAGGTTTAGTTTTAAGGTTACTGTTAGGGGCAGAATCACATGAAAAAGGGGTGTGGTATAACAGATAGACAGTGTCTAGTTAGAAAGTCAATAGATAGACATCACATGTTAGACAGTCAAAAGGTCGACAGGGTCAAAAGGTAGCTAAAAAAAGTGTAAAATCTGCACAGGATATAATATATGTAATATCTATATAATGTTTATTAAACCAACATCACGCTTACTGCACAAAAGTAAATAAATACAGCAATAGGTTGGTGGCGCTCCCAGAGAATAGTACTGTAAACTATAAAAAAGGTATGGTCGAGATTTCCGGTGGGCGGACCAAGTGACAGGCCGCTTTTTAAAGAGCTCTCCGTTCCCCAGCTCCAAAAACACTACTTTCAGCTGGGATTAGCGCCCAGGTCGTATTATCAGGTACTGGAGATAGTGGTGGGAAAGAGGCTGCCATCCCCGGCTCCCCACCGCCCTGCTGTCACCGGAATCACAGTGTTCGGGAGGATGCTACTCGGCGGGAGCCATCTTCCCGCACCCGCTCTCCCCTACTGCCGTGGCCGCGGACCTTCAACGTTGGAGCAATGTGCAGGAGACGAGCGGTGCGCGGTCATATCCACAGCTCTGATCCGCCGCTCTCTCTCTTTCCCTGTGAACAGCTGCCCTGCCTGTGCTGGAGCTGCGGTGCCTGCACCCATCTTCCCCCTGCACTGATACCGCCGTGGAGGGCGCATTCCCGGCTCTGACTTGCCGCTCTCCCCCTGCGTGCAGTTGCATTGCTTGTACCGGAGCCACAGAGCTAATAGAGGGCACTACTCTGGACATTTCTCCCTGCATCCTTCCCTTCCCCCTTGCATTAACACGGCTGTGTCTGGTGGTCATCATCCTTTTGGAAGGCAGACTGTGAATTGGAGGCACCATCTTGTTATTCCCCCCTGCACATAATCCTGCTGCCTCATCCTAGTGTGCTGAGCTGCATTGTATCCCCCTGCTTCAGCGCACACCTTAAAGGGCAGGAATTTGACATCTCACCTCTTGGGGTATTGCCCTGTGGATTCCTCTACCCTCTCACGGAGCTGCTGTGGCAAGTTTGGGAAGAGTCGTGTTGCTGGCCTGTATTTTCTCTACATATATCTAAACAGGCTTCGTGCCTTTTTTTTTTTCTAATTATGGATAAATTTGTTGCTAAACCTCAGAGAGGCGGCACAAACACCAAAGCTCAGGAAACAAGAACCAACGCCATGCCGGCACAGAGCCCACCATCCTACCCGCCCGGCGATGACGTGTTTGCAAGGTGTATCAGATCCCACTGCCTGCAGCAAAGCATCTATAGCTAAAGCCCAGGAGATATCTGATTTGCTCTCCCCTCTCCTTGACAAAAAGCTTGCTGGCCTACAGGCGGCTATTGAATCTACTGTCACTCAACTTAAAGAACATAGTGCCCTCTTCGACGAAACTGAACAAAGAATTTCTAATGTAGAGGATGACCTGATTATTGCGAAAGCTACTATCACCTCCCAGGAAGCATCCTTAATTGTGATACACGACAAGCTGGAAGATCTTGAAAATAGAAATCGTCGGCACAACCTTCGCCTGATAGGTCTACCTATCGGACAAGCAAAAAGACCTGATGGAGTTGGTGTTAGAGATGTGCACTTGAAATTTTTCGGGTTTTGTGTTTTGGTTTTGGGTTCGGTTCCGCGGCCGTGTTTTGGGTTCGACCGCGTTTTGGCAAAACCTCACCGAATTTTTTTTGTCGGATTCGGGTGTGTTTTGCATTCGGGTGTTTTTTTCAAAAAACCCTAAAAAAAAGCTTAAATCATAGAATTTGGGGGTCATTTTGATCCCAAAGTATTATTAACCTCAAAAACCATAATTTCCACTCATTTTCAGTCTATTCTGAACACCTCACACCTCACAATATTATTTTTAGTCCTAAAATTTGCACCGAGGTCGCTGGATGACTAAGCTAAGCGACCCAAGTGGCCGACACAAACACCTGGCCCATCTAGGAGTGGCACTGCAGTGTCACGCAGGATGGCCCTTCCAAAAAACACTCCCCAAACAGCACATGACGCAAAGAAAAAAAGAGGCGCAATGAGGTAGCTGTGTGAGTAAGATAAGCGACCCTAGTGGCCGACACAAATACCTGGCTTATCTAAGAGTGGCACTGCAGTGTCACGCAGAATGGCCCTTCCAAAAAACACTCCCCAAACAGCACATGACGCAAAGAAAAAAAGAGGCGCAATGAGGTAGCTGTGTGAGTAAGCTAAGCGACCCTAGTGGCCGACACAAACACCTGGCCCATCTAGGAGTGGCACTGCAGTGTCACGCAGGATCGCCCTTCCAAAAAACACTCCCCAAACAGCACATGACGCAAAGAAAAAAAGAGGCGCAATGAGGTAGCTGTGTGAGTAAGATAAGCGACCCTAGTGGCCGACACAAACACCTGGCCCATCTAGGAGTGGCACTGCAGTGTCACGCAGGATGGCCCTTCCAAAAAACACTCCCCAAACAGCACATGACGCAAAGAAAAAAAGAGGCGCAATGAGGTAGCTGTGTGAGTAAGCTAAGCGACCCTAGTGGCCGACACAAACACCTGGCCCATCTAGGAGTGGCACTGCAGTGTCACGCAGGATGGCCCTTCCAAAAAACACTCCCCAAACAGCACATGACGCAAAGAAGAAAAAAAAGAGGCGCAATGAGGTAGCTGTGTGAGTAAGCTAAGCGACCCTAGTGGCCGACACAAACACCTGGCCCGTCTAGGAGTGGCACTGCAGTGTCACGCAGGATGGCCCTTCCAAAAAACACTCCCCAAACAGCACATGACGCAAAGAAAAAAAGAGGCGCAATGAGGTAGCTGTGTGAGTAAGCTAAGCGACCCTAGTGGCCGACACAAACACCTGGCCCATCTAGGAGTGGCACTGCAGTGTCACGCAGGATGGCCCTTCAAAAAAATACTCCCCAAACAGCACATGACGCAAAGAAAAATTAAAGAAAAAAGAGGTGCAAGATGGAATTGTCCTTGGGCCCTCCCACCCACCCTTATGTTGTATAAACAGGACATGCACACTTTAACCAACCCATCATTTCAGTGACAGGGTCTGCCACACGACTGTGACTGAAATGACGGGTTGGTTTGGACCCCCACCAAAAAAGAAGCAATTAATCTCTCCTTGCACAAACTGGCTCTACAGAGGCAAGATGTCCACCTCATCATCATCCTCCGATATATCACCGTGTACATCCCCCTCCTCACAGATTATCAATTCGTCCCCACTGGAATCCACCATCTCAGCTCCCTGTGTACTTTGTGGAGGCAATTGCTGCTGGTCAATGTCTCCACTGAGGAATTGATAATAATTTATTTTAATGAACATCATCTTCTCCACATTTTCTGGAAGTAACCTCGTACGCCGATTGCTGACAAGGTGAGTGGCGGCACTAAACACTCTTTCGGAGTACACACTTGTGGGAGGGCAACTTAGGTAGAATAAAGCCAGTTTGTGCAAGGGCCTCCAAATTGCCTCTTTTTCCTGCCAGTATAAGTACGGACTATCTGACGTGCCTACTTGGATGCGGTCACTCATATAATCCTCCACCATTCTTTCAATGGGGAGAGAATCATATGCAGTGCCAGTAGACGACATGTCCGTAATCGTTGGCAGGTCCTTCAGTCCGGACCAGATGTCAGCATCAGCAGTCGCTCCAGACTGCCCTGCATCACCGCCAGCGGGTGGGCTCGGAATTCTGAGCCTTTTCCTCGCACCCCCAGTTGCGGGAGAATGTGAAGGAGGAGATGTTGACAGGTCGCGTTCCGCTTGACTTGACAATTTTCTCACCAGCAGGTCTTTGAACCCCAGCAGACTTGTGTCTGCCGGAAAGAGGGATCCAAGGTAGGTTTTAAATCTAGGATCGAGCACGGTGGCCAAAATGTAGTGCTCTGATTTCAACAGATTGACCACCCGTGAATCCTTGTTAAGCGAATTAAGGGCTCCATCCACAAGTCCCACATGCCTAGCGGAATCGCTCTGTGTTAGCTCCTCCTTCAATGTCTCCAGCTTCTTCTGCAAAAGCCTGATGAGGGGAATGACCTGACTCAGGCTGGCAGTGTCTGAACTGACTTCACGTGTGGCAAGTTCAAAGGGCAGCAGAACCTTGCACAACGTTGAAATCATTCTCCACTGCGCTTGAGACAGGTGCATTCCACCTCCTATATCGTGCTCAATTGTATAGGCTTGAATGGCCTTTTGCTGCTCCTCCAACCTCTGAAGCATATATAGGGTTAAATTCCACCTCGTTACCACTTCTTGCTTCAGATGATGGCAGGGCAGGTTCAGGCGTTTTTGGTGGTGCTCCAGTCTTCTGTACGTGGTGCCTGTACGCCGAAAGTGCCCCGCAATTCTTCTGGCCACCGACAGCATCTCTTGCACGCCCCTCTCGTTTTTTAAATAATTCTGCACCACCAAATTCAAGGTATGTGCAAAACATGGGACGTGCTGGAATTTGCCCATATTTAATGCACACACAATATTGCTGGCGTTGTCCGATGCCACAAATCCACAGGAGAGTCCAATTGGGGTAAGCCATTCCGCGATGATCTTCCTCAGTTGCCGTAAGAGGTTTTCAGCTGTGTGCGTATTCTGGAAACCGGTGATACAAAGCGTAGCCTGCCTAGGAAAGAGTTGGCGTTTGCGAGATGCTGCTACTGGTGCCGCCGCTGCTGTTCTTGCGGCGGGAGTCCATACATCTACCCAGTGGGCTGTCACAGTCATATAGTCCTGACCCTGCCCTGCTCCACTTGTCCACATGTCGGTGGTTAAGTGGACATTGGGTACAGCTGCATTTTTTAGGACACTGGTGACTCTTTTTCTGAGGTCTGTGTACATTTTCGGTATCGCCTGCCTAGAGAAATGGAACCTAGATGGTATTTGGTACCGGGGACACAGTACCTCCAACAAGTCTCTAGTTGCCTCTGCAGTAATGATGGATACCGGAACCACGTTTCTCACCACCCAGGATGCCAAGGCCTCAGTTATCCGCTTTGCAGCAGGATGACTGCTGTGATATTTCATCTTCCTCGCAAAGGACTGTTGGACAGTCAATTGCTTGGTGGAAGTAGTAAAAGTGGTCTTACGACTTCCCCTCTGGGATGACCATCGACTCCCAGCAGCAACAACAGCAGCGCCAGCAGCAGTAGGCGTTACACGCAAGGATGCATCGGAGGAATCCCAGGCAGGAGAGGACTCGTCAGAATTGCCAGTGACATGGCCTGCAGGACTATTGGCATTCCTGGGGAAGGAGGAAATTGACACTGAGGGAGTTGGTGGGGTGGTTTGCGTGAGCTTGGTTACAAGAGGAAGGGATTTACTGGTCAGTGGACTGCTTCCGCTGTCGCCCAAAGTTTTTGAACTTGTCACTGACTTATTATGAATGCGCTGCAGGTGACGTATAAGGGAGGATGTTCCGAGGTGGTTAACGTCCTTACCCCTACTTATTACAGCTTGACAAAGGCAACACACGGCTTGACAAATGTTGTCCGCATTTCTGTTGAAATACTTCCACACCGAAGAGCTGATTTTTTTGGTATTTTCACCAGGCATGTCAATGGCCATATTCCTCCCACGGACAACAGGTGTCTCCCCGGGTGCCTGACTTAAACAAACCACCTCACCATCAGAATCCTCCTGGTCAATTTCCTCCCCAGCGCCAGCAACACCCATATCCTCCTCATCCTGGTGTACTTCAACACTGACATCTTCAATCTGACTATCAGGAACTGGACTGCGGGTGCTCCTTCCAGCACTTGCAGGGGGCGTGCAAATGGTGGAAGGCGCATGCTCTTCACGTCCAGTGTTGGGAAGGTCAGGCATCGCAACCGACACAATTGGACTCTCCTTGTGGATTTGGGATTTCGAAGAACGCACAGTTCTTTGCTGTGCTTTTGCCAGCTTGAGTCTTTTCATTTTTCTAGCGAGAGGCTGAGTGCTTCCATCCTCATGTGAAGCTGAACCACTAGCCATGAACATAGGCCAGGGCCTCAGCCGTTCCTTGCCACTCCGTGTGGTAAATGGCATATTGGCAAGTTTACGCTTCTCCTCCGACAATTTTATTTTAGATTTTTGAGTCCTTTTTTTACTGATATTTGGTGTTTTGGATTTTACATGCTCTGTACTATGACATTGGGCATCGGCCTTGGCAGACGACGTTGCTGGCATTTCATCGTCTCGGCCATGACTAGTGGCAGCAGCTTCAGCACGAGGTGGAAGTCGATCTTGATCTTTCCCTATTTTTGGAACCTCAACATTTTTGTTCTCCATATTTTAATAGGCACAACTAAAAGGCACCTCAGGTAAACAATGGAGATGGATGGATACTAGTATACTTATGGATGGACGAGCGACTGCCGACACAGAGGTAGCTACAGCCGTGGACTACCGTACTGTGTCTGCTGCTAATATAGACTGGATGATAATGAGATAAAATTAAAATATATATATATATCACACTAGTACTGCAGCCGGACAGGTATATATATATTATGTAATGACGGACCTGCTGGACACTGTCTGTCAGCACTGCAGACTCCTAAAGTAAGCTACTAGTATCAAGAAGATAGAAAAAAAAACCACGGGTAGGTGGTATACAATTATGGATGGACCAGCGACTGCCGACACAGAGGTAGCTACAGCCGTGGACTACCGTACTGTGTCTGCTGCTAATATAGACTGGATGATAATGAGATAAAATTAAAATATATATATATATCACACTAGTACTGCAGCCGGACAGGTATATATATATTATGCAATGACGGACCTGCTGGACACTGTCTGTCAGCACTGCAGACTCCTAAAGTAAGCTACTAGTATCAAGAAGATAGAACAAAAAAACCACGGGTAGGTGGTATACAATTATGGATGGGCGAGCGACTGCCGACACAGAGGTAGCTACAGCCGTGGACTACCGTACTGTGTCTGCTGCTAATATAGACTGGATGATAATGAGATAAAAATAAAATATATATATATATCACACTAGTACTGCAGCCGGACAGGTATATATATTATGTAATGACGGACCTGCTGGACACTGTCTGTCAGCACTGCAGACTCCTAAAGTAAGCTACTAGTATCAAGAAGATAGAAAAAAAAACCACGGGTAGGTGGTATACAATTATGGATGGACGAGCGACTGCCGACTCAGAGGTAGCTACAGCCGTGGACTACCGTACTGTGTCTGCTGCTAATATAGACTGGATGATAATGAGATAAAATTAAAATATATATATATATATCACACTAGTACTGCAGCCGGACAGGTATATATATATTATGTAATGACGGACCTGCTGGACACTGTCTGTCAGCACTGCAGACTCCTAAAGTAAGCTACTAGTATCAAGAAGATAGAAAAAAAAACCACGGGTAGGTGGTATACAATTATGGATGGACCAGCGACTGCCGACACAGAGGTAGCTACAGCCGTGGACTACCGTACTGTGTCTGCTGCTAATATAGACTGGATGATAATGAGATAAAATTAAAATATATATATATATCACACTAGTACTGCAGCCGGACAGGTATATATATTATGTAATGACGGACCTGCTGGACACTGTCTGCAGAATGCGTTTATAAAAACACCACACGAGTGTTTAACTTTTTCAGGCAGACAATCACAATATACTGGTGGTCAGCAGACAATCACAATATACTGGTGGTCAGTGGTCACTGGTCAGTCACACTGGCAGTGGCACTCTGGCAGCAAAAGTGTGCACTGTACTTAAAATATGTACTCCTGCTATAACTGCTCCCCAGTCTCCCCCACAATTAAGCTGTGTGAGCAGTGAGCACTCAGCACAGTCAGATAATGATATACAGTATTACATATGATGCAGCACACTGGGCTGAGCACAGATATGGTATGTGACTGTGTCATACTGTGTATCGTTTTTTTTTCAGGCAGAGAACGGATTAATTAAACTGGTGGTGGTCACTGGTCACTGGTCACACTATCAGCAAGTAGTACTCCGTCCTAAGCAGACAATCACAATATACTGGTGGTCAGTGTGGTCACTGGTCAGTCACACTGGCAGTGTGGCACTCTGGCAGCAAAAGTGTGCACTGTACTTAAAATATATTATTTATGTACTCCTGCTCTAACTGCTCCCCAGTCTCCCCCACAATTAAGCTGTGTGAGCAGTGAGCACTCAGCACAGTCAGATATACAGTATTACATATGATGATGCAGCACACTGAGGCTGAGCACAGATATGGTATGTGACTGTGTCACACTGTGTATCGTTTTTTTTCAGGCAGAGAACGGATTAATTAAACTGGTGGTCAATGGTCACACTATCAGCAAGTAGTAGTACTCCAGTCCTAATATGCACCCCAAAATTAGTAAATACTAAATAGTGTCTCTAACTCTCTACTCTCTTCTCTATAAACGGAGAGGACGTCAGCCACGTCCTCTCCTTATCAATCTCAATGCACGTGTCTCGCGATAGAATTCGAGCCTCGCGAGAATCCGACAGCGGGATGATGACGTTCGGGCGCGCTCGGGTTAGCCGAGCAAGGCGGGAAGGTTCGAACCTGCCTCGGACCCGTGTAAAAAGGCTGAAGTTCGGGGGGGTTCGGTTTCCGAGAAACCGAACCCGCTCATCACTAGTTGGTGTCAGTGTGGCTTCCTACAGATTTGGGCTGTTTACCTAAATCGGGCGCCATGCTCAAAGAGAGAGTTCATCGCATCGGTCCGGACTGACAAAATGATCGTCGCAGGCCCCGGACAGTTATTTTCAAGTTCTTGAACTACGTGGTTAAAGATTGTGTGCTGGATGCCTATAGAAGATCTCGTGATCTGGACTATCATGGTGATAGACTTTTAATGTTTCAGGACTTCTACCAAGTTGCCATGAAAATAAAGGAATTTGCGCCTGTTTGTAAATCCCTCTTCGATGCTGGTATTCGTTTTGAACTCCTATATCTGGCCAAGCTGAGGGTGCAACTTGATGGAAAAAAATCTTTTTTTTTAGTCTATGCAACCTGCATACTTATATACTTGCGAACCAGGACTGGTTCGCAAGTATAACATCTTTTCCGTGAATTGTAAAGTCATTATGGTTAGGTTTGTTGTTTACCTTTTGCTTACTGTTTATAACAAAGATATCACTGCTACTGTGCTGTAGGCGCAAGTTAATATGGTCATATGGGCTCTTTTGGCCCGCTTGTCTTTATCGCCTGACTGGCGATTGTTCTATCTTCTGTTCCCAGTTCCCTCCCCTCCCTTTTCGTTTCAATAGAGTTACTAATGTTCCTGTTGGGCCCCTTCGGCCTATAGTTTGGGTTCAAAAGTTTAAGAAAATAGTTAGAACTGTGGCATGTACTTTTTACCGTACATTGATCTTGTTCACTGTGTCATGCAGGAGACGTTTATTGGTGGCACCCCTGCTGGCTGGGACAAGGGGGATCACCAACACATTATCTGAATTTTCTTCTTTTTTTCCAAGGCTAGGTATTGGTTGATATGACACATGTACAGACTTCGTTACTCATGAAACGGTAGCATATAAAATTCTTGACTTGGAATGTGGAGGGCCTTAACACACCACTTAAACAGAAAAAAGTGCTGCAACATCTGAAGCGGCTTAAACCAGATGTGGCGGTGTTACAGGAAACATATTGGCGGGATGGGGACCCTAACACTCTGAGAGATACTTGGTTCTCCGATTATATATCAGCTTCTTTTACTACTAAGCAACGGGGGGTGGTTCTTATTATTAATAAATCTTTACAACATACAGTCTTAGATACACTAAGTGACCCTGAAGGGTGCTATCTTTTTGTGAAAGTGCGCCTAGAGGGTGAAGTTTATACCATAGCAACGATATATGCCCCTACTGGTCCTAACAACGCCTTCTTCACAGATATTTATGTTAAATTGCAGGATTGGGCTACGGGACACATAATCGTAGGCGGAGATTTCAACACCACCCTTAACCAGTCCTTAGACAAATCCGCTAATGCTACCCGCACCACGCCTTCAACCGCACTTGCTTTATTGATAGATTCCCTAGATCTTACGGACTCGTGGAGGTTTTAAAATCCGGTGGGTAGGAAATGCACTTTCTACTCGCATCCACACCATACCTCTTCTAGGATTGATCTATGGCTCATCCCCAGCTCTTTGTTAGTTAGAGTCCACCGCTCCAGTATTGAAAATATTGCAGTTTCGGATCATGCCCCAACATGGTTTACTCTGTCGCTCTCCTCTCCAAGATTATCCTCCTTTAATTGGAGATTTCCCTCCTATTTATCGGAATCTCCAGATTTTAAATTGTCCATGGAACATAATTTCTCAAATTACGTTAAAGATAACGCCCAACACATAGATGATGTTAATTTATTCTGGGCGGCTTCTACACCGGTGATGAGGGGCCATGTAATCACATATGTCCCAGCTAAACTAACATTTCTGAACCAAAGGCTGCAGGACCTTAGTCTAGCAGTATCCAACTCTTATGCTGCAATGTTGTCTAGTACCACTCCAGAAACTCGTCAACTATATATTGACACAAAGGCGTTGTATGACTCTTTATTCACCGAAAAGGCGTAATACTCATTGGATTATCAAAAAAAATCGCTACTTTAGATGGGGCAATAAAGCAGGCAAATTACTAGCGTCTGTGATAAGAAGCCAGCGACAACCAACATATATACCAAAAATAGTCACGGACACAGGCCCTTTGTTGTCTGCAGCTGCAATTGCTGCATGTTTTTTAGATTACTACACATGCTTATATACAGCCCCCACTGATAATCCTTTGCTGGATATGGACTTTATTAGGAAAGCTGGAGCCCCGTCCTTGACAGATAATGAGGGTAATACACTTGTAAGCACTATTTCAGAACAGGAACTTCGAGTGGCCATTGGTCAACTATCTAAAGGTAAAGCCCCGGGTCCCGATGGCCTTAATGCTGATTATTATAAATTGCTGTCCCCCCAGTTGTTACCGTTTTTCCAAAATTTGTTCGATTCAATCCTCTCAGGAGGGGAGCCTCTAAATCAGAGCTGGCCAAACCAGTCCTCGAGATCTACCAACAGTTCACATTTTCCAGACCTCCTAGCTGATGCACAGGTGTAGTAATTACTAATTAAGATGTGCTGCATTCATTCCTAACTGACAATTCTACAGATCTCCAGGAGGCCTGGAAAACATGAACTGTTGGTAGATCTCGAGGACCGGTTTGGCCAGCCCTGCTCTAAATGATTTCACACAAGCCACAATAATCCTATTGCCCAAACCGGATAAGGACCTCACACTGGTCACATCCTATCGCCCTATATCTCTCCTAAATCAAGACCTCAAGCCAGTGGTTTCCAAACGTTTTTGAATTACGGCGCCCTAGAATATCAGAACCCCTAGGCCAAAAATTTCTTATTGAGAAATTTAGAAAGAAAAATTACATTAAGTAGATCGCGTTTATATGTCATCCTTAGGGTCAGTTGTGTGGTGAGGGACAAGATTTGCTTCTGTTGGCCACATAATTTATGACTGGCAGCCACCAGCACTGGTTTTGCCTATTATATTGACCATGAATAATTTGAATTGGTCCTGGACCACCAACCCAGGGCACCCCTGCAAGTGTCCCGAGGCACCCCAGGGAGCCACGGCACACAGTTTGGGAACCTCTGCCTTAAGATTTTAACAACCATAATAGCTCAAAGATTACAAGTTATATTGCCAAACATATTACATCCCTCCCAAAATGGCTTTGTCAAAGGCCGCTCATCAGTACATAATATTCGACAGGTGGTGGCTGCGTTAACCCGATCCTTAAATGGTTCGGGACACAATTCTTTATTGGTTAGTTGTGACGCGAACAAAGCCTTTGACAGGGTGTCATAGGCACATCTGCTCTGAGTGTTGCATCTCCAAAATTTTGTAGTGGGTTTCATTAGTTTATTCTGCAAATTATACACCTCTACTACCGCTTTTTTGACTATTAGTGGCCTGAACACCTCAAATTTTCTTTTGTCCCGTGGCACCCGACAGGGTTGCCTGCTATCCCCTCTTTTATTTAATTTAGCATTAGATCCCTTGATTAGACAATTTCACATGCACACCCCCTGGCGAGGGATTGAGGTGGGGAGACAAACAATAAAAGTCTCAGCCTATGCTGACGATCTTCTCCTGTACTTTACGAATCCCCAGGAGGCTTTCCCAGGCTTCCTACACATATTGGATACTTTTGAACAGATTTCACGATTTATGATTAATAAAACTAAAGCCTTACAGCCAGGTGCAAGAGATCAGTGGACTGGAGGCTTCCCATTTTTATGGGCAAATTTATGGTGGCCAATCCCGGGATCGCGATCGGCGGGATCCCGGGATTTAGGGCCAAAAATGGGTGGGATTCAATACCGGGATTGGAAGCTCCAATCCCGGGGATTGAGGGATCAGCGTTGAACTTCCACAGGATGCTCAGACACTGCCCGGCTTCCTCTTTTCGGGTCCACAGCGCAGCGTGAGAGGTCACGCTGCGCTGTCAGCGGCTCCCAGCAGCGATCAACGGATGTTCCCCTCCCGCCTGCCCTCGGTATATGGTAAATTATATGCGCGGGGTGGGCGGGGCGGGGTGGGGCGAGGGGGCGGCCACCTAGATAAAAGCCAATCCTGGGTATCCCGGGAATATCGGGATTGGCCATTTTTCAATCCCGATACCCGGGATTAAAAAAATGGCCCGGGATTGGCTTCCCTAGGCAGACTCCTCCATTAAATATCTTGGTTTAAACATAACGATAAAGCCATCTGATCTATATATGGCAAACTTCCCTGGGTTAATAGCACGCGTTATGTTAGATTTTAAACGTTGGCGTCTTTTACCGTTATCTTATATAGGTAGATGCTACTTGATTAAAATGTTATCATTTCCTAGGCTATTGTACGCCATACAAATGCTCCCCGTCTTACTGAAAGACTCAGACTTAAAATTTATAAATAAAGCTATTAGACCATTAATTTGGGTCGGGAAAAAGCCAAGAATATCCTTATTTAAATTGAGCCAACCTCCTTCTTTGGGGGGTATAAATCTTCCTTGTATACACAGTTACACCTTGGCGGCTAACTATCGTTTTGCGGTGGACTGGCTTCATAACACTAGTAATTGTGCATGCACTGTCTTGGAGCAAGCCTCTTACCCGGATGTGGCTCTGCCTAGTTTGTTACATATGAAACCCTCAAATCACCCCCTTACTGTATCTGACAACCTTTTACTTACCACTACTTGTACCGCCTGGTGTCTGGCTAGATCAGGCCTAAAACTTTCAGCCTACAACACAATTTTTTGCTCCCTTTTCCCCACTGACACTGTGAGTACCCCTTTGCTATGGGGCTCTTCATTATCACTGTCTTGGCATGAGAGGGGCCTTAGCTTAATTTTCCATGCTTTGCAGGGGAATTGTTTGACGTTACTACCACTTCATTTGCTACGTGATAAATACCCAGATTTGTCTATACCATTGTTTGTTTATTATCAGCTCTGCAGCTTCGCCCGTAGTGTGCTTTCCGAACTAACAGATAAAGATACCTCCAATGAGTTTGATACTATGGTTAGAAATGCTACTGACAACGGGTGCTCAACCTCCTCATTATACATGTACATTAAACGACGCATTCTGGAAGGTTTGCAGACGGGTATGGCAAAATGGGTCGTTGATCTACCTGATGTTCCCATTGTGACGCTTCTTAATGCTTTTACACGTCTTAATAAGACTTTAGTGTCTGCATCTTACATGGGAATGCACTATAAACTGGTACACCGAGCATATTATACCCCAAAACTACGCTTATTAATGGGCGTATCCACTGATTCAAATTGCTTCAAATGTACAGCACCAAATGCGGATTTATTTCACTGCATGTGGAGTTGCCCAGAAGTGCCTAGATTTTGGGTGTTGGTGGGTCAACATATTAAAGATACGTATGACATTATTATTACACTGACTCCTGAATGGGCATTGTGGGATATATATACGTCTTCTGCTAGGAATAGGCCTACATTGGGATAAAGGATGTTTTTAGCCAAATTGGCAGCGGCTGTAAAGAAAACAATATTGGGGGTCATTCCGACCCGATCGCTCGCTGCAGTTTGTCGCAGTGCACCGGTGCATGGCAGTCGTCGGTGCCCAGCGATCGCCTCTGAGACAGAGGCGGTCGTTGGCCGGGAGGGGGCTGAACGGAGGCGTTAAGCCGCCGTTTACAGGGAGCAGTTAGGCCAATGCAGGCGTGGCTGGACCGTCGGAGGGGCAGGCCGCTGCGGCCAGCGGAAGCGACGAGTAACTCCCGGCCAGCCGCAGGAGCTGCGCTGGCCGGGAGTTACTCCTCAAATACAAAGGCATCGCCGCTGTGCAATGCTTTTGTATTTGTGCGGGGGGGCCGGCACTGACATGCGGGGCGGACTAGCCCTGTGCTGGGCGTCCCCCCGCATGTCTGAGTTTACAATCGTAGCTGTGCTAAACTTAGCACAGCTACGATCAACTCGGAATGACCCCCATTGTCCCAATGGATTTCACCAGAACCACTGACATTATCTATACTCCTGCCCAGAGTGTCTTACCTTTTCTCAATGGATTGGCTCGAAATGTCTCTCAACAAAGAGAAGCGAGCTGAAAAATTTTTTAGTGTCTAGTTACCTCATATTCGTTCTCTACCATTACCTGTCAAGGATTCATTGCGAAAGGCAATTTCTTTAACGTCTTGGTATAATTTGGAAATACTCGCCTCAGGTAGTCCTACTTTTTAATTAAATGTTCATTATGCAATTGTTTATTGTCTTACTTGTCTGTCTCTGTTTCTCTTTTTTTATCCTTCTATGCAAGTGAGCTCTTGCTTATGCTCTCCGTGTAATGAGTTATGCTGTTTGTAGTGCATATTGTTTATATTTTCTACCTTGCATTCTCCCTGTCCATGTTTTCTGTATGACATACATTCTCTGCTATATATCATGTGCAGTTCTCTAATAAAATATATTTAAAAAAAAAAAAAAAGGTATGGTCTTTTGTGAGAGCAAAAGACAAAAGCAGCTATATATCTTTTTTTCCAGGGCACAAAAAATTACAATGAAATGATGAAAAATGAGAATATGAGTATATTAATACTTAACTTTTATTGAGATATACTTAAAAGGAGAGGGAGAAGGCAATTGTTGGTAAATGGTCATTTAATGCAAAATTGCTTAAATTTTCTGGCGAAAAGAATTGGGTGGGCGAAAATATGTTTATTCCCTTAGTGGTCAAAGAATTTCCTTAATTTTCTAAAATGAAAGATATTTGTGGGGGAAAAATGGCTCCAATTAGGTTCAGCTATACCGTGTCAGAGTATCACAAATTAATGTGAGTGGAAATCGGATACCTGGATCTGTACAGCAAACTGGAAGGACCCAAATGATGTGAGCGTAAAATACCTATGGTAGCTAGTATTCCCTGGTGGTCTCCCATCCGGGTACTGGCCAGGCCCTGCAGTGTATGGCTTCCAAGATCAGACGAGATTGGGCATACTCAGTGCAGTTTGACCGTAGGTGGGTAAATCTCCAGCATGTGCTATTAATTCCAGTGCGCAGATACTTGTATAATTTACTTAAATAAATGGATCATAAATGCCTGAATTGTTTTGGTACAATTTTCAACATGTATGTACAAAAGGGGTTTAAGGAAAACAGGAGCCAAGTCTGTGTTTCATGACACTTCTGCTGTTCAATCATCTGTTACAACATCGAATGACTGAATGAGAGAGTGGCCAGAAACAGACAATGGCTCAGAAGTCAAGATTAGTGGGGTACTTCTGCTGTCCCTAAAGGGGTAGCATCCTGTTACCATAAGCATTGCAAAATGCCACTAATGGTCGAGGGATGAGACAGTACCCTGAAAATTTAAGAGAAAGGGAAGATTAGGTAGTGGGGGGAAGGTAATAATCCCTGGGGATTGAGCACAATGTTTCCCAAATGCAATTAGAAAAGTGAGGAAATTGCTTGGTTTTCCTCAATACAATGCAAGATTTTGAAAATTGTTGCTGAGAATGAAATCCTGTAGAGGAGACAGTCATGAAAGGATGAAATAATAAAATCAAATCTGTTCATGATTTGTACATGACTGTGGTTATGTTGAACATGAAGTAAAAATAAATAATGGATAGAGCATTAAGCCCCACTGTATTTTCAGCCTGTGCTGATTACTGTAATGCTGAATGAAAAAAAGTCAGGCAATGATATAAGTAAAGTATATAAATATACTAATCTGACCGGGATTAATCCCCTGAACTGGATAAATGTGATTCAGTGAAATGTAAGAAACAATGTATAACTCGATAAGAGAGTATATAAAGTTATGAAAAGGATTAGTGTTTGTTCCCAAACAAAAAAGTCCTATAGATATATCACATTTGGGTGAAAACAATATTCTCAAGCATATGCCCTGGAAAAGATATATAGCTGCTTTTGTCTTTTGCTCTCACAAAAGACCATACCTTTTTCTTATGGTCAAAAGGTAGACATGAAAATGGTCGACATAAAAAAGGTAGATATTTTTGTTTGTGTGGATAGTTTTGTCATCTGGGACCCCCAATTGTAGAAAGACATCTGCTCACCACGCTTCAGGCTCAATGGCTCGTTGCGCTCAACACAAGGTTTAAAAAAAAACCTGTGTCTACCTTTTTTATGTTGACCATTTTCATGTTGACCTTTTGACCCTGTCTACCTTTTGACCCTGTCTACCTTTTGACCCTGTCAACAGTTTGTATTGTCTACCTTTTTCATGTCAACGTATTGACCCTGTCGACTTTTTGACCCTGTCAACCTAATGTCTATCTAACATATGGTGTCTATCTATTGACTGTCTAAATAGACACTGTCTATCTATCATCTGGAAACCATGAAGAAGATGACATTAAATCGGTGTCAACATGCTGAATGTCACCCAAAAACATTAGCTGTAAATAGTATGTAATGTGTGATATTAATGGGATCTTGTAGTGACATATGCATATTTGTTTTTGTATAAAATACACATTTGCATATTGCTCATAAGCACAAAAAAGACACTTCCATCCATATGCTGGTTGAATCGCATCATGGTCTATGGCCGGGATGTAATGGGAGCCGATAATACCGCCCAGGAAATTATCGCACCAGTATCAGACATTACAAATGTGCATCTATTTCCCAGAACTCGGCCAATGTAATGGCATGCGTCTATTTCCCGGCTTCTGTGTATCGGATTGTTGTGGTATTTAGACTAGAAAATGTCTGATATTTTCAGACCAACCGGAATGCGTTTTTTAGTATAGGAGGTCCACAGTGTCAGAGAAAGTCACCCATTGGCAAAAGTCCCATGATTAAAGCAAAACACACCCTAAATAATCCTCAGTCCTCCAGGATGCACAAGCACCTTATGCTGATTTAAATGATATGCAACATGGCTATATTCAGTGTGTAATTGCAACTGTATCAGCAGTCCAAATTATATTACAGTGTTTGGCTGGAATACACTGTAGCATAACATTTTGTATGCAGATACAGTTGTTATTACACATATACCGTGTTTCCCCGATAATAAGCCCTACCCCGAAAATAAGCCCTACCCTTGCTTTTGGAAACTGGTCCAAAATAAGCCCTACCCCGAAAATAAGCCCTATCAAAATTCCCATTACCCAAGTCCGTGCCCCCAGCTCCACCACCGCTAACCCCCTTCACCGCCGCCCTGCTTGAGGGATGCTGTACAGTACTGTATCAGCCGTTGAAGATTCCAGCTCCCAGTCCCAGGGATGCATTGCGCCCTGCGCATGATGTCACCGCGCACATCACGCGGCTTCTGTACACGGCGGGAGCGGAGTAGCAGCGGCGCCGGCGGAAAGCATGAAGAAGAACTGGAAACTGGAACTGGAAAGTGCTGTAGGTGAGGAGCAGGACTGGGGGCATGGTGGCTGTAAAAGGAGGACTGGGGGCTGTAAAAGCAGGACTGGGGGCATGGTGGCTGTAAAAGGAGGACTGGGGGCTGTAAAAGCAGGACTGGGGGCATGGTGGCTGTAAAAGGAGGACTGGGGGCTGTAAAAGCAGGATTGGGGGCATGGTGGCTGTAAAAGGAGGACTGGGGGCTGTGAAATTTGCTGTCACTGTTAATTAAAATAAGCCCTACCCCGAAAATAAGCTGTGACAGGACGATACCGTACGGAAGCACTCGCAGCTTCCGCGTCCCGTTGACTGCACACAGAATGGAAGGTCAAGCCGCACGAGGCCTGACCACATAGGGGATTCCCGCTTACCGTCAGTAACCGCCTGTTACTGACTCCACCCACTGCGCTGTGGGCGGGTTCTCGCTGCCACCACCAAACTCCTAACCTGCCGTGGCGTTTGGAACCACGGTTCTGCTCTGTATGTGCCGACGCACTGCTTTACCACACCTGTGTGGTGTCGACGAATCCCCACTAGCCACTTGCTAGGCCTCTACCGGTAGCTGGCGGAAGGCGGAGCTTGGAGACGTCAGGTGCTTCCCTGGACAGCCGGAGGACGGGGCTAGGTTTGGCCTAACCCTGTTGGTCACAAGATGAAGCAGTCTTCTTGAGGCAAAGGTGTTTATTGCTCAAATAACCTTTAAAAAGGCTCCTCCCTATTGCTAGGGGCAACAGCATACAATTAAGATGTTTCAGCAGAAGAAGATGTTACAATACACAATCCTATGGGCCAACTGCCCTCCTTTTATCCCTCTCCAAGACCCTCTACCACAGGGGGTAAGCCCGCCCTGTGGTGTACAACCAATCAATGTTTACCCATGAGCTGTGCATGCTCTGGACTCATGCACACCTAACATTGTCCCCAATGGACAGTGGGGAGTGGCCGGTCTCCTTTGTCTCTCCCATCTGGGAGAGCAGGCTACTCCCACGGTGCCGTTCAGTCTGGCTGGGGGGAAGTTTTCCCTCCTAAACTGACTTCCAGAAACCTGCCCGGGACCCCTCTCACTGCCTGCAGCCTGGATTTGGGCTCCAGAGCTGGGCAGCCTGACTCCCCGGTCCAGGTCTCTGGTTCACTACGGCTGATCTCCATGGAGCTCCAAGAAACCCCTCAGCTTGTTCTATAGCTAAGCTGCTTCTCTTTCTCCCTGTCCCCATTGGAACTGTGAGGCTGGATGGGAAAGCATTCCGTTTTTAGGGAAAAGGTCTGGGAGAATCCATCAGCCTGCACAGCTATGGATTCCCCCCTCCTGGGACACACAATCAAGTAAGTGCATTTTATCTTTAAATACATTACATTTTTAAATCACACTGTACATTTCTCTTTAAATATACACTGAGCCTGTGCCCTGCACAGACTCTACATATTCAGGCACTGCAGTGCCTTCCCTAGCCCTGCAGCCTGGCTGCTAGGGCTCTCCCTCTCAGTGCTGGAGGCATGGGGCTGGCTTCCCCCATCCTTCAGCCTGCCTTCCTGCCTCTGGGGTTCCAGGGAGCTGGCTCTCCCTGTCCCCCCAGGGTGGCACTACTTTGGTGGCCTCGCCGCACGCAGCGGCGCACCCCCCTGTACCTAAGCCCGGCGGCCCGGGACTCTTGTCCCGGCCGCCGTGACTCTGGCTTTGTTGTGGTGCTGGGGCGCCGGGAGCGTAGCTCCCGGACCCCAGCGCTCATCATCTTGCTTGGCCGCCTAATGTGCCCACGCCGCTAGGGAGCCGGCTAGCCCGGTCCCCCATGAGCGGCGCCTGTCTGTTAGCCTCGCTGCAGCGTCCGGCGGGGAGCCGGGCTGCAGCGCACCCCCCTCGCCGACTAGCAGCCCGGGACGTCCGTCCCGGCTGCTGCGGCTGGCCACCCGTGCTGGGCTGAGGCGCCGGGAGCAGAGCTCCCGGCCCCCAGCGGCGGCTCTCACCTAGAGCACTGCAGCGGGAGCCGAGCTCCCAGCCGCAGCGCTCACCCTTCTCCCCGGCGCGCACACTCCAGTGCGCCCGGGGCTACACTGACCGCTGCCGGGAGCGGAGCTCCCGGACTCCGGCGGTCAGCGGCTGCCTCCTCTCCCCCGGCGCGCACACTCTGCTGAGCGCGCCGGGGAGCTGTCCTCCCTGCCGTGGTCTCCGGAGGGGTCCGGGACCACGGCGCATATGAAAATACAATTTTAAACATTAATAAAACACGGCGCCTAGCACCCGCAATACATTTCAAATTTGGCGCCAAGCGCCCCTTTGTCTTGGCAAATGGCGCCGGGCACTAGGGATTAACCCCTTCAGTGCCAGGGCGGCCATTTGCCTCGTGGTTGGGGCTCTCCGGCCACACTCCTCCCCCCCCATTCAAGCGGGTCAACCAGGGACCCATGTCCCAACGATTTGGGTCCTGGTCCCGCAGTCCGTTGGGGTGAAGGGGACGCTACCTGGGGGGTGTAGGCTCTGGCCTAGACAGTTCATCCATAGTGTAGTGGGCCTCTCTTCGTGGGTGCACAATGTTCAAATAGTCCACCTGAAGTCCAAGTTCAAGGCTCCACCACAAAAGTCTGTCCAATTCCCCCAAGGTAGGTTGCAGCCACCTAACAGGTAGGTGGTAAGTCACCACGGTGGGGGGCCGGTTACAAACAAGTGCCACCCACGGTGTCCCAACTGTGGCATACCCCACCTCCCACAATAGCAGTTTTCTGCTCAAACAGGCCACAGGCTGCTCCTGCCCATATGGCTCTTTCTGGCTCGGTACTGCTCCCAGTCCGTGCAGTGGCGCAATAGTTCGTAACACACAGTCCTGGTCAAGAATGTGCGCCATCAGCACTGGAGCGGGTACCCGAGCCTCCTTCAATGACTGGAATGCCAACTCGCAAGCGGGTGCAAAGTCCACTGACTTGGGAATGCCCTTCCTAGCCATCTCTGTCAAGGGGTTCACTACAGGACTAAAGTCAATGACAACATGTCCGTAGGGCCTTACAGGTTCTAAGGTCAGTACCGGTCTGGGTGATGTGGGTCGGGGACAGCCTCTGGTTGCCTCCACCCCCTCTGGGTTGGGCCTACCCCTGTCTCCTCCCACATGGTGCCCCAGGCATTGCACCTCCGTCGTACCTATCTGGCAACGGTCTGCCCTAACTGTCAGACCTGCCCTCCAATCCTCTTCTGTCGACCTATGACTCGGGAAACCTACCCTGTCACCTAGGCCTACTCTTCCCTCCTCGTCCACTACCTGTGCCACAGTGATGGCGGCCAGACCACCAGCCTCTGGATCCTGTGTGGCATCCACTACAGGGAGGCTGCGTGTCTTCCCCGATCTACTGTGCACAGGCAAGGGACCTGCTATGTCCACAGCAACTTGCTGCAAGGGTTCTCCTATGGGCAGAGGCCCAGAGACAACACAACCGCTGGAGTGCCCCGGCTGCCAACGCATGGCACCAGCCTTACATGTGGTCTGGGCGTCATCCGACATTCCAGACCAGGGTAAGCTCTGTGTCAGGCACTTCAGAGTACGGTCTATCTCCGGGTTGCTGTCCAAAGGGGTTTCGCTGGCAACCGACACCGGTTGCGCAGGAACGTTCCCTGAGGGGACCAGTTGGACACATTCCCTATCTGGTCTATCCCCTCCCACTTTCCTGGCTACCCTGTACCTTAACCCTTCCCGCCCGGTCAAACTTCCTGCCCCAACCCTGTCAAGGCCGCTGCCAGAGTGGCGCCTCATGCCTTTCAGGGATGGGTCAGAGAGTTGAGCCTCCCTAAACTCCTGCCTGCGGCCCTCAATCTCTCCTAAATTGGGACACACTACAGGGGGATCTAGGTGGGGACTACTAGGGTCAGTCTGGTAGGGGTCAGTCATGGAAAAATCAGTGTGGTTTCTCATACTCACCGCCGGAGTTGGCAAACCACTTGGGTCAGGAGCATCATTGGGCACCCCCACAGGATCACACGAGCTGGAACCGACATCCTCTGCGTTGCTAGGGGACGTAGGCATACCAGAGGCAAAAGGCATGCGGGGTCGATGTGCTGATCTAGCCGCTGTAATCTTTTCCTCTGGGCTGGTTGATGCTGTGGTTGGCTGTGCTGGCAGTTGTCTAGCAGCTGTAGTCTTTTCCTCTGGGCTGGGCTGTGCTGGAGTAGCTGATGTCAACGGTGGGTTTGGAACTTGACTCCGGGGAATGGCGCCAACAAACGTAGTGACGATCCCACCACCCAGATCATTTCCTAGGACCACATCAGTTGGGAGACCATCCATGACGGCAACTTCTCGCAACTCTGGTCCAGCTCCCCAGTCCAGGTAGACTCTTGCCATGGGAACCGCTTTTTCTGTTCCTTCTGCCAGGGTGATCGTGGCAGTGCGACCCTGCAATACTGCAGCAGGATCTATAAGGTGGGGGCTCACCACAGTGATTGAGGCCCCAGAGTCTCTTAGGCCTTCTCCCTGCAGGGGTCCCACGTGGACTGGCTGCAGGTGCCTCCACATGTTGTGTAGGGGCTGTTTGGCCATGCAGGTGACTCTCTCCGCAGAGTGCACCTGTCTCTCGCCACACTCCATCGGACTGACTGGAGGGGGAATAGTCTCTGTAGGCTCATCTCCTCTCGTCAAACAAGCGATCCGGGCTCCAGCACTCGGATTTGGGGCACGAGTCTGGGGTGCTTGGGATGCAGGGCAGTTCATCCTCAGATGTCCGATTTTCCCACAGCCGTAGCACTTCTTCTCCAGTCGTGGCACCGATGATCTCTGATCAGTTGCAGGGACGCTGCGGTGCGGTTGCTGGCCAAGAGCACCCGGGTTGGAAGATGCTTGTCTTTGGGGTTGATGAGCTGAAGAGGGTGGTCCCCTTGGTGGTACAGTCTGTTGGAGCTGGCTGCTGGCGGGGCGCTTCTGCCCCCGTGGCCGAATTGCCACATACTTGTCTGCTAATTGGGCAGCCATCTTTAAGCTGGGTGGCTCCCGATCTAGCACCCACTCCTTCACTTCTTGGGCGCACCGGCGGTAGAACTGCTCCCTGCAGATCAGGTCGATCAGTGCGTCCCATGTAGTGGCTTCCGAATCCTTCACCCACTTCACCACGTACTGCCGCAGCTGGGTGGCGAACTGCTCATGGGTGCTGCTAGGATTCTTGGGCAAGTCTCTGAACTTCTTCCTGTAAGACTCTGGAGTGATGAAGAATCGCTGGAGGAGGGCCTTCTTGACTTCGTCGTAGTTCCCACAGTCCTCCGTCGCCACTCCTCGATAGGCCTCCAAGGCCTCTCCATGCAGAGTGGGCACAAGGTGTCTCACCCACTCTGACTTGGGTAGATCATGTAGTTTACAAGTCCTTTCAAAAACTTGTAAATGTCCATCAATGTCCCCATCACTGTCTGCAAACTTGGCAAACTGTATACGTCCTGATCTGTGTACAACAGCTGACAACGGCTCCCGGGGTACCACGGCCTGTGGTGCCCGCTCCGCATGCCACATCCGAATGACAAGCATGCGTTCTTGCTCCGTTGCCCTTTCCCCCAATTCCGCTAGCCGATCTGCTAGGGTATCCGGGTCGCCCCCCCTGGGACGTTGGGATCCTGGCCCTGCTAGGGATTGCTGGGAAACATTGCTGCTGTAAGAGAGGGCGGGGCTTGTGGTTCTCACCGGTTCCTCACGAAGGTCCACTGTTGGGCCGTCCTCTGCGATGCTGACGCCGTCAGTGCTTTCCACCTCCGCCCGATGAGACTCCTCCCAGCTCCTGAGCGCCGTCTTCATGACGCTTCTGGACGCGTTGGAAGGGATATCCACACCCTTCCCCTGGCATACGATCTCCAGATCCTCCTTGGACATTCCGCTGAATTCCGCCATCTTGTGCGTTCTCCTGCGCTGCAGTTACTCCTCTCCTGAGTAACTCGGCTTCTCCAATCGGGTGATGAAAAGCCGCCTGGGAATATCCCACCGCTGCCACCAATTTCTGTGACAGGACGATACCGTACGGAAGCACTCGCAGCTTCCGCGTCCCGTTGACTGCACACAGAATGGAAGGTCAAGCCGCACGAGGCCTGACCACATAGGGGATTCCCGCTTACCGTCAGTAACCGCCTGTTACTGACTCCACCCACTGCGCTGTGGGCGGGTTCTCGCTGCCACCACCAAACTCCTAACCTGCCGTGGCGTTTGGAACCACGGTTCTGCTCTGTATGTGCCGACGCACTGCTTTACCACACCTGTGTGGTGTCGACGAATCCCCACTAGCCACTTGCTAGGCCTCTACCGGTAGCTGGCGGAAGGCGGAGCTTGGAGACGTCAGGTGCTTCCCTGGACAGCCGGAGGACGGGGCTAGGTTTGGCCTAACCCTGTTGGTCACAAGATGAAGCAATCTTCTTGAGGCAAAGGTGTTTATTGCTCAAATAACCTTTAAAAAGGCTCCTCCCTATTGCTAGGGGCAACAGCATACAATTAAGATGTTTCAGCAGAAGAAGATGTTACAATACACAATCCTATGGGCCAACTGCCCTCCTTTTATCCCTCTCCAAGACCCTCTACCACAGGGGGTAAGCCCGCCCTGTGGTGTACAACCAATCAATGTTTACCCATGAGCTGTGCATGCTCTGGACTCATGCACACCTAACATTGTCCCCAATGGACAGTGGGGAGTGGCCGGTCTCCTTTGTCTCTCCCATCTGGGAGAGCAGGCTACTCCCACGGTGCCGTTCAGTCTGGCTGGGGGGAAGTTTTCCCTCCTAAACTGACTTCCAGAAACCTGCCCGGGACCCCTCTCACTGCCTGCAGCCTGGATTTGGGCTCCAGAGCTGGGCAGCCTGACTCCCCGGTCCAGGTCTCTGGTTCACTACGGCTGATCTCCATGGAGCTCCAAGAAACCCCTCAGCTTGTTCTATAGCTAAGCTGCTTCTCTTTCTCCCTGTCCCCATTGGAACTGTGAGGCTGGATGGGAAAGCATTCCGTTTTTAGGGAAAAGGTCTGGGAGAATCCATCAGCCTGCACAGCTATGGATTCCCCCCTCCTGGGACACACAATCAAGTAAGTGCATTTTATCTTTAAATACATTACATTTTTAAATCACACTGTACATTTCTCTTTAAATATACACTGAGCCTGTGCCCTGCACAGACTCTACATATTCAGGCACTGCAGTGCCTTCCCTAGCCCTGCAGCCTGGCTGCTAGGGCTCTCCCTCTCAGTGCTGGAGGCATGGGGCTGGCTTCCCCCATCCTTCAGCCTGCCTTCCTGCCTCTGGGGTTCCAGGGAGCTGGCTCTCCCTGTCCCCCCAGGGTGGCACTACTTTGGTGGCCTCGCCGCACGCAGCGGCGCACCCCCCTGTACCTAAGCCCGGCGGCCCGGGACTCTTGTCCCGGCCGCCGTGACTCTGGCTTTGTTGTGGTGCTGGGGCGCCGGGAGCGTAGCTCCCGGACCCCAGCGCTCATCATCTTGCTTGGCCGCCTAATGTGCCCACGCCGCTAGGGAGCCGGCTAGCCCGGTCCCCCATGAGCGGCGCCTGTCTGTTAGCCTCGCTGCAGCGTCCGGCGGGGAGCCGGGCTGCAGCGCACCCCCCTCGCCGACTAGCAGCCCGGGACGTCCGTCCCGGCTGCTGCGGCTGGCCACCCGTGCTGGGCTGAGGCGCCGGGAGCAGAGCTCCCGGCCCCCAGCGGCGGCTCTCACCTAGAGCACTGCAGCGGGAGCCGAGCTCCCAGCCGCAGCGCTCACCCTTCTCCCCGGCGCGCACACTCCAGTGCGCCCGGGGCTACACTGACCGCTGCCGGGAGCGGAGCTCCCGGACTCCGGCGGTCAGCGGCTGCCTCCTCTCCCCCGGCGCGCACACTCTGCTGAGCGCGCCGGGGAGCTGTCCTCCCTGCCGTGGTCTCCGGAGGGGTCCGGGACCACGGCGCATATGAAAATACAATTTTAAACATTAATAAAACACGGCGCCTAGCGCCCGCAATACATTTCAAATTTGGCGCCAAGCGCCCCTTTGTCTTGGCAAATGGCGCCGGGCACTAGGGATTAACCCCTTCAGTGCCAGGGCGGCCATTTGCCTCGTGGTTGGGGCTCTCCGGCCACATAAGCCCTATGGTGTTTTTTGTTGAAAAAAATAAGATTTTACTTACCGATAAATCTATTTCTCATAGTCCGTAGTGGATGCTGGGGACTCCGTCAGGACCATGGGGAATAGCGGCTCCGCAGGAGACAGGGCACAAAAGCAAGCTTTTAGGATCACATGGTGTGTACTGGCTCCTCCCCCCATGACCCTCCTCCAAGCCTCAGCTAGGTACTGTGCCCGGACGAGCGTACACAATAAGGAAGGATCTTGAATCCCGGGTAAGACTCATACCAGCCACACCAATCACACCGTACAACTTGTGATCTGAACCCAGTTAACAGTATGATAACAAAGAAGTAGCCTCTAAAAAAAGATGGCTCACAACAATAATAACCCGATTTTTGTAACAATAACTATGTACAAGTAATGCAGACAATCCGCACTTGGGATGGGCGCCCAGCATCCACTACGGACTATGAGAAATAGATTTATCGGTAAGTAAAATCTTATTTTCTCTAACGTCCTAGTGGATGCTGGGGACTCCGTCAGGACCATGGGGATTATACCAAAGCTCCCAAACGGGCGGGAGAGTGCGGATGACTCTGCAGCACCGAATGAGAGAACTCCAGGTCCTCCTCAGCCAGGGTATCAAATTTGTAGAATTTTACAAACGTGTTCCCCCCGACCACGTAGCTGCTCGGCAAAGTTGTAAAGCCGAGACCCCTCGGGCAGCCGCCCAAGATGAGCCCACCTTCCTTGTGGAATGGGCATTTACAGATTTTGGCTGTGGCAGGCCTGCCACAGAATGTGCAAGCTGAATTGTACTACAAATCCAACGAGCAATAGTCTGCTTAGAAGCAGGAGCACCCAGCTTTTTGGGTGCATACAATATAAACAGCAAGTCAGACTTTCTGACTCCAGCCGTCCTGGAATTATATATATATATATATTTTCAGGGCCCTGACAACGTCTAGCAACTTGGAGTCCTCCAAGTCCCTAGTAGCCGCAGGCACCACAATAGGTTGTTTCAGGTGAAACGCTGACACCACCTTAGGAAGAAACTGGGGACGAGTCCGCAGTTCTGCCCTGTCCGAATGGAAAATCAAATATGGGCTTTTGTAAGACAAAGCCGCCAATTCTAACACTCGCCTGGCCGAGGCCAGGGCCAACAGCATGGTCACTTTCCATGTGAGATATTTCAAATCCACAGATTTCAGCGGTTCAAACCAATATGATTTGAGGAATCCCAACACTACGTTGAGATCCCACGGTGCCACTGGAGGCACAAAAGGGGCTGTATATGCAATACTCCCTTGACAAATGTCTGGACTTCAGGAACTGAAGCCAATTCTTTCTGGAAGAAAATCTACAGGGCCGAAACTTGAACCTTAATGGACCCCAATTTGAGGCTCATAGACACTCCTGTTTGCAGGAAGTGCAGAAATCGACCTAGTTGAAATTTCTTCGTGGGGCCTTCCTGGCCTCACCCACGCAACATATTTTCACCACATGTGGTGATAACGTTGTGCGGTCACCTCCTTCCTGGCTTTGACCAGGGTAGGTATGACCTCTTCCGGAATGCCTTTTCCCTTAGGATCCGGCGTTCAACCGCCATGCCGTCAAACGCAGCCGCGGTAAGTCTTGGAACAGACATGGTACTTGCTGAAGCAAGTCCCTTCTTAGCTCCCGAGGCCATTAGTCCTCTGTGAGCATCTCTTGAAATTCCGGGTACCAAGTCCCTCTTGGCCAATCCGGAGCCACGAGTATAGTTCTTACTCCTCTACGTCTTATAATTCTCAATACCTTGGTTATGAGAAGCAGAGGAGGGAACACATACACCGACTGTTACACCCGCGGTGTTACCAGGACATCCACAGCTATCGCCTGAAGGTCTCGTGACCTGGCGCAATACCTGTCCCGTTTTTTGTTCGGGCGGGATGCCATCATGTCCACCTTTGGTCTTTCCCAACGGTTCACAATCATGCGGAAAACTTCCCGATGAAGTTCCCACTCTCCCGGGTGGAGGTCGTGCCTGCTGAGGAAGTCTGCTTCCCAGTCGTCCACTCCCGGAATGAACACTGCTGACGGTGCTATCACATGATTTTCCGCCTAGCGAAAAATCCTTGCAGTTTTGCCACTGCCCTCCTGCTTCTTGTGCCGCCCTTTCTGTTTACGTGGGCGACTGCCGTGATGTTATCCCACTGGATCAATACCGGCTGACCTTGAAGCAGAGGTCTTGCTAAGTTTAGAGCATTATAAATTTGCTCTTAGCTCCAGTATATTTATGTGGAGAGAATTCTCCAGACTTGATCACACTCCCTGGAAATTTTTTTCCCTGTGTGACTGCTCTCCAGCCTCTCAGGCTGGCCTCCGTGGTCACCAGCACCCAATCCTGAATGCCGAATCTGCGGCCCTCTAGAAGATGAGCACTCTGTAATCACCACAGTAGAGACACCCTTGTCCTTGGATATAGGGTTATCCGCTGATGCATCTGAAGATGCGATCCGGACCATTTGTCCAGCAGATCCCACTGAAGAGTTCTTGCGTGAAATCTGCCGAATGGAATCGCTTCGTAATAAGCCACCATTTTTACCAGGACTCTTGTGCAATGATGCACTGACACTTTTCCTGGTTTTAGGAGGATCCCGATTAGCTCGGATAACTCCCTGGCTTTTTCCTCTGGGAGAAACACTTTTTTCTGGACTGTGTCCAGAATCATCCCTAGGACCAGCCGACGTGTCGTCGGAACAACTGCGGTTTTGGAATATTTAGAATCCACCCGTGTTGTCGTAGAACTACTTGAGATAGTGCTACTCCGACCTCCAACTGTTCTCTGGACCTTGTTCTTATCAGGAAGTCGTCCATTTTCTTTGAAGACGAATCCTCATTTCGGTCATTACCTTGGTAAGGACCCGGGGTGCCTTGGACAATCCAACGGCATCGTCTGAAACTGATAGTGACAGTTCTGTACCACGAACCTGAGGTACCCTCGGTGAGAAAGGCAACTTTTTGGGACATGGAGGTAAGCATCCCTGATGTCCCGGGACACCATATAGTCCCCTTCTTCCCGGTTCGCTATCACTGCTCTGAGTGACTCCATCTGGATTTGAACTTTTGTAAGTGTTCAAATATTTCAGATTTAGAATAGGTCTCACCTAGCCTTCTGGCTTCAGTACCACCATATAATGTGGAATAATACCCCTTTCCTTGTTGTAGGAGGGGTACTTTGATTATCACCTGCTGGGAATACAGCTTGTGAATTGTTTTCAATACTGCCTCCCTGTCGGAGGGAGACATTGGTACAGCAGACTACAGGAACCTGCGAGGGGGAAACGTCTCGACATTCCAATCTGTACCCCTTGGATACTACTTGTAGGATCCAGGGGTCCTGTACGGTCCCAGCGTCATGCTGAGAACTTGGTAGAAGCGTTGGAGGGCTTCTGTTCCTGGGAATGGGCTGCCTGCTGCAGTCTTCTTCCCTTTCCTCTATCCCTGGGCAGATATGACTCTTATAGGGACGAAAGGACTGAGGCTGAAAAGACGGTGTCTTTTTCTGCAGAGATGTGACTTAGGGTAAAAAACGGTGGATTTTCCAGCAGTTGCCGTGACCACCAGGTCCCATGGACCGACCCCAAATAACTCCTCCCCTTTATACGGCAATACATCTTTGTGCCGTTTGGAATCTGCATCACCTGACCACTGTCGTGTCCATAAACATCTTCTTGCAGATATGGACATCGCATTTACTCTTGATGCTAGAGTGCAAATATCCCTCTGCGCATCTCGCATATATAGAAATGCATCCTTTAAATGCTCTATAGTCAATAAAATACTGTCCCTGTCAAGGGTATCAATATTTTTAGTCAGGGAATCCGACCAAGCCACCTCAGCTCTGCACATCCAGGCTGAGGCGATCGCTGGTCGCAGTATAACACCAGCATGTGTGTGTATACTTTTTAGGATATTTTCCAGCCTCCTATCAGCTGGCTCCTTAAGTACGGCCCTATCTGTAGATGGCACCGCCACTTGTTCTGATAAGCATGTGAGCGCCTTATCCACCCTAAGGGGTGTTTCCCAACGCGCCCTAACTTCTGGCGGGAAAGGGTATACCGCCAATAATTTTCTATCGGGGGAAACCCACGCATCATCACACACTTCATTTAATTTATCTGATTCAGGAAAAACTACAGGTAGTTTTTTCACATCCCACATAATACCCTTTTTTGTGGTACTTGTAGTATCAGAAATATGTAACACCTCCTTCATTGCCCTTAACGTGTGGCCCTAAAGGAAAATACGTTTGTTTCTTCACCGTCGACACTGAAATCAGTGTCCGTGTCTGGGTCTGTGTCGACCGACTGAGGTAAATGGGCGTTTTACAGCCCCTGACAGTGTTTGAGACGCCTGGGCAGGTACTAATTTGTTCGCCGGCCGTCTCATGTCGTCAACCGGCTTGCAGCGTGTTGACATTATCACGTAATTCCATAAATAAGCCATCCATTCCGGTGTCGACTCCCTAGAGAGTGACATCACCATTACAGGCAATTTGCTCCGCCTCCTCACCAACATTTTCCTCATACATGTCGACACACACGTACCGACATACAGCACACACATAGGGAATGCTCTGATAGAGGACAGGACCCACTAGCCCTTTGGGGAGACAGAGGGAGAGTTTGCCAGCACACACCAAAACGCTATAATTATATAGGGACAACCTTTATATAAGTGTTCCTCCCTTATAGCATTTAATATATATTCATATTGCCAAATCAGTGCCCCCCCTCTCTGTTTTAACCCTGTTTCTGTAGTGCAGTGCAGGGGAGAGCATGGGAGCCTTCCCACCAGCATTTCTGTGAGGGAAAATGGCGCTGTGTGCTGAGGAGAATAGGCCCCGCCCCCTTTTCGGCGGGCTTCTTCTCCGGAGTTTGTGATATCTGGCAGGGGTTAAATACATCCATATAGCCTCAAGGGCTATATGTGATGTATTTTTCGCCATACAGGTATTATACATTGCTGCCCAGGGCGCCCCCCCCCGCGCCCTGCACCCTCCGTGACCGCTGTGTGAAGTGTGCTGACAACAATGGCGCACAGCTGCAGTGCTGTGCGCTACCTGATGAAGACTGAAAGTCTTCTGCCGCCTGGTTCCGGACCTCTTCAATCTTCAGCATCTGCAAGGGGGGTCGGCGGCGCGGCTCCGGGACGAACCCCAGGGCGAGACCTGTGTTCCGACTCCCTCTGGAGCTAATGGTGTCCAGTAGCCTAAGAAGCCAATCCATCCTGCACGCAGGTGAGTTCACTTCTCTCCCCTAAGTCCCTCGATGCAGTGAGCCTGTTGCCAGCAGGACTCACTGAAAATAAAGAACCTAAAAACTTTTTCTAAGCAACTCTTTAAGAGAGCCACCTAGATTGCACCCTGCTCGGACGGGCACAAAAACCTAACTGAGGCTTGGAGGAGGGTCATGGGGGGAGGAGCCAGTACACACCATGTGATCCTAAAAGCTTGCTTTTGTGCCCTGTCTCCTGCGGAGCCGCTATTCCCCATGGTCCTGACGGAGTCCCCAGCATCCACTAGGACGTTAGAGAAAATAAAATAAGACCGTGTCTTATTATCGGGGAAACACGGTAGCCATGCAACATATAATTGAAAGCAACATGAGATGCTTGTGCGTCCTAATACATCCATTTGTATAGCAGACGCATTTTCCTGTGCAAAATGTGCAAAAATTACATGTACACTACACAGACTATTTTTACAGATCAAAGTTTTTTGGGGCTTTTTGGTTTAAAATGTATTGCAAAATGCCCAATGTTTGATCGGACATTTTGCCGTTATTGACTCCCAATACATCCTGGCCTACATGTTTAAAGAGGTAGTCATTGCCTTGCCGTGTATGGTAATGGGGCGTGTTCTCATAAAAAGCGACTTAGCCAGACCAAGACACAGAAGCATATGCACAATTTGTTCCTATACACCTAGTCTCAATACGCCACACAGTGAGCCATGCCAAGTGGTGTAGCTTAGCAACTTTTTCTTTACATTTGCAGCTTATTTGCACTACAGACACTGAAACACCACTCCCAGAGAATCATTCAGCATCAGTTGCAAATGTGAATAATCGCACAATGGGCTAATGAAGGATAGAACAGTGGGCCTAATTCAGAGTTGATCGCAGCAGCAAATTTGTTAGCAGTTGGGCAAAACAATGTGTACTGCAGGGGGGGGGGGGGGGGGCAGATATAACATGTACAGAGAGAGTTAGATTTGGGTGGGGGGTGTTCAAACTGAAATCTAAATTACAGTGTAAAAATAAAGCAGCCAGTATTTACCCTGTACAGAAACAAAATAACCCACTTAAATCTAACTCTCTCTGCACATGTTATATCCACCCCCCCTGCAGTGCACATGGTTTTGCCCAGCTGCTAACAAATTTGCTGCTATGATCAGGTCTGCATTACCCCCAGTGATCATTCCGTCCTTCATTAACATTGCTTGATGCTGGCCCGACATATTGGCTGGGTACACACTGCGTCAGTTTGTACCCAGCTTTGGAGCATACCAGCATTAACATACTACATATAAAACAAGGTAAAGTAATTTTCTCAATAAACGGACCAGTCAAAATGTAGGAAAACAATATTTCACTTTGTAATACCAAATATAAAATATTATTACCTTTGTTGTACTGGCACTCACACCCCACATAACGCTGTCCAGAACCAGACTGATTTTACAACAGCAGTTCTTGGGGGTACCTACAAACATTAAGGATCCCCGGGAGTTAGCATGAAAGCGATTCCTCCATTTCCAACCACAAAGCAGCCCCATCAGATTTCCATACTTCCCACCTGTCCCGATTTTCACGGAACAGTCCTCTTTTTTTTGGACTGTCCCACTGTTCCACCCACGGGCCACATTGTCCCCCGGTAGGGGCAGTTGGAAGGCTCCTGTCACTACTGCTCAGCTTAGCGGGGCATAGACAGGAGGACGAACAGCATCTATTCAGTAGAGACAGGGGGGTTAGGGGTATGCCAGCAGCTCACAGAGTGCTGGGCATCACCCCACTGACAACAATGGGGGCGTGGCTATCATTTGAGGAACTGCATCAAAGCCCCTTTTCCACAGGCCACACCCCTTTTTGGGACGGGCGCTACGCACGTGCAGAAGTCCCTCTTCATCTCTTTGAAATGTTGGGAGGTATGAATTTCAATGAGGGCTCCAACGCAGTTGCATTTACCAAGATCCTGAATGCAAAGAGTGCAGCAAAATCTTATAAACATTGGGGGAAATAATTTGTGTTATTGAGCATTCTTTATGGAAAGAAACAGCGAACATATTGTATATATGAGGTTATACTATATCATTGGGGTAGTTTGATTTGCATGTATGGTAATCCGTAGAAAGGTGCATTTAAAGGATAGTTAAGGTCTTAATTGGGAGATTTTCTCAGAGCCCAGTAAGAGTCCTGAGCACACTATAAGAGAATTAAGGGGGTCATTCTGACCCGATCACACGCTGCAGTTTTTCGCAGCGTAGCGATCGGGTCAGAACCGCACATGCGCCGGCGCCATAGCATGTATGGTAATCCGTAGAAAGGTGCATTTAAAGGATAGTTAAAGTCTTAATTGGGAGAATTTCTCAGAGCCCAGTAAGATTCCTGAGCACACTATAAGAGGATTAAGAGGGTCATTCTAACCCGATCGCATGCTGCAGTTTTTCGCAGCGTAGCGATCGGGTAAGAACCGCGCATGCACCGGCGCCACAGTGCTCCGCCGCATGGCCGCCCGTCGTTGCTGATTGACAGGCAGAGGCGGTCGATGGGCAGGAGGGGGCGAAGCGTTTCGTGGGCGCGGTGGGCGCTGTCTGGCCAACGCATGGCGGACCGTGCGGGGAGTGGCCCGCAGCATCTGCGTGACGTCACATGCAGCCAGTGCGGGCCGGCGAGCAATGAGTAGCTCCCGGCCAGCACGTTAAAGCTGCGCTGGTCGGGAGCTACTCTTGAAGTGCAAAGGCATCGCCGCTGTGCGATGCCTTTGCACTTCTGCGGGGGGGGGGGGGGTCCAACACTGACATGCAAGGCGGACTAGGCCTGTGCTGGGCGTCCCCCCACATGTCTGAGTTCATGATCGTAGCTGTGCTAAATTTAGCACAGCTACGATCAACTCGGAATGACCCCCCTAAAAGCAGATTCTGTTTTTCCTGTACACTGGATACATTTATTACGGGCCAGTGCTGCCACCTAGCTGCAAAATCTGGAGGTGTTAAATGTACAATAGTTGAATATGTTACAGGATCATATAAACCAGTGGTTCTCAAATTCGCTCCTCAGAACCTCCAAACAGATCACCTTTCCCAGGTAACCTAGCATCTGCAAAGGAGTACTCATTACTCACTGACACATGGGCCCTCATTCCGAGTTGATCGGTCGCAAGGCGAATTTAGCAGAGTTACACACGCTAAGCCGCCGCCTACTGGGAGTGAATCTTAGCTTCTTAAAATTGCGACCGATGTATTCGCAATAATGCGATTACTAACTACTTAGCAGTTTCAGAGTAGCTCCAGACTTACTCTGCCTGTGCGATCATTTCAGTGCTTGTCGTTCCTGGTTGACGTCACAAACACACCCAGCGTTCGCCCAGGCACTCCCACCGTTTCTCCGGCCACTCCTGCGTTTTTTCCGGAAACGGTAGCGTTTTCAGCCACACGCCCCTGAAACGCCGTGTTTCCGCCCAGTAACACCCATTTCCTGTCAATCACATTACGTTCGCCGGAGCGAAGAAAAAGCCGTGAGTAAAAATACTTTCTTCATAGTAAAGTTACTTGGCGCAGTCGCAGTGCGAACATTGCGCATGCGTACTAAGCGGATTTTCACTGCGATGCGATGAAAAATACCGAGCGAACAACTCGGAATGAGGGCCATGGTGTAGGTGCAGTTGTAGCTAATTATTTTACTTTGAGAACCTATGACATAAACTAAAACCTAAACAGTAATTAAGTTATATAAACTTACTTGAAAAAATAATGAGTTCGACAGAGCTTGAAAATATTAAACAGACTTGAAATACAGTTTATGCCGAAACTGGTGTGAAGAATAATAATAATAATAATAATAATAATAGTCCAATATTATGTTATGAGAGGATATTTTTTATTTAGAAACATTGTGATTAATATTTAAAGAATTATCAGGCAAAAAGACTTCCAGTTCTGTCACTATAAATACTGCACTTTAATGACAGAAATATACTGGAGATAAACAGAAGAAAAAAAGAAGGACAACACACTTAGGGGAACCATTTACTAAGCAGTGATAAGAGCAGAGAAGTGAACCAGTGGAGAAGTGCCCATGGCAACCAATCAGCAATGAAGTAACATCTATAATTTGCATACTATAGAATGATACAGAGCTGCTGATTGATTGAATGATGGGGCCACTTCTCCACTGGCTCACTTCTCTGCCCTTATTACTGCTTAGTAAATGTCCCCTGTACTTCTATGCCTCCACAAAACAAACTGCTATAAACATACAACAGAGAGTTAACTAATTCACCACCTCCAACACCTGCTGAATGCACAACCTGGACCTTACTTACCTACTCTCCCGGAAGCTGCGGGAGGCTCCCGTTTTTTGGGGTAGCCCCCCGCACCCCCGGAAGAGTGGGCAGATCTCCCGCATCCTGCTTGCACCCTAGTGATTCCAGCAGGATGCAGAGATAATACTCCGTATTTGTAGGTCCGTTGGGTGGGGAAGGGGTTAAAATGACGCAAATTGCGTCGTTTTAGCCCCGCCCCCTTCCCGCGAATCGCGACATTTCCCGGTATGGGGGCGGGGCTTGGTGATGTCACAGTCCGGCCCCACTCCCTGAAGACTCCTGTAGCGTCTCCTCTCCAGGCTTCTCCCGGAGAGGAGAAATACAATGTAGGCAAGTATGACCTGGACACCCGCACAGAACTCCCAGTCATCTCCATGATCACAACCATTGCTTTCTATTATTCGAAATATCACTATCTACTCTGTATCAATTTCAGTTTGCCGTTATTCCCCACAAAGTCCCGTGTGCGTTGCTTTTACTTTTAGTACACCTGTTTTTAACATTTGCTATATTTTTTGTTAGTATTTTCACCTACTCCATTCTCACAATCTTCCTCTGATCACCACTGATGTACTGTACCTAAGACTCCTAGGGGTAAATTTACTAAGGCTTCTAAAACAGAGAATTGATGATGTTGCCCAGAGCAACCAGTTTGATACTGTCCATAATTTTCTAAAAGGCAATAAAGAAATAATAGAGAGCATCTGATTGGTTACTATAGGCAACATCACCAATTCTCTGTTTTAGAAGCTTTAGTAAACTTACCTCCAACACCCTGTTCCATACCAAGCCAGCTCTCACCCCACCCCCAATTCTCGACCACCACCCCGCACCCACAACCCATCTAACCTGATCCACATCTCCCCTGACCCTTCATTCCCCTTCTCCTGTGCACTCTGGAATGCCAGATCAATCTGCAACAAGTTGCCTGCTATCCACGACCTCTTCATCTCCCACTCTCTTAACCTTCTCGCCATCACCGAAACCTGGCTCTCCTCCTCTGACCTCCCGTGCTGCCCTCTCCTATCGGGGCTTCTCCTTCACCCACTCTGTAAGAGTGGGAATCCTCCGCTCCCCAACCTGTACCTTTCATGTCATTCCACCTGAGCCCTCCCTCTTTTTCTCCACCTTTGAGGTCCACTCTATCAGCATCTTCTACCTCATCCACCTCCATGTGGCGGTCACTTTTGGCTCACAATCTCAAACACTCCCTTGACCTTGTCTTCACCCACCGGTGTGATGTATCTGAATTCTCCAACTCTCTCCTCCCCTTCTCTGACCATTATCTACCATCTTTTACCCTCTCATCTCCTCCTCTGCTCCCCAAGCCCAAACCCACTGTTACCAGATGGAATCTCTGGTCTCTTGAACCCACTGTCCTATCCTCCCTCGATACTCTCTTTTCTCCTCTATCCACCATGGCCTGTCCCAACCAGGCAACCTTCTATAACTCCACTCTCACCTCCGCACTTGATTCTGTTGCCCCCATATCCTCTGTCTCCCTTTGCCGTTCTAAACCCCAACCCTGGTACTCCAAACTGACCCGGTTTCTGCAATAATGCTCACGCACTGCCGAGCGTCTCTAGAAAAAATATTGCTCTCTGGCAGACTTCCTCCATTTCAAGTTTATTTTCTCTTCCTACAGGTCTGCCCTCTCCCTCGCCAAGCAATCCTTTTTTTCAGTCACTCATCTCTTCTCAGTACTCCAGTCCCCGCCACCTCTTTGATACTTTCAACACTCTCCTTAGCACCCCTCCTCCAGTCCCATCCTCACTCACTGCTGCTGACTTTGCCTTCTCTTCTCCTCCAAAATTTAAGCAATCCGTCAGGAAATCTCCTCCCGTCTCCCGTCAGCCCTGCTGCCCCCACCATCCTCTCCCTCCAGTCATCCCACCTTGTGTCCCTTCTGCCCTGCCACAGACAAGAAGGTCCGCTCCCTCATCTTATCCTCCCCCCCCCCCACCTGCCCCCTGGACCCCTCCCTTCTCGACTCCTCCTCTCCCTCACTGCCTACTCCCACCTTGCTCATCTCTTCAACCTATCACTCTCTACCGCAGGGCCGGCTCTACCATTAGGCAGCTTTAGGCGGCTGCCTAGGGGCGCCACCGAATTCATGTAGCAAAAAACTGAAGTATGTCTGTGTATGCAGCCTCCTCCTATTACACTTCGCTGGTTGCTGCTGTCGGTCTAATCAGGTGCAGCTGCCACTATCAGGATGTACCACATAGTGTCTCAACGCTTTCTCTGTGCTGACACGTGTAATATCAATTCATGTGAAGGCAGATGTAACTATGACTCCCAAGGGGTGCCCCCACGGCTGCTCCTCATAGCCCTAATGCACCTCCTTCAGGCCCCTGGATTCCGCCTCTCCAGCAGCAAGCAGCACCCGACTACATGTCTGCACCCAGTAGCGTCGCTGTAATGCTGCTGTTGCCTGTGAGAGGAACCATGCCAATTACGAGGGAAAACAAGGAAACAACTTTTAAGTAAGTAACCCATGGGGGTTTCTACAATTAAATATACCCACCAGAACCTATATGCAGATGCAGTGTCTATTGAGTGTTGTCCCTTTTCTCTGTATATGTATGATGATGCAATTCACCCCAGACTACCTAGTGGCCACCTGCATCTCCCCTCCAAAAGGGGGTGTCATTTGCAGGTTAGGGGGTGCTAAGCTGAAGCTTTGCCTAGGGTGCAGAGAGACCTTGCACCGGGCCTGGTCTACCGGCATCTTTCACTCGCAATTCATGCTCTTGTCTCAGCTATTTTTAAAAAACCCAATCTTGACACTTCCTCACCCACTAGTTACCACCTCATCTCTCTTCTCCCATTCATCTCCTGAAATTGCTTGTGCGGCTGGTATACAGCCTAGTGTTCCCCCCAGGATTTTTGTGGAGCAATGAGCCAGTGCTGTGGCGGCACTTCGCGCGCGTAAAGGGGATGCGGCCCTGCTGGCGTCACTATTGGGGGTGGACCAGCCCCCTCAACGGCACTAGTGTGGGCATGCCCAGCACATCGCGTCACCCAAAGGGGCGTGCCCAGCACCTATGGAGGTGCTGAGCTTCCCCCAAGCTCTTCCTTAAATGTGAATAGATGTCCTGCACGTGCGCGCGACATCTATTCACACAACGGCATCGTGCACTGGGCAGGCTGTTTTAGCAGGGTGCCGCAAAAGTTCAAGGGCGCATTTTGCCTTTTAAAAATCGCCTAAAACAGCCTAAAGTGAACACTAACAGCCGGATCACCAGCTACCTCTCTGACAACTCCATCCTTGATTCTTATCAATCTCGCTTTCACCCCCGCCACTGCACTGAAAATGCCCTTGTCAAAATCACCAATGACCTGCTTTTGGACAAAGCCAGGGGTCACTTATCTCTGCTCATCCTTCTGGACCTCTCTGCTGCCTTTGACACTGTGGATTATCCTCTCCTCCTCTACACCCTCCAGACCATTTGGCCTTTCCAGCACTGTCCTTCCCTGGTTCACCTCTTACCTCACTAACCACTCCTTCTTGGTGTCTCCTCCTCCCCGTCGGTGTCCCACAGGGCTCTTTCCTTGGCTTTCCTCTCATCTCCCTGTACATCTCTTCCCTGGGTGCGGTCATAAGCTCCTTCGGCTTTCAATACCACCTCTATTCCGAAGATACGAAATTATACCTCTCCTCTCCTGACCTCTCCCCCTTTGTCCACTCTTGGGTATCCAGCTGCCTCTCCGCCATCTCCTCCTGGATGTTTGAGTGCTCCCTGAAGCTCAACATGGACAAAACCAAACTCATCATCTGTCCCTCATCCAGAGTCTCCTCCCCTAATAATTCTATCACTGTTGACAACACCATCATCTTCCCTGTTCCCCAACTCCGCTGCTTGGGGGTCACTCTTGACTTCTCCATCTTCTTCACCCCCCACGTCCAATCTCTTGCTCAATCCTGTCAGTTCCAGCTACACAACATCGTTTGGATCAGGCTGTTCTTCTCCCAAATTGCGAGTAAACTTATTATCAACTCACTGGCTATCTCATGCCTCAATGGCCTCCCATGCTCGCATTTTTGACACCACAGCCCCACAACTACTGCATTTTCCGCACTCATTGGCCCAAAAATTGGGAAAATGAGAACGCATCGCATTACCGAACCAACCTGAATAAGACCCATAATACGGCTGAGACAAGAGAATATGCACCGGTGTCCCAGTCTTTAGTCATTAACAATTGTGAGAATACCCCATTACTGTACTCAGCCAACATTGGAATGAACTACTCTATCCCTGGCATAGCACTCAAATTAGCATGAGTGCACATGCAAGTTCCTATTGCTATTAGCATACACAGAACAAAATAACACGCTCTATGCTATATCAGCTGGAAAAGCACAGGTTGAATCTCCTATATTCAAATTGTTGGGACTAGAAGTATTTTTAGATTTTGGATTTTACCATATTTTAGAATATTTGCATACAATAATGAGATATCTTGGGAATGGGACCTAAGTCTAAACATAAAATATATTTATGAAACATAAATATCTTATACAGGGTTGAGTATCCCCTGTACATATATCCCGAAGGTAATTTTATACAATATTTGAAATAATTTTGTACATAAAACAAAGTTTGTGTATAGATTGAGCCTCGCTCATCTATGCTGTCTGTGGCGTTAATCCAGATCACGGAGTCGTAGCGTGCCTGGGCGCAAAGTGGCGTGCCTAGTCGTAGGGAGGCTCACAGATCTTATCATGGCGTTTGGCATTACCGGTAGGTGTAATACCTGCAATCATCCACTAGATGTCACTTTTTAAAATCACCACTGCGCATGCGTGTGGTCTCCAATGAAATACAGTACACTATAGCGCAAAAACTACTTTACTGTACACTGTATGGGCAATGCTGTACGAGCGTATCATTATGCTATTTAAAACACACTGTGCCAATGAGGTCCCGTAGAGAAACCAAATAAAAAATGTGTATACAGATGCAAATGAATGTGTTAAAGCAATGATCCATTGACGTTAGGTTTATGTAATCTATTAAATTAAAATGGTCTGAAAGCTAAATATCTCCGGTTCTGGGGGTCCAATCGGCTCAGAACCGGGTACTAATGGAAGGGGAGATGATGAGCTACCAGAGGATACCAAGTTTCTGTGACCCCCACAAGGCTAACAGCAAGCATCAGAACCCATTCTGGGTCTGCCTTAACGGGTCCATTATAGTCTATGGGAAAATGGGTCAACTTTGCGCCCCTATATCTCCGGTTCAGGGTGTCCCAGAGACTCGAGACTGGTATCATATGAAAGAGGCGACTCTTGGCTCACTAGTTTATGTGACAAAGCAAAGGGAAATGGCAAGCAACCGTGTGTCGGGTCCCCTCCAATTATCCGCCCAGCTTGCATGGGGTGAGGGGTTTCTGGCTAGGTAGAAAATACTGTACAGAGACGCTAAGCACAGTGTTTTGGCATCCAGGAACTTAGGGAGGAGCTTTTATCTCTCCCCATTAAACTTATAAAGATAACACTTTCCGCTGTACCCTTTAGAGCAGAGTACATTACAAGCTGTTCGTGCTACTTAGTACTCAAATAGAAAATACTGTACAGAGATTCTAAGCACAGTGTTTTGGCATCCAGAAACTTAGGGAGGAGCTTTTATATCTTCCCATTATACTTATAAAGATAACACTTACCGCTGTAGCCTTTATAGCAGAGGGCCTAATTCTGAGTTGATCACAGCAGCAAATTTGTTAGCAGATGGGCAAAACCATGTGCACTGCAGGAGTGGCAGATATAACATGTGCAGAGAGAGTTAGATTTGGGTGGGGTGTATTCAAACTGAAATCTAAATTGCAGTGTAAAAATAAAGCAGCCAGTATTTACCCTGCATAGAAATAAAATAATCCACCCAAATCTAACTCTCTCTGCAAATGTTATATCTGCCCCCTCTGCAGTGCACATGGTTTTGCCCAATTGCTAACAAACTTGCTACTGCGATCAACTCAGAATTACCCCCAGAGTATGTTAGAAGCTGTTTGTGCTACTTAGTAATCAAATAGAAAATACTGTACAGAGACGATAAGCATGGTGTTTTGGCATCCAGAAACTTAGGGAGGAGCTTTAATCTCTCCCTATTAAACTTATAAAGATAACACTTTCCACTGTAGCCTTTAGAGCAGAGTACGTTACAAGCTGTTCGTGCTACTTAGTACTCAAATAGAAAATACTGTACAGAGACGATAAGCGCAGTGTTTTGGCATCCAGGAACTTAGGGAGGAGCTTTTATCTCTCCCCATTACAGTATACTTATAAAGATAACACTTTCTGCTGTAGCCTTTAGAGCAGAGTACGTTACAAGCTGTTCGTGCTACTTAGTACTCAAATAGAAAATACTGTGCAGAGACGATAAGCACAGTGTTTTGGCATCCAGGAACTTAGGAAGTAGCTTTTATCTCTCCCCAGCGGCAAGTGTTATCTTTATTTATAGCTCCTCCCTAAGTTCCTGGATTCCAAAACACTGTGCTTATTGCCTCCCCCTCATCCTTCCCATGAGAGACTGATCTTTACAGACAAAGAGGCCGGCTTATAGTCAATAAATTGCCAACACTGTATGTAAATGAAGAGCTGATAATACAGTCGCTTTAGTTGGGGGAAAGGATTAGAGAGGGCCAGAGTGAATGTACATAAAACAGTATAGTACTGTGCTACGGATTTGTGTGTCAGACGCCTTGACAGTTAGTTATAGAAACAGGTATTTTCCTGTGCATAATTATATTGAAAGTAAGGTTCTTAAATATATGAATGTTATTAAAAAAAATTCATAAAGTGTCAAGAAAAAACAAAAAAAAACAAAGGCATTCACACTTTGGGACTCGAACCTGTGACTCTGAGCATGGGGCACAGGACACTTCACCGCTTGGCCACAACGCCTGGTGATAGAGACACAAACTCATGTGTAAATGTAAGCAGAGATTCCTTCCCATGGGTTTTGCTGTAATGGCTATGAGACATGGACGCTCACATACAGTACTGTATGCCTAACATCAATGGACCATTGCTTTAACTCGTTCGTTTGCATCTGTATACACTATTTTTATTTATTGATTAGTCTACAGGACTTGGATGCTCACATAACCCTAACGTCAATGGACCATTGCTTTAACAAGTTCGCTTGCGTCTGTATACATTAATTTTATTGACTGATTTACTGGTTTCTTTTTTGTAAATTGACTCTCTGTCTGACCATTAGTCTGTGTGTACAGTATACAGTAACATTATAGTCATCACTGACCATATGCCAGAGCTTGTAGATCAATCTGCTGCTATTTGCTCTAGAGTATTGGATTAGTGGAGCATTAGCCACCCAGTGGTGAAGATGTGTATTGCATGCTGCGTATGTAGTCATGCCTCAACGTGTCTGTCCGTGCTACAAGTGAACAACCCGAGCTATCGCTTAGTCAAGACTAATCCTCCGTTTAGGCAGAGAAACAGCAATGATGAGGGAGGCTCCATCTGTACCTTCAATCATCAGAAAGTTAAGGTGTCATTATTTCAGTCGCGCCCAAAAAAATTTTGGGAGTATGTCATATTTTGGATACCAGATTTTCAGATATGAGAGACTTAACCTGTACTTTCTTCTTCCATAAACTGCATGGTGGGGTAGTCGGGGCTCATGCCACAAAGGACGGAGGGGTATTACACCAGCAAGAAAACCCGGAGTTGCAGTTGCAAAGCATTGATGCTGGTTAGGAAGTAGGGTAGGGTAGGGTATATAGTTATCAACTTTCAAGGGCCATGCGCTGTCTGTCTCTGCATGGCCCCTTCTCCTCCTCACTGACAGCAGCCATGGCAGGACCTGCCTGGCTGGAACAGATGAAATCTTCAACAAGTAAGTTATGGTATAGGGGAAAGGATGGGTATAACTTATGGTTGAAATACGAACAATAAATGGGGGTAAGGGTCTATGATTTAATGGGTTTAATTAGAATGAAGGACTTATGAGGCTGAGGGATGTAATTAGTGGAATAATGTGCATAAATGTAATTATGTTATGATGTTAATGCTAATTAATAATAAATGGGTTAATTATATTATTTACTATCTGTTCTTCACACAGTAGTGTCTGATTTTCATGGTTGTATATATAAAATGAGTGTTAAAAATTTGGTAAATCTATAGAGATGTACATTTGACGCATCTTAATGTAAGTAAGAATTAATCCATGGTTCTTGGCGTTACCCGAGGAGCACCCGTAGCAGATACGGTAAAAAAGGGACAGGACTATTTTTGTTGTTTATTAAATTGTACACACTGGAGGTGCAATCCAAATTTTGATCAGATTATCCGTTTGGGTGTTATCGTTCACGCAACGCAAGCCACTCATTGGTAATGATGTCATTATGTCAACCGCCTTTTCATCCCCTTATGGGAGGTTTATTAAAATTCTGGTTACTTAGTTTTCCTATGTCCCACCTGAAGAATACCTATGTTAAATTTTAGCTTCCTAACATGTCAGGAAGTAAGAGAATTAGTGATGAGTCAGCCAGTTTGTGAGTGAGTGATACGGTAAGAAGTGTCAGGACCATTTTTGGAATTTATTAAATTCTACACACTGGAGGTGCAATCCAAATTTTGATCCGATTGTCTGTTTGGGCATTGTCGTTCACGCAACGCAAGCCACGCATCGGTAATGACTTCATTATGTCAACCCCCTTTTCATCCCCTTAGGGGAGGTTTATTAAAATTCTAATGACATAGTTTTCCTATTTGCCACCTGAAGAATACCTACTGTTTGTTAAATATCAGCTTTCTAACATATCGGGAAGTAAGAGAATTAGTCAGTGAGTGAGTGAGTTACTTGTTGATGAGGGAATGATAATAAGGCAAACAAAAAACTGTGTATTGAATGTCAATCATGTTACTCTGTATTATGTGGCATCACTAATGCTCTCTGTATTATATGGTGGCCACTGACGCTATTTGTACTACAGGTTGAGTATCCCATATCCATATATTCCGAAATACGGAATATTCCGAAATACGGACTTTTTTGACTGAGAGTGAGATAGTGAAACCTTTGTTTTTTGATGGCTCAATGTACACAAACTTTGTTTAATACACAAAGGTATTAAAAATATTGTATTAAATGACCTTCAGGCTGTGTGTATAAGGTGTATATGAAACATAAATGAATTGTGTGAATGTAGACACACTTTGTTTAATGCACAAAGTTATAAAAAATATTGTCTAAAATGACCTTCACGCTGTGTGTATAAGGTGTATATGTAACATAGATGCATTCTGTGCTTAGATTTTGGTCCCATCGCCATGATATCTCATTATGGTATGCAATTATTCCAAAATACGGAAAAATCCCATATCCAAAATACCTCTGGTCCCAAGCATTTTGGATAAGGGAGACTCAACCTGTATATGGCAGGTACTTATGCTCTCTATATTATATTGCGGTCATTTATGCTCTCTGCATTATATCACTAATGCTTTCTGTATTATATGGTGGTCACTGTAATGCTCTGCTTTACATGGCGGTCACTGGTGCTCTCTGCATTATAAGGTGGTCAATGATGCTCTGTTTTACATGACAGTCACTGATGCTCTCTCTATTATATGGCATCCCTGATGCTCTCTCTCTGTATTATATGGTGGCCATTGAAGCTCTTTGTACTATATGGCAGTTATTTATGCTTTTTATTTTATATGGCAGTCATGGATGCTTTCTGCATTATACTGCAGTCATTGATGCCCTCTGCATTATATGGTGGTCACTGTGATGCTTTCAGAATAATTTTGTGATCATTGGCCCTCATTCCGAGTTGTTCGCTCGTTCTTTTTCATCGCATCGCAGTGAAAATCCGCTTAGTACGCATGCGCAATGTTCGCACTGCGACTGCGCCAAGTAACTTTACTATGAAGAAAGTATTTTTACTCACGGCTTTTTCTTCGCTCCGGCGATCGTAATGTGATTGACAGGAAATGGGTGTTACTGGGCGGAAACACGGCGTTTCAGGGGCGTGTGGCTGAAAACGCTACCGTTTCCGGAAAAAACGCAGGAGTGGCTGGAGAAACGGTGGGAGTGCCTGGGCGAACGCTGGGTGTGTTTGTGACGTCAACCAGGAACGACAAGCACTGAACTGATCGCACAGGCAGAGTAAGTCTGGAGCTACTCTGAAACTGCTAAGTAGTTAGTAATCGCAATATTGCGAATACATCGGTCGCAATTTTAAGAAGCTAAGATTCACTCCCAGTAGGCGGCGGCTTAGCGTGTGTAACTCTGCTAAATTCGCCTTGCGACCGATCAACTCGGAATGAGGGCCATTGTGATGTTCTCTATATTATATGTTCTCTATATTATATGGTGGTCACTGATGTTCTGTGTATTATATGGCGGTCATATAAGTAGAGGGTGACTACACTACTATCTACTTCGGTGGTTGCCAAGCTGAGTTTTTACCCACTGGCCATAGGTATGCTGGCACGTGTAGTTCTAGGTGGACAGCATATATGTGTTTCTAATACCCAGGACTTTTACAACATGTTTATTGACACATAAAAATACAATTTATTTACCACTTACTATAATTTCCCCAACATCCACAACCCAGGGGTATTGGGAAAAGGCCCAGTGGTACTGCTACTCAGCCATCTAACATCAAGCAGTCCAACATATCACATGTTGGATGGGAGCTGCCCTACTGTATGGCCAAGCACTCTACATACCCCTTTGTGTCCAAATGTAGCAAGAAACTAGGATAAATGATGATAAAGGCGGAACTAATGACTATGGGTAAAATCATGTGCACTGCAGGGGGGGGGGGGGATGTGGGGTGCCAGATATAACATGTGCAGAGAGAGTTAGATTTGGGTGGGTTATTTTGTTTCTGTGCAGGATAAATATTGGCTGCTTTATTTTTACACTGCAATTTAGATTTCAGTTTGAACACACCCCACTCAAATCTAACTCTCTCTGTACGTTATATCTGCCCCACCTGCACTGCACATGGTTTTGCCCATTAGAGAAAAAAATTGCTGTTGCGATCAGGTCTGAATTAGGCCCATAGTTATAAACCTTATCCCTAACTCTAATGGTAATGTTGACATTTTCACTATTTAGACATGTCATGTCAACATTTTCAAGATAGTGATATTTTAACATTATAACGTTAGACATTCCGGTGTCGACATAGTGAATACGTAGCGTCTTTCAGCTATGAACTTTTTATTAAAACTTTTGAACGGTTAATAAAAAATAATATAATTTGTTCGGTATAGACTCTACCTTGTCAGTCTTCTGTATGGGGAATATATCTCCATCTTTCCCTCTCCCATGGTCTCCATCCTCATGCACAAATGTAAACCCGGGTTCCTGATTGTGATCATCATAACACTCACTGTGTTGTGTCATTATAATTTGGCTTTTTCCATCACTGTAATCACTCACAATAATGTGTCCTAGCTGATCCCTGGTAGATTGTACCTCTGGACTTTGCATAGAGCTAATTGCTCTAAGAACCTCAGAAATCAGATTGCTGTTGTCATCTGTAGACACTTCCATGAATGACAGGTATTCCTGGCTGTCTACCATATCTTCCATTTGAGTCATACTCTCAGAATCACTTAGAGGTTCCAGCAATGAATTCCTGTTCAGACCAGAAGTAATAGTTCTGGGCAGATTTCTGCTTTCTTTAGGATCAGGAGGCTCAAGTGAGCAAACTGTCTCTTCACTTGCACTCTCAACTTTGCCCCTTTCACTTGTAGGAATGAGTTCAGGGGCTTCGTTTTGTGGTTCATCATTGTCTAGCAATACCGGTTCTTTTTCTGGATTGGAATGGTCTCTGATTATTACTCCAGTCAGCAAACTTGTTTCAGGTGACTCATTCTCACTGTGAGGTTCCTGCACCTAACATAGAATAACAGTAACTTTAGGAGTATATTATGCTGAGACAACACAATTATACAGTACATACCTCCCAACATGACTACCTCCAGGAGGGACACAATGCTCTGCTTCTGGACTTTTCTCTTAATTTGTGATTGTCTGCACCTGTGTTCAACAGCTTAATGGATGAGAATGGTTTCACCACAAGTGATGGCAATCATAAATTAAGAGGGAAGTCCAGGAGCAGAGCATTGGGGGTCATTCTGAGTTGTTCGCTCGTTGCCGATTTTCGCTATATTGCAATTAGTCGCTTACTGCGCATGCGCAAGGTTCGCAGAGCGCATGCGCTTAGTTATTTTACACAAAAGTTAGGTATTTTACTCACGGCATAACGAGGATTTTTCATCGTTCTGGTGATCGTACTGTGATTGACAGGAAGTGGGTGTTTCTGGGCGGAAACTGGACGTTTTCTGGGCGTGTGCGAAAAAACGCTGGCGTTTCTGGGAAAAACGCGGGAGTGTCTGGGCGAACGCTGGGTGTGTTTGTGACGTCAAACCAGGAACGAAACTGACTGAACTGATCGCAATGGCTGAGTAAGTCTGGAGCTACTCAGAAACTGCTAAGAAATTTCTATTCGCAATTCTGCTAATCTTTCGTTCGCAATTCTGCTAAGATACACTCCCAGAGGGCGGCGGCTTAGCGTGTGCAATGCTGCTAAAACAGCTAGCGAGCGAACAACTCAGAATGAGGGCCATTGTGTTCCTCCTGGAGAGGGTCATGTTGGGAGGTATGCAGTATACTCTTATTTATACCACAATAGTTCAATCACATGTTTTACAATTTGAAGAATTAAACAAGCAAAGAACACCATGTGCCTAAAAATAGGGTTAATTTACTAAAGTGCAGGGTTTTTAGAAGTGGAGATGTTGCCCATAGCAACCAAACAGAATATATTATCTCCTAGAAGGTGCTAGATAAATGATAAATAGATTCTGATTGTTTGCTATGGGCAACATCTCAACTTCTAAAAACTCGCACTTTAGTAAATATACCACTAAGCAGTCCAACAAAATGTATTTTTGTCCTTTAAGCCACAGTGCCCAGTGTCAGTAATGAGGGTAGAGGAGTGGGACTGGTTTTATGGAGTACTTGGGGCTAAACATTTTCCAAACTGTATATAAGGAACATGTATTAAATTACATTAACTAAAAAGTGACCTGTAACCAAAACAGACAATACAGTAGGTGTGGGAATAGAAAATACTCACTAATACCATTTTCACACAGAATAGTGTTAAAATCCAACTTTTACCCAGCACTCCGGTCCCAGCCTTATCCCCTTTTCACACAGAAAAGCAAATTACCGGGTGAAGCAGTTCTACCCGTTAACTTGCTGATCAACCTGGGTATTTCTCCTGTGTGAAAGGCTCAACCGGGTTTACAGTTGCCGGGTCTTTGACCTTGGTAAAAAGCAGGGTCGAAGTCCCGGGAATTTCAACCCAGATTGATCCTTTCACACACAAAAAGGACCCATGTTGATCCACAAATTACTGGGTAAAAGTGCTTTACCAGGTAAATTGGTTTTCTCGATGAAAGGAGTATTACAGGGGCTACATACTGAGGTTAGTGGAAATCTAGGTCACTAACAAGGGAAAGGCCATAATAGAGATGGTATGTTGTATTCCAGGTCTCTCTTATTAAATAGAATGTGTAACTCCTGCATAGCAGCTGTCAAACATTTCCAATGGCATACCTGGTTTAGCCTGGCATTACAGACCAAGCTAGTCAAGCTAATCACCAACAACATACCACATGTAACTTGGCCACCTTAGAAATCAGTTGGAGGAGGGTAATTCAGAGATGCGCTTCAAACCATCTAGCCAAGACAAACAATGTGTGGCCAAAGGTTTTAAGTAAGAGAGCTAAAAGCTATGTGACATGTACTAGTATAATTATCTAGATCAGTGGTTCTCAACTCCAGCTTTGATGTACCCCCACTAGGTCATGTTTTCTGAATTTCTATCTGTGGAAGCAGGTGGGATAATTGCTGACTCGCAAAAACGAGATTTATGGTAAGTACTTACCTTTGTTAAATCTCTTTCTGCGAGGTACACTGGGCTCCACAAGGATAGACATTGGGATGTAGAGTAGGATCTTGATCTGAAGCACCAACAGGCTCAAAAGCTTTGACCTTCTTCCCAAGATGCATAGCGCCGCCTCCTATATCACCCCGCCACCATGCACAGGAGCTCAGTTATGTTAACCAGCCCAATGCAGTAGCAAGGAAAAGAGACGACAACTGCAAGTTGCCACAAACACCACACTCTCCCGACATGAGAAAGTGTCAGCGGCTATATCCACACCAACCCAAAGAAGCTAAGTGCGTCAGGGTGGGCGCCTTGTGGAGCCCAGTGTACCTTGCAGAAAGAGATTTAACAAAGGTAAGTTCTTACCATAAATCTCGTTTTCTGCTGCGGGGTACACTGGGCTCCACAAGGATAGACATTGGGGATGTCCCAAAGCAGTTCCTTATGGGAGGGGATGCACTGTAGCGGGCACAAGAACCCCGCGTCAAAAGGAAGCATCCTGGGAAGTGGCAATATCGAAGGCATAGAACCTTATAAACATGGTCCGAGGACCACGTTGCCGCCTTGCACAATTGTTCAAGGGTCGCACCACGGCGGGCCGCCCAAGAAGGTCCTACAGACCGAGTAGAATTAGCCGTAATGTGAGCAGGAGCTGATAGACCAGCCTTCACATAAGCATGTGCAATCACCATTCTAATCCATCTGGCCAAAGTTTGCTCGTGAGCAGGCCAGCCACGTTTGTGAAAACCAAACAGAACAAAGAGAGAATCAGATTTCCTAATAGAAGCAATTCTCTTCACATAGATACGGAGAGCCCGTACCACATCCAAAGACCGCTCTTTGGAAGACAAGTCAGGAGAGACCAGGGCCGGAACCATAATCTCCTGGTTAAGGTGGAACGAAGATACCACCTTAGGCTAATATCCGGGACGAGTTCGAAGAACCGCCCGGTCACGGTGAAAAATCAGATATGGGGAACTACAGGACAAGGCACCCAAATCCGACACCTTTCTAGCGGAGGCAATAGCCAACAAAAACACCACCTTAATGGAAAGCCACTTAAGGTCAGCTAAGCCAAGAGGTTCAAATGGGGTCTCTGAAACCACACCGACAAGGCAGAAATATGAACCTTGAGGGAAGCCAGACGCAGGCCTACATCTAGGCCCTGCTGCAGAAAAGCCAAAAGTTTGGCCGTACTAAACTTGGAAGCGTCATAATTGTTAGGTGCGCACCAAACAAAGTAAGAATGCCAGACCCTATGGTAAATCCGAGCAGAAGCCGGTTTCCAGGCCCGCAACATAGTTTGAATGACCGCCTCAGAAACCCCTTTAGTCCTCAAGACGGAAACTTCAAGAGCCACTCCGTCAAAGACAGCCGGGCCAGGTCCTGGTAGACACAGGGACCCTGAACGAGGAGGTCTGGGCGTTGTGGAAGTAGAATTGGACGCAGAGCCCCGAAGGTCTGAGAACCAGTGCCGTCTGGGCCACGCTGGAGCTATGAGAAGCAGGATTCCTCCTTCCTGCTTGAACTTCCGAATTACCCTGGGCAGGAGTGACACTGGAGGGAACACATACGGCAGCCGAAACTTCTACGGCACCGCCAGCGCATCCACGAATGCTGCTTGAGGATCCCTTGTTCTTGCTCCGAAGACCGGAACCTTGTGATTGTGTCGAGACGCCATCAGATCCACGTCTAGAAGGACCCACCTTTCCACTAGGAGTTGAAACACTTCTGGATGGAGGCCCTACTCTCCGGCGTGTAAATCCTGACGACTGCGAAAGTCCGCTTCCCAATTCAGGACTCCCGGAATGAATATAGCCGATATGGACGGTTCTGAATGAAATGCTGGGCCAGGTTCAATGAGTTAAAGACCGCCCGCAATTCCAGAATGTTGATCGGGAGGAGAGACTCCTCCTTGGTCCACCAACCCTGAAGGGAGTGTTGCTCCAACACTGTGCCCCAACCCCTTAGAGTGGCATCTGTCATCAACAGGACCCAGTCGGATATCCAGAAGGGACGGCCCTTGCACAATCGTTGGTCCTGGAGCCACCAGTACAGCGACAGACGGACCTCCGGAGTCAATGAGATCATGTGAGACCTGATCCGGTGAGGCAGATCTTCCCACTTGGCCAGAATCAGCCTCTGGAGGGGGCGAGAATGGAATTGAGCATACTCCATCATGTTGAATGCTGACACCATGAGGCCCAGAACCTGCATCGCCGAATGGATCGACACTTGCGGACGAGAGAGGAAGCAACGAATCCTGTCCTGAAGCTTCAGGACTTTCTCCTGAGACAAGAACAACCGCTGGTTGTGAGTGTCCAATAGCGCTCCCAGGTGCACAACGCTCTGAGCAGGGACCAGGGAGGATTTCTTCCAGTTAAGGAGCCACCTGTGGGCTTGCAGAAACCGAACAGTCAGATCTAGGTGATGTAGGAGAATTTCTGGGGAATTTGCCAGTATCAACAAGTCGTCCAGATACGGTAGGATCCTGACCCATTGACGGCGGAGTACCACCGTCATCACCGCCATAACTTTGGTGAAGACTCGCGGAGCCATTGTTAAACCAAAAGGTAATGCCCGAAACTGGTAATGGAGGTTGCCAACCGCAAACCTCAGGTAATGCTGATGCGACACTGCTATAGGAATATGCAGGTAAGCATCCTGTATATCCAGGGAGACCATATAATCCCCAGCTTCCAAGGCCAGAACGATAGAGCGAAGGGTTTCCATACGGAACTTGGAGACTCTCACAAACTTGTTCAATGCCTTGAGGTTGAGAATGGGCTGTGAGGACCCATTCGGTTTCGGGACTAGAAACAGCGGAGAATAGTACCCCCGGCCCCTCTGAGCAAGAGGCACCTGTACTACCACTCCTGTGTCCAGAAGAGTCTGTACCACCGAATGTAGAGTCTTTGTCTTCACCTGATTCGAAGGGACGTCTGTCAGGAAAAATTGACGAGGGGAACGGTTTTTGAAGGCTATGGCGTAACCTCGAGTGACGACTTCCCGTACCCAGGCATCTGAAGTGGTCTTCAACCATTCCTGTGTATACCCTAGAAGCCGGCCCCCCACCCTGGGGTCCCCCATGGGGAGGCCCGCCCCATCATGTGGCAGGCTTATCGGTCTTGGAAGCTGGCTGATGGGCAGCCCAGGCTCTTTTGGACTTCGGCTTACCAGGTTTGGAAGTGCGGGCCTGTTTGTGGTATGCCTGACCTTTTGCTTTACCTGAAGGACGAAATGGATGAAAGGAAGGAAATACTTTTAGCCTTCGGCACATAAGGAGCGGTACTTGGAAGACAGGCAGTTTTGGCAGTAGCCAAATCAGCCACTGTCTTATTTAAGTCCTCCCCAAACAGAATATCTCCCTTAAAAGGGAGTACCTCCCGGGTTTTTCTAGAATCCAGATCCACAGACCAGGATCTCAGCCACCATATCCGGCGAGCCAGGACTGACGTAGTAGAAGCCTTGGCTGCCAGAACACCGGCATCAGAAGCCGCCTCTTTAATATAGGGGGTAATTCCAAGTTGATCGCAGCAGGATTTTTGATAGCAATTGGGCAAAACCATGTGCACTGCAGGGGAGGCAGATATAACATGTGCAGAAAGAGTTAGATTTGGGTGGGTTATTTTATTTCTGTGCAGGGTAAATACTGGCTGCTTTATTTTTACACTGCAAATTAGACTGCAGATTGAACACACCCCACCCAAATCTAACTCTCTCTGCACATGTTATATCTGCCTCCCCTGCAGTGCACATGGTTTTGCCCAATTGCTAACAAAATCCTGCTGCGATCAACTTGGAATTACCCCCATAGTGAGAAGCTTTGACAATATATAACAAGCATTGTCTAGCATGGTCAGAAGAGAGTTAAGCTTCCAACTCTTGGGCCCATGCTTCAATAGCTTCTGCAGCCCATGTCGCTGCCATAGTGGGCCCTGCGCAGCACCCGTGAGGGTGTAAATCGCTTTCAGACAACCCTCCACACGTTTATCCGTAGGGTCTTTTAGAGATGTGACGGTAGTGACCGGTGGAGCTGAGAAAAAACACTACCCTTGCCACATGCGAGTACACAGGAGGAGGTGTCTCCCAATTTTTAGACAGCTCTTGCGTGAGGTGATAGCGAGCAAGCAGCTTCTTGTGAGGCACGAACTTCTTACCTGGATTTTTCCCAGGATTCCTGACGTATATCAACCAGGTGATCAGAGTGAGGTAAAACTTGTTTAACCACCTTCTGACGCTTGAATCTATCTGGTTTCTTAGGAGGAACGGATGGCTGGGGATCATCCGTAATCTGTAGAATCAACTTAATAGCCTCCAATAGATCAGGAACATCCACTTGTAAACTACTATCCCCATCAGTATTATCAGTGTCAGAATCTGTGGGGTCAGTGTAAACGCCATCTTCATCAGACAAGGTGTCAGTGACAGCAGTGGATTGTGAGGAAGTAATGGCCCGCTTAGAGGACTCCTTGGTCTTAGGCGGGCGAGGGTTAGACTTTTTAGTAGTCAGGGACTGGTTCAATTATTGTAACTGAGTGAACAATCTGCCGCAGGGACCATATACGGTTGGACCGGCATAGGAGGTCCCATTGGGGGGGTTAGTTTTAGTAACTAGCGTATTCAGTAGCGTAGAGACGGTAGCCCACGGCGGGTCATTCTGGACCCCCGTTGCTATAGTCCCACTTGGGGGCCAGGAACCCCCAGAACCGGAGCCCTCAGCTGCTTTAATTTCCTCAAAAGTATCTGTGGCCTCAGCACCACTACCAGTGTGTTCAGCCCCAGAACCGTTACCCTCATAAGCAGACATGTTTTAACTTGCAGTATAAGGTAACATAGTACAATTTGTCAGCAGCACAATACCTGACCCAAACCCCTTCACAGTGTTGTCAGCACAAACTGGGATTCAGGAGAGATATGGTGACTAAAATCACAGAGAAAAATACAATTTAAGTATATCTTGTGAATATCCTATATCATTTATTACAAACCTGACGCACCTAGCCCCCTCAGGTTATAGAATATAGGGATAGCAAGCTGAGTGAGAGACACGAAATGGAGGTCACACAGCAAGCCAATGCACACACATATAGTCACAGTTGTACAATGCAGAAGTTATGACAAGCAATAATACTGCACTGGACTAGCTTATATATAGCTATGTAATCAATAGATATAACACTGCACAGTAAAGACTGGATGTATATCACAGGGTACTTGTACCAGATAGCCCTGACTAAATGCACTTTTTCTTAACTAACACTGTCTAAACGACATGTAGAATACTTAAGTGTCTTGTAAAGGCACAGCGCTGACTATCAGGCGGCTTTACAAAGGAGGATTCCAAGCAGTCCCAGGAACAGTGTAGCTGGGGAAATGGCGCCCAAACACTGACTGGGAGTGAGGAAGAGATAGAGATATGCAGCTCCAGGGTGGGAACATTTACTGTAAATGGCACCCTGGGGCCGGGAAGGGGCTACAGGTCTAAGCCTTATCCCCTCTGCTGGATTAACCACCAGGTACTGCGGGCCAATATAACTAGGTTTATGAGAGAAAACCTGATCTGTACCCTTGCCCTGGTGGCCTAGTGGGATCGCCTGTATGCCACAGTGTCCACCGCCAGCGCGCGCTGCCCGCCTCCCACCGGCCGCGCCGGATTGCGATAAAGCGCGGGTTCCACGAGTGGGACCCACTTACCTCCTCCCGAAGTGCAGCCACACGATCCCGTAGAGCCCAGCCGTGTGTGACTGACTTGGAAGAAAACCGGAGCCTCCTGCTGTAGGTACCCGACAACCAGGGCGCGGGATTGTACAGTGCCGATGGAGGAGAGATGGAGCTGCAGCAGGTGATGTCTACTGACATCTAACACAATCTGTGCCTCTGCTGCAGCCCTTGTAGTCTTCTTTTTTCCTCAGAAAAAGCTTTTTCTAGAGCTGCTGAGCAGCCCTTCCTGTTACATGCTTGCACTGCAAGCACCAACTACAAAACTGAGCTCCTGTGCACGGAGGCGGGGTGATATAGGAGGCGGCGCTATGCATCTTGGGAAGAAGGTCAAAGCTTTTGAGCCTGTTGGTGCTTCGGATCAAGATCCTACTCTACGCCCCAATGTCTATCCTTGTGGAGCCCAGTGTACCCCGCAGCAGAAATAGATTAACTCACCTGTGCATGATTAAAGAAACCTACAAAACATGACAAGTTGGGGGTAACCGAGGACTGGCGTTGAGAACCACTGATCTAGATAAAAACAACCAGACTTCCAGGCAGTCCAACTAAATATTAATTCTAAATACTTCATTAGAAAAACAAATATCTGTCTTTGGCACAGGTTACAGGTTTTAATTATCAAAGCCATAAATCCACTTAAGATAATTCTCTACTTCTTAACTTTTTTAATTTCACATTTGCACAATGACACAATTAGGAATGCAAACCAAAGGAGATAAACCATCACTAGGAAAGATATGTCCTATTTATGCATACACAGTTGTATGAGGTTACCCTAGGGCAGTGGTTCACAAACTTTCTTGAATCACGACACCCTAGAGTATTAGCATTTCTTCACAGCACCCCTAAAGATATGTTTTTTTATTGATACATTTGGAAAAATTATTAAATTAAGTAAATTGTGCATACCTGTCATACATAGGTTCAGTTATGTGGTGGTGTACAGTCAGGGCCGGTTCTTGCGCCCCGTGCGACATTAGGAGGCGTGGCTTCATACAGGGGACGTGGTCAGTTATGCCCCCTGTACTGTAGTAGGATGTGCGGTGCGCGATGACGTCATCGCGCACCGCACAGCAAAGGTCCTCTCCACAAAGGAAAACTAGACGCTAAGCGTCTAGTTCCCTTCGTGGAGAGGACCTTTGCTGTGCGGTGCGCGATGACGTCAACGCGCACCGCACATCATTACAGTAAAGGTCCTCTCCACAAAGGGAAACTAGACGCATAGCGTCTAGTTTCCCTTCACAACGGGCAGCCGACGAAGGGAAACTAGACGCGTAGCGTCTAGTTTCCCCTGACAGCGGGCAGCGGAGGCGAAGGCACAGCAGCAGCGGATCTTGCCAAGGTGCGGCGCCCTCCGGAAGGCGGCGCCCCGGGCAAAAGTCCTGCTTGCCCGTGGCAAGATCCGCTACTGTGTACAGTTGTGTTTCTGTCTGGCCACATATTTTATGATTGCCAGCCACCAGCACTGGTTTTGTCTATCATTTTGACCATAAATAATTTTGGAGCAGATGTATTAAGCCTGGAGAAGGCATAAGGAAGTGGTAAACTAGTGATATGTGCAAGGTGATAAACAAACCAGCCAATCAGCTTCTAACTGTTAATTTACATATTGGACCTGATTGGCTGGTGTGTTTATCACCTTGCACATGTCATTGGTTTATCACTTCTTTATGCCGTCTCCAGGCTTAATACATCTGCCACTTGATTTGGTCCTTGACCGATGCACACACACATATATACATACATATTACACCCAGTACACACAGCACCATAATACATTACATTATACACACAGCCACAGCCGTAGCTAGACATTTTGGTAAAAATAGGATTTTACTTACCGGTAAATCTATTTCTCGTAGTCCGTAGAGGATGCTGGGGACTCCGTAAGGACCATGGGGAATAGACGGGCTCCGCAGGAGATAGGGCACTTTAAGAAAGCTTTGGATTCTGGGTGTGCACTGGCTCCTCCCTCTACGTCCCTCCTCCAGACCTCTGTTAGAGAAACTGTGCCCAGAGGATATGAACAGTACGAGGAAAGGATTTATGTAACCTAAGGGCGAGATTCATACCAGCCACACCAATCACACCGTATAACTTGTGATAAACTACCCAGTTAACAGTATGAACAAGTAACATAGCCTCGGTTCAAGACCGACCAACTATAACAAAACCCTTATGTAAGCAATAACTATATGCAAGTCATGCAGAAGAAGTCCACACTTGGGACGGGCGCCCAGCATCCTCTACGGACTACGAGAAATAGATTTACCGGTAAGTAAAATCCTATTTTCTCTAACGTCCTAGAGGATGCTGGGGACTCCGTAAGGACCATGGGGATTATACCAAAGCTCCCAAACGGGCGGGAGAGTGCGGATGACTCTGCAGCACCGATTGAGCAAACAGGAGGTCCTCCTCAGCCAGGGTATCAAACTTATAGAACTTTGCAAAGGTGTTTGACCCCAACCAAGTAGCAGCTCGGCACAGCTGTAGTGCCGAGACCCCTCGGGCAGCCGCCCAAGAAGAGCCCACCTTCCTAGTGGAATGGGCCTTAACCGATTTAGGCAATGGCAATCCTGCCGTAGAATGCGCCTGCTGAATTGTGTTACAGATCCAGCGAGCAATTGTCTGCTTTGAAGCAGGAGCGCCAACCTTGTTGGCCGCATACAGAACAAACAGAGCTTCAGTCTTCCTGATCCTAGCTGTTCTGGTCACGTAAATCTTCAAAGCCCAGACCACATCCTGGGACTCGGAGTCCTCCAAGTCCCGTGTAGCCACAGGCACGACAATAGGTTGGTTCATATGAAAGGATGAGACCACCTTGGGCAGAAATTGAGGACGAGTCCTCAACTCCGCCCTATCCACGTGAAAAATCAGGTATGGGCTTTTATATGATAAAGCCGCTAATTCCGAAACACGCCTTGCAGAAGCTAAGGCCAACAACATGACCACTTTCCAAGTGAGGTATTTCAACTCCACTGTTTTGAGTGGTTCAAACCAAGGTGACTTGAGGAAACTTAATACCACGTTAAGATCCCAAGGCGCCACCGGAGGTACAAAGGGAGGCTGAATATGCAGCACTCCCTTCACAAAAGTCTGTACTTCAGGAAGAGAAGCCAATTCTCTCTGAAAGAAAATGGATAAGGCCGAAATTTGGACCTTTATGGACCCTAATTTTAGGCCCAAATTCACTCCCGTTTGAAGGAAGTGAAGCAGACGGCCCAAATGGAACTCCTCCGTAGGAGCAGCTCTGGCCTCACACCAAGAAACATATTTCCGCCATATACGGTGATAATGTTTCGATGTCACATCCTTCCTAGCCTTGACCAGGGTAGGAATGACCTCCTCCGGAATCCCTTTTTCAGCTAGGATCCGGCGTTCAACCGCCATGCCGTCAAACGCAGCCGCGGTAAGTCTTGGAACAGACAGGGCCCCTGCTGCAGCAGGTCCTGCCTTAGAGGAAGAGGCCACGGATCTTCTGTGAGCAACTCTTGCAGATCCGGATACCAAGTCCTCCTTGGCCAATCTGGAACAATGAGAATTGTTCTGACCCTTCTTAGTCTTATTAATCTCAACAACTTGGGTATGAGAGGCAGAGGAGGAAACACATAGACCGATCTGAACACCCATGGTGTCACCAGAGTGTCTACCGCTACCGCCTGAGGGTCTCTTGACCTGGCGCAATACCTCTTTAGCTTTTTGTTGAGACTGGACGCCATCATGTCTATTTGAGGCAGTCCCCACCGATCCACGATCTGTGTGAAGACTTCTTGATGAAGTCCCCACTCTCCCAAATGCAGGTCGTGCCTGCTGAGGAAGTCCGCCTCCCAGTTGTCCACCCCCGGGATGAACACTGCTGATAGTGCGCTTACATGGCCTTCCGCCCAGCGCAGAATCCTGGTCGCCTCTGCCATGGCCACTCTGCTCCTTGTGCCGCCTTGGCGGTTTACATGAGCCATTGCCGTGATATTGTCCGACTGAATCAGAACCGGTTTGTTCTGAAGTCACTCCTCCGCCTGGCGTAGGGCATTGTAAATGGCCCTTAACTCCAGGAGATTGATGTGGAGACAAGTATCTAGGCTTGACCAGAGACCTTGGAAATTTCTTCCCAGTGCGACAGCCCCCCAACCTCGGAGGCTCGCGTCCGTGGTCACCAGGATCCAGTCCTGAATGCCGAACCTGCGACCCTCTAGGAGGTGAGCACTGTGCAGCCACCACAGGAGAGATACCCTGGCCCTGGGAGACAGGGTGATCCGTTTCTGCATATGTAGATGGGACCCGGACTATTTGTCCAATAGGTCCCATTGGAAAGTCCTCGTATGGAACCTGCCGAAGGGGATGGCCTCATATGAAGCCACCATCTTCCCCAGAAACTTTGTGCAATGATGCACCGAAACCTTTTTTGGCTTTAAAAGGTTCCTGACCAGGGCTATGAGCTGCTGAGCCTTCTCCACCGGAAGAAAAACTCTTTTTTGGTCTGTGTCTAGAATCAGGCCCAAAAAGGTCAGACGTGTTGCAGGTACTAGCTGGGATTTCGGTAAATTGAGAATCCAGCCGTGCATCTGCAACGTCTTCACAGACAGAGACACCCTGTCCAGCAACTTCTCCTGAGATCTCGCCTTTATAAGGAGATCGTCCAAGTACGGGATAATTGTGACTCCCTGCTTGCGCAGGAGTACCATCATTTCCGCCATTACCTTGGTGAAAATTCTCGGGGCCGTGGAAAGACCAAACGGCAACGTCTGAAATTGGTAGTGACAATCCTGTACTGCAAATCTCAGAAACGCCTGGTGAGGGGGGAAAATCGGAACATGAAGATACGCATCCTTTATGTCCAGGGACACCATCTAATCCCCTCCCTCCAGGCTGGCGATGACCATTCTGAGCGATTCCATTTTGAACTTGAACCTCTTCGAGTACAGGTTCAGGGATTTTAGATTTAGAATGGGTCTGACCGAACCGTCCGGTTTCGATACCACAAACAGGGATGAATAATAACCCTCTCCTTGCTGGAGATGAGGAACCTTGATTATCACCTGTTGAATGTACTGTACAATTTGTGAAGTGCCGCTAACACTAGCTCCCTCTCTGACGGGGATTTGAAAAACCGGCGAGGAGGCATGTCTTCGAATTCCAGTCTGTATCTCTGGGAAACAATCTCTATTGCCCAGGGATCCACTTGTGATTGAACCCAGACGTGGCTGAAAAGACAAAGACGTGCCCCCACTTGATCTGACCCCCCCCCCGGAAAGCCCCAGCGTCATGCTGTGGACTTTGCGGAAGTAGGGGAGGACTTCTGCTCCTGGGAACTAGCTGAGTGCTGCTTTTTTCCCTTGCCTTTACCTCTGGCAACGAAGGACGATCCTCGTACCTTCTTGTTTTTATTGGAACGAAAGGACTGCATTTGATAATGTGGTACCTTCTTAGAATGCTGCGGGGGAACATAAGGTAAAAAGTTCGATTTACCGGCCGTAGCAGTAGAGACTAGGTCCGAGAGGCCTTCTCCAAACAACTCCTCCCCCTTGTAAGGCAATGACTCCATATGCCGCTTTGAGTCGGCATCTCCCGTCCACTGTCGGGTCCACAAGAGCCGCCTAGCAGAAATAGACATAGCGTTTATTCTAGAGCTTAGTAAACAAATGTCTCTCTGAGCATCCCTCATATATAAGGCAGCATCTCTGATATGCTCCATGGTCATTAGAATGGTATCCCTATCTAAGGTGTCCATCTCCGTAGATAAGGAGTCTGCCCATGCCACGACAGCACTACAAACCCAGGCCGACGCCATGGCCGGCCTAACTATAGCTCCTGAATGTGTGTAAATGTGCTTCATGGTAATTTCCTGCTTGCGATCAGCAGGATCCTTGAGGGAAGCAGTATCCAGAGAAGGCAGTGCCACCTTCTTGGATAAGCGTGTCAGCGCCTTGTCTACTTTAGGCGCAGATTCCCATCGTATCCGATCCTTCTGTGGAAAAGGATACGCTATGAGAATCCATTTGGGAACATGGAGTCTCCTATCCGGAGATTCCCAAGCCTTTTCGCATAATTCGCTTAGCTCAAATGAGGACGGAAACGTGACCTCAGGCTTTTTCCCTTTATACATGTGAACCCTCGTGTCAGGGACAGGGGGTTCCTCCGTGATATGCAAAACCTCTTTTATGGCAATAATCATGTACCTAATACCTTTTGCCACCTTCGGCTGTAATTTTGCATCCTCATAGTCGACACTAGAGTCAGTATCTGTGTCGGTATCTGTGTCAGCGACCTAGGATATGGGGCGCTTTTGAGACCCTGAAGGTCCTGGCACCACAGGGACAGGCACGGACTGGCTACCTGACTGATCCTTAGCTTCAGCCTTGTCTAATCTTTTATGCAGGAGATTTACATTTGCATTCAAGACATTCAGCATATCCACCCAGTCCGGTGTCGGCGTTGCCGACGGCGACCTGACATTCAAGCACTCCCCCTCCACATTAAGCGAGCCTTCCTCATCAAACATGTCGACACACGTACCGACACACTGCACACACCCAGGGAAACTTTTTCTGAAGACAGTATCCCCTGAAAGGCCCTTTGGAGAGACAGAGAGAGAGTATGCCAGCACACACCCCAGTGCAACAACCTGGAGACCAACACAGAATGCTTTTCCCCAGCAGCGCTATATTATACTTTATTCCGCCAATTATGTCCCCCCCCCCCTCTCTTTTTAAACTCCCTTCACCGTGTGTAAGCAGGGGAGAGTCCGGGGAGCTTCCTCTCAGCGTTCTATGGAGAGAGAAATGGCGCTGGTGAGTGCTGAGGGAGAAGCCCCGCTCCCTCGGCGGCGGGCTTCTGTCCCGCTCAAAATCGTGTAAAATGGCGGGGGCTCAATTATATACATGTACAGTGCCCAGCTGTACATGTATATACCTATTTGCCATCTAAGAGGTGTTATTATTGCTGCCCAGGGCGCCCCCCCCCCTGCGCCCTGCACCCATACAGTGACCGGAGTGTGTGAGGTGATGTGGAGCAATGACGCACAGCTGCAGTGCTGTGCGTTACCGCTGTGAAGCTGAAGGCTTCTGCCGCCTGAGACGTCTTCTTGCTTCTGTTCTTCTGGCTCTGTGAGGAGAACGGCGGCGTGGCTCCGGGGGTGGACGCCAAGGACGAACCTGTGTTCACCCCCTCTGAAGCTAATGGTGTCCAGTAGCCGAGGAAGCAGATCCTATCAGTTAAGTAGGTTTGCCCCTCTCTCCTCAGTCCCTCGATGCAGGGAGCCTGTTGCCAGCAGTGCTCCCTGTGAAAAAGTAAAAATCCAAACAAAAATGCTTTCTGTAGCAAAGAACTCAAGAAAACTCCCTGCAGTGCGCCCTTCATCCTCTGGGCACAGTGTAAAACTGAGGTCTGGAGGAGGGACATAGAGGGAGGAGCCAGTGCACACCCAGAATCCAAAGCTTTCTTAAAGTGCCCTATGTCCTGCGGAGCGCGTCTATTCCCCATGGTCCTTACGGAGTCCCCAGCATCCTCTAGGACGTTACAGAAATAGGGACATGTAAAATTGGGACATAAAAGGCGTGCATAAAAAATATAGAGGCGTGGTTTCATGGGAAAGGAGCATGACCACGTAATTCACATTATATTACCCTGCACAGTAGTGTACATTTGTCACATTACACCACACAGTAGTACCCCTTATACACATTATGACAGACAGCCCCTTATATACATTACGACAGGTAGCCTCTTACACACATTACCCCAGGTAGGCTCTTACACACATTACGCCAGGTAGCCTCTTACACACATTACCCCAGGTAGCCTCTTACACACATTACACCAGGTAGCCTCTTACACACATTACCCCAGGTAGCCTACGCCAGGTAGCCTCTTACACATATTATCCCAGGTAGCCTCTTACACATATTACCCCAGGTAGCCTACACAAGGTAGCCTCTTACACAAATTACGCCAGGTAGCCTCTTACACATTATGCCAGGTAGCCTCTTACACACATTACCCCAGGTAGCCTACGTCAGGTAGCCTCTTACACTCATTACGCCAGGTAGCCTACCCAGGTAGCCTCTTACATTACCCCAGGTAGCCTCTTACACACATTACCCCAGGTAGCCTCTTACACACATTACGCCAGGTAGCCTCTTACACACATTACCCCAGGCAGAGTCCCTTATACACATTAAGGCCAGGTAGAGCCCCTTACACACATATCGCCAGACAGAGCCCCTTACACACATTACTCCAGGTAGAGCCCCTATACCTGAGAGGAAAGAATGTGTGTGTGTGTGTGTGTGTGTGTGTGTGTGTGTGTGTGTGTGTGTGTGTGTGTGTGTGTGTGTGTGTGTGTGTGTAAAAAAAAGGGGGCAGACTAGATGGGCCAAGTGGTTCTTATCTGCCGTCAAATTCTATGTTTCTATGTCTCTATATATATACAATATATATATATATATATATATATATATATGTGTGTATCACTTACACCATGATAGACAGCAGCGCTTCAGCAAGACCCGCATCTCCACATCTCACCCGCCTCTGCGAGCAGCTCTGGGATGCACTGCTCCACGTACCCCCATATTACACACAGTAGCACATTACATTACATTTTACACAGCCCTCCCCCCATATTACACACAATAGCAACAATGGCAAATTACACTTTACATCCCCCATATTACATACAGTAGCACACTACACTTTACCCCCCCATATTACACACAGTAGCACATTACATTACATACCCCATATTACACACAGTAGCACATTACATTACACCCCCATATTACACACAGTAACACATTACATTACATTTTAGACTGCCCCTCCATGTTACACACAGTAGCACATTACATCTTACACCCCCCTCATATTACACACAGTAGCACATTACAAAACACCCCCCATATTACACCCAGTAGCACATTACATTACACACAGCCCACCATCTTATCACCCAGTAGCACATTACATTGACCTCCCCATATTACACACAGTAGCATATTACAATACCCTCCTCATATTACACAGAGTAGCACATTGCATTACATCCCCCATATTACACACAGTAGCATATTACATTACAACCCCCCATATTACACAAAGTAGCACATTACATTACACACATCCCCCATCTTACACCCAGTAGCACATTACATTATACCCCCTCCATATTACACACAGTATCACATTACATTACACCCCCCCCCATATTACACACAGTACCATATTACATTACCCCCCCCCCCCCCCCATATTACACCATTACATTACAACCCCCCTGGGTCATGACGTGCTTTCGGGTCATGTGCCTCCCTGTACACTACAGGTGGCTGATGTGCTCATTATTCACACCCTGCTGCAGTTCAGACTGCCTGACTCTGACAGTCTGCACAGGACACAGTCTACCTCTCCTGTGCAGGCCCCGCCCCCCACATTTCTGGAATCGCGCATGCGCAGTCTGGATTTACGGGGATAAAGAGTTGAAAACCGGGAGGGCTGACAAGGTTTGCAGGGCAGCGGGAGGCTCATGTAACAATCGGGAGCCTCCCGCTGAATGCGGGAGGGTAGGCAAGCCTGATGTTTTGTTATTTACATTTTTAGCTTTTGGATATTGTTATGTTCTTTCTCTTGTGGGATTAATTTGGGATTAATGTACATGAACTTTTTGGGGGGATTGTTTAGAGGTGTAAATACATTTGTTTTTGTGCTTAAAACACACATGTCCTATCCATACTATTCAGTGTCACAAACAATTGTATGCATATATTCATATAAAGTTTTGCATATCACTGCATATCGACTACTTACACCTGAGATGTGTATTTGTCATTGTTATGTTATTTACGCATCTGCAGATTTACTTTTTATATTACATATTTGATATTGTTGCTATTAGAGAGAAGGGTGTTTTGGGAACCGCACAAGTCTGTAATTATAATGATCAGTAGCCTCTGAATAAACTGAATTATCCCGAATTGCTTCTAGATATAGCAACAAGGGGTATGGATAGTTAATCCTAGTCCCAATTAATCGTTGCTTTCAGTGGTGCTCCCAAGAGTCAATTTTAAGCAGACAGAAAAAACCAAAACAAAGAAGTGTTGGAAAGTAGACTCTTTTTTGGGAGCACTCTAATTCAGAGGGTGGAAATATGATTTATCAATACTGGTAAAATCATTTTTATTAGGTTATTCATTAAAAAATTTTGGAGTATCTGCGTGAAAAATTATAAGCTTAGCGAAAATATAGAACACATTACACATGGTACGTGATATCCATATCACAATGTATCAATTGCCGGAAATTAATGGCTGTGGTTACAAAGTTCATTAATCATTACACATTCGAACTCATGTGATATATGACCATCATTTGTTCAGCAAGTATCCATCATTGATTACAATAAATGCCGAGAATTAAATCATAGGTCATATGAAAGTCAGGTACCCAATAGTATATATGTATAGATGGGTGACACTGTATCGGGGAGTCAATTTCTTGCAGTACCAGGGTGTTCAGAGGTGGTCTCCCATCCTAGTACTAACCCGGCCTTTCACTGCTTAGCTTCCAAGGTCAGAAGAGATTAGGCATCTCCAGTGATGTATGACCGCAAATATTGTACTCTCCCTTTAGGATCACCAAAATGCGTGCAGCCACTTGGTTGGATTACCCTCTAGCTAGGCAGTCACAATTATGATATAGACATATTTGACAGCCTATTTTGTAACGGAAAAGTTACCAAGTATCCACAATTTAGGCTTGCCTTTTCACTGATGCGAACCGATTTTTTAAGATTCCAAATGCCCAATATTTTGGGTGTGGATGACACTATAGGGGAGTCAATTTGTTGCAGTACCTGGGTGTTCAAAAGTGGTCACCCATCCTTTTACTAACCCGGCCTTTCACTGCTTAGCTTCCAAGGTCAGAAGAGATTGGGCATTTCCAGTGAGGTATGACCGCAAATATTGTACTCACCCTCCTGAATCATCCAAATTTATAAGTAGTGATTGCCAAGGGTAGCAAATTATATATACATGTGGTACAATAAAGGATTAAGTAAGATAATATGTAGCCACCAGGCTTAATCACCGTGTAACATATCAACCACGAAAAACAATATACTCATGAGTGAGGGCCTGTTATGTGGGTAAAATTCCTGAACACCACACAATGTCCACAATTAGGACTTGCCTATCACTCCTGAAAATACCCAAAGAGCACCAGAACGGCCGGACAAAGATTAGTAACCATATAAGTGCAGGATAGAATTATGCTGCACAGAAATAAATTTTCTAAATAGTCAATTTATAGTACACCCTTAAGCACTAAACCAGACAATAGATTAGAGGTGCCTGATGCTTGTAACCTCTAATAAATACCTGCATATATTGTGAAAAAGCAGGCTAGAAAAAGGTGCTTGTAGATGATTTGCACATATGTTGATTTGCTTGAGCCTATTAAATTTAAAATTAAGAGCATTTGCTGAGATTTGCCATTGTTGAATTTCAACAGAAAAAACACATTCAGTGCTTCCTATAAAATTGATATCAGCTTGCTGTTAATGTTTGTAGCCATGTGGGTATTGCTTGAGCCTAATAAGTTCAAACTTCAGAGCATTTGCTGAGATTAGCCATTATTGAATTTCCAAAGAAAAAACAGTCAGTGATACCTATAGAAATGATATCAGCTTGCAAATAGTGTTTATAACCAATGTGGATTAGTCCCAATTGTATACCTTGATGCTGAGGAAAAAATCCTTGTGGTATTATTAATATGGACAGTTTATCCTGTATTGCAAAACCACAATACCTGGCGCTGTGATTGATTACAGATAGATGCAGCGATCCCAAAAGGGTTTTTGGTTTTAACCCTTAATGCAAAAGACTATAAAAAAACGAAAAAACTGGGACTGCGCAAATCAATCTGATGTGGATATTTATTTTTACATAAAATTACTTTCTACACATATACACATACATATTTAGATACCGGCCAGCATCACATAAAAAATACTACATAAAATATAATTAGTATAATACTAAAATATTTTTTATATATATATTTCCACTCTAAATCAAATGGCTGATATAATCTCCATTCATACACTTTTAAGAGCTTCTTTAGAGACCTCTCCGACAAATTTGGCAATATCACTAAGATGAATATAGTCAGAATTTAAAATGTCCAGTACCCTTTGGTCAATTTCACATCACCATGTGGGATTCTTTTTCCTTAAGGTGTTAATATTTCATCCAAGTACACGTAATTTTATTTCCTTGGTCCCCAACGAGACTTGATTAATCACTTAGGCTTACTTTGTGCATAGTAAAACTTCTGCTGATTAACTGTGCAGATCATGCGTGATTAGATACTTTTTGTATTGCAACTTTGTAACATTCTTTCAAGATATGATACATTGCCTGTATAGTGTCCTGAACGCCACCCCTCCCGGCTAGTGATAGCCTTATCTGGAGCCTCCGGGTTCTTTCTACGGCGTCTCCTCCCCCGACAGCAGTGGGGTTTCTTATGCCTGTGGCCGGCCGGCCCGCTGATAAATGAACTGTTGATTCCTGTATAGGGAATACTGACGACAGACGCGTTTCTCCGCCTTTGATTACCTCGGCGGCTTCCTCAGTGTCGGATATTTTTACCATCAGTTTCTCTCAGGTTTAAATACCCGTCCACGCTAATTGCGCATGCGTATTACTATTGCGGATCAAGACTCGTTTCCATTTTTAGCTTCCAATATATACCAGCCTTTCTTTCTCATAATTCAGGTCTCAATTATATTTCATGTGTATGCTATATATACTCTGTGATATTGCCTATATTATACTTGGAGCATATATTCAATTCATAAAATATATATAAAAAATTAATAAACATATTCCAACAAACATTTTTATCCTAGTCTTATCATTGGTATCGCTCGATAATAATTAAACTACACATTATCCCCCCTCTAATCCAACAACCCTTTCTTCTCCAGGAACAGGTAATACTATCTATATGTATTTAAAGGATTTGTTTTTTCCAATGGGAGCAAAAAAAGAAAGAAACATTCTTTTATAATTCACATTTTATACTCATCATATATGTCTCTCTCTCTATAAACCTACAAAGAGACAACCACGAGAACTATAACCACTTACATACAACACCATCGTATTTATATCCCGTTTAGTTCCACCGTATCATTAAGACCCGATGGTACTAATGTATCCAATCTATATATCCAGTAGGCCTCGCGTCTCCGAAGTCTACTGAATCGATCCCCACCTCTATTGGTGGAATTGATTTGTTCTATTCCTATCATGGTTATATTTTTCCAATTAGCTTTTTGGCAATGAATTATGTGACTCGATAATGGATGTCTTGCTCCTTTAATTATATTTCTCCGATGTTCCATATATCGGATATGTAACGTTCTCGTGGTTCGTCCCACATATTGTTTCCCACACTGACAGGAAATGAGATAAATAATATATGTTGACATGCAATTTATAAACTCTTTAATAGGAAAAATCTCTCCAGAAATAAATGATTGAAAGGTAATACTTTTTCTTGGTAGATTATTACATGAATGGCAATCCATTTTTCCACATTTATGATATCCTTGCGGTCTTATAGGTAACCATATATTGTTTATAACCCCTTTTTTTCTTTTTTCTTTCTGGAAATGACTTGGCACCAATTTTTTTCTTAAATTATCTGCTTTTCTAAAGATAGTAAGACCTCTTGGATCTATATGTGTTTTCAACACTTCGTCTAAAAGTAGCATATGTGTATTTTTCTTAATTACCTGACTTATCTTGTACGCACAGCTATTATATTTTGTTACAAAAATTTCACTTCTTTTGTTACTATTTTCCTTCATCTTTTTATTATTATATTTAGGTCTTAATAAATTTTCTCTTTCCATACCTTCTACCTCTTGATATGCTTTTTCCAAAATACCCAATGGGTATCCTTGTTCTTGAAAGGACTCTAAGAGGGCCTTAGCCTGCACCTGAAACATAGAGTGGGAACTACAGTTTCGACGTAGCCTTACCAGCTGACCCCTAGGAATATTATCTTTCCAACTGCGCTTATGTGAACTCTTATAATCCAAATATCGATTATTATCAACTGGTTTAATGTATGTTTTTGTAGTTAAACACTCATCCTCTACTGACAGCTCTATATCCAAGAAACATATACTTGTGGTACTATAATTTGTGGTAAATTTTAAACCATAATTGTTAATATTTAGACCATTAGTGAATATCTCGAGTGCTTCAAAACTCCCACCCCAAATTATAAATAAATCATCTATATATCGGCCATAGTATACCAGATCCGCCCCGAGTCCGCCTCCCCACACATGTTCCTCCTCGAAGGTACCCATATATAGGTTGGCGAAACTCGGAGCGAATCTGGCCCCCATGGCCGCACCCCGTGTCTGTGAATAATAATGTGCATCAAACATAAAATAATTATGTGATAAAATAAATTCAATAGCCTCCAATAAAAAGACACGCAAAGGGTCCGAGGTATTTCCTTGTCTTAGATAACTCTCCACCGCCCTGATACCTTTATCGTGCGGAATATTGGAGTACAGTGACTCCACGTCACATGTTACCAAATAAAGACCTTTTTTCCACTTGATTTTATTTATGATGTTCAAAAAATGTTGTGTATCTTTTATATGTGACCTCAGACCCTCTACGTATCCCTGCAAATGGTGATCAACAAAAAAAGATAAATTATTCGTGAGTGATCCCACCCCCGAAATAATAGGTCGCCCTGGTGGATTAACAAGTGTCTTATGAATTTTAGGTAAATAATAAAATGTTGCAGTGACCGGATGTGTACAAAAAAGAAAATTAAACGTTTCCTTGGATATAGAGCCATTTTCAAGAGCCGTGTCCAACAACTCAATATATTGTTTCTGAAAAACAGTAGTGGGATTGCAATCCAATTTACGATAGAAATTCATATTCTTCAATTGTCTGTAACATTCCATCATATATCCCTCTGTTTCTAGGATCACAACCCCACCACCTTTATCAGCTGGTTTTATTGTTATCCCACTGTCATCCTGCAAAGACCTTATTGCTTTTCTTTCACCCACGCTAAGGTTATCTTGATATTTTATATCATGAGATTTCTCACATATTTGTCTAAAACTCGCGAGAGTTGCTTTATAAAAGCTTTCTATATATGGGCCTTTGCAGGCCAAGGGATAAAAATCTGATTTCTTTTTAAAGGGCTTAGCCCCAATATCAAAAATGGGTATCTCTACATCTCCATCTTTTCCACTTGTACCCCCCTCTTGTTCCAGACTTATCAATATATCTCTTATCTCCTCATCTCTTTTATCCAAAATAATTGGTAATTCCTCACTTTTATTCTTTTTTATTTCTTTGAGTGCAAAGTATCTTTTTCTGCTAAGTGTGCGTACATAACGATTAAGGTCTACAAACAATTGAAATAAATTGGGTTTAGCCACCGGCGCATAATTTAAACCTTTTTCCAATATGCTTATTTCTTCATTTGTCAGTATCCGTTTAGACAGATTATAAATACCTTTTCCTGATCCACCTTTTAATACTTTCTGCGCGGTGTTTTCCACCTGTTTTCTTCTACCCCCCCTACATCCCCTGTATCTGAATTTCTTGTTCTTTTTCTCTGATATTGGGTTGTCTGCCTAAGACCTAAATATAATAATAAAAAGATGAAGGAAAATAGTAACAAAAGAAGTGAAATTTTTGTAACAAAATATAATAGCTGTGCGTACAAGATAAGTCAGGTAATTAAGAAAAATACACATATGCTACTTTTAGACGAAGTGTTGAAAACACATATAGATCCAAGAGGTCTTACTATCTTTAGAAAAGCAGATAATTTAAGAAAAAAATTGGTGCCAAGTCATTTCCAGAAAGAAAAAAGAAAAAAAGGGGTTATAAACAATATATGGTTACCTATAAGACCGCAAGGATATCATAAATGTGGAAAAATGGATTGCCATTCATGTAATAATCTACCAAGAAAAAGTATTACCTTTCAATCATTTATTTCTGGAGAGATTTTTCCTATTAAAGAGTTTATAAATTGCATGTCAACATATATTATTTATCTCATTTCCTGTCAGTGTGGGAAACAATATGTGGGACGAACCACGAGAACGTTACATATCCGATATATGGAACATCGGAGAAATATAATTAAAGGAGCAAGACATCCATTATCGAGTCACATAATTCATTGCCAAAAAGCTAATTGGAAAAATATAACCATGATAGGAATAGAACAAATCAATTCCACCAATAGAGGTGGGGATCGATTCAGTAGACTTCAGAGACGCGAGGCCTACTGGATATATAGATTGGATACATTAGTACCATCGGGTCTTAATGATACGGTGGAACTAAACGGGATATAAATACGATGGTGTTGTATGTAAGTGGTTATAGTTCTCGTGGTTGTCTCTTTGTAGGTTTATAGAGAGAGAGACATATATGATGAGTATAAAATGTGAATTATAAAAGAATGTTTCTTTCTTTTTTTGCTCCCATTGGAAAAAACAAATCCTTTAAATACATATAGATAGTATTACCTGTTCCTGGAGAAGAAAGGGTTGTTGGATTAGAGGGGGGATAATGTGTAGTTTAATTATTATCGAGCGATACCAATGATAAGACTAGGATAAAAATGTTTGTTGGAATATGTTTATTAATTTTTTATATATATTTTATGAATTGAATATATGCTCCAAGTATAATATAGGCAATATCACAGAGTATATATAGCATACACATGAAATATAATTGAGACCTGAATTATGAGAAAGAAAGGCTGGTATATATTGGAAGCTAAAAATGGAAACGAGTCTTGATCCGCAATAGTAATACGCATGCACAATTAGCGTGGACGGGTATTTAAACCTGAGAGAAACTGATGGTAAAAATATCCGACACTGAGGAAGCCGCCGAGGTAATCAAAGGCGGAGAAACGCGTCTGTCGTCAGTATTCCCTATACAGGAATCAACAGTTCATTTATCAGCGGGCCGGCCGGCCACAGGCATAAGAAACCCCACTGCTGTCGGGGGAGGAGACGCCGTAGAAAGAACCCGGAGGCTCCAGATAAGGCTATCACTAGCCGGGAGGGGTGGCGTTCAGGACACTATACAGGCAATGTATCATATCTTGAAAGAATGTTACAAAGTTGCAATACAAAAAGTATCTAATCACGCATGATCTGCACAGTTAATCAGCAGAAGTTTTACTATGCACAAAGTAAGCCTAAGTGATTAATCAAGTCTCGTTGGGGACCAAGGAAATAAAATTACGTGTACTTGGATGAAATATTAACACCTTAAGGAAAAAGAATCCCACATGGTGATGTGAAATTGACCAAAGGGTACTGGACATTTTAAATTCTGACTATATTCATCTTAGTGATATTGCCAAATTTGTCGGAGAGGTCTCTAAAGAAGCTCTTAAAAGTGTATGAATGGAGATTATATCAGCCATTTGATTTAGAGTGGAAATATATATATAAAAAATATTTTAGTATTATACTAATTATATTTTATGTAGTATTTTTTATGTGATGCTGGCCGGTATCTAAATATGTATGTGTATATGTGTAGAAAGTAATTTTATGTAAAAATAAATATCCACATCAGATTGATTTGCGCAGTCCCAGTTTTTTCGTTTTTTTATCCTGTATTGCTCTTTACCATGGTATAAATGTGGCAATACGGCTGGAAAGTATAAAGTCACTTGTATGGCTACTATGGCTCAAAGACAGGAAGGAAGAAAGAGAAGAGAAGAATAAGGAAGGAAAAAAACTTTTTGGCTGACAAGCTGATTATTAGTATGTGCAGTTCGCAATGAAGGGAGTGCAGGGTATACGATACCAGCTCCGATTGTTATGAGACCCACCCGCTGCCGTGCCCGTGCTCCAGAGACTTCAGGGGCTGCTGCGGCGTGTGGTCAAGGTCTCCCCGTTCAGATAACGGAGCTTGCGGCCGTTGCCTGGTGACCGTCCTCGGGATTCCGGCTAGTGCGGTCACGTGTGCGCATCACGTGATCGCAATACTTCCTCCTGACGTACGTTTCGCATAGAATGCTTGATCACAGGACGTGCGGTATCAGCTGGAAGTTGCAGTTTTTAAACAAGAGTGCTAATGATTGATTAAACCTGATAATTGTTTAACACTGGGTCAACATAGATTGGATCATTTAATTGCAAGGTTGAGGATAATGGATGTTTCTGTAGGACAATAATTAAGGAAGTGTGGATAATATATAAAACCTTATGATATATATTATGCAGGAGATGATTTAGTAAGAACTGTATCTTGATGCCATGGTTACTTATATATTTATATACCAATTGGATTATTGATGGGCTAAATTCATAAATTGATTGAGATAGCCTTCGTTACATGTAATAAATTAATATTATACTATGCTACATATAGATTATATAAATTACCAATTCAATGTGTGTATATTATTATTTGTGAAGGCTCTGTGATTTAGCACTGGATTGTGTAGAGATTATTTATTATGAACATATTAGGAGAGGGGGATAATTTATGAAGTGTTGGAGTAAATTATGGTAAATTAAAATGAATTAATAGGAATATAAATTAAGATGGGCATTATCTTAGATATGTTGTATACATTAGACAAATTTTGAAGGCTCTGTGATTAACACTGGATTAGGTAGAAATTATTATCATACCGATTATGAACATATTAGGACAGGTGAATAATTAGAGGTGTGTGAGAGTGAATTATAGTAGTTTATAGTAATTAATAATGAATTATTAAAAAGTGAATTATAATGGACATTGTATTCAATATAGTGTATGTAAATTTAATGATTTATTAGGAATGAAGTGATGCTGATAAATAATAATATGTGTGGTATGAATTAAGAGGGAGTGTCTGTAATGTAGGGGTGCATATGGGAGAGTGAAATATTGGTGGCTATAGTGTTGTGAGATAAATTGTATAATACGAGGGCAATTAACATTTTATAAAAATAATGACATGAAGAGCCCATAATTAACTTTAGTGATGGTAAGTGGAAAATGTGCATATTATTTGAACTTTATAATGCATATATTGATATGGACTGGTGATGTAATAGGATGTGCAAATGATGTGTTTGGATTCATGCGATTACTGTGAGTGAACCATGATAAATATGGTACTGATTGCCAGGAATCATGGTAAGCTTCAGTTCAGGAATACTCCATAATTTATATTCTCATTCATTACTGATGGATGTATGGATCCGAGCTTAAAAATCCACTCACTTTCTTTTCTAAGCAGACTTTCGGTAAGATTACCCCCTCGGATCCCGAGTCTTATCCTCTCCAAGCCAAAGACTTTTAATTCTTCCCACCTGCTTTCATGATACGTATAGAAATGACGGGCGACAGATGTCAGTTGTTTCATCTTGGCTTTATCTGAAGCAGCATTACGAATGGATCCTATATGTTCTAAAATACGCTGTTTGAAAGGACGCGTAGTCATGCCTATATACTTTTGATTGCAGCTGCATCTAAGGCAGTAGATGACCCCTTCAGTTAGACAGTTCATATAGTCCACAATCTGTATCTTTTCCCCATATTTATCCTCTATTTCCTTTGTGGGATCAATGTGTTTGCAGACTTTGCATCTTCCACAGGGATATGTGCCTGTAACTACAGGTTGTTTTTTGGGACATTAACAGCAAGCTGATATCAATTTTATAGGAAGCACTGAATGTGTTTTTTCTGTTGAAATTCAACAATGTTAAATCTCAGCAAATGCTCTTAATTTTGAATTTAATAGGCTCAAGCAAATCAACATATGTGCAAATCATCTACAAGCACCTTTTTCTAGCCTGCTTTCTCACAATATATGCAGGTATTTATTAGAGGTTACAAGCATCAGGCACCTCTAATCTATTGTCTGGTTTAGTGCTTAAGGGTGTACTATAAATTGACTATTTAGAAAATTTATTTCTGTGCAGCATAATTCTATCCTGCACTTATATGGTTACTAATCTTTGTCCGGCCGTTCTGGTGCTCTTTGGGTATTTTCAGGAGTGATAGGCAAGTCCTAATTGTGGACATTGTGTGGTGTTCAGGAATTTTACCCACATAACAGGCCCTCACTCATGAGTATATTGTTTTTCGTGGTTGATATGTTACAAGGTGATTAAGCCAGGTGGCTACATATTATCTTACTTAATCCTTTATTGTACCACATGTATATATAATTTGCTACCCTTGGCAATCACTACTTATAAATTTGGATGATTCAGGAGGGTGAGTACAATATTTGCGGTCATACCTCACTGGAAATGCCCAATCTCTTCTGACCTTGGAAGCTAAGCAGTGAAAGGCCGGGTTAGTAAAAGGATGGGTGACCACTTTTGAACACCCAGGTACTGCAACAAATTGACTCCCCTATAGTGTCATCCACACCCAAAATATTGGGCATTTGGAATCTTAAAAAATCGGTTCGCATCAGTGAAAAGGCAAGCCTAAATTGTGGATACTTGGTAACTTTTCCGTTACAAAATAGGCTGTCAAATATGTCTATATCATAATTGTGACTGCCTAGCTAGAGGGTAATCCAACCAAGTGGCTGCACGCATTTTGGTGATCCTAAAGGGAGAGTACAATATTTGCGGTCATACATCACTGGAGATGCCTAATCTCTTCTGACCTTGGAAGCTAAGCAGTGAAAGGCCGGGTTAGTACTAGGATGGGAGACCACCTCTGAACACCCTGGTACTGCAAGAAATTGACTCCCCGATACAGTGTCACCCATCTATACATATATACTATTGGGTACCTGACTTTCATATGACCTATGATTTAATTCTCGGCATTTATTGTAATCCATGATGGATACTTGCTGAACAAATGATGGTCATATATCACATGAGTTCGAATGTGTAATGATTAATGAACTTTGTAACCACAGCCATTAATTTCCGGCAATTGATACATTGTGATATGGATATCACGTACCATGTGTAATGTGTTCTATATTTTCGCTAAGCTTATAATTTTTCACGCAGATACTCCAAAAATTTTTAATGAATAACCTAATAAAAATGATTTTACCAGTATTGATAAATCATATTTCCACCCTCTGAATTAGAGTGCTCCCAAAAAAGAGTCTACTTTCCAACACTTCTTTGTTTTGGTTTTTTCTGTTTGATATTGTTGCTGTAAGGGTGGTGCAACAATATGCCATCATATATGCATATTGCACATAATATGGAAGCTCTCACAGACAGTTCCATCTTTCTTTGTGTTCCACCCGCAACACTATTCATGTCACCTATGCTTCTTGTCGTTTGTCTTCAAATCTTTGCAATGATACTGTACTGTACGTTCTCCCCTTCTTGGTGTACATGCTAATAGAGGGCCCAACTACTGCACCTCCTCTCTTTATGACTTGCCCCCTCTTGTCCTACAAGGTTATGACTTGCCCAACCATCAATCTGTGTTTTCGTCCGACCCAGACTGTCATTATAACTCCCCACTGTTCATATAAACCCCCATGACTTGCTGCTCGTACCAGATGCCCTTGCTTCATCAGACAGGTAATTCAGGACTGTCACACATAAGCTGGGACAGTTAGGATGTATTTGTAGATGTTATGCATTGATAGGTAATCCCCAGAGCCGGCCATAGGCACAGGCAAACTAGGCAATTGCCTACGGCATTTGATATGCCTAGGGGCATCAGCAGCTTCTGCTGATTAAAATGATATGCGGCATGACTATATTCTGTGTGTAGCATTTCATATGCAGATACAGCCACAGTCTCACACAGTATATAGGCATGCTGCATATCCTATTAATCATCAGAAGATGCTTGTGCATCCTAGCCACATAGCAATGCAAATAAGATGCATTTTCATTAAAAAAAAGGTGCCCGACGTTAGCATTGAGGCAAGATTTATGAGGACACAACTGTATCCAAGCAGAGGCAGAGGTCACAGTGTTAGTGGCAGTGAGAGTGCTGTGTGCATGTGAGTGGGTTGGTTGTGCATTAGTGTTCGGAATATGTGTAAGGAGCATTATGTGTGTCATCTAAAAATGCATTAATAATGTGCAACATATGTGTAAAGGGGCACTATGTGTGTCATTATGTGTATAAGGGCATTAATAATCTGCGGCACATGTGTAACAGGGTACTACTGTATGTGTGTCATTGTGTGTATAGGGGCACTAATAATGTGCAGCAAATGTGTAGGGGGCACTATGTGTGTCATTATGTGTATAAGGGCATTAATAATGTGCGTATTAATAAAGGTTGTCATAATGTGTAAGGCGCATTATGTTTATAAGGACATTAATGTGTCTCATGTGTAAGGGGCATTACTGTGTAGAATTGTGTTTAAATGCATTACTAATGTGTGGCATTATGTGTATAAGGTGCTCTACTATGTGGTGCTGCATATAGAAAGGGCACTACTGTGTCATCTAATGTGAATAAAGAGCAATAGGGTGTGGTGTACTGTGAATAAGGAGCAATTTAGTGTGATTTAATGCGAATAAGGGGCTCTACTGTGAGGAGTAACGTTTATCGGGTAAAGTGACACTACTGTGGGATGTAATATGAATTATGGACACTATTGCATGATAAAATGTGAATAAAGTTGCAGTACTGTGTGGCATAATTGGAATTGGGGTTACTATTGTGTGGCCATGCCCCTTGCCAGCAAAAACACACCCCTTTTTGGGCTGTGCGCCAAATGTGCGAACTGTTCCTATTTAAAATATAGGGGGTAGGAACACCATAATAAAGACTGCTATGGGTGAGGGGTGATGGTGCTGAGAAAGAGGTGCAAGGTCAGAGACGGAACCAGCGGTGGTGCTTGGGGGCACCAGCCAAAATTTTGCCATCATATTGGTTAGGGTCGGCTCTGGTAATCCCTATACTGCAAGTAGGTTCCTAGTAGATAATAATTAGCATGCCAGATGTACCACATGTAAGTACACTTTCTGTCAGGAAAGAAAAGCCTCAACTGTGTGCACTAGTTTCCATACAGTTTTATTACACATTTTAATGCAACACATACATTTTAGGGCCTAATTCAGACCTGATCGCTGTGCTGCAACTTACACTGTCCTGTGATCAGATATCCGCCACCTGGGGAGTGAAAATTTGCCCTGTGCAAGTGTGCGATTGCATGTGTACGCTGTGGGCAGCGGTGCAAGTGTGTGGGTACGGGTGGGTACGGCGTACCCGTAAGAATTTAGCCGTGGGTACGCCGTACCCAAACCGACGGGCCGCCGCTCCTCTTCCCTCCCTCCCTCTGCTGCTCCCCGCCGTCCCCGCCGCACCGCCGCTGATGTGAGGGAAGGAGAGCGCAGCCTGCGCCTCTCCTTCCCCTCAGTCTCCGGCGGGTGTCTCAGTTTATTTCAGCGCCGATCCGTGAGCCAATCAAAGCTCGCGGGTGCAGCGGCAGTGGTGAGCAGGGGAGGGAGGGGGGGGGGGGCATGTTATACCTGGCACTGGGGGATATCTGGCACAGGGGGGGGGGCATTTATATCTGGCACTGGGGGATATCTGGCACTGGGAGATATCTGGCACTGGGGGGGCATTTATATCTGACACTGGGGGATATCTGGCACTGGGAGATATCTGGCACTAGGGGGGCATTTCTATCTGGCACTGGGGGATATCTGGCACTGGGGGGGGCATTTATATCTGGCACTGGGGGATATCTGGCACTGGGGCGGGCATTTATATCTGGCACTGGGGGATATCTGGCACTGGGAGATATCTGGCACTGGGGGGGCATTTATATCTGGCACTGGGGGATATCTGGCACTGGGAGATATCTGGCACTAGGGGGGCATTTCTATCTGGCACTGGGGGATATCTGGCACTGGGGGGGGGCATTTATATCTGGCACTGGGGGATATCTGGCACTGGGAGATATCTGGCACTGGGGGGGGCATTTATATCTGGCACTGGGGGATATCTGGCACTGGGAGATATCTGGCACTGGGAGATATCTGGCACTGGGGGGGCATTTATATCTGGCACTGGGGGATATCTGGCACTGGGAGATATCTGGCACTGGGGGGGGGGCATTTATATCTGGCACTGGGGGATATCTGGCACTGGGAGATATCTGGCACTGGGGGGGCATTTATATCTGGTACTGGGGGATATCTGGCACTGGGGGGGCATTTATATCTGGCACTGGGGGATATCTGGCACTGGGAGATATCTGGCACTGGGGGAGGGGCATTTATATCTGGCACTGGGGGATATCTGGCACTGTGGGGGCATTTCTGTATCTGGCACTGGGGGGCAATGTATATTTGACACAGTGGGGGCATTTGTGTATCTGGCACTGTGGGGCAATGTGTATCTGGCACTGTGGGGCAATGTGTATCTGGCACTGTGGGGCAATGTGTATCTGGCACTGTGGAGCAATGTGTATCTGGCACTGTGAGGCAATGTATATCTGGCACTCTGGGGGCATTTGTGTATCTGGCACTGTGAGGCAATGTGTATCTGGCACTCTGGGGACATTTGTGTATCTGGCACTCTGGGGGCATTTGTGTATCTGGCACAGTGAGGCAATGTGTATCTGGCACAGTGAGGCAATGTGTATCTGGCACTGTGGGGCAATGTGTATCTGGCACTGTGGGGCATTGTGTATCTGGCACTGTGGGGCATTGTGTTTTTGGCACTGTGGGGCAATGTGTATCTGGCACTATTGGGGTCATACGTGTATCTGCCCCTCCCCCCATATGTGTATCACGCCCCCATTTTCATTGGCCACGCCCCATGTGGCATTTGGCCACACCCATTTTTTTGCGCGCGCACTACCCGTAAGAAATTTTTTCTACTTGCACCACTGGCTGTAGGAAAATTCCCACAAGTCAGCGGACAGCTGCAAAACCATGCGCATCACACTCACCATCAAATGTTTTTCCCATTCTGTGCAGTGTGTTCAGTCTGTGCGTAGCTCAATACTTACTCCTCCAGTGCGAAGAAATCAGGCTGATCGGGTCCGAAGCAGATGTCACACATCCTCCCTGAAAACGCTTGGGAACGCCTGCATTTTTCTGGACACACCCAGTAAACGGCAAGCTAACACCCACAAATGGCCTCTTCCTGTCAATCACCTTGCATACGCCGTGCAAATTAAAATTTCACCCAGAATCATAGCTGCTGTCCGTCGCGCATGCGCATTGCGGTGTATATGCATGCTCAGTATGCGAAAACGCACAGCAGCGATCAGGTCTGATTCGGGCCCCTAAACCATAAGAGGTTGATTCAGAGTTACACACAACTGAGCATCTATGGATGATACATCTATGGAGTCGTACAGGTCGCAGCCGCATCTCCACTTACAGATGTGTGGGTGTAACTAGGCAGCAACTGAACAGTCTGAGGGCGTGTTGTGGGCAGGTAGGCAGCTTTGCCAGCTATTCTGACATGAGAATATGCAGGATCTCTTGCACCAAGGACAGGGCTGGTGCAGCTGCTTACTGATCATGATGATGGAGATTACTGGAGAAAGATTTGACTATGGGGGTAATTCAGACCTGATCGCACGCTAGCTTTTTTTTGCTGCACTGTGATCAGGTCAGAACTGCGCATGCGTATGCACCACAATGCGCAGGCGCGTCGCTCGGGTACAAAGCGGATCGTTGCTGTGCGATGGGTTTTACAAAGAATCCATTCACACAGCCGATCGCAAGGAGATTGACAGGAAGAAGGCATCTGTGGGTGTCGACTGACCATTTTCTGGAAGTGGTTGGAAAAACGCAGGCATGTCCAAGTGTTTTCAGGGCGGGTGTCTGACGTCAATTCCGGTCCCGGACAGGCTGATGTGATCGCAGTGGCTGAGTAAGTCCTGGGCTACTCAGAAACTGCAAAAGATCTTTTTGTACTGCTCGGCTGCACATGCATTCGCACACTTGCACAGCTAAAATACACTCCCCTGTAGGCGGCGACTATCTGATCGCAGTGCTGCAAAAAACTGCTAGCGAGCGATCAGGTCTCAATTAGGCCCTACGGGCCAAATTCAGACCTGGTCGCACGCAGGCTATTTTTTGCACTGCTGCGACCAGGTAATCGCCGCCTACAGGGGAGGGGGTTAGGGCTTTGCAGGGATGCATTCGGCTGTGCAGTGAGATGCACAAACAAAAGTTTGTGCAGTTTCTGCACAGCCCAGGACTTACTCACCCGCTGTGATGATCCAGGAAAAAGCTGACGTCAGGATTCCTCCCTGGAAATGGCCGAGCATGCCTGTGTTTTTCCAACCACTCCCAAAAAACGGTGAGTTGCCGCCCACGAACGCCTTCTGTTTGTCAAACTTCTTGCGATCGCTTTCTTCGTTCATTTTGTCGCTGCCCGGCGCCGGGCAGCGACGCACCTGCGCATTGTGGCCCGCATGCATGCGCTGTTTAGACCCAATCGCACGGCTGAAAATAACTGCAGCGTGCGTTCGGGTCTGAATGACCCCCTATGCTCCCAGCCTGTCACTGACGGGTGTAGTATGGTATGCCGGCAGCCAGGCTCCCGACGGCCAGCATACCGGCGATGGCATACCGACAGCTGGACGAGTGCAAATGAGCCCCTTGCAGACTTGCTACGCTCGCCACGCTATCTAATCTCCCTCCAGGGTGGTCGTGGACACCCAAGAGGGAGAAAAGGTGTCGGTATGCCGGGTGTCAGGATTCCGGCGCCGGTATACTGTGCGAGTGGGTTCCCAACAGCCGGCAACCTAAATACCACCTGTCACTGACATGCAGGAGCAGCAGCTGGAAGCAGCACCACCAAGACTGTCATCCCTCATTTCCGCCTGTACCCCATTGCCACTTGCTTCCTACATGTAAGAATCAGATGGGGGACTTAATCCTAGGTTGGGCTCCTAGTACCCTTCAAGTGGCAGAAGAGTCCCACTTGTTAAACCTTCAGAGCACTGGGCACCCTACAAACTGTCATTCTTCTGTGCCCCTTACATGTCTCAGATGACAGCTTTGGTAGCTGGCTTATAGGTAATCTGGTAATTTTGTGTACATGAATTTTAAACAGCATTCATGAAGCCTGTCTTGGGATCCATGAGGTTTCTCAATGTATGATTACATAGGTCTGGCTACAGCATATTATGGTCATACATGGAGAGTGTCATTTATCATGTAAAATAGGGTGTCCGCTGGGTTATGTTATAGGTATTGCTGACTTTCACGTAAATACCAGCAACCATTCCTGCGGTTGCTGCTCTTTAGTACATTTGCACATACAGTACACTATGTAGACCAAAATTATTGGTCACTGATCATAAATAGATCAAGAAGATATGGTCTAGTTTCTCTAATTCACCCCGGAGGGGGTCAAGATCTGGACTCTGAGCTGGCCAGTCCACCTGGGTTACCATATTTCTGTATACCAAGCCAGCATCGCCCTGGAAACATGACATAGCGCAGCCTACGATTATCCCCTTTTCAAACGCAGTTAGCTCCTTTTGGCAAGCCATTTAGTTAGCAAATGATCTAATCACTGCCTCTGCTTCTACCCATTTTAGTCCTTCACAAAGACGTATTCACTGTTGGAGCACACCATTTTGTTTGTGGTGCCGAGGGTGGTGTGGGGGGGATGGGGGGGGTTATCTAATCACATTTGTCTACATATTGTATTAGCACATTATTTAATAGGGCATTTTGGGTTACTTGTTGTTTAATTGAATTGTAATACTGTTGACATTGTTGGTAGTTACTATGGTAACCTGCATCTTTATTTATGCTAAAAATATACTAACAGACCAACATACCACTTTGTTGATGAAGGAAGCAGGCTGTGTGTAGTTTCATTTGAGCATTATGTTCTATTCAGTAGATTACAAAGAACAATTATAGGAAGTCACGTCACTTGGGATGTCAGCATGTCACATGTAAGCACTAAGAAACCTAGATTTCAGCTGCACCATTGATTCAACTGCGCAGAAAAACTCTTCAAAAACTATCTCTATAGCATGTCACATATCAAAGGTGTGTAGCAGTCTTTACAGCTCTCTCTGCACGCTTCTGTATATTAAGTCAACAGTCACCAAACTGACGTTCATAATGGTGAGAATGCAAATAGACAGCATGTCGATACTGAAAAGAAATGTAGAAAAGGGCACAGTGTCGACAAGCCATTTGTAAGGTAACCCTAATCCTACTGTCAACATTTTCACTATGTCAGCATTTGCACATGTCGACATGATAGATGTCAACATTTCAACCAAGTTGACATCATAACATTCAATACATTATGACATAGTGAATATCAACATCCATGTCTGCTTCCTATATATTAATTACTGAAAGATGCCAAAGGATGAATATGTGTCTTTTAAGTATGTGACTTATGAACTATTTCAGTTGCTCACCAACAAGGCTGATTGACAATAAGTTTTCTTCTCTTGTAGATAGAAATAAGCAAGATTTCCTAAACTGTTCCAGAAAATATTCCCACACTGCACATTAGAGCTGCTGCGTCCGCCCTAGAGCCTGTCAGAGGAGTAACAGAGGCGGTAATATGCAAATGCTACTTTCAGCCTTCCCTGTGTGTAGGTCCGTGCGCTGGACAGTGCAAGTCTTGAGACGGCCATTTTCTGCATCCATGTACACAGTAGCAGACAGTACGCCATCACATCTAACACTGGCGCTTGCACCTGCCCATGGCAGATGCAGTGTCTGCATCGGAATGTGACCACTAAGGAAGCAGCTGTGTGTCTGAGAACGCAGCCAACTTGCACTGATACGACCGTAACACTGCCATAATACTCCCACATGGACGATATGTTTTTTGCTTTTACTTCAGACATCCTCCCTGACACAGCCCATGAATGCCCATCACTTTACCTCTCCAGTTCTGTTACCAGCTCCAGAGGCAATCTCAGGACTTTTAGTAGGGGGTTTCCAAATGCAATCCACAATCTCCCACTCTGCTGAACATTGGAGCAAGTGCGGTAGTCTGGGGGAACTGTACAAAAACCTAATACTGACCTTGTGTGCTATTTGCCTTTTTATATACTGGATACTATATGGAATACAGTATTACTATTTAACACTATAGGTGGTATAAAACATATTTACCTAATTATAAATAACATAAGTGGCCAGGAAACGGTTAAACATGCCATAATAAGGAGAGTTATGGTAGACTTACCATTGTTAACACTCATTCTGCGGGGTACATTGGGTTCCAAAGGGAAACATCAGGGTGTAGAGTGGATCTTGATCAACAGGCACCAATAGGCTAAAGCTTTAGGCTGTCGCAGGATGCATTGGTGCCTCCTCTATAACCCCACCTCCAGGCACTGTGAGCACAGTTTCGTTGACCAGTCCAATGCAGGAGCAGGTAAGAGAGAAGGTAGATGTTAGTCACATAGAACCACATTCTCACGACAGGAGAAGGGACCAGCAGCTAATTTCATACAAACCCATAGAAGCTAGATGCGTCAGAGTGGGCGCCCTGTGGAACCCAATGTAACCCGCAGAAAGAGAGTTAACAATGGAAGTCTACAATAACTCTCCTTTCCTGCAGCAGGTTACATTGGTTTCTACAGGGAAACATCGGGATGTTCTAAAGCAGTTCCTCAAGGGAGGAGACGCGCCTTAGTGGGTATGAGAACCCAGTGTCCAGAGGAAGCATCCTGGGAGGCAGAAGTATCAAAGGCATAGAACCTAATAAATGTGTTCACAGAGGACCACGTAGCTGCTTGCATAATTGTTCTGCGGATGCGCCATGGCGAGCCGCCCAAGAAGGTCCAACAGACTGAGTAGAATGAGCATTAATAGCAGCAGGAGCTAGGAGACCAGCCTGCGCATTAGCTTGTGCAAATACCATTCTAATCCATCTGGCCAAGGTTTGCTTATTTACAGGCTAGCTACGTTTGTGAAAACCAAACAAGACAAAAAGGGAGTCTGACCTCCTGATAGAGGCAGTCCTCTCCAGTCTCCACATATATACGACATCCAAAGACCGCTCATTGGAGAACAAATCAGAAGAGATAAAGACCGGAAACCACAATATCTTGGTTAAGGTGAAAAGATGACACCACCTTAGGTAAATAACCTGGGCGAGTTCTAAGAACTGCCTGGTCACAATGAAATATTAGAAAGGGTGGACGACAGGACAATGCGCCTAAGTACAACACCCTTCCAGCAATAGCCAGTAAAAACAAGACCTTGGCCGTGAGCCATTTAAGGTCCACCTTCTCAAGAGATCTTGCAGGGCATTCAGGACAACAGCCAGAGCCACATGGAGCCACAGGAGGGACATAGGGATGCTGAATCCGACACCCTGAGTGAATGTATGAACGTCAGGTACAGACGCAATATTTCTCTGAAACCATACCGACAAGGCAGATATGTGAACCCTGAGGGGTGCCAGATGAAAGCATAAGTCCAGGCCTCTTCGCAGAAAAGCCAGAATTCTGGAAGTTCTGAATCTGTATGCATCATAATTCTTATCAGCACACCAGGTGAAGTAAGAATTCCAGACCCTGTAATAAATCCGAGCTGAAGCTGGTTTACGGGCTTTTCACATAGTTTGGATAACTGCCTCAGAGAATCCTTTGGCTCTCAGGAGTGATGCTTCAAGAGCCACGCCTGGCCTGGTCCAGATCAAGACAAGGGCCCTGTACGAGGAGGTCTGGGTGCTGAGGAAGTAGAAGAGGACGCTCTGTTGATAGACCCTGCAGGTCTGAGAAACAATGCCGTCTGAGCCACGCTGGAGTGACTAGAAGAAGAAATCCTCCTTCTTGTTTGAACTTCCTCAGGACCCTGGGCAAGAGAGACACTGGAGGTAACACGTAGGGCACCTGAAAGTTCCATGGAATTGCCAGTGCGTCCACGAATGCTGCTTGAGGATCCCTGGTCCTTGATCCGAAGACCGGAACCTTGTGATTGTGTCGAGACGCCACAGGTCTACGTCTAGTAGACCCCACTTGTCCACTAGGAGTTGAAAGACTTCTGGATGAAGACTCCACTCTCCGGCGTGCATGTCCTGGCGACTGAGGAAGTCCGCTTCCCAGTTTAGGATGCCAGGAATGAACACTGCCGATATTGTTGGCAGATGGCGCTCCGCCCAACAAAGGACTTTCCACTTCCATCATAGCCATGCAGCTTTGAGTGCCGCCTTGATGGTTTATGTATGCCACCGTAGTGGAATTGTCTGACCGTACTTGAACCGAACTCTTCTGTACCAGAGGCAGGATGAGAGTCAATGTATTGAACACCGCCGACAACTACAGGATGTTTATTGGGAGAAGTGACTCTTTCTTGGTCCAGCGGCCCTAAAAAGAGTGTTGCTCCAACACCGCACCCCATCCCCTCAGACTGGCGTCCTTTGTCAGCAGGACCCAGTTGGGAATCCAGAAGGGACGGTCCCTGCTCAATTGCTGGTCCTGTAGCCACCAGGTCAGTGACAAACGAACCTCCGGAGTCAAAGTGATCATGTGAGTTCTGATCCGATGAGGTAGGCCGTCCCACTTGGAAAGGATTAACCTCTGCAGAGGGCGAGAATGAAATTGAGCGTACTCCACCATGTTGAATGCCGACACCATCAGGCCAAGTACTTGTATCGCCGACTGTATCGACACTCTGGGGCGACAAAGGTAGTATCCTATGTTGTCTTGAAGTCTCAGGACTTTTTCTGGAGACAGAAACAGTCGTTGACTGTGTGTGTCCAGGAAGTGCCCCCAGGTGCACCATGCTCTGAACTGAGACCAGCGAGGATTTCTTCCAATTGATGAGCCACCCGTGGGCTTGTAGGAAGCTTACCGACAGCTGCAGTTGACTGAGGAGGACATCGTGGGAGTTTGCCAGAATCAGCACGTCGTCCAGATACAGCAGGATCCTGACTCCCTGCCAACAGAGATGGGCCGTCATTACAGCCATGACCTTGATGCAGATCTGAGGAGCCGTAGCCAGTCCAAATGGTAGAGCCTGGAACTGTGGAGGAGGAGGTTGCCAATAGCTAACCGCAGATACTGTATATCCAGGGATACCATATAGTCTCCGGTTTCCATAGCCGGTACAGTTGAGCGCAGTGTTTCCAAACAGAACTTGGACACTCTCACAAGCTTGTTTAGTGATTTGAGGTTGAGTATAGGCCGGAAAGACCCATTGGGTTTCGGAACTAGAAACAGGGTTGAGTAGTAACCTCTGCCTCTCTGGGCCAGGGGAACCGGCACTACCACTCCTGTATTCAGAAGTGACCCCACAACCTTTTGTATAGCTTGCGCCTTTAACGGATCCAAAGGAATAACCATGGTGCAAAACTGGCAAGCAGGACGTTTCTTGAAGGAGACAGCGTACCCGTGAGAGACAACTTCCCGCACCCATGCGTCTGAAGTGGTCTTCAACCAGACTGCAGAAGTCGGCCTCCGACCCTGACCAAGGAATGATTTAATTGCTGCAACTGGTTACATAAATTTTCCGTCCAAGGTGGATTAACCATAGGGACAATTTGTGGCTGTAATGGCACAGGTGGTCCCATGGGTGCATAAGGCGTTACATCAGAGTACCCAGTAGGTTTATGAATGCAGCCCAGGGTTGCTCCGGATTGAGAGATTTATGACACATAGTACACAGACCATCATACACAGCTTCCTCCTCTGGTAAATGTTTGGCGCATGCTCTGAATGATGCAGGAGCGTCCACAGACTTACTGCCCTTCTTGTTAGACATTGCACACAAATGCAACAACAGAGTGACTTAGTAGGATAAAACCAGACAGAGTACAATACCTGCTATTAAATCCGTTAGTATGTGACTGAATACACAGTACACAACACTTGCGAATAAATCCGGTATTATGTGACTGAGTACACAGTAGAATACCCGTAATAGGTAAATACTGTGACGCACTATATATATGACCCTGATGCACCTAGTCCCTTAGGATACAGAATATAGTGATAGATATATTTGGGAAACACTGAAAAGTGAAACACACAGCAGATACAGGAACACACAGTCACAGACAATGCAGATAATTATTATGACAATAAAACTTCACTGGACTAGTATATGTACATATATATATATATATATATATATATATATAGTAACACTGTAGGGGAACAGGGTGCCGTCTCCTGGGGTAGATGGCAGCAAGCAGCAGCTGAGAAATCATACAAGTCCAGTTTGTGGTGCAACTGGCCGCAACCAGTTTTATTAAGCAGAAAATAAAATAAACATCGAAAGAAAATACCTTGCCTGTCCGGCGCTAACTATACACAAGACGTTCCTGACTGTCTCTAAATACAACAGAGTTTTCCAGTAAATACTGTATAGCTCACTTGTATAAGGAAGCATGGTTCTCCCACAGAGGTTTTGCAGTTTTTCTCCAGGCAGTCTGCACACACTGATCAGGCTAGCAGCCCTATAACACTCTTACACAGCTGAAACCCTGATTAGCCCTATGTGAGGCCAAAGACCTGAACTGGGCCCACTGTCTGGAACTTGCCCTCTATCTCTCTCAGGGACCTTATCCAGCTTTTCCAACAGACTGAGAAGCTGCGAACAAAACAAACATTTTCCTTGAAGTTTTCCTTTAACTAAAACATGTAAGACAAGAACCTGGGACAAACATACCTGCCCCCAAACACTATTCCAGTGTTTTTGTCACATATCCCCCTCCCCTGTTTCAATCTAGGGGCCGGAACACTTGTAGCCCCTAAACAGAAGATGCGGGCCAACGCATCTGCGTTGGCCAATTGTGTACCCGGTCTATGTTCGACAGTAAACTTAAAATCTTGCAACGCTAGAAACCGTCTAGTTAGATGAGCATTCTGACCTCTATTTACATCCATCCATTTTAAAGGGGCGTGATCTGTCACTAGTCTGAACTGTCTACCCAAGAGGTAATATCTCAAGGTATCTAATGCCCACTTAATGGCCAAAGCCTCCTTTTCTACAATAGCATTCCTTTTCTCATGCTCATTGAGTTTCCTACTCAAATAAATGATAGGGTGTTCATCCCATCTCTGGTTTGGGACAACACGACCCCTATCCCTACCTCTGAGGCATCTATCTGTACAACAAATTCTTTTGAAAAATCTAGTGTTATCAATACAGGTTGTGAACACAAAGCCACTTTTAACGCTTGGAAACCTTTTTCTGTATCAGGGTTCCACTTCACCATATTTGACTGCTTCCCTTTGGTAAGGTCTGATAACGGCACTGCTGTGGTCGCAAAATTAGGGATAAATAGTCTATAGTACCCCGTTATTCCCAAAAAAGCCTTTACCTGTTTTTTATTCACTGGACGAGGCCAGTTTTGAATAGCATCAATTTTGTTCAATTGGGGCCTAATCAGACCTCTACCTATGGTGAAGCCCAAGTATTTAACCTCCTCCTTGCGAGGCAGCACTTCTTTGGGTTAGCAGTTAACCTTGCTTCTCTGATTGAGCCCAGTACTGCCTGTACTTTAACCAAGTGGGACCCTCAGTCCATACTGTGAATTACCACATCATCCAAATAGGCAGCTGCATACTTTCTATGGGGCCTCAAAATCTTATCCATTGCCCGTTGAAAGGTTGCTGGAGCCCCATGCAACCCAAAGGGTAACATCTTATACTGGTATAGCCCCTCCGGTACTGAAAAGGATGTTTTTTCTTTTGCGCTATCAGTTAAAGGTATTTGCCAATAACCTTTGGTCAGGTCCAACGTGGTGAGAAACCTGTGTTACGCACACCAGTGCTAACAGGAGTATACCGGTGTATGAACAGAGAGGGAAGCGAAGCAAACGAACTCACAGACAGTATAACATAACATACACAGGAGGTGATGGAATAACTAATAAACACAAAGTGAACGGAGAAGCCCAAAGGCTCAGGAATTGGGTGTCTCCCTAGTGTCAGGAATGCTCAGATGGAAAAGAGCGAACAAAGAAGCGAGGTGTAGTGATTTAACATGTGGAGCACCCGAAATGATGTTGCTAAGAGCAACAGAAAAAACCCCAAAGGGTTACCAACGGGTGTGGAAATAAACTCCTTGGTCAGAGATAGAAATATAGACACAAGGAGAGTATCCACAATCCTAACCCCCACTTGCAGGGCACAGGTTCAGCTTACTGCCACTAAACTGACACCTGGACGCTCTGCACAGTGAGGGAGGATTAAGCAAGCAGGTCTGAGAGTACAGCCGTAAACCTGCTGGGTTCACAGAATAGCAAAAGAACCCCAGCAGGTCAAACAACTGACTCCAGTCTTACTGCTAGGTCCGGATTGGCAGAATGAAGTACCGAATCCCAAGGCGTATTCGCAGTAAACAACAAGTAAATACAAAGTCACACAGTACTAGCTAACTCTCTGGAACTGACTAACAAACAAAGATTCAGCAGCATTTGCCTAGCCTGAGAGGATGGTTTATATAGCAGGTGCTGTCCACGCCCCACTCAGACCTCACAGACTGTGAGCACAAAACCAGCGCCGGATTCCCTGCCGTGCACAGAGCCTGTAACCACTACACAGTAAAAACCCGGACCGGAGTATCAGCTGCGCTCAGGTTACTTCGCTAACACTTGCCTCCCGGTTGCCATGGCGACGTGGCAGCACAGAGCAGGAGATCCTAACAGTACCCCCCCTCTGACGAGGGGTCAAAGAACCCCTACCACCGGGTTTATCGGGGAACTGCGAGAAGAAAGAGCGTATCAGTCTGGGGGCATGAAGATCACAACTGCGCACCCACGACCGCTCCTCCGGGCCATACCCCTTCCAGTGCACCAAAAATGACAGCCGACCCCGAACCATCTTGGAGTCAAGAACCCTTTCAACCACAAACTCCCTCTGACCCCGTATCAGAAGAGGAGAAGGTCTTCCACTGGAAGAAGGATTACTAACCGCCAGTTTTAAAAGGGAACAATGAAATGTTTTATTGATACCCAATGAACGGGGCAGATCTAACTGAAATGCCACCGGATTGATAACCCTGGTGATCTTATAAGGGCCGATAAACCGGGGGCCTAACTTATGAGATGGCTGTCTCAACTTCAAATTCTTGGTGGACAACCAGACGAAGTATCCTAATTTGAAGCTGCAGGGTCTTCTCCGCTTATCAAAACCCTTTTGGTCACTAATGACACAGACACAAGGGTTTTCTTCACTTTCCTCCAAATACCCCTAAGGGCCGAAAAAACAGAGGAACCACCAGGCGTGGAGTCCAGGGGGTCAAAAGAATTGGCCTTAGGATGATGCCCATACACACAAAGGAAGGGAGAGATCCCTGTAGCAGAGTGAGCCGCGTTGTTATAGGCAAACTCCGCCATGGACAGATGAGCAACCCAGTCAGTATGACACTTGGAGACATAACACCTGAGGAACTGCTCCAAGGACTGGTTCACCCTCTCAGTCTGCCCATTAGACTGTGGATGGTAGCCTGACGACAAGCTCACATAAATCTGGAGATCAGAACAAAATGCCCTCCAGAATTTGGCCACAAACTGGGATCCACGGTCAGAGACCACATCAAGTGGCAACCCGTGGAGGCGCACAACATGCTGCATAAATAACTCAGACAGGCGTCTGGCCGATGGCAACCCAACCAGTGGAACGAAATGCGCCATCTTCGAAAACCTGTCAACGACCACCCAAATGGCTGTCATCCCCGAGGATTTGGGCAAGTCCACCACAAAATCCATGGAAATGTGGGTCCATGGCTTAGATGGAATAGAGAGTGGATGTAATGGGCCGGCAGGAACCCCTCTAGGAGTTTTATTTCGGGCACAAACGTCACATGCCCGAACCCACTGATCCACATCCCTAGCCACCGAGGGCCACCACACCGCCCTGGACAGCAACTCCCGAGTTCTGGCAATACCCGGATGCCCTGCCGACCTCTTGGCATGGAATTCCAGGAACACTCGCTGTCTTAACCTAGGAGGCACAAACAAGAGACCTACCGGAAGGTCTGGAGGAGCCTGCTCCTGTGCTCTAAGGACTAATGACAAGAGGTCCTGGGTAATGCCCACTTTAATACATGATGGGGACATAATGGGCAATGGCTCCTCGATGGTCTCTTGGACTGGAGCAAAACTCAGCGAGAGCGCATCAGCCTTGATGTTTTTTGACCCTGGGCGATATGTTATCAAAAAATTAAAGCGAGCAAAAAACAAAGCCCATCGTGCCTGCCTGGCATTGAGCCGCTTCGCTGACTCTAAATATGCCAGATTCTTATGGTCGGTGAGAATTGAGACCACAAACTTAGCCCCCTCAAGCCAGTGTCTCCATTCCCCGAGTGCATCCTTTATAGCCAACAATTCCCGGTTACCCACATCATAATTCATCTCGGCAGACGAAAATTTACGGGAAAAGTAAGCACAGGGATGAAGGCGATTATCAGACACCCCCATCTGAGAGAGCACTGCCCCAATACCTATCTCAGAGGCATCCACTTCTACCACAAAAGGACGCTCTGGATCTGGGTGTCGCAGCACCTTGGCCGAGACAAATGCCCTTTTGAGACGGGCAAAGGCCGCTTTGGCCTCACAAGACCAGTGAGCAACATCCGCCCCTTTCTTAGTGAGTGCCACCAAGGGGGCCACTATAGACGAAAATCCAGCGATAAACCGTCTATAAAAATTCGTAAAGCCCAGAAAACGCTGAAGCGCCTTCAAACTAGTGGGCTGCACCCAATCCAGGACTGCCTGTACCTTAGAACCCTCCATTTGGAAACCTTCTGAGGAGATAATATACCCTAGAAATGCGATTTGCTGGACTTCAAATTCGCACTTCTCCAGCTTCGCCCCAAGCTGGTGGTCTCTGAGTTTCTGGAGGACTAAGCGTACATGCTTCCGATGTTCCTCCAGGGAATGAGAGAAGATTAGGATGTCATCTAGATAAACAACTAAGAATCTATCCAAATATTCCCTGAGCACATCGTTCATGAATTCCTGGAAGACTGCCGGGGCATTAGAGAGCCCAAAAGGCATCACCAAATATTCATAATGCCCTGAGTGGGTATTAAAGGCAGTCTTCCATTCATCCCCCTCTCTTATTCGGATTAGATTGTAAGCACCGCGTAGGTCAATCTTAGAAAAAATGGTGGCAGTACGAAGCTGGTCAAACAAAACCGAAATGAGAGGTAGTGGGTACGAGTTTTTAATCGTGATACGGTTCAATTCCCTGAAGTCGATGCAGGGTCGCAACGAACCGTCCTTTTTACCCACGAAGAAGAACCCCGACCCAACTGGGGACTGTGAGGGTCTGATAAATCCCTTAGCCAAGTTCTCCTGAATGTACTCTGCCATAGCCTGAGTCTCAGGACGTGACAGGGAGTACAACCTGCTCTTGGGAAGCTTAGCATCCGGCAACAAATCAATGGCACAGTCATAGGGGCGATGGGGAGGTAGTACCTCCGCAACTTTTTTGGAGAACACATCCGCAAAATCTGCATAACATCCTGGCAATCCTGGCAAACTTAGCTGCGAGAGCCTGACTGGAAGGCTCAAGCAACTCCTGAAACAATCACTACCCCAACTAAGAATCTCCCCAGAGACCCAGTCAAATTGAGGGTTATGGGCCCTTAACCAGGGTAACCCCAAAACCAATGGGGCAAAAGAACAGACAGTCACATAGAAAGACAATTTTTCAGAGTGTGTGGCTCCAATAAACAAAGGAATTTGGCTGGTGCAGGAGGTAATTTTACCCTGGGACAATGGTTCCCCGTTTAACCCACAGATCTCAATCTCTGACGCCAAAGGTACTGAGGGAACAGAGTGTTCCAGGGCGAATTGACGGTCCATGAAAACCCCATCGGCCCCACTGTCAACAAAGGCCTGAGTCTTGACAGTTTGACCGAGGATCTCCAAAGTCACCGGAATGAGAAAAGTCTTTCTGGGAAATTCTGACTTCTGGCCTGACAGGATATTTCCCATCACCCTCAGGCCCTGAAGTTTTCCGGTTTTTCTGGGCATGATACTACAACATGACCTTTGTTCCCACAGTACAAACACAAACCCTGCTGTCTCCTCCGCGTCTTCTCACGCGAGGAGAGGCGGGTAGCCCCAATCTGCATAGGCTCCTCGGAATATTCCTCAGAGTCTGAGGTTCCCTTGGGAAAAAAGGAAACTGCGGTCTCCCTTTCAAGCCTACGCTCTCTCAGCCGTCTATCCACCCGGATGGATAACTGCATGAGCTGATCTAAGCTATCAGGCGAGGGATATTGTACCAGTTGGTCCTTTATCTGGTCAGAAAGGCCCCTTCGGTACTGGTTTCTCAGAGCTGGGTCATTCCACTGGGTATCATGAGCCAACCTCCGAAACTCCGTACTATAAACCTCAGCTGGCCGTCGCCCTTGCTTAAGGACCGTAATCTGAGCCTCGGCTGAAGCCATCTTGTCAGGGTCATCATACAAAATGCCCAGTGCCGTAAAAAAAACATCAACACTTTTAAGCGACGGACAGTCAGGCTGCAACCCACATGCCCAGACCTGTGGGTCTCCTTGTAGCAAGGAAATCACCATGCCCACCCGCTGAATCTCCGACCCAGAAGACTGGGGCCTAAGCCTGAAATATAGCTTACAGCTCTCCTTGAAACAAAAGAACTGTTATGATTCCAGCACTCTGGTCTGAGGAGATCTTATTGCAAGGACCGGAGCACTGGAACGTAATGCTGGGGAAGGGAGCGGGAATGGAAAATAGCCCCTGGCGCCCTAACTCCGTTGTCTCGCCCGTGCTGTCAGAAATCCCCTGCGAGACTATGGTTGCTTGAGCCCATGGCAGCCGCGTTTGAAGGGCGGATTATGTCTGCCCAACTCCGATGCCCCCTCAGGTCTTAATGGGAGACAAAGGGAAATCCGAGACAGGGTGATAACAAGGGGCCCTCTGACTAAACAACCAGGCCAGGGGCTACAAGCTAACTGGAAACTAGAATATGTGCGGAAAAACCGCCAGGGAAAAGGACAACCAAAATATCCACTTGTCCACTCTCCTACCCGGCACCGCCGAGTTCCGGAGAGGACTTGTGGAAGCGGAACCCTCCGCAAATGCTCCGAAACAGAAAATAAAGATAAAGCGGCTGAGCCGCAACACACGGCAGAGCCGCAACTCACGAACACCACTCGATATTCTCTGGTGATCGTTGAGGATTACAGGGGACCAAACGACTTCTTGGGATGAGATGACAACTCCAAGATACAGGACTTCTGAGGACAGGAATGACCGGACACAGCAGGACTGGAACAGACGTTCAGCAAACCAAAACAGCATGCAGGAAGCTATTACCGGCGTCTGTGTGAAGCACTGAGCAGGTATTTAGCAGGGAGTCCTCCAATCAGATGTTCGGAGCCTGATTAGCAAACATGCCGTGCAGCTGGCTTGCTGCACGAGCAGAAACAAATGTGTGAGTGTTTAAACTTGATTAGATTGATCCTGCAACGGGGAGCGCGGTCCGCCCGTGGCGTCCCCGTTGCTAGGGTCCAGGCGGCTCAGTGTTGCTAGGGAGCCGGCGGCTAAGCGCGCACGGTGTCCCGGCGTTGCTAGGGACCCGGCGGCTCGCACGCCTGGCGTCCCTAGTTGCTAGGTGCCGGGCCGCGAGGACATCGCGGACCACGGCGCCTAACAGTACCCCCCCCCCTTGAGGAGGGGTCAACGAACCCCTAGAGCCAGGTTTCTGGGGAAATTCCCGAAAAAATGCTTTCTTGAGTCTAGGGGCATGAAGATGCTTGTCCAGGACCCAAGACCTTTCCTCCGGACCATAGCCCTTCCAGTGCACTAAAAAATAAAGCCGACCCCAGGACAATTTAGAGTCAAGAACTTTCTCTACCAAGAATTCCTGTTGTCCCTGTACATTCACTGGAGATCTACCCTGAGAGATCCTCCGAGGAAATTTACTGGAAGAAACGTATGGTTTCAACAGGGAACAATGAAAAGTATTTCCAATCCTAAGGGATCTTGGTAAACGTAGCCGAAAGGCAACTGGGTTGACCTTCTTAATAATAAGAAACGGTCCAATAAATTTGGGTCCCAATCTAGCCGAGGATTGTCGAAGCCTGATGTTACGAGTTGACTACCACACCTTATCTCCCACCTTAAAAGTGCAAGGACGTCGGAGCCTGTCAGAAAATTTCTTCTCTCGGAAGGCCGCTTTTCTGAGAGCAAGGTGCACTTTTTTCCAAATTGCTTTGAGATGGGAGGTTAAGGTTAACGAGGAGACTGGAGAATGATGAAAAAAAGAATTGGCTCTGGGGTGAAAACCAAAAACTGAAAAGAATGGAGACTCTTTAGTGGAGGAATGACAAGAATTATTGTAAGCAAATTCAGCCAAAGGGAGAAACTCGGACCAATCATTCTGGAGTTTGGCTGAATACAAGCGCAAATAATGTTTTAATGACTGGTTGACTCGTTCGGTTTGCCCGTTGGATTGTGGGTGGTAACCGGATGTTAACGACAGTTTCATCTTTAATGAGGCACAAAAACATTTCCAGAATTGTGCGATGAATTGTGGACCCCGATCAGAAACAATATCAGTGGGCAACCCATGAAGCCTGAACACATGGCGGAGGAACAAAACTGCCAACCCTTGAGCAGAAGGCAATCGAGGAAGAGCAATAAAATGAGCCATTTTACTAAAACGGTCCACTACCACCCATATGACTCGGAATCTGGCTGAAAGGGGAAGGTCAACCACAAAATCCATGGAAATATGAGACCATGGCCTGAGAGGAACAGTTAAGGGCATAAGTTGCCCGATAGGCAAGGAACGGGGAACCTTATGCTGTGCACAAACCTGACAAGAAAAAACAAATTCCTTAACGTCTTTAGAAAGACTAGGCCACCATACTGAGCGAGAGACTAACTCCAATGTCTTAGTGACTCCCGGATGCCCTGAAACTTTGTTGTCATGAAATTCAGTTAAAACAGTGGCTCTCAAAAATTCAGGGACGTAAAGACGACCAGCAGGAGTAAATCTAGGAGCTTGGTGTTGAAGCTGGTTTAACTGGGTAAATAAATCCTGTGTGAGGCCTGCCCGGATGACCGAAGATGGAAGTATGAGGGTAACAACAGGATTGCTATTGTGAACCGGAAGAAAGCTACGTGACAGGGCATCAGCTTTAGTATTCTTAGAACCAGGTCTGAAAGTGATTATAAATTTGAAACGAGTAAAAAATAATGCCCAACGTGCTTGCCGGGCATTAAGCCGTTTAGCTGATTCAATGTATTGCAGGTTCTTATGATCAGTCAAAACCAAAATAGTATGTTTTGCTCCCTCCAGCCAATGCCTCCACTCCTCGAAAGCCCACTTTACCGCCAGTAACTCCCGATTACCAACGTCATAGTTGGATTCAGCGGAGGAGAATTTCCTGGACATAAAGGCACAAGGATGTAACTCCAGAGACTCCGGATCCTTTTGAGAAAGGACAGCCCCCACTCCAACCTCTGAGGCATCAACCTCCACAACAAAGGGCAATTCCGGATTAGGATGTCTGAGGACTGGAGCCGAGACAAAGGCTTGTTTCAAGGCCCGGAAGGACAACTCAGCTTCATGCGACCAGTTGGTAGGATCCGCTCCTTTCTTTGTCAGAGCCACTATGGGAGCAACCAGGTCAGAAAAAGAATGGATGAACCTCCTATAATAATTCGCAAACCCTAAAAAGCGCTGAATTGCTTTTAAATTGGTGGGTTGCGCCCAATTGAGGATGGCCTGGAGCTTCTTTGGTTCCATGGAAAATCCCTGAGGGGAAATTATGTACCCTAAAAAAGATACTTCCGTGACGTGAAAATCACACTTCTCCAGCTTGGCATATAAATGATTCTCACGTAGCTTTTGAAGAACCAGAAGCACCTGGGTAACATGTTGTTCCATCGATTCAGAATAAATCAAGATGTCGTCTAAATAAACGACCACGAATTTCCCTAGGAAGTCACGGAGCACATCATTAATGAGGTCTTGAAAAACTGCTGGAGCATTAGACAGGCCGAACGGCATCACCAGGTATTCGTAGTGACCCAACTGAGTGCTGAAAGCCGTCTTCCACTCATCTCCAGATTTAATTCGGATGAGGTTGTAAGCTCTTCTAAGGTCAATTTTGGAAAAAATAACAGCAGAACGTAACTGATCAAAAAGTACAGAAATTAACGGCAAAGGATAGGTGTTTTTTACTGAGATCTTATTCAGGGCTCTAAAATCAATGCATGGTCTAAGCGAGCCATCCTTTTTCTCCACAAAGAAAAAACCTGCACTTAAAGGAGATTTTGATGGTCTAATAAATCCTTTCTCTAAGCTCTCCTGAACATAATCATTCATGGCCGAAGTTTCTGGCCCGGACAATGCATATAATCTCCCTTTTGGCAATACGGCACCTGGAACTAGCTCAATAGCACAATCATAAGGCCGATGGGGAGGCAGAATGTCCGCATTGCCTTTGGAGAATACATCGGCAAACTCCTGGTATTCCACAGGAATGGGCTCTGGAATGATAGCTGCTACTCTGACTGGATACGAAATACATTCCTTAGCACAAAATGTACCCCATTGGGAAATCTCCCCGGACCGCCAATCAATGGTGGGATTATGAAAGGCCAGCCAAGGGTGACCCAGAACAACTGGAACTGCTGGGCAATGTGTTAGGTAGAATACAATATTTTCGGAATGTAAGGCTCCTACTGTAAGTACTACGGGCGGTGTACGGTGAGTAATTACCCCATTGGAAAGCGGACTCCCATCTAAGCCATGCATGGTGATACACCTATCCAATGGTAACAGTGGAATGCCTAAGGCCTTAGCCCAAATTAAATCCATAAAGTTTCCTGCAGCTCCACTGTCAACAAAAGCCGACACAAAAGAACTGAGGCTGCCAAAGGAAACCTTAACTGGGACTAAAAGAGAGTTATTCGAGGAGATAAGCTGCAGACCTAGGTGAACCCCCTCACAATTCACCTGGTCAAAGCATTTCCCGACTTGTTCGGACAATTATGAGCAAAATGTCCCTTACCACCACAGTACAAACAAAGACCGGAATTTTGCCTTCTGGTTCTTTCCTCAGGAGACAGCCGGGAGAGACCCATCTGCATGGGCTCCTCGACGTCCTCTGGAATGGAATAAACACAGGGACTAGACCTTACAGATGTTCCTCTTTCAGCCCTCCGCTCTCTGAGGCGACGATCAATCTTTATAGAAAGCTCCATGAGTTTATCGAGAGTCTCAGGAGCGGGGTACTGGAGGAGACTGTCTTTAATAAACTCTGATAAACCGAGGCGAAACTGACTGCGCAGGGCTGGGTCATTCCAGCCACAGTCGTTCGACCAACGGCGAAACTCAGTACAATAAACCTCTGCCGGATTTCTACCTTGTTTGAGAGCGCGCAGCTGACTTTCAGCGGACGCCTCTCTATCTGGGTCATCATACAAGAGCCCTAAAGACTTAAAGAAAGCGTCTACTGACAACAACGCAGGATCCTCTGCTTTTAAACCAAATGCCCAGGTCTGAGGATCCCCCTGGAGTAAAGAAATAATAATCCCAACCCGCTGAGATTCAGTACCAGAGGAAGTAGGTCTCAAACGAAAATAAAGTTTACAGGATTCTTTAAAATTAAAAAATTATTTTCTATCACCAGAAAAACGGTCAGGCAAATGCATCTTTGGTTCAGGGACTACCTTTGGGGAGGCTCGCAAAAGATCTTCCTGCGACCTCACCCGAAGAGAAAGATCCTGAACCATCTGAGTAAGTTCCTGAATCTGATTGACTAAGAGCTGGCCAGGATTTGGCCCTAAACCTGTCGGATTCATGAGGCCAAAAAACTTTAACAAAAACTGAATGAGAAAAAATTAAACCCTGTTTAATTTTAGTTTTTGGTATGGCCGGTAATAATGTTATGATTCCAGCACTCTGGTCTGAGGAGATCTTATTGCAAGGACCGGAGCACTGGAACGTAATGCTGGGGAAGGGAGCGGGAATGGAAAATAGCCCCTGGCGCCCTAACTTCGTTGTCTCGCCCGTGCTGTCAGAAATCCCCTGCGAGACTATGGTTGCTTGAGCCCATGGCAGCCGCGTTTGAAGGGCGGATTATGTCTGCCCAACTCCGATGCCCCCTCAGGTCTTAATGGGAGACAAAGGGAAATCCGAGACAGGGTGATAACAAGGGGCCCTCTGACTAAACAACCAGGCCAGGGGCTACAAGCTAACTGGAAACTAGAATATGTGCGGAAAAACTGCCAGGGAAAAGGACAACCAAAATATCCACTTGTCCACTCTCCTACCCGGCACCGCCGAGTTCCGGAGAGGACTTGTGGAAGCGGAACCCTCCGCAAATGCTCCGAAACAGAAAATAAGGATAAAGCGGCTGAGCCGCAACACACTGCAGAGCCGCAACTCACGAACACCACTCGATATTCTCTGGTGATCGTTGAGGATTACAGGGGACCAAACGACTTCTTGGGATGAGATGACAACTCCAAGATACAGGACTTCTGAGGACAGGAATGACCGGACACAGCAGGACTGGAACAGACGTTCAGCAAACCAAAACAGCATGCAGGAAGCTATTACCGGCGTCTGTGTGAAGCACTGAGCAGGTATTTAGCAGGGAGTCCTCCAATCAGATGTTCGGAGCCTGATTAACAAACATGCCGTGCAGCTGGCTTGCTGCACGAGCAGAAACAAATGTGTGAGTGTTTAAACTTGATTAGATTGATCCTGCAACGGGGAGCGCGGTCCGCCCGTGGCGTCCCCGTTGCTAGGGTCCAGGTGGCTCAGTGTTGCTAAGGAGCCGGCGGCTAAGCGCGCACGGCGTCCCGGCGTTGCTAGGGACCCGGCGGCTCGCACGCCTGGCGTCCCTAGCTGCTAGGTGCCGGGCCGTGAGGACATCGCGGACCACGGCGCCTAACAAGAACTGCGAGCGATCTCCAGAAAAACGATCCGGGAGATTTACTTTCGGCTCTTTAACCCCTGAATTTGCCGCTGCTGCTGCGGGAGCTCCGCTAGCGGCCTGCGGGGTGTTCATTTTAATGGACATCTCATTAAATTGTCGAGTCAGGACCTGCACCTGATCGACCACCTGTTGCAAAGTATTTTGAGGGGTATGCTCCATATTCCCACAAAATTTCAACAGGAGTAGGGCTGCTGAATATGTTACGCACACCAGTGCTAACAGGAGTATACCGGTGTATGAACAGAGAGGGAAGCGAAGCAAACAAACTCACAGACAGTATAACATAACATACACAGGAGGTGATGGAATAACTAATAAACACAAAGTGAACGGAGAAGCCCAAAGGCTCAGGAATTGGGTGTCTCCCTAGTGTCAGGAATGCTCAGATGGAATAGAGCGGACAAAGAAGCGAGGTGTAGTGATTTAACATGTGGAGCACCCGAAATGATGTTGCTAAGAGCAACAGAAAAAAACCCAAAGGGTTACCAACGGGTGTGGAAATAAACTCCTTGGTCAGAGATAGAAATATAGACACAAGGAGAGTATCCACAATCCTAACCCCCACAGGGCACAGGTTCAGCTTACTGCCACTAAACTGACACCTGGATGCTCTGCACAGTGAGGGAGGATTAAGCAAGCAGGTCTGAGAGTACAGCCGTAAACCTGCTGGGTTCACAGAATAGCAAAAGAACCCCAGCAGGTCAAACAACTGACTCCAGTCTTACTGCTAGGTCCGGATTGGCAGAATGAAGTACCGAATCCCAAGGCCTATTCGCAGTAAACAACAAGTAAATACAAAGTCACACAGTACTAGCTAACTCTCTGGAACTGACTAACAAACAAAGATTCAGCAGCATTTGCCTAGCCTGAGAGGATGGTTTATATAGCAGGTGCTGTCCACGCCCCACTCAGACCTCACAGACTGTGAGCACAAAACCAGCGCCGGATTCCCTGCCGTGCACAGAGCCTGTAACCACTACACAGTAAAAACCCGGACCGGAGTATCAGCTGCGCTCAGGTTACTTCGCTAACACTTGCCTCCCGGTTGCCATGGCGACGTGGCAGCACAGAGCAGAAGATCCTTACAACCTGGCTGTTCCCAGCCTTTCTATAAGCTCATCCACACGGGACATGGGGTATGCGTCATATTTGGACACCTCATTTAACTTATGAAAATCATTACAGAAGCGTATGCTACCGTCTGGCTTCGGGATGAGAACTATGGGACTGGACCACTTACTGTTAGATTCCTCTATGACTCCAAGTTCTAACATGCTTTTAACTTCTTTAGAAACAGTTTCTCGCTGAGCTTCAGGAATCCTATATGGCTTTAAATTGACCCTGATTCCTGGCTCTGTGTCAATGGGGTCGAATCAATTCGGCAACTAATGAATAGCGCCGGGAATTAGCTCCCGACGCTATTCAATTCAGCTAAAGTTAAGTCGGCGAAAAGCCCGTTCTCGCCGACTTAACAGGTAGTTTTGTCAGGAGAAAGGGCATTCTCCGACTTAACTACCCGCGTCGATGCTGATTCCCGACAGAATCAGCCTTGCGCCGGCCGCGCGGCAGCACTTTTGTCGTTTTTTTTCTCTCACCCCCCAGGGATGAGAGAAGAATTCCCGACAATTGCGGGTAACTAGCAGCTGAATTGAATAGCGTCGGGAGCTAATTCCCGGCGCTATTCATAAATTGCCGAATTGAATCGACCCCATTGTCATGTTTTATTCTGGGCGTTCGGCCACGCAGCTCTGAAAATAACTCCCTATTTTAGATGAGAAATTCTTTAACCTGATTGTTCTGATCAGCTGATAATGTCTCTGACACCTTTACTGCGGGAAGCAACCGAGGTGAAGACACAGAAGGGCAAGGCTCCGCTGACAGAGACAACCTATCTTTCCAGGGTTTGATTGTTAACATGGTAGATTGTTCGGGTTTTCTCTTTCCCGGTTGATATATTTTGTAGTTAACCTCATTCACTTTCTCCCTAATCTCAAATGGAACCTGCCATTTATCTAGGAACTTGCTTTCCACAGTGGGTACCAAAACAAGAACTCTATCTCCAGGAGCAAATTCCCGTATATCTTGGCATTCCAGTTATATACCCTCTGTTGAGCACTTTGGGCCTGTTCCACGTGCTCTCTGACAATAGGTACCACAGCTGCAATCCTATCCTGCATTTGTGTTACATATTCAATAACGCTTCTATAAGGAGTGGGTTGTCCTTCCCACGTCTCTTTGGCAATGTCCAACAGTCCTCTGGGGTGTCTACCATACAACAAATCAAATGGAGAAAACCCCGTAGAGGACTGTGGAACTTTTATGATGGCCATTAACAAGTAGGGTTACAAACAATCCCAGTTTTTCCCATCTCTATCAACGACCTTTCTTTAACATACTTTTTAATGTTTTATTAAACCTTTCCACCAACCTATCAGTTTGGGGATGGTAGACGGACATCTTGAGGGGAGTGACCTTAAATAATTTGCACAATTCTTTCATGACCCTCGACATAAATGGGGTACCTTGGTCAGACAAAATTTCTTTTGGTATTCCCACTCTACTAAAAACCTGCACCAGCTCCCTAGCTATCGCCTTGGTTGTGATATTGCGTAAAGGGACAGCCTCAGGATATCGAGTGGCACAGTTCATTATTACCAGGATATACTGGTGGCCCCGGGCGAACTTTAACAAGGGCCCCACGAGATCCATGGCTATTCTGTCAAACTGGACCTCTATAATAGGCATGGGAACTAGTGGGCTCCTGAAATGTGGTCTAGGGGCATGATACTGGCATTCAGGACAGGAAGAACAATATTCAGACACTTCTTTATAAACCCCTGGCCAAAAGAACCTTTGTAAAACTCTTTCAGTGTTTTTTTCTGACCCTAAATGTACTGCTGTAACATGACTATGAGCTAAATCTAGTACCGTTCTCCTATAAGGCTGGGGAACTACCAGCTGTTCCACCACATCCTCACCCCTTTTGACAATGTGGTACAAGAGCTCATTACAGATGGCCATGTGGGGATACGTAACTCTGTCACCTGGTACCCCAGTTTCCCCATTACTAATCTTAACATTCTCGCTAGCCTTTATTAAGGTAGGATCCTTTAACTGTTCAGACGCAAACAGATCCTTCTTTACCTCCAGGTCAGGCACTCTTTCAGTTCTAACTACTATGTCTCTGTTCCCGGCAAGAGGGTCCTCACTGGACTCCCCATCTGTCACTTCCCCAGCCAAACTAGCAAAAGGTAAAGGGTCAGAAAGTTCAGAGGACACACGTACAGCCATAAAATCACTGGTATTATCAACTGGCTCTTTACTTCTCACCTCTGTAGCTAAACGTGATTCCGTCAGTTTCCAAAAATGAGGAAAATCCCTCCCTATTATGGCCTCATGCACCAAGGTGGGGACCAGTCCTACTTTAACAATTGCTGACCCACAACAAGTTTCTATATTCACTTCAGCAGTGACATAATGTTGGGTATCCCCATGTACGCAAGTTACCCCAATAGGTATTTGCTGGACCTTTAAGGGGTTCACTAACCCAGATTTCATGAGCGTAACTAAACTTCCTGAATGTAGCAAGGCCTCTACCCGGTTACCCTCTAAGAACACGTCACACATTTGTTTTTACAGCTCAGGTGAAGGTACCACAGTACAGGCTAACCTAGCAAAGAAAGACATTCTGCGACACTCAAAGGTAGCATCACATTGCATGGGTTCTTGCATGACTGGGCAATTGGCAATAACATGACCTGGCATACCACACCTAAAACATTTAACCACACGATTATCAACCCGTTTGGGCGGCATAGACCTTTCTAGCCCCATTGGCCTGTCTCCAGGGCCAGTATTTACAGTCTCTCCAGTCTTGCGTTCTCTTAACCACCCAGCAATGTTTTCCCATGGAACAGTCTTACCAGTCTTTACTGAAGGGCTCTGTCAAGGATCTATGGGTTGCTGGGTGGTCATCAGTAGTTCCTCTGCCGCCAGATACCTCTCTACCATGTCCACTAACCAGTCAGCGGTATCCGGATTTCCATGGCTCACCCACTTGTGCAGGACCATGGGCAAAGATATCAAATAGAGGTCCATGACAACTCTTTCAACCATCTGGGGACCAGTTAATGTCTCTGGCTGTAACCCTTTTTTTGTTAGGTGAATAAGGTCGTGCATCTGGGAGCGAGGAGGCTTCTCCATGGCATACACCCAACGGTGCACCCGTTGTGCTCGTACTGACTGCGTGACTCCCAGGCGGGTCAGGATCTCAGTTTTTAGTTTGTCATAGTCCCGAGCCTCGGCAGGGCTTAAATCAAAGTACGCTTTTTGTTGCTCACCTGAAAGAAAAGGTGCTAGCAGACTGGCCCACTGTGCTTTCGGCCAGTTCTCACGCTCAGCAGTCCTTTCAAACGTGGTCAGATAGGCCTCCACATCATCAGCCTCTGTCATTTTCTGCAGGAAGTGACTGGCCCGTATAGAACTAGAGCTGGTCGGAGCACTGGCGGCAACATCTCCAATCCGGGCTGCAAGGCTCTGCACCACTTCTGTTAAGGCCTCTCTATCCTGACGCTGTTGCCTGTAAAGTTCGTCAAGAGCCACCCGCTGCAGTCTCCTATTTTCCTCCATTGCCACCTGCTGTTGTCGGTTGGCCTCCTGCTGAGCCGCTGTAGCTTGCAGCAAGGCTTTAAGTAGTTCCTCCATGTCAACAGATTTTTGGGGCGTTTTTGTCGCCGCTTTTATCCAGGACATACATCGAAATCCTAAGGGGTGAGTATCAGCAACTTCATACTGGGCTGTATCCGCATAAACCACAGTTGTCTGCAGGCCTCATAAAGCTGCTGCTTTCACTTATGGGCAGAATGGAATGCTTGCATTCTCCACCAAGTTGTAACGCTGTAGGGGAACAGGGTGCCATCTCCTGGGGCAGATGGCAGCAAGCAGCAGCTGAGAAATCATACAAGCCCAGTTTGTGGTGCAATTGGCCGCAACCAGTTTTATTAAGCAGAAAATAAAATAAACATCAAAAGAAAATACTTTGCCTGCCCGGCACTAACTATACACAAGACGTTTCTGACTGTCTCTAAATAAAACACAGAGTTTTCCAGTAAATACTGTATGGCTCACTTGTATAAGGAAGCATGTTTCTCCCACAGAGGTTTTGCAGTTTCTCCCCAGGCAGTCTGCACACACTGATCAGGCTAGCAGCCCTATAACACTCTTACACAGCTGAAACCCTGATTAGCCCTCTGTGAGGCCAAAGACCCGAACTGGGCCCACTGTCTGGAACTTGCCCTCTCTCTCTCTCAGGGCCCTTATCCAGCTTTTCCAACAGACTGAGAAGCGGCGAACAAAACAAACATTTTCCTTGAAGTTTTCCTTTTCCTAAAACATGTAAGACAAGAACCTGGGACAAACATACCTGCCCTCAAACACTATTCCAGTGTTTTTGTCACATATCCCCCTCCCCTGTTTCAATCTAGGGGCCGGAACACTTGTAGCCCCTAAACAGAAGATGCGGGCCAATGCATCTGCGTTGGCCAATTGTGTACCCGGTCTATGTTCGACAGTAAACTTAAAATCTTGCAACGCTAGAAACCATCTAGTTAGATGAGCATTCTGACCTCTATTTACATCCATCCATTTTAAAGGGGCGTGATCTGTCACTAGTCTGAACTGTCTACCCAAGAGGTAATATCTCAAGGTATCTAATGCCCACTTAATGGCCAAAGCCTCCTTTTCTACAATAGCATACCTTTTAGCTAAGCTTTTTCTGAGGTTATGCTATATATACAGCTGGTGCATCAGTAATATTGCATAATTTATTAGTGTGTCTTTATGTCACATACTACTAATATCTATTGTTTATACACATTATAAGGCTATTAGCTTTGATGAGTGAGGGTATGATATATATATATATATATATATATATATATGGCTAATATTTTAAAATGTATTAGTGTGTCTTTATCCTATACACTGCTAGTATATATCTTTATTGTTTACATTCTATGTTGCATTTGTTGATGTACTGTATAGGTATTAGCTATGGTGCCTGATTAACTTGTATGCTTTACAGCGATATGTTTAAATCAGTATGGGGCTCTGTTTGTTATAACGCTGCGTTACCACAGTGACACGGGGTTCTGTTTATTGTTTCAGTTGCCTGGTTACCTATACGACGTGCGCTGCGTCTGTACACTGTGACATCATTTGTGCGCGTCAGAGGCTCGGCCCGGGATTCCCGCGCCCGGGAGCGCTTCCAGTCATGGGGCAGGAAGGTGTTGTTTTGAGGGGATATAAGGTGAGTTATTGTGATGATATGTATGTTTACCTGATGAAAAACTCAATTAGAGTTTGAAGCGTCGTATAGCAAACGTGCTTCTTGTCATTATTTTGGCTGCCAAGTGGTTGTGAGTGCCGTACCTTTGCTCTCCTGTATGCATCACTTGTAAGGGCAGAAAACCCAGCTTTACATATCTCGTGGAGTGCCGGGCCTGCTGCATTGTATATGGATCACAGTTCTACTGGATCGGACCAGGGCACCTGAGGCTTCCTTTATCCGGGTTAAACAACATCTTTGTCTTTGCCAGACTGCATTACCGAATGGAGGTGGTATGTGCTTTGGATAATTAGTTTTTCTCTTTTTGGCTTTTCACTTGCACGTTATGTTTTTTTTGCACTGGCACTTTAAGGGTTTGTGGCAATTCTTCTGACAAACAAGTGTTTACATCATGGCTGAACCCCTTGCAAGCAGCAGTGATTTTTTTCATCCCTTATTGGTTCCATTGCATGACACTTTCAGTTACTCTGAGTCTGAGTCTGAAGCGATATTACATCAGGAGCACATGACTGATCAGATTGAGGGTTTTTCTAATGATATCATATTTCGTGACCTGTTAGCTTTAAAGAAAAAATAAATTGACTTCCACTTGCATGGGGTCTCTTTGAGTGATTACTTCCGTGCAAAACAAATACTGAGGGGCTTTAGAGTACGGAACTGTCCAACGATTGAACGTTTTGATCCGGCTTTTTGCAAAAAGTGGATTAACATCTTAAACAAGTGTTCATTTGACCTAATGCTCCTAGTCATCGAACAGTCAAAAAAAGGAAGTAACATCTATCAATGCTAAGGTCACTGAATTTGAATCAAATAATTTATCCTGTCTGCAGACTGATACAGAGACAGATTGGCTTGGGAAACTTAATAACCAATTGACCATCTATAAAAAAGATGTGTTAAAGTTTAAACGTGAGAAGCTACGCAAGGTTCAGTTAGATCAGTGGTTTCCAAAGTTTTTTGAATCACGGCGCCCTAGAACATAAGAATTTTTTTCACGGCACCCCTAGGCCAAAAATTTCTTATTGAAAAATGTAGAAAGAAATATTACATTAAGTAGATCGCATTTATATGTAATCCTTAGGGTCAGTTGTGTGGTGAGGGACAAGATTTGCTTCTGTTTGGCCACATATTTTATGACTAGCAGCCACCAGCACTGGTTTTGCCTATTATATTGACCATGAATAATTTGAATTGGTCCTGGACCACCAACCCAGGGCACCCCTGCAAGTGTCCCGAGGCACCCCAGGGAGCCACAGCACACAGTTTGGGAACCTCTGAGTTAGATTATGAACAGCATCAGGTGTATAGGTGGTTAACAGGCAGCAGAGAATCCAAAGCCTTTCAACATAAAAAAACATTCTTTAGCAGGAATCAATTCCAGAAAAATCGTGGTGATACGGATTCCTCACAAGGTGGGAGCAGTGCAACTAGCGATGGTGAAAGAATGAACACCACTCGTAAAAACAAACCTATTATCCCTTCAGCTGCAGAGACGCGGAATCGCATCCGTCAAGAACGAGAAGATTCAACCGAAGAGGTGGGCAAAACAGGAGACAGAAACACTTCCAAAAAACACTGATTCAGACAAAGAAGAAGTAATTTTTAATTTGTCTTCTTATACCTTGAGTGCAAGTGAGACTAGCCTACTTTCCAAAGGACTGTCCTTTATTCCAAGCACACATTTCAATGATTTTCAATGGCAAATTGAAAAACATTGCCTGCATAGGCAACTGAAAACCAAAGAATTTTTTTCTAAGTCCGAGCCCAGCACGACCTACTTAGAGACTATACCAATACCTCCACAACTTAAGAAGGTTCAGGAAAAATCTATGTTTGACCCTCCTTCAAATAACGCATCTATTAAAACCTTCATGCGGATGTTGGAGTCAGAAACACAGTCCAGTATGAAGAAATTGAGATATCAGCATTCGAATATTACTGCTCTTAAAAAAGAGGCGATTAAAACCTTGTCGCAAAATGAACAATTGGTAATCTGCACTGCGGATAAAGGTGCGGGTATTGTGCTGCAGGATTTATGTGACTATCGTGATGAAATCCTACGTCAGCTGGCAGATACCTCTGTGTATCAAGTGTTGAATGGGGACCCTACCACCTAGGTTCTTAAGAAATTACGTGATGCTTTGCTTTTAGCATTAGATGCGAAGATCATTGATGAAAAGATCTTCTCCCTTTTATTACCCAAACACCCTATTATGCCCATCTTGTACACACTCCCTAAAATTCATAAGGGAGTGGCACCACCTCCTGGATGCCCAATTGTGTCTGCCTGAGGATCGCTTTTGCAGCCAATATCGATCTCTTTAGACTCTATTCTGCAACCTGTGGTGCAGCAGCACAAAAATTTTCTACTGGACACTACTGCTCTACTCAACAAACTGATTGAAGTTGGTACATTACCCATAGGAGCGTGGCTAATTACAGCCGATCTCTCTAGTCTATATACAGTAATCCCTCATGAGGATGGGATGAGGGCTGTGAAGGAGTTATTGGTGCAACAGGGGGGATTTGGTATCTCGCATGTTGAAATTTTGTTGAATTTATTAGAAATTGTGTTAACATGCAACTTTTTTCTGTTCGACAATAAAATGTATTTACAGACGACAGGCTGTGCTATGGGGTCCTCTGTGGCCCCTAACTATGCTAACTCATTCCTGTTTAGTGTTGAACAGAAAATATTTTTTGATGACCCTGCAGTTTCGTCGTATATTATGTTTTATACAAGATTTATAGACGATTTATTCTTGATTTGGACTGGGTCACAAGCTGGTTTTGAAGAATTGATGACTAAACATAACTTGTCTGACTCTCCGGTAAAATTTACCTTTACCATGAGTCAACATGAGATTGCATTTTTGGATGTAAAAATTAGTAATGATAATGGTATTTTATCTACTACATTGTTTGCTAAAGGTACTGATAGAAATACGCTGTTGCATTTTAATAGTTGTCATCCATTACATGTCAAAAAGAGCCTACCTTTTTCTCAGATGGTACGGATCAGGAGAATTAACAATAATGACATTCTTGCTGTAGCCCAAATTGATAATGTAATCCAAAAATTTTTACAGAGGGGCTATCTCTTACCAGATCTCATCAGTGCAAAAGAAAGGGCTATGGCGCTGAATAGGGATTCTCTTTTACAAAAACAATTACCCAAAAGTAACCATAATAAATTTAATTGGTTTAATCGCTTTAATATGGTGTCAAAGTCGAAAAATATCATGATTCACATGCCTTGTATTAACCCCTAATGTGTGCGCATGCTGCTCGTCGCCTGGTCCCCCGTGCAATCATATCCCCGCAGGTTTTGTAAGGGACGCTCCAGCGTCTCGTGCGTATGGGATGTGTAAATACGGCGGAGTTTGTGAGCTTGTAGCGTGCGACTCAATCGTGACATATTTAACCCAAATAGCGTATATTATAGTTAATATTCCCCTTAACAATGTCAGCAAGTATGGTAAGTTTAAAACTTCTTGGACAGAGAGATTCCTCTTTGCATGCTGGGAGGGCTCAGACAAAGGTTGGAGGGTAGTGTTTGGTGTCCAGCTGTGGGGTATTGAAGGGGTGTTGTGCCTATGATAGTTGGGAGGGATTTGCATGTTCCTGCGCATGGTTATGCGCATAGGTAGAGAATAAGATGGATTGTATTCAGAATTAAATTAGAAATAAGTGCAGGGTAAGTAAATGGAATTCAGTCATTTCTTTCCCACAGACTGAATACAATGGCCTTATTTACACTAAGCTTTGAGATTCTATGAAGAGGGCTTACACCTTTGTTTATGAAGAGGGCCAGGTTTCTCTCCAGAATAATGAGCGCTGAGTTGTCAATTGTCTCAACTGAAGGTGGGGTAAACAAAGTCCAGAGACAGAGTTTGTTTGGAAGATCCAAAACAATAGCTTTCCACAATATAACCAGGCAGACAGGAATTTGGAATGCTAACAAGTCCTAGTCATCACCCACTTCTTGAACTAACCAATGGCCCCTGGTGCAGGACATGTCCCACCCCCCTAACCAATGGAAAAAGAGCACACAGTGTCTATTGTAGTATGTCTTGAGCTAGTGAATAAATATAGCTTGCAATAGGCTTGGTCACACAAGACTCTGCAAGGTTTTCACACTGAAGGCTGGAGCCCTGGTCCAGGAGCGCCTGCGAATCATTCCCACGTGTGTAAGTTCTCTGTGGCCATGTTGTTACTCTGTGTGTATGCCATTCGTTCTCACTTTGTTACCCGTTTAATGTAAGCCATTCATTCTTATTCTATGTATTTGTGTTTACGATCGTTCGCTATTGTGTATATTTCTGTTTAGTTATTCTGTTTAGGTATTAATGTTAGGACTGTAGTGTATAAGCTGTAAACTGTATTCTTTTCCCTTTACTTACAAAATATCGTCTATAAAGGTGTTGGAACCTTAGCAAGTAGTGTGTGTTTCACTAGACATTATAAAGGGTTTCTGAGCGTCTTAATCGCTCAAACAGCTTTCATATTATCAGGGTTAATCAGCGTTACATTGTGGTAATACTATAGTACTAAGGTTTACAGCATAAGCATACCCTTACAGTGTGTTGTTACAAGGTTGTCTGTGTGTAATTCAGTGAGCGTCAGTGCCGCTCGTATCCCACTCTCGCGGTACAGCGTCCGCTACGCCAATAGCGTAGCATTACGGTACTCGGGCCGCCTATAGCGTGCTCGATACTAAGCGTAAGCCGTGAGCGAACGTGCCGCTCGTGCGTCTCGACCACGGCCTAGCGTCTGCTACGCTAAGTGCGTACCATTACGGCACCTCGTGCGCCTATTGCGTACATTGTCTATAATAAGTAAATAGCTTAGGTTCAAGGTAAATATTTAGCTTTATCAATGGCCTCTCCAGCTATCAACTCTATCTCTAAGAAACTGTGGCCAGTTATTGCTACTGACACAGAAGTCGGTTTACAAGGTAGCAGTTTAAGACCTTGTTATTCCCGCTCTAGGAACCTTAGGGATTTATTGGTCAAACCCGATATCTCTAGTGTAGTGTCTAACACAAAGCAGCATTTTCTATCCACAGCCCGTAAAGGTTGCTTTAAATGTCCATGTACGACATGCAATTTTCTGATTCCTGGTGACACATTTTGTCACCCACATTTAGGCACCAAGTATAAGATTCGTTACCATCTTACCTGTGAGAGTACCCATGTGATTTACCAACTTATTTGTCCTTGTGGCCTATCATATATCGGAAAGACTCAACGCAAATTTAAGGAGCGTATGGCAGCACATCGCTATTCGATTCGCCTGGCCCTTAGTAAAGGTACGAGTGAGCAACCTGTAGCTCGTCATTTTGTTGAATCACGACACTCACTTAATTGTCTTAGATATAGAATGATCGATCATATCCCCATCGATCGTAGAGGGGGTAATTGTAATTTGAAATTATTGAGAAGAGAGTTTAAGTGGATCCACAGGCTTGATGTTATACATTCGAGGGGGCTCATTTGCAAGCTTTTTCTGAGGTTATGCTATATATACCGCTGGTGCATCAGTAATATTGCATAATTTATTAGTGTGTCTTTATGTCACATACTACTAATATCTATTGTTTATACACATTATAAGGCTTTTAGCTTTGATGAGTGAGGGTATGATATATATATATGGCTAATATTTTAAAATGTATTAGTGTGTCTTTATTAACTTGCATGCTTTACAGCGATATGTTTAAATCAGTGGGGCTCTGTTTGTTATAACGCTGCGTTACCACGGTGACACAGGGTTCTGTTTATTGTTTCAGTTGCCTGGTTACCTATACGATGTGCGCCGCGTCTGTACGCGGTGACGTCATTTGTGCACGTCAGAGGCTCGGGCCGGGATTCCCGTGCCTGGGAGCGCTTCCAGTCACGGGGCAGGAAGGTGTTGTTTTGAGGGGATATGAGGTGAGTTATTGTGATGATATGTATGTTTACCTGATGAAAAACTCAATTAGAGTTTGAAACGTCGTATAGCAAACGTGATTCTTGTCATTATTTTGGCTGCCAAGTGGTTGTGAGTGCCGTACCTTTGCTCTCCTATATATATATATATATATATATATATAAATAAAACACAGCGCGGTCCTAGACCGGAGGTATATATCAGAATACTCGTACAATATATCCTGTAATAGGTACACTCTTTCGTAACTAACGCTGTCTGTATAAAGACTTGTAGAATACTCAAGTGTTTGTAACTAACTGCAAGTATACTTATAAGATGGCGCCCCAACGTCTCAGTCAGGGAGTGAGGGTGAGTGTGAGGCAGATCCAGGGCGGGAAATCTACAGTAGATGTCGCCCTGGGCCAAGGAGAGGCTACAGGTCAAGCGCCAGCTCCCCTAGGCTGGACTTCCACCCCATGTACTAGTGAGCCTTATTAAATGGGGCGTTAGTACACCCAACCTGTGCTCTATTGCCCTGGTAGTCTAGTGCGGTCCCTGCTTGGTGACAGTGTCCACTCCTCCAGCGCCGCAACCCGTCTCCCTATGTCGCAGATGGAACGCGATTTAATGGCGGGTCCTGCCTGAGGGACTCTCTTACCTCCTCCCCGTAGCAGCCACGTGAACCAGGAGAGCGACTGCAACCGTATGCCTAAAGCCGGAGCGTCTCCGCCTCAAGTACCCGGGAACAGGCCGCGGGAGTATGCAACACCGCTTGGGAGGTGATGGAGCTGCAGCAATGAAGTGTCACTCTGACATACAGCGCTGACAGCCCAGTTTTGAATACATTTTCTGTCAGAAAAAGCTTTTTCAGGGCTGCCCAGTGCAGCCCACCTGTTAAGTGACCTGCTGCTGCAGACACCAACTGAAATTGAGCTCACAGTGCCTGAAGGCGGGGTTACAAAGGAGGCCCTAATGCATTCTGGGACAGCCTAAAGCTTTAGCCTGTTGGTGCCTCTAGATCAAAATCCACTCTACACCCCGATGTTTCCCTGTGGAAACCAATGTAACCTGCTGCAGAAATATAAATCCACAAACATAATACAACCAGTAGGAGACAGAACTGAACTTTCTAAGAATACATTCTTCCACCTCATAGTAAGGTTCCTGTCTCTTCTTCCTGGCAGCTACTCTCTAGTCCAGTGCATTGAATGAGCGACCAGATCCACACACAGGAAACTTAGTAGAAGAACCTGCTACCACTGCTCTGTCCCTTAAACTGACTGTTGTGGCAGCAGCTCTAGTAGTCATATTATATACTATTACAATTGTCATCATTTCAGCCAAGAGGAGGGGGGTTTCCGGGCAACCGGAAACCCCTGCTGCGTTTGCCTCTGAATGCTCTCCCGATTGCAACAGCACCTTCATCCATACATTCTGTGGTACACATGCGCCGTATAAATATTTGCTGAACCATGTTAACACCGGCATTGCCTTCTGTTAGTGTTCTCCTCTGAATCAGTCACAGAATTTCACACAAATTACAGGCAAAATTAGTCTAAGGTTAGGTACACATCAGAACAGTGTTAGGGTCTCCTGCCCTGTGCTGCCACGTCGTCATGGCAACCGGGAGACAAGTGCTAGTGGAGTAACCTGAGCGCAGCTGATACTCCGGTTCGGGTCTTTTGCTGTGCAGTGGTTATAGGCTCTGTGCACGGCAGGGGATCCGGTGCTGGTTTTTGTGCTCACAGTCTGTGAGGTCTGAGTGGGGCGTGGACAGCACCTGCTTTATAAGGCCTCTTTTCAGGGTAAGCAGATGCTGCTGAATCTTTGTTGGTTAGTCAGTTCATGAAAGTTAGCCAGTACTGTGTAGCTTTGTATTTGTTTGTTGCTTACTGCAAATAGGCCTGGGGATTTGGTATTACACTCTGCCAATCCAGACCTAGCAGTAAGACTGGAGTCAGTCGTTTAGCTTGCTGGGGTTCTGTTACTACTCTGTGAACTTAGCAAGTTTGCGGCTGTATTCTAAGACTTGCCTGTCTAATCCTGTCTCACTGTGCTAGGTGTCAGGGGTCAGTTTAGTGGCAGTAAGCTAAAACCTGTGCACTGCAAGTGAGAATTAGGATTGTGGAGATTCTCCTTGTGTCTATCATTCCATCTCTGACCAAGGAGTTTACTGCCACACCCGTTGGTAACCCTTTAGGGTTTTGCTGTTGCCCTTAGCAACAGCATTTCGGGTTCTCTACGTATTAAAACACAACATCTTGCTTTTCCATCTGAGCAGTTCTAATACAAGGGAGATACCCAGTTCCTTAGCCTCTGGGCTTCTCTGTTCACTTTGTGTGTATTTTGTTACCCTATCACCTTCTGTGTACGTTATGTCATATCCCCCAGTTTGTCTGTGAGTCCATCTGTTTTGCATAACAGTTCAAACACCAGTACATTCCTGCAGACACTGGAGTGCATAACAGTTCTGACACCAGTACTTTCCTGCAGGCACTGGTGTGCATAACATATTCAGCAGCCTAATACTCCTGTTGAAATTTTGTGGGAATATGGAGCATACCCCTCAAAATACGTTGCAACAGGTGGTCGATCAGGTGCAGGTCATGACTCGACAATTTAATGATTTGTCCATTAAAATGCACACCTCCCAGGCTGCTGGCGGAGCTCCCGCAGCAGCAGCACCTGCAGGGGTTAAGGAGCCGAAAGTAAATCTCCCGGATCGTTTTTCTGGAGATCGCTCGCAGTTCTTTTGTTTCAAGGAGAGCTGCAAGCTATACTTCCGGCTTAGGCCTCAGTCTTCTGGGTCGGAGATTCAGCGGGTGGGCATAGTGATTTCCTTGCTACAAGGAGACCCACAGGTCTGGGCATATGGGTTGCAGCCTGACTGTCCGTCGCTTAAAAGTGTTGATGCTTTTTTTACGGCACTGGGCATGTTGTATGATGACCCTGACAAGACGGCCTCAGCCGAGGCTCAGATTTCGATCCTTAAGCAAGGGCGAAGGCCAGTTGAGGTTTACTGTACGGAGTTTCGGAGGTTGGCCCATGATACCCAGTGGAATGACCCAGCCCTGAGACACCAGTACCGAAGAGGTCTTTCTAACCAGATAAAGGACCAACTGGTACAATATCCCTTGCCTGATAGCTTGGATCAGCTCATGCAGTTATCCATCCGGGTGGATAGACGGCTGAGAGAGCGTAGGCTTGAAAGGGAGACTGAGATTTCCTTCCTTCCCAAGGGAACCTCAGACTCTGAGGAATTTTCTGAGGAGCCTATGCAGATTGGGGCTACCCGCCTCTCCTCGCGTGAGAAGACGCGGAGGAGACAGCAGGGGTTGTGTTTGTACTGTGGGAATAAAGGTCATGTGGTAGTATCATGCCCAGAAAAGCCGGAAAACTTCAGGGCCTGAGGGTGATGGGAAATATCCTGTCAGGCCAGAAGTCAGAATTTCCCAAGAAGACTTTTATCATTCCGGTGACCTTGAAGATCCTCGGTCAAACTGTCAAGACTGAGGCCTTTGTGGACAGTGGGGCCGACGGGGTTTTTATGGACCGCCAATTCGCCCTGAAACACTCTGTTCCCTTAGTACCCTTGGCATCGGAAATTGAGATTTGTGGGTTAAACGGGGAACCATTATCCCAAGGTAAAATTACCTCTTGCACTAGCCAGATTTCTTTGTTTATTGGAGCCACACACTCTGAAAAAATTGTCCTTTTATGTGACTGTCTGTACTTTTGCCCCATTGGTGTTGGGGTTACCCTGGTTAAGGGCCCACAATCCTCAATTTGACTGGGTCTCTGGGGAGATTCTTAGTTGGGGTACTGATTGTTTCAGGAGTTGCTTGAGCCTTCCAGTCAGGCTCTCGCAGCTAAGTTTGCCAGGATTGCCAGGGTGTTATGCAGATTTTGCGGACGTGTTCTCCAAAAAAGTTGCAGAGGTACTACCTCCCCATCGCCCCTATGACTGTGCCATTGATTTGTTGCCAAATGCTAAGCTTCCCAAGAGCAGGTTGTACTCCCTGTCACGTCCTGAGACTCAGGCTATGGCAGAGTACATTCAGGAGAACTTGGCTAAGGGATTTATCAGACCTTCACAGTCTCCAGTTGGGTCGGGGTTCTTCTTCGTGGGTAAAAAGGACGGTTCGTTGCGACCCTGCATCGACTTCAGGGAATTGAACCGTATCACGATTAAAAACTCATACCCACTGCCTCTCATTTCGGTCTTGTTTGACCAGCTTCGTACTGCCACCATTTTTTCTAAGATTGACCTACGCGGTGCGTACAATCTAATCCGAATAAGAGAGGGGGATGAATGGAAGACTGCCTTTAATACCCACTCAGGGCATTATGAATATTTGGTGATGCCTTTTGGGCTCTGTAATGCCCCGGCAGTCTTCCAGGATTTCATGAATGATGTGCTCAGGGAATATTTGGATAGATTCTTAGTTGTATACTTAGATGACATCCTAATCTTCTCCCATTCCCTGGAGGAACATCAGAAGCATGTACGCTTAGTCCTCCAGAAACTCAGAGACCACCGGCTTGGGGCGAAGCTGGAGAAGTGCGAATTTGAAGTTCAGCAAATCGCATTTCTAGGATATATTATCTCCCCAGAAGGTTTCCAAATGGAGGGTTCCAAGGTACAGGCAGTCCTGGATTGGGTGCAGCCCACTAGTTTGAAGGCGCTTCAGCGTTTCCTGGGCTTTGCGAATTTTTATAGACGATTTATCGCTGGATTTTCGTCTATAGTGGCGCCCTTGGTGGCACTCACTAAGAATGGGGCGGATGTTGCTCACTGGTCTTGTGAGGCTAAAGCGGCTTTTGCCCGTCTCAAAAGGGCATTTGTTTCGGCCAAGGTGCTGCGACACCCAGATCCAGAGCGTCCTTTTGTGGTGGAGGTGGATGCCTCTGAGATGGGTATTGGGGCAGTGCTTTCTCAGATGGGAGTGTCTGATAATCGCCTTCATCCCTGTGCTTACTTTTCCCGTAAATTTTCGCCTGCCGAAATGAATTATGACGTGGGTAACCGGGAATTGTTGGCTATTAAGGATGCACTCGAGGAGTGGAGACACTGGCTTGAGGGGGCTAAGTTTGTGGTCTCAATTCTCACTGACCATAAGAATCTGGCATATTTAGAGTCAGCGAAGCGTCTCAATGCCAGGCAGGCACGATGGGCTTTGTTTTTTGCTCGCTTTAATTTTTTGATAACATATCGCCCTGGGTCAAAAAACATCAAGGCTGATGCGCTCTCGCGGAGTTTTGCTCCAATCCAGGAGACCACCGAGGAGCCGTTGCCCATTGTTTCCCCATCATGTATTAAAGTGGGCATTACCCAGGACCTCTTATCATTAGTCCTTAGAGCACAGGAGCAGGCTCCTCCAGACCTTCCGGTAGGTCTTTTGTTTGTGCCTCCTAGGTTAAGACAGCGAGTGTTCCTGGAATTCCATGCCAAGAAGTCGGCAGGTCACCCGGGTATTGCCAGAACTCGGGAGTTGCTATCTAGGGCGGTGTGGTGGCCCTCGGTGGCTAAGGATGTGGATCAGTGGGTTCGGGCATGTGACATCTGTGCCCGAAATAAGACTCCTAGAGGGGTTCCTGTTGGCCCATTACATCCACTCTCTATCCCATCTAAGCCATGGACCCACATTTCAATGGATTTTGTGGTGGACTTGCCCAAATCCTCGGGGAAGACAGCCATCTCATAAGTTAGGGCCCCGGTTCATCGGCCCTTATAAGATCACCAGGGTTATCAATCCGGTGGCATTTCAGTTAGATCTGCCCCGTTCTTTGGGTATCAATAAAACATTTCATTGTTCCCTTTTAAAACGGGCGATTAGTAATCCTTCTTCCAGTGGAAGACCTTCCCCTCTTCTGATACGTGGCCAGAGGGAGTTTGTTGTTGAAAGGATTCTTGACTCCAAGGTGGTTCGGGGTCGGCTGTCATTTTTGGTGCACTGGAAGGGGTATGGCCCGGAGGAGCGGTCGTGGGTGCGCAGTTGTGATCTTCATGCCCCCAGACTGATACGCTCTTTCTTCTCGCAGTTCCCCGATAAACCCGGTGGTATGGGGTTCTTTGACCCCTCGTCAGAGGGGGGGTACTGTTAGGGTCTCCTGCCCTGTGCTGCCACGTCGTCATGGCAACCGGGAGACAAGTGCTAGTGGAGTAACCTGAGCGCAGCTGATACTCCGGTTCGGGTCTTTTGCTGTGCAGTGGTTATAGGCTCTGTGCACGGCAGGGGATCCGGTGCTGGTTTTTGTGCTCACAGTCTGTGAGGTCTGAGTGGGGCGTGGACAGCACCTGCTTTATAAGGCCTCTTTTCAGGGTAAGCAGATGCTGCTGAATCTTTGTTGGTTAGTCAGTTCATGAAAGTTAGCCAGTACTGTGTAGCTTTGTATTTGTTTGTTGCTTACTGCAAATAGGCCTGGGGATTTGGTATTACACTCTGCCAATCCAGACCTAGCAGTAAGACTGGAGTCAGTCGTTTAGCTTGCTGGGGTTCTGTTACTACTCTGTGAACTTAGCAAGTTTGCGGCTGTATTCTAAGACTTGCCTGTCTAATCCTGTCTCACTGTGCTAGGTGTCAGGGGTCAGTTTAGTGGCAGTAAGCTAAAACCTGTGCACTGCAAGTGAGAATTAGGATTGTGGAGATTCTCCTTGTGTCTATCATTCCATCTCTGACCAAGGAGTTTACTGCCACACCCGTTGGTAACCCTTTAGGGTTTTGCTGTTGCCCTTAGCAACAGCATTTCGGGTTCTCTACGTATTAAAACACAACATCTTGCTTTTCCATCTGAGCAGTTCTAATACAAGGGAGATACCCAGTTCCTTAGCCTCTGGGCTTCTCTGTTCACTTTGTGTGTATTTTGTTACCCTATCACCTTCTGTGTACGTTATGTCATATCCCCCAGTTTGTCTGTGAGTCCATCTGTTTTGCATAACAGTTCAAACACCAGTACATTCCTGCAGACACTGGAGTGCATAACAGTTCTGACACCAGTACTTTCCTGCAGGCACTGGTGTGCATAACAAACAGTGGGTAATTGGGCTGATGGTCAGGACGATTTCCCTTCATCCTCAACCAATCCCGATTGGGCGTACACATCCAACGATTTAATGAATGACAAATAATATGTCTTCCGACCTTCATTAATATGCACAGTACTAAATGAAATATCGTCTAGTTGGCCATGCAGCACGGCTGACCACAAGATGTCACAAGCAACCCACAGGAGCGCGCAATTGAGAGTACACAGCTGAAAATATGCACGATTTGTCGTACTGATATGGCAAATTGTGCCGATATCGGCCTTATGTATAGCCACCCTTAAAGTGTTCCCAGTCCGTACAGAATGTGTGGTATTGCGTGAAGACCCAAAAATTAGGTATACAGTATGTTAACTAATTTTATAATCCTGCTGGTTAAATATGAGGTACTGCATGACTATAAAAACTCTACTACTCAGTCTCACTTTGATACTTTGGCGGCTGGCCTGACCAGATGCCTCTATACTTCTGTCAGCTGTAATTATCATGCCTGCTAAAAGTGGACCTCACTGATTCTTGCTAATCTGTGGATGATTAAGGCTTACGCCTACGAACTTTATATTTTGAAAGTTAAACAGTACTTCTTGGTATAGAAAAGGGAGTGGTCTGTTTTTATAAACAATGGCAAGAATACCTGGAATTCCTACCACCAGCATCCCAGGAGAGGAGTATTATTAATTCTTTGAATCTACACATTTGTACTCTTTCAGGAATCTTATATAAAATTATACTCTGGCACCCTGTACAATATGCGACTTGATGTAGCTCATTTTAAGTGTAATATTTTATGAATCCGTCCCTGGGTGTAGCCTGATTAAATGATTATTACAGTGAACATATTTATGTCGAGAGCTAGTGTTACACCCTTTTTGCTCCCATAAGCGCCCCCCCCCCCCATCCTTTTAAAACTGTACTTGTTCCTTTTCTGCTCCATTGATCTGCTCTGTGGTTGTTTTCCTACTAACCAGTTACCTGCTTGTGGACTTTGAGCAATTGTCCATTATGATACAGTTATAAAATACTGAGCATTTATCTAATTACTCTCTTCTCCAATGTCTGTATCACTTTTCTTCTGTCCAGTGTCGGACTGGGGCATGAAGGGCCCACGGGGGATTGCGCAGTGTCGGACTGGGGCATGAAGGGCCCACGGGGGATTGCTGTGGTAGGGGCCCATGCTTGGTAGTGATGAGCGGGTTCGGTTCCTCGGAATCCGAACCCGCCCGAACTTCACCTTTTTTTTACACGGGTCCGAGCGACTCGGATCCTCCCGCCTTGCTCGGTTAACCCGAGCGCGTCCGAAAGTCATCATCCCGCTGTCGGATTCTCGCGAGACTCGGATTCTATATAAGGAGCCGCGCGTCGCCGCCATTTTCACACGTGCATTGAGATTGATAGGGAGAGGACGTGGCTGGCGTCCTCTCCGTTATAGTAGAACTATAGTAGAACTTAGTTAGTTATAAATTGTGGGGAGGATTGGGGACGGGGAGCAGCTGTTAGGGAGTGCAGGGTTTTGAGTTTAATTAATCCGTTGTTTCTCTGCCTGAAAAAAAACGCTCCACCAGATCTGTGCTCACTCAGTGTGCTGCACTGCTGCATGATATATCTGTGCTGAGTGCACTGCTCACACTGCCTAATTGTGGGGACTGGGGAGCAGTTATAGCAGGAGTACAGTGCACAGTTTTGCTGACAGTGACCACCAGTCCAGTATACGTTTGTCTGCCTGAAAAACACTGTGGTGTTTTTTTTTTTTTCTTTCTTCATGCTAGTTTGTTTAGCAGTCTGCTGACAGTGTCCACCAGGTCCGTTATACAGTATATTATATATATAATTAAGCACTTAGCAGCAGTACGGTAGGCCACGGCTGTACCTACCTCTGTGTCGACTCGTCACTCGTCGTCCATAAGTATAAGTAATACTATCCATCCATCTACATTATACCTGTGGTGTTTTTTTTTCTTTCTTCATACTAGTTTAGCAGTCTGCTGACACTGTCCACCAGGTCCGTTATACAGTATATTATATTTATATATAAGCACTAAGCAGCAGTACGGTAGGCCACGGCTGAACCTACCTCTGTGTCGACTCGTCACTCGTCGTCCATAAGTATAAGTAATACTATCCATCTACATTGTATACCTGTGGTGTTTTTTTTTCTTTCTTCATACTAGTTTAGCAGTCTGCTGACACTGTCCACCAGGTCCGTTATACAGTATATTATATTTATATATAAGCACTAAGCAGCAGTACGGTAGGCCACGGCTGTACCTACCTCTGTGTCGACTCGTCACTCGTCGTCCATAAGTATAAGTAATACTATCCATCCATCTACATTGTATACCTGTGGTGTGTTTTTTTCTTTCTTCATACTAGTTTAGCAGTCTGCTGACACTGTCCACCAGGTCCGTTATACAGTATATTATATTTATATATAAGCACTAAGCATCAGTACGGTAGGCCACGGCTGTATCTACCTCTGTGTCGACTCGTCACTCGTCGTCCATAAGTATAAGTAATACTATCCACCCATCTACATTGTATACCTGTGGTGGCTTTTACTTGTGCGCAAAATATGGAGAACAAAAATGTGGAGGTTAAAAAAATAGGGAAAGATCAAGATCCACTTCCACCTCGTGCTGAAGCTGCTGCCACTAGTCATGGCCGAGACGATGAAATGCCATCAACGTCGTCTGCCAAGGCCGATGCCCAATGTCATAGTACAGAGCATGTAAAATCCAAAACACAAAAGATCAGTAAAAAAATTACCCAAAAATCAAAATTAAAAGCGTCTGAGGAGAAGCGTAAACTTGCCAATATGCCATTTACGACACGGAGTGGCAAGGAACGGCTGAGGCCCTGGCCTATGTTCATGGCTAGTGGTTCAGCTTCACATGAGGATGGAAGCACTCATCCTCTCGCTAGAAAAAAGAAAAGACTTGCGGCAAAAGCACAGCAAAGAACTGTGCGTTCTTCGAAATCACAAATCCCAAAGGAGAGTCCAATTGTGTCGGTGGCGATGCCTGACCTTCCCAACACTGGACGGGAAGAGCTTGCGCCTTCCACCATTTGCACGCCCCCTGCAAGTGTTGAAAGGAGCACCCGCAGTCCAGTTCCTGATAGTGAAATTGAAGATGTCAGTGTTGAAGTACACCAGGATGAGGATATGGGTGTTGCTTGGGCTGGGGAGGAAATTGACAAGGAGGATTCTGATGGTGAGGTGGTTTGTTTAAGTCAGGCACCCGGGGAGACACCTGTTGTCCGTGGGAGGAATATGGCCATTGACATGCCTGGTGAAAATACCAAAAAAATCAGCACTTAAGTGTGGAAGTATTTCAACAGAAATGCGGACAACAGGTGTCAAGCCGTGTGTTGCCTTTGTCAAGCTGTAATAAGTAGGGGTAAGGACGTTAACCACCTCGGAACATCCTCCCTTATACGTCACCTGCAGCGCATTCATAATAAGTCAGTGACAAGTTCAAAAACTTTGGGCGACAGCGGAAGCAGTCCACTGACCAGTAAATCCCTTCCTCTTGTAACCAAGCTCGCGCAAACCACACCACCAACTCCCTCAGTGTCAATTTCCTCCTTACCCAGGAAAGCCATTAGTCCTGCAGGCCATGTCACTGGCAAGTCTGACGAGTCCTCTCCTGCCTGGGATTCCTCCGATGCATCCTTGAGTGTAACGCCTACTGCTGCTGGCGCTGCTGTTGTTGCTGCTGGGAGTCGATCGTCATCCCAGAGGGGAAGTCGGAAGACCACTTGTACTACTTCCAGTAAGCAATTGACTGTCCAACAGTCCTTTGCGAGGAAGATGAAATATCACAGCAGTCATCCTGCTGCAAAACAGATAACTGAGGCCTTGACAACTATGTTGGTGTTAGATGTGCGTCCGGTATCCGCCGTTAGTTCACAGGGAACTAGACAATTTATTGAGGCAGTGTGCCCCCGTTACCAAATACCATCTAGGTTCCACTTCTCTAGGCAGGCGATACCGAGAATGTACACGGACGTCAGAAAAAGACTCACCAGTGTCCTAAAAAATGCAGTTGTACCCAGTGTCCACTTAACCACGGACATGTGGACAAGTGGAGCAGGGCAGACTCAGGACTACATGACTGTGACAGCCCACTGGGTAGATGTATTGCCTCCCGCTGCAAGAACAGCAGCGGCGGCACCAGTAGCAGGATCTCGCAAACGCCAACTCGTTCCTAGGCAGGCTACGCTTTGTATCACCGCTTTCCAGAATACGCACACAGCTGAAAACCTCTTACGGCAACTGAGGAAGATCATCGCAGAATGGCTTACCCCAATTGGACTCTCCTGGGGATTTGTGGCATCGGACAACGCCAGCAATATTGTGCGCGCATTAAATCTGGGCAAATTCCAGCACATCCCATGTTTTGCACTTACCTTGAATTTGGTGGTGCAGAATTATTTAAAAAACGAAAGAGGCGTGCAAGAGATGCTGTCGGTGGCCCGAAGAATTGTGGGCCACTTTCGGCGTGCAGGCACCGCGTACAGAAGACTGGAGCACCACCAAAAAAACCTGAACCTGCCCTGCCATCATCTGAAGCAAGAGGTGGTAACGAGGTGGAATTCAACCCTCTATATGCTTCAGAGGATGGAGGAGCAGCAAAAGGCCATTCAAGCCTATACATCTGCCCACGATATAGGCAAAGGAGGGGGAATGCACCTGACTCAAGCGCAGTGGAGAATGATTTCAACGTTGTGCAAGGTTCTGCTGCCCTTTGAACTTGCCACACGTGAAGTCAGTTCAGACACTGCCAGCCTGAGTCAGGTCATTCCCCTCATCAGGCTTTTGCAGAAGAAGCTGGAGGCATTGAAGGAGGAGCTAAAACAGAGCGATTCCGCTAGGCATGTGGGACTTGTGGATGGAGCCCTTCATTCGCTTAACCAGGATTCACGTGTGGTCAATCTGTTGAAATCAGAGCACTACATTTTGGCCACCGTGCTCGATCCTAGATTTAAAACCTACGTTGGATCTCTCTGCAGGGGTTCAAAGAACTGCTGGTGAGAAAATTGTCAAGTCAAGCGGAACGCGACCTGTCAACATCTCCTCCTTCACATTCTCCCGCAACTGGGGGTGCGAGGAAAAGGCTACGAATTCCGAGCCCACCCGCTGGCGGTGATGCTGGGCAGTCTGTGCGACTGCTGATGCTGACATCTGGTCCGGACTGAAGGACCTGCCAACGATTACTGACATGTCGTCTACTGTCACTGCATATGATTCTCTCACCATTGAAAGAATGGTGGAGGATTATATGAGTGACCGCATCCAAGTAGGCACGTCAGACAGTCCGTACGTATACTGGCAGGGAAAAGAGTCAATTTGGAGGCCCTTGCACAAACTGGCTTTATTCTACCTAAATTGCCCTCCCTCCAGTGTGTACTCCGAAAGAGTGTTTAGTGCCGCCGCTCACCTTGTCAGCAATCGGCGTACGAGGTTACTTCCAGAAAATGTGGAGAAGATGATGTTCATTAAAATGAATTATAATCAATTACTCCATGGAGACATTCACCAGCAGCAATTGCCTCCAGAAAGTACACGGGGATCTGAGATGGTGGATTCCAGTGGGGACGAATTAATAATCTGTGAGGAGGGGGATGTACACAGTGAAAGGGGTGATGAATCGGACGATGATGATGAGGTGGACATCTTGCCTATGTAGAGCCAGTTTGTGCAAGGAGAGATTGCTTCTTTTTTGGTGGGGGCCCAAACCAACCAGTCATTTCAGTCACAGTCGTGTGGCAGACCCTGTCGCTGAAATGATGGGTTGGTTAAAGTGTGCATGTCCTGTTTATACAACATAAGGGTGGGTGGGAGGGCCCAAGGACAATTCCATCTTGCACCTCTTTTCTCTTTTTTTCTTCTTTGCGTCATGTGCTGTTTGGGGAGTATTTTTTGGAAGGGCCATCCTGCCTGACACTGCAGTGCCACTACTAGATGGGCCAGGTGTTTGTGTCGGCCACTAGGGTCGCTTAGCTTACTCACACAGCTACCTCATTGCGCCTCTTTTTTTCTTTGCGTCATGTGCTTTTTGGGGAGAATTTTTTGGAAGGGCCATCCTGCCTGACACTGCAGTGCCACTCCTAGATGGGCCAGGTGTTTGTGTCGGCCACTAGGGTCGCTTAGCTTACTCACACAGCTACCTCATTGCGCCTCTTTTTTTTTCTTTGCGTCATGTGCTGTTTGGGGAGTATTTTTTGGAAGGGCCATCCTGCCTGACACTGCAGTGCCACTCCTAGATGGGCCAGGTGTTTGTGTCGGCCACTAGGGTCGCTTAGCTTACTCACACAGCTACCTCATTGCGCCTCTTTTCTTCTTTGCGTCATGTGCTGTTTGGGGAGTATTTTTTGGAAGGGCCATCCTGCGTGACACTGCAGTGCCACTCCTAGATGGGCCAGGTGTTTGTGTCGACCACTAGGGTCGCTTAGCTTACTCACACAGCTACCTCATTGCGCCTCTTTTTTTCTTTGCGTCATGTGCTGTTTGGGGAGTATTTTCTGGAAGGGACATCCTGCCTGACACTGCAGTGCCACTCCTAGATGGGCCAGGTGTTTGTGTCGGCCACTAGGGTCGCTTAGCTTACTCACACAGCTAACTCATTGCGCCTCTTTTTTTCTTTACGTCATGTGCTGTTTGGGGAGTATTTTTTGGAAGGGCCATCCTGCCTGACACTGCAGTGCCACTCCTAGATGGGCCAGGTGTTTGTGTCGGCCACTTGGGTCGCTTAGCTTAGCCATACAGCGACCTCGGTGCAAATTTTAGGACTAAAAATAATATTGTGAGGTGTGAGGTGTTCAGAATAGACTGAAAATGAGTGAAAATTATGGTTATTGAGGTTAATAATACTATGGGATCAAAATGACCCCCAAATTCTATGATTTAAGCTGTTTTTTAGGGTTTTTTGAAAAAAACACCCGAATCCAAAACACACCCGAATCCGCCAAAAAAAATTCGGTGAGGTTTTGCCAAAACGCGTTCGAACCCAAAACACGGCCACGGAACCGAACCCAAAACCAAAACACAAAACCCGAAAAATTTCAAGTGCACATCCCTATTGCTTGGAGACTTGGCTAACCACTGGTGAGTGCATAGTCTGGACCCCTAGATAAATATATATACTATATTTAGTAAATACTGCTAGTGCATGCATAATAATGTACCAGATTAATAATAGGAATGCACTGTGGAAAATACACCACAGTTCTGTGCATATGCATAATGTATAATTCAAAAGCATAGTTTGGAACATGATCCCTTGAGGTGGTGGGCCCGCCGGGGGTTCCCCCTGTAACCCTGAGGCCAGTTCTACCCTGCTTCTGTCCAATAAATTTGTTTAACCCCCCCCCCCCCCCCCCCCCAAAAAAAAAGAGTTCCCAGTCCTACCCCAACCACGCGTGCTGGGTTCGATATGCCGGCAGTCAAAATACCGTCCGCGGCATCCCGATGGTTAGAATGCCGGCATTTCCGAGCAGTGTTGAATCCCAACCAAACTACACAGCAGCAAGACCCTCATCATGTATTTCCAACCCTGTTCACAGACTACTGTATATATTGTGAAATACAAATACAGTGTGGAATGACATTTGAATGGTAAAATAGAAGTAGAAATGTAAGAATCCCCCGCCGGAACTTCCCACCTCTGCAAAACAGCTTTTTCTCTGACGTCCTAGTGGATGCTGGGAACTCCGTAAGGACCATGGGGAATAGACGGGCTCCGCAGGAGACTGGGCACTCTAAAGAAAGATTAGGTACTATCTGGTGTGCACTGGCTCCTCCCTCTATGCCCCTCCTCCAGACCTCAGTTAGAATCTGTGCCCGGCCAGAGCTGGGTGCTCCTAGTGGGCTCTCCTGAGCCTGCTAGTAAAAGAAAGTATTTGTTAGGTTTTTTATTTTCAGTGAGCTTCTGCTGGCAACAGACTCACTGCTACGAGGGACTGAGGGGAGAGAAGCAAACCTACCTGCCTGCAGCTAGGTTGTGCTTCTTAGGCTACTGGACACCATTAGCTCCAGAGGGTTCGAACACAGGCACCTGTCCTTGATCGTCCGTTCCCGGAGCCGCACCGCCGTCCCCCTCGCAGAGCCAGAAGAACATAAGCTTGAAGAAGAAATCGGCGGCTGAAGACTCCTGTCTTCATTTAAGGTAGCGCACAGCACCGCAGCTGTGCGCCATTGCTCCCAGCACACTTTCACACTCCGGTCACTGTAGGGTGCAGGGCGCTGGGGGGGGGGCGCCCTGGGCAGCAATTGAAGTGCCTTTTTGGCATAAAATACATATATACAGTCAGGCACTGTATATATGTAAAACCCCCCGCCATTTTTTCACACAGAAAGCGGGACAGAAGCCCGCCGCTGAGGGGGCGGGGCCTTCTTCCTCAGCACACCAGCGCCATTTTCTCTTCACAGTTCCGCTGGAAAGAAGCTCCCCAGGCTCTCCCCTGCAGTATCCAGATACACAAAGGGGGAAAAGAGGGGGGGGGGGGGGGCACATAAATTTAGGCGCAAATTTGTATATACAGCAGCTACTGGGTAAACAGTGACTTGTAGTGTAATCCCTGGGTTATATAGCGCTGGGGTGTGTGCTGGCATACTCTCTCTCTGTCTCTCCAAAGGGCCTTGTGGGGGAACTGTCTTCAAATAGAGCATCCCCTGTGTGTGTGGTGTGTCATTACGCGTGTGTCGACATGTCTGAGGTAAAAGGCTCCCCTAAGGAGGAGATAGAGAAAATGTGTGTGAGAGGGTGTCTCCGTCGACAACGCAGACACCTGTTTGGATATGTGTAAGTGCTAAGGTGAATTTATTGCACAAAAGATTAGAGAACAGACAGGAAATCTACCTATGCCTGTCCCTATGTCACAGAGACCTTCAGAGTCTCACAATGTTCACTATCCAAAATAATAAACACTGATATCGACACGGAGTTTGACTCCAGTGTCGACTACGATAATGCAAAGTTACAGCTAACATGGCTGAAAGGTATTCAATATATGATTATTGTAATAAAAGATTATGTGCATATCACTGATGACTCATGTGTCCCTGACACAAGGGTACACATGTTAAGGGGAAGAAAGCTGAGGTAAATTTCCCTCCTCTCATGAGGAAAAAGAGCGGGAATCTCCAGACAAGAAACTGTAGCTTCCCACAAGAAATTCTCAGGCAGTATCCTTTCCCCACTAGGGCCAGGATGTGATGGGAATCTTCCCCTAGGGTGTCACGTTTGCCCAGACGGTAGCACTAGCTGTTCTCAGGGATCCTGCAGATAGCGTGCACATTCTAGTACACTACTCAGACCGGCAATTGTGTTGGCATGGGTTTATAGCGCTGTGGCAGCGTGGACAGGTCCCTTATCAGCAGAGATTGAGACCCTAGTATGCATATAGATATATATATATGTATATGTATATATATAGATATATATATATATTGAAGATGCTGTCTTAAGAAATAGATAGATAGATAGATAGATAGATAGATAGATAGATAGATAGATAGATAGATAGATAGATAGATATAAAACATGCATATGGAAGGCTGAGGATTGTGTGGAGAAGGGTTCTCGGACCTGGTCTCCGCAGCTTTAGCTGGTAAATTCTAATATTTTGCCTTATATTCCTGCACAGCCTAGGAAAGCACGACATTATCAAATGCAGCCTTTCGAATAAAGAAACAAGAAAGTCCGAGGTGCGTCCTTTCTTGCCAGAGGCGGCGGCAGAGGAAAGAAGCTGCACAACACAGCTAGTTCCCAGGAACAGAAGTCCTCCCCGGTCTCTAGAAAAATCCACCGCATGTCGCTGGGGCTCCACAGGCGGAGCTAGGCCCGGTGGGGGCACGCCTTCGTAAGTTCAGCCACAACTGGGTTCACTCCCTGTTAGATCCCTGGGCAATAGATATTGTGTATCAGGGATATAAGCTGGACTTTGAGAAGATGCCCCCTCACCGACGGCCCTGCCGGCTTCCCCCCACGAGAGGAAAACAGTGTTAACTGCAATTCACAAATTGTATCTTCACCAGGCGGTGGTCAAGGCTCCCCTCCTTCAACAAGGAGGGGGTTATTATTCGACCATGTTGTAGTCCCGTAACCTGACGGTTCGGTCGGACCCATATTGAATTTAAAATCCCTGAACATATACCTGAAAAGGTTCAAGTTCAAGTTTGAATCGCTAAGAGCGGTTATTGCAAGCCTGAAAGGTGACTCGAGACATAAAGGATGCATACCTTCATATCCACCTCATCAGGCGTACCTCAGAATTACGGTACGGGATTGTCATTACCAATTTCAGAGGTTGCCGTTTGGTCTCTCCACGGCCTTGAGAATGTTCACCAAGGTAATGGCGGAAATGATGGTGCTCCTGCGGAAGCAAGGTGTCACTATTATCACGTACTTGGACGATCTCCTCATAAAAGCGAGATCAAGAGAGCAGTTGCTGAACAGCGTATCACTTTCTCTGGAAGTGTAACGGCAACACGGCTGGATTCTATATATTCCAAAGTCGCAATTGGTTCTTACAACTCATCTGCCTCTCCTAGGCATGATCCTAGATACAGACCAGATAGAGAGAGCTCAGGAGCTCGGGACACTGGTCAGGAATCTATTAAAACCAAAACAGGGGTCAGTGCATCACTGCACTCGAGTCCTGGGAAGGAGGGTGGCCTCATATGAGGCCATTCCCTTCGGCAGGTTCCATACGAGGACCTTCCAATGGGACTTACTGGACAAGTGGTCCGGATCACATCTTCAGATGCATCGGTTAATCACCCTATCCCCCAGGGCCAGGGTGTCTCTCCTGTGGTGGCGGCAGAGTGCTCACCTTCTCGAAGGTCGCAGATTCGGCATTCAGGACTGGGTCCTGGTGACCACGGATGCAAGCCTCCGAGGGTGGGGGGCAGTCACACAGGGAAGACATTTCCAAGGGCTGTGGTCAAGTCAGGTGACTTGCCTTCACATCAATTAAGGGCCATATACAACGCCCTAAGTCAAGCGGAGATCCTGCTTCGCGACCAACCGGTTCTGATCCAGTCGGACCGCAGTGGCTCATGTAAACCGCCAAGACGGCACAAGGAGCAGGGTGGCGATGGTAGAAGCCACCAGAATTCTTCGCTGGGCGGAGAATCACGTAAGCGCACTGTCAGCAGTGTTCATTCCGGGAGTGGAGCGGACTTCCTCAGCAGGAACGACCTCCACCCGGGAGAGTGGGGACTTCATCAGGAAATCTTCACTCAGATTGCAAATTGGTGGGAACTGCCACAGGTGGACATGTAACACCGTGGGTGTTCCAGTCGGTCTATGTTTTTCCTCCTCTTCCTCTCATACCAAAGGTGCTGAGAATTGTAAGAAAAAGAGGAGAGAGAACAATATTCATTGCTCCGGATTGGCCAAGAAGGACTTGGTACCCGGAACTGCAAGAAATGCTCACAGAGGACCCATGGCCTCTGCCTCTCAGACAGGACCTGTTGCAACAGGGGCCCTGTCTGTTCCAAGACTTACCGCGGCTGTGTTTGACGGCATGGCGGTTGAACGCCGGATCCTAGTGGAAAAAGGCATTCCGGATGCAGTTATTCCTATGCTGATAAAGGCTAGGAAGGGCGTGACAGCGAAGCATTATCACCGTATATGGCGAAAATATGTTGCTTGCTGTGAGGCCAGGAAGGCCCCTACAGAGGAATTCCAGCTGGGTCGATTCCTGCACTTCCTACAGTCAGGAGTGACTATGGGCCTAAAAGTAGGGTCCATAAAGGTCCAGATTTCGGCCCTATCCATTTTCTTTCAAAAAGAACTGGCTTCACTGCCTGAGGTTCAGACGTTTGTTAAGGGAGTGCTGCATATTCAGCCCCTTTTGTGCCACCAGTGGCGCCTTGGAATCTTAACGTGGTGTTGAGTTTCCTGAAATCCCACGGGTTTGAGCCACTGAAGACCGTGGAGCTCAAGTATCTCACGTGGAAAGTGGTCATGCTGTTGGCCTTAGCCTCGGCTAGGCGTGTGTCAGAATTGGCGGCTTTGTCAGATAAAAGCCCCTACCTGGTTTTCCATATGGACAGGGCAGAATTGCGGACTCGTCCGAAATTCCTGCATAAGGTGGTATCATCTTTTCATTTGAACCAACCTATTGTGGTGCCTGCAGCTACTCGTGACTTGGAGGACTCCAAGTGGCTGGACGTAGTCCGGGCTTTGAAGATTTATGTATCCAGAACGGCTGGAGTCAGGGAAACTGACTCGCTGTTTATCCTGTGTGCATCAAACAAGCTGGGTGCTCCGGCTTCAAAGCAAACTATTGCCAGCTGGATCTGTAACACGATTCAGCAGGATCATTATGCGGCTGGGTTGCCGCATCCAAAATCAGTAAAAGCCCATTCCACAAGGAAGGTGGGTTCTTCTTGGTCGGCTGCCTGAGGGGTCTCGGCATTACAGCTTTGCCGAGCTGCTACTTGGTCGGGTTCAAACACTTTTGCAAAATTCTACAAGTTTGATACCCTGGCTGAGGAGGACCTTTGGGTTTGCCCATGCGGTGCTGCAGAGTCATCCGCACTCTCCCGCCCGTTTGGGAAGCTTTGGTATAATCCCCATGGTCCTTACGGAGTTCCCAGCATCCACTAGGACGTCAGAGAAAATAAGAATTTACTCACCGGTAATTCTATTTCTCGTAGTCCGTAGTGGATGCTGGGCGCCCGTCCCAAGTGCGGACTTTCTACAATACATGTATATAGTTATTGCTTAATAATAAGAATTTACTTACCGATAATTCTATTTCTCATAGTCCGTAGTGGATGCTGGGGACTCCGTCAGGACCATGGGGAATAGCGGGCTCCGCAGGAGACAGGGCACATCTAAAAAAGCTTTTAGGTCACATGGTGCGTACTGGCTCCTCCCCCTATGACCCTCCTCCAAGCCTCAGTTAGGTACTGTGCCCGGACGAGCGTACACAATAAGGAAGGATCTTGAATCCCGGGTAAGACTCATACCAGCCACACCAATCACACCGTACAACTTGTGATCTGAACCCAGTTAACAGTATGATAACAAAACGAAGTAGCCTCTGAAAAGATGGCTCACAACAACAGTAATAACCCGATTTTGTAACAATAACTATGTACAAGCATTGCAGACAATCCGCACTTGGGATGGGCGCCCAGCATCCACTACGGACTATGAGAAATAGAATTATCGGTAAGTAAATTCTTATTTTCTCTAACGTCCTAGTGGATGCTGGGGACTCCGTCAGGACCATGGGGATTATACCAAAGCTCCCAAACGGGCGGGAGAGTGCGGATGACTCTGCAGCACCGAATGAGAAAACTCCAGGTCCTCTGTAGCCAGAGTATCAAATTTGTAAAATTTTACAAACGTGTTCTCCCCTGACCACGTAGCTGCTCAGCAAAGTTGTAATGCCGAGACCCCTCGGGCAGCCGCCCAAGATGAGCCCACCTTCCTTGTGGAGTGGGCCTTTACAGATTTAGGCTGTGGCACGCCTGCCACAGAATGTGCAAGTTGGATTGTGCTACAGATCCAACGTGCAATCGTCTGTTTAGACGCAGGAGCACCCATCTTGTTGGGTGCATACAATGTAAACAACGAGTCAGTTTTTCTGACTCCAGCTGTCCTTGAAATATATATTTTTAATGCTCTGACAACGTCCAGTAACTTGGAGTCCTCCAAGTCGCTAGTAGCCGCAGGCACCACAATAGGCTGGTTTAAGTGAAATGCCGAAACCACCTTAGGGAGAAATTGAGGACGTGTCCTCAATTCTGCCCTGTCCGAATGGAATATCAGATATGGGCTCTTGTATGACAAAGCTGCCAACTCTGAAACTCTCCTGGCAGAAGCCAGGGCCAACAGCATGGTTACCTTCCATGTAAGGTATTTTAATTCTACCGATTTTAACGGCTCAAACCAATGAGATTTGAGAAAATTTAGAACCACGTTCAAATCCCACGGTGCCACTGGAGGCACTATTGGGGGTTGTATATGTAGTACACCTTTGACAAAAGTTTGTACTTCAGGCACTGACGCCAATTCCTTCTGGAAGAAAATTGATAAGGCCGAAATTTGAACTTTAATGGACCCCAATTTTAGGCCCATAGACAATCCTGCTTGCAGGAAATGTAAGAATCGACCCAATTGAAATTCTTCCGTTGGAGCCTTCTTGGCCTCACACCACGCGACATATTTTCGCCAAATGCGGTGATAATGTTGTACAGTCACTTCCTTTCTAGCCTTAATCAAGGTAGGAATAACTTCCTCTGGAATGCCCTTTTCTTTTAGAATCCAGCGTTCAACCGCCATGCCGTCAAACGCAGACGCGGTAAGTCTTGGAACATACAAGGTCCCTGCTGAAGCAGATCCCTTCTTAGAGGTAGAGGCCACGGATCCTCCGTGAGCATCTCTTGAAGTTCCGGATACCAAGTTCTTCTTGGCCAGTCCGGAGCCACCAGTATCGTTCTTACTCCTCTTTTCCGTATAATTCTCAGTACCTTTGGTATGAGAGGCAGAGGAGGGAACACATACACTGACTGGTACACCCACGGTGTTACCAGAGCGTCCACAGCTATTGCCTGAGGGTCTCTTGACCTGGCGCAATACCTGTCCAATTTTTTGTTGAGGCGAGACGCCATCATGTCCACCTTTGGTTTTTCCCAACGGTTCACAATCATGTGGAAAACTTCTGGATGAAGTCCCCACTCTCCCGGGTGAAGGTCGTGTCTGCTGAGGAAATCTGCTTCCCAGTTGTCCACTCCCGGGATGAACACTGCTGACAGTGCTATGACATGATTCTCCGCCCAGCGCAGAATCCTTGCAGCTTCTGCCATTGCACTCCTGCTTCTCGTGCCGCCTTGTCGGTTTACGTGGGCGACTGCCGTGATGTTGTCGGACTGGATCAACACCGGCTGACCCTGAAGCAGCGGTTTTGCCAGACTTAGAGCATTGTAGATCGCTCTTAGCTCCAGTATATTTATGTGAAGAGACGTCTCCAGGTTTGACCACACGCCCTGGAAGTTTCTTCCCTTTGTGACTGCTCCCCAACCTCGTAGGCTGGCATCCGTAGTCACCAGGACCCAGTCCTGTATGCCGAATCTGCGGCCCACTAACAGATGGGCAGTCTGCAACCACCACAGGAGAGACAACCTTGTTCTCGGTGACAGTGTTATCCGCTGATGCATGTGCAGATGCGATCCGGACCATTTGTCCAGCAGATCCCACTGAAATGTCCGTGCATGGAATCTGCCGAATGGAATCGCTTCGTACGAAGCCACCATCTTTCCCAGGACTCTTGTGCATTGATGTACTGACACAGTTCCTGGTTTTAGGAGGTTCCTGACAAGTTCGGATAACTCCCTTGCTTTCTCCTCCGGGAGAAACACCTTTTTCTGAACCGTGTCCAGAATCATTCCTAGGAACAGCAGACGAGTTGTCGGGGACAATTGAGATTTTGGAAGATTTAGAATCCACCCGTGTTGCTGAAGCACTACCTGGGTTAGTGCTACACCGACTTCCAGCTGTTCTCTGGACTTTGCCCTTATCAGGAGATCGTCCAAGTAAGGGATAATTAATACGCCTTTTCTTCGTAGAAGAACCATCATTTCGGTCATTACCTTGGTAAAGACCCGAGGGGCCGTGGACAAACCAAACGGCAGCGTTTGAAACTGATAATGACAGTCTTGTATCACGAACCTGAGATACCCTTGGTGTGAGGGGTAAATTGGGACATGCAGATAAGCATCTTTTATGTCCAGGGACACCATGAAGTCCCCTTCTTCCAGATTCGCTATCACTGCTCTGAGTGACTCCATCTTGAACTTGAATTTCTGTATGTACAGGTTCAAGGATTTCAGGTTTAGAATAGGTCTTACCGAACCGTCCGGCTTCGGTACCACAAATAGTGTGGAATAATACCCCTTTCCCTGTTGTAGGAGGGGTACCTTGACTATCACCTGCTGAGAATACAGCTTGTGAATGGCTTCCAAAACCGACGTCCTTTCTGAGGGAGACGTTGGTAAAGCAGACTTTAGGAACCGGCGAGGGGGAAACCTTTCGAACTCCAGCATGTAACCCTGAGATATTATCTGCAGGACCCACGGGTCCACTTGTGAGTGAGCCCATTGATTGCTGAAAATCTTGAGTCGACCCCCCACCGTTCCTGGGTCCGCTTGTAAAGCCCCAGCGTCATGCTGATGGCTTTGTAGAAGCCGGGGCGGGCTTCTGTTCCTGGGCAGGGGCTGCGTGCTGCCCTTTCTTACCCTTTCCTCTGCCTCTCGGCAGATAAGACTGTCCTTTTGGTCGCTTTTTATAGGAGCGAAAGGACTGCGGCTGAAAAGACGGTGTCCTTTTCTGTTGTGAAGGGGTCTGAGGTAAAAAGGTGGACTTGCCGGCAGTTGCCGTGGTCACCAGGTCCGAAAGACCGACCCCAAACAAATCCTCTCCTTTATATGGCAATACTTCCATATGCCTCTTGGAATCCGCATCACCTGACCACTGTCGCGTCCATAAACTTCTTCTGGCAGATATGGACATCGCGCTTACTCTTGATGCTAGAGTACAAACATCCCTCTGAGCATCTCGCATATAAAGAAAAGCATCCTTTAATTGCTCTAGAGTCAATAAAATACTGTCCCTATCCAGGGTCTCAATATTTTCAGTCAGAGAATCCAACCACACTACCCCAGCACTGCACATCCAGGCTGAGGCTATTGCCGGTCGCAGTATAACACCAGTATGTGTGTATATACTCTTCAGTGTAGTTTCCAGCCTCCTATCTGCTGGATCCTTGAGGGCGGCCGTATCAGGAGACGGCAACGCCACTTGCTTTGATAAACGTGTGAGCGCCTTATCCACCTTAGGGGGTGTTTCCCAGCGCGCCCTAACCTCTGGTGGGAAAGGGTATAATGCCAACAACTTCTTTGAAATTAGCAATTTTCTATCGGGGGTAACCCACGCTTCATCACACACATCATTCAATTCCTCTGATTCTGGTAAAAATACAGGTAGTTTTTTCACCCCCCACATAATACCCCTTTTTGAGGTACCAGCAGTATCAGAGATCTGTAACGCCTCCTTCATTGCCGTGATCATATAACGTGTGGCCCTATTGGAAAATACGTTTGTTTCTTCACCGTCGACACTAGATTCATCTGTGTCGGTACCCGTGTCGACTGACTGAGGTAAAGGACGTTTTACAGCCCCTGACGGTGTCTGAGACGCCTGAACCGGTACTAACTGGTTTGCCGGGCGTCTCATTTCATCAACTGACTTTTGTAGTGTGCTGACATTATCACGTAATTCCATAACTAAAGCCATCCATTCCGGTGTCGACTCCCTAGGGGGTGACATTACCATCATCGGCAATTGCTCTGCCTCCACACCAACATCGTCCTCATACATGTCGACACACCCGTACCGACACACAGCAGCCGCACAGGGAATGCTCTAATCGAAGACAGGACCCCTTAGCCCTTTGGGGAGACAGAGGGAGAGTTTGCCAGCACACACCAAAAGCGCTATAAATGTATATAAACAACCCTAGAAGGTGTTGTTTACTATATATGCGCTCTTAATATATAAATATCGCCAATTTATGCCCCCCTTCTCTTTGTTACCCTGTTTCTGTAGTGCAGTGCAGGGGAGAGTCCTGGGAGCCTTCCTCACCAGCGGAGCTGAGCAGGAAAATGGCGCTGAGTGCTGAGGAGAATAAGCTCCGCCCCTTTTTCGGCGGGATTTTTCTCCCGGTTTTTAAGAAACTGGCCTGGGTCAAAATACATACATATAGCCTTAATGGGTATATGTGATGTATTTCTTTTGCCACTAAAGGTAATTATATTGCTGCCCAGGGCGCCCCCAGCAACGCCCTGCACCCTCCGTGACTGAGTCAGTGAGCCGTGTGACAACAATGGCGCACAGCTGCAGTGCTGTGCGCTACCTTCATGAAGACTGTGGAGTCTTCTGCCGCCTGTTTTCCGGACCTCCGTTCTGCCGTCTCTTCAGCGTCTGTAAGGGGGATCGGCGGCGCGGCTCCGGGACGAACCCCAGGCTGACCTGTGTTCCGACTCCCTCTGGAGCTAAGTGTCCAGTAGCCTAAGACTCCAATCCATCCTGCACGCAGGTGAGTTGGAAATCTCTCCCCTAAGTCCCTCGATGCAGTGATCCTGTTGCCAGCAGGAATCACTGAGATTGAAACCTAAAAAAAAACTTTTCTAAACAGCTCTTTAAGAGAGCCACCTAGATTGCACCCTCTCGGACGGGCACAAAAACCTAACTGAGGCTTGGAGGAGGGTCATAGGGGGAGGAGCCAGTACGCACCATGTGACCTAAAAGCTTTTTTAGATGTGCCCTGTCTCCTGCGGAGCCCGCTATTCCCCATGGTCCTGACGGAGTCCCCAGCATCCACTAGGACGTTAGAGAAAAAGGGTTATTGTTATGTGGCATCCTTTTGAGTGATGCTCATGCTGTTGTTGTTCATACTGTCAACTGGGTAAGGTTAGCACAAGTTTTACGGTGTGATTGGTGTGGCTGGTATGAGTCTTACCCTGGATTCCGAATCCTTTTCTTGTAATGTCAGCTCTTCCGGGCACAGTTTCTTTAACTGAGGTCTGGAGGAGGGGCATAGAGGGAGGAGCCAGTGCACACCAGATAGTACCTAATCTTTCTTTAGAGTGCCCAGTCTCCTGCGGAGCCCGTCTATTCCCCATGGTCCTTACGGAGTTCCCAGCATCCACTACGGACTACGAGAAATAGAATTATCGGTGAGTAAATTCTTATTTTTTCCGTCAAAAAATGCGATTTTAGCTAACGTTTTAAGGAACATTCGCACATCTGTTTGCAGATATATGCATTACTGTAATAAAACAGCAGATGTCATTAGCACAATATTAAGTCTAAAGTCTGTAACTGTGGCAACTGATATGCAAATTAATTACTGACACAATAAGGGCCTTAAGGAGGCCTTCCATTAAAAAGCATATACAAAATCAATACTTAATTAACTATGAGTACAATGCTAATTACCATTTTTACCTCTTATGCATGTTGTGTGTCCCTGTACCTGTTTGATGCAATGCTTAGCCACTACTGCTCCAGGCCAATGTTCTCCTTTTAAGATTATGGGGTAAATTTACATTGTGTTCTGCTTTTAATATCATACCCAATTTACATTTCCACGCTAAACATGCCTGGAAGCGGCAGCTTACAAAGGCAGATGCTTAATAAATGTACTCCTATGTTAATCCAGAATTAGGTGTTTTTTTGGGGAAGTGTGGTTAGGTTCTAGCTGTTACTAAATTAGAAAACTGCAAAAACTGTCTTTAGAAATCTATTAGTCTATTTAAATCTCTTGTGTTTAGAACGTTACAACATACAGTAGAAATTGTTTATAGTAAAACATGTAAAAATATATTGCTCGGCTTATACAAATGTTTAATTAGTCACTAAATAACTGACCTCACATTCAGTTGACTGAATTAAATGTTGAGAATCTTCACACAGACCTGCAAAAAAAAAAAACGAGACATATGTATTCTTTAGCGCAGAGCCGGCCCTAACTAATATGATGCGCTAGGCAAGATTTTGGCTGGTGCCCCCTAGCACCACCGCTGGTTCCGCCTCTGACCTTGCACTTCTTTCCCAGCACCATCACCCCTCATCCATAGCAGTCCTTATTTTGGTGTTTGTACCCCCTATATTTTAAATAGGAACAGTTCGCACATTTGGTGCACAGCCCAAAAAGGAGTGTGTTTTTGCTGGCAAGGGGCATGGCCACATAATAGAAACCCCAATTCCAATTACGCCACACAGTACTGCACTTTATTCACATTTGATCATGCGATAGTGTCCATAATTCATATTACATCCCACAGTAGTATCACTTTACCTTATAAACGTTACTCCTCACAGTAGAGCCCCTTATTCACATTACATCACACTGAATTGCTCCTTATTCACATTTCACCACACCCTATTGCTCTTTATTCACATTAGAAGACACAGTAGTGCGCTTTCTATACGCAACGCCACATAGTAGAGCACTTTAAACACATAATGCCACACAGTAATGCCCCTAACACATATGAATGAGACACATTATTAATGTCCTTATAAACATACAGTAATGTGCCTTACACATTATGACAACCTTTATTAATGCCCTTTCACACATAATGTCCCTTACACATACGCCGCACATTATTAATGCCCTTATACACATAATGACACACATAGTGCCCCCTACACATTTGCTGCACGTTATTAGTGCCCCTATACACATAATGACACATATAGTGCCCCCTACACATTTGCTGCACGTTATTAGTGCCCCTATACACATAATGACACATACAGTAGTACCCTGGTACACATATGCCACACATTATTAATGCCCTTATACACATAATGACACACATAGTGCCCCTTACACATATGTTGAACATTATTAATGCATTTGTACATGACACACATAATGCTCCTTACACATATTCCGAACACTACTGCACAACCAACCCACTCACATGCACACAGCACTCACACTGCCACTAACACTGTGACCTCTGCCTCTGCTTGGACACAGATGTGTCCTCATAAATCTTGCCTCGATGTGAACGTCGGGCACATTTTTTTTTATGAAAATGCATCTTATTTGCATTGCTATGTGGCTAGGATGCACAAGCAGCTTCTGCTGATTAAAATGATATGCAGCATGCCTATATACTGTGTGAGACTGTGGCTGTATCTGCATATGAAATGCCACACACAGAATATAGGCATGCCGCATATCATTTTAATCAGGCAGAATCTGCTGATGCCCCTAGGCATATCAAATGCCCTAGGCAATTGCCTAGTTTGCCTATACCTATGGACGGCTCTGCTTTAGCGAGACGATACACAGACCATAAATATGAAAGGGACAATGAAGTTAGCGGAAAGAGAACCGGAGAATAGTGAAAAACAAAGAGGGTCATTCCGAGTTGTTCGCTCGTTGCCGATTTTCGCTATGCTGCGATTTGTTGCAAATTGCGTATGCGCAAGGCACGCAGGGCTCATGCACTTAGTTGTTTAACACAAAACTTAGCAGTTTTGCTGTGGCTTCTGCGGCGCTTTTCAATCGCACTGCTCTTCGGTAAATGATTGACAGGAAAGGGGCGTTTCTGGGCGGCAACTCAGCATTTTCCCGGCGTTTGCAAAAAACCCAGGCGTGTCAGGGAAAAACGTGGGAGTGTCTGGAGAAAGGGGGGAGTGGCTGGCCGAACGCAGGGTGTGTTTGTGACGTCAAACCAGGAACTAAACGGACTGAGCTGATCACAATCTGTGAGTAGGTAAGGAGCTACTCAGAAACTGCTAAGAATTATTTATTAGCAGTTTTGCTAATCTTTCGTTCGCAATTCTGCTAAGCTAAGATACACTCCCAGAGGGCGGCGGCCTAGCGTGTGCAATGCTGCTAAAAGCAGCTAGCGAGCGAACAACTCGGAATGAGGGCCAAAGTTGGGGAAGAAGATACATCTTTTGGTGGTTGGCTGCATACAAATATACCCATCATATCAATGCAAAGGTCCTTATGTAATATCCTGCGAGCTGCAGACATGGGCATGATTCCAGTGAGATAGCACGTAGATTTAAAGCGGCAATAATTTAGGAGGAAAAAACAGGTTGGCTTTATATTTACAGGCTAATTTATCATAATCACATCTGTGCCTACAACGTTCATGCTATTACATAAGGGCCAGAGGGTTGCCAAAAATGTTAAAACTGGCAAGTTAATACCTGACCGCTGCAAAGGCCTTGTGGCCTAATTCAGACCTGATCGCACCTCTGCAAATTTGCAGAGGTTTGCGATCAGATAGTCACCACACAGACAGAGTGAAATACCGCCCCATGCAAGTCTGCGTATGCCATTCCAAAAGCTTTGCAAACGCCGGTCAGTTGCAAATCCGTTCGCACCTCACTCACCATCTAATGATTTTTCCATTCTGTGCGTAGCCTAGGACCTAGTCGTACAGTGCGAAAGCAACAGTCTGATCGGGCCGGAGCTGACGTCACAAACCCTCCCTGAATACGTTTGGGAACGCCTGCATTTTTTCCAGGCACTCCCAGAAACAGCCGGTTACCACGCCAAAACTCCCACTTCCTGTCAATCAGCCTGTGTTCACCTAGCCATAAAAATAGACGCAGGATTTTTTCACAGTTTAGCCTCGCGTCTGCACATTACGATCCGTACGCATGCACAGTCATTCGATAATCGGCCGCTGTGCAACTTGTCTCTATTATGCCCAGAACCAGAGATATCAGCCTTCCAGCAGCCGGTCCCTGCTCCAGCTCCACACGCCTGGTATGCAGTTTTATATGTTTGATGGTGGATTGCTCTGGCTTCTCAACTCTGATCCCCAAGTCCCCAGAACCTCATGAAAGGTGGAACTCTCTAGTGTTTTATCCAATTAAAAGCTAAGAAATCTATATACAGGAACTAGAGATATCTTCAGTCAAGCAAGTTGCCCTCTGATCCGAAAAAGATGAATATTAAACCCACACCACTATCCACCCCTCCCCTGAATATTAAACACCCCATACCACCCTGGAAGTCATGTACCAAGCCCCCTTCATTCAGCCCAATGCCCCTTCTACAGTTCAGTGTTCTCCCTCCTGCCTATTCTCACACCATATGTGCAGTAAAGGCGTAATTATCATAAATTACTGCTCCATGTGCTACATGTTGAGCGGAAGATAGAACACACCATACTGCCTGCAGGACATCAAAGCTGCCCTCAACATGTACCGCTGGACAGGGCTTAAAGTGGTCCTGGAGAGGTGGGGGAACTCACCTCGCCCGCAACACCGTAGAAGGGGTGTGGCCTCACAAGGAAGGGGTGTGGCCACACAAAGTACCACCAATTCAAAATAATGCTTCACATTTCCCGCCCCACATACTAGTGCCCTTTACACACACAATGTCCACAATAGCAGAGTCCCCCTTTTACACAGTACGGCAGACAGAGCCCCCTTTTACACAGTACGGCAGACAGAGCCCCCTTTTACACAGTACGGCAGACAGAGCCCCCTTTTACACAGTACGGCAGACAGAGCCCCATTTTACACAGTACGGCAGACAGAGCCCCATTTTACACAGTACGGCAGACAGAGACCCATTTTACACAGTACGGCAGACAGAGCCCCATTTTACACAGTACGGCAGACAGAGCCCCATTTTACACAGTACGGCAGACAGAGCCCCATTTTACACAGTACGGCAGACAGAGACCCATTTTACACAGTACGGCAGACAGAGCCCCATTTTACACAGTACGGCAGACAGAGCCCCATTTTACACAGTACGGCAGACAGAGACCCATTTTACACAGTACGGCAGACAGAGCCCCATTTTACACAGTACGGCAGACAGAGCCCCATTTTACACAGTACGGCAGACAGAGACCCATTTTACACAGTACGGCAGGTAGAGCCCCCTCCAAGGGCAAACGCAGGATTTATGAGGGGGTTTTCCAGCTAGATATATACATATATACATACTGGGGGGATGGTGAGGGCATGGGGGGACACATACTGGGGGGCCGGTGAGGGACATGGTAGAACATACTGGGGGGCCGGTGAGGGACATTGGGGGACACATACTGGGGGGGTGAGGGACATGGGGGGACACATACTGGGGGGGTGAGGGACATGGGGGGACACATACTGGGGGGCCGGTGAGGGACATGGGGGGACACATACTGGGGGGTGAGGGCCATACATACTGGGGGGATGGTGAGGGACATGGGGACACACATACTGGGGGGGGGATATGGGAATGCACATAGTGGGGTCAGGTAAGGGATATGGGGACACATACTGAGAGATGGGTGACTAGTGACACACTGGGGCCTGGGTGGGAGGGGACCTGGTTACATGCACATGTACATTAGAGCCTGGTAGATCAGCATTGCTCCCCTCAGATTGTGAATGAGCTGCACCCAGCAGAGGAGGAGCTCAGGCAGCACACAGGACGCAGTACACAGGACGCTGCAGATCCTGAATAAAGATCCTTCCATCGGCTCCACCATAATTTTTTCTATTGACCTGAGCGTTGAGATGAAAGAGAAGTGACAGGCAGCAGTGTACACTGCTAGAGCCTACCTCACTCTATGTCAGCACTCGCGGCTCCGCGTTCCGCCCCCACATGTAGTTGCAGCCGGTGATCATGATCACTGATCAGTGATACTTTCTCCCCTCACCCTGCACGCAGCGGCGCGCGCCCGATTCCACTTCCTGTATGGCAGAACACTAAACACATTCTGCCGGGGGTGACAGGGAGAGCGGAAGTGAGCAATGGAGGAGGGTAGGTGGGGACAGGCAACGAACATGCAGCTCCAGCCCCAGGCAAATCCAGCAGCGGCCAACGAGTGAGCATGGAGTGGGTGCTTCACATCCCTCATGCTGTTCCACTCTGTTCCGCCCTTTAATTGTTAGCGCTCATAGGCAGCTGCCTAGTGGTGGCGCCGGCCCTGGGAGAGGGCACTTTGAATCTGGCGCCGACTGTGCGCCATTCACGGCTCCTGGACCGCCAGCTAATGAGAAGCTGCCACTTGGCAGCTTCTCATTGGCTGGCGGTCTGCGAGCCGTGATTGGCTCACGGCAGATTTTAAAAAAACCTTCCCTTCTTCTGATTGGTGCTGCAGCCGGTCCGCAAGCCATGATTGGCTGGCGGCCGCTGCCACCTTTACAATGGAACAGGGACATGATGCTGTGGCCGGGCGGAGGCGGAACTGGTTCCGCCTGCAATTAGAGGTGACGGAACGCAGTTCCGCCCCGTTCCGGCCCACTTTAACCACTGCCGCTGGAGGATGGGTAGGGGCCCCAGTGCATTGCTTTGCCCAGGGGCCTATACTGCTGTTAAGACAGCCCTGCCCCCTGCAGTGCACATGGTTTTGCCCATTAGCTAACAAATTTGCTGCTGCAATCAGATATGAATTAGGCCCCTAATTCAGTAAGGATTGCAAATTATGCTTTATTGCAGAATTTGCAATCCTTTTGCTAGCATGCCCGGGGCCGCCCGTCGCAAGGCAAGGCCGCCCAACATGCTGACCGCAGCCTCCCCCTGTTCAACAAGCAGAAATTGCGATCGCATAGCAATTTTTGCTTGGTAGCAGAAATTAAGGTTTAGCTGCGCCCACAGAAGGCCCACAACCATGTTTCTGATCACGGCGGCTGAATGTGATGTCATGCAGTCGCTGCGATCACGCCCCCGTCACGCCCACTTCTACCTAGTTGCCGACCCATTTCTCTGCCACTGCCACCGCAACGCTCTGTCTCCTCCCTGGAAAAGGAGCGTTGCCGCGCCGCCCGCGACCGCCTCTAACTGATTGACAGGCAGAGACGATAGCATTTTCTGTGCCCCCCCCCAGAAAATGCGGGTGCATGCGCAGGATGGGTGCTGCGCATACGCCCGCATCATTTTTGGATGTTTTGCAGTTGGATCGCACACTGCGATCCAACCTGAATGAGGCCCAAAGTACCAACCAATCAGCTCTTGTCATTTTTCAAACATAGTCTGTAACAGATTTTGTACATTCCCTCTCTCCAAGGTTTGATAATTCGGGACAATGAGTTGGAGACTTCATGCCTAAATAAAAGCCTTGCTGCCACAGGGTTTTTGCGCCACTTGATGCTTGCTGGATTTTGCAGTGAGAGCTTTGTGCTGTCAGCCACAAAGTCACCTACTAGTCCTTCTGCATTCTAATATCACTGTGTCTATCTGAACCAGCTCTCCAGCCCCTGCACGCTAACAGGCATAGCTCACATCGGGTGGTCTTCAGGTTGCCGGCGGCCGGGCTCCTGGCGACCACCATACCGGCGCCGGAATCCCGACTGCCGGCATACCGACATCTTCTCTCCCTCTTGGGGGTCCACGACCCCACTAGAGGGAGAATAGATAGCGTGCACCGCGCATGCAGCGGGCCCGCAAGGGGCTCATTTGCGCTTGCCCAGCTGTCGGTATGCCGGCGGTCGGGATTCCGTCGCCGGTATGCTGGTCTAGTACATAATACCTGGATTCTGATTGGTTGCTATGGGCAACATCCCATCTTAAATAGAACTCCCATCTTAGTAAATTTACCCCTGAGAGAGAGTAATTGGTGATGCTGCATAGACCTGGAAACATGAAGACCAAGTCAAAACTCAGGCCAGAACAAGCCTGACCTACATGTGAAGATAGTGGTGCTCACTTGGTTGGAAAATGAACCTTATTATTTACCATTTGTAGTGACTGGACAACATAAAGGAATTATTATAATAGACTATTTTACTGAGACAATGACAGCAAGGCATATGGAGTAAAGTACAAGCTTAGTGGTGGAGCCATTTACACACAAGCAGCTTTACATCATGTGCACTGTGCTAGAGTGACCATATTATCCCTTTTACCTGGGACGCTCATGGGTTACACAGGTTCTGTGGCTGATTAAAACCAGCTGAAATGTAGGCTTGAAGTCAGCCAGCCACAGAACCTATGTAATCCATGAGCGTCCCAGGTAAAAGGAATAATGTGGTCACTCTAACTGCGCACATAACAGCAATTACAGTAGCTCACTACTGCCACCTATCATGAGCAACAGGCAGAAGTGAGCGAGACACATCCCGCAAAGGTGTTCCAGTAACAGCTTGTATGCAACCAGATCAGTCCCTTAGACATACTTGCCTATCTGACCTTCTCCATGAGGGAGAAAATGCTCTATTCCTGGACTTTCCTGGTAATGTATGATTGCCATCACCTGTGGTGAAACACCTTTCTTATCAATTAACTAGCTCACCACAGGTGATGGCAATCATACATTACCAGGAAAGTCCAGGAACAGAGCATTTTCTCCCTCATGGAGAGGGTCAGGTAGGCAAGTATGCCCTTAGAGCAGCGTTTCCCAAACTCTGCTATTACAGTCCAGGTTTAAGGATATCCATAATTGAACACAGGTAACTTAATTAGTACCTCAGTCAATTTGATTTAACCATCTGGACTTACGCATGGATATACTTAAAACCTGAACTGTAATTGCAGAGTTTGGAAAACTGCCTTAGAGTCTAAACGAAAAGTGAACTGTTATTTACAGCTTTATTATTCTCTCTCTTTTTATATTTATACAGTTTATACATATGTACATACGTACTGTACCTGTGTATCACAATGTTACATCTGCTGACTTACACAAATGATTACCTGTTTGTTCATTGGTGTTTCTGTGCTGCCAGTGAAATCTGTAGTCAAGATGACTTTGCAAAGTCAGAAACCTAACTAGTCATGTGTTACAAAGTACATAAAGAAAACATGTGGTATTAAACTAAGATATAACATTTCCCAAATGGGCTTTCATGATTATTATTATTATTATTTATAAGTTCTGAGGGGCGTCCTGGAGGTTCATGACTGCATTTTATAGTTCTCAAGTGTAGTGTAGAAGGGAATGAGGTTACTCTGGTACATACTGTACTTACCAACTCTCCCTGATTGTCAGTGACACTCCCTGAAATAGCAGAAATCTCCCTGACTCCCTGAATAGTCCAGCAATCTCCCTGATTGCACCTTACCCCCATTATTTAGCTGTTATATTCTTGCAAAAAAAGAAATGGAGATAATTAGTGATGAGCGGGTTCGGTTCCTCGGGATCCGAACCCCCCCGAACTTCACCCAATTTTACACGGTTCCGAGGCAGCCTTGGATCTTCCCGCCTTGCACGTCGCCACCATTTTCACTCGTGCATTGGAGATGATAGCGAGAGGACGTTCAGCGTTCTCTCAGTTTCTGTGTTCAGTGTGCTGCAAATATCTGCTCAGTGTGCTGCAAATATCTGTGCTCAGTGTGCTTGCAAATATCTGTGCTCAGTGTGCGAAAATATCTACGTTCTCTGCCTGAAAAACACTCCATATCTGTGCTGCATTGTAGTATATAGTAGGAGGACAGTGCAGAATGTTGCTGACCACCAGTATTATATAGCAGTACGGTACAGTAGTCCACTGCTCTACCTACCTCTGTGTCGTCAAGTATACTATGCATCCATACCTGTGCTGCATTTTAGTTGTGCGCAGTATATAGTAGGAGGGGACAGTGCAGAATGTTGCTGTGACCACCAGTATATATATAGCAGTACGGTACAGTACTCCACTGCTCTACCTACCTCTGTGTCGTCAAGTATACTATGCATCCATACCTGTGCTGCATTTTAGTTGTGCGCAGTATATAGTAGGAGGGGACAGTGCAGAATGTTGCTGTGACCACCAGTATATATATAGCAGTATGGTACAGTACTCCACTGCTCTACCTACCTCTGTGTCGTCAAGTATACTATGCATCCATACCTGTGCTGCATTTTAGTTGTGCGCAGTATATAGTAGGAGGGGACAGTGCAGAATGTTGCTGTGACCACCAGTATATATATAGCAGTACGGTACAGTACTCCACTGCTCTACCTACCTCTGTGTCGTCAAGTATACTATGCATCCATACCTGTGCTGCATTTTAGTTGTGCGCAGTATATAGTAGGAGGGGAAAGTGCAGAATGTTGCTGTGACCACCAGTATATATATATCAGTACGGTACAGTAGTCCACTGCTCTACCTACCTCTGTGTCGTCAAGTATACTACAAAAGTTCAGTAAAATGACCCAAAAATCAAAATTAAAAGCGTCTGATGAGAAGCGTAAACTTGCCAATATGCCATTTACGTCACGGAGTGGCAAGGAACGGCTGAGGCCCTGGCCTATGTTCATGGCTAGTGGTTCAGATTCACATGAGGATGGAAGCACTCATCCTCTCGCTAGAAAACTGCAGTGCCACTCCTAGATGGGCCAGGTGTTTGTGTCGCCCACTTGGGTCGCTTAGCTTAGCCATCCAGCGACCTTGGTGCACCTCTTTTTTTCTTTGCATCATGTGCTGTTTGGGGACTATTTTTTTAAGTGCCATCCTGTCTGACACTGCAGTGCCACTCCTAGATGGGCCAGGTGTTTGTGTCGGCCACTTGGGTCACTTAGCTTAGCCACACAGCTACCTCATTGCACCTCTTTTTTTCTTTGCATCATGTGCTGTTTGGGGACAATTTTTTTAATCTGCCATCCTGTCTGACACTGCAGTGCCACTCCTAGATGGGCCAGGTGTTTGTGTCGGCCACTTGGGTCGCTTAGCTTAGCCATCCAGCGACCTCGGTGCAAATTTTAGGACTAAAAATAATATTGTGAGGTGTGAGGTGTTGAGAATAGACTGGAATTGAGTGGAAATTATGGTTATTGAGGTTAATAATACTATGGGATCAAAATTACCCCCAAATTCTATGATTTAAGCTGTTTTTGAGGGGTTTTTGTAAAAAAACACCCGAATCCAAAACACACCCGAATCCGCCAAAAAATTTTCAGGGAGGTTTTGCCAAAACGCGTCTGAATCCAAAACACGGCCGCGGAATCGAATCCAGAACCAAAACACAAAACCCGAAAAATTTCCGGTGCACATCACTAGAGATAATATACATTAAAATGGGATCATCAGTGCCATTGACCTGCATTTGTTTTAAGGTACAATAGGGCAGATTTATTAACCTGGAGAAGTCATAAGGAAGTGATAAACCAGTGATAAGTGCAAGGTGATAAACGCACCAGCCAATCAGCTTCAGTATGCAAATTAATAGTTAGGAGCTTATAGGCTGGTGTGTTTATCACCTTGCACTTATCACTTCCTTATGCCATCTCCAGGCTTAATACATCTGCCCCAATGATTCCTATGGCTACAAGCTAGGGATGGCCATCTGTGGGTTATCCATCGATGGTCACCATCATGGGATGACCTCCATGGTGTAAAATCATCTGTAAGCGAACCATCAATGGTTTTACCCATTGGTGGTCACCCCTGCATTACTGTTCAATGTAGGGTTGCCACCTCATACCTTTAATTCTGGACACATATTAATTACACAGGTTCTGTGGTTGGCTGACTTCAAGACTCCATTTCACCTGGTTTTAATCAGCCACAGAACCTGTGTAATTAATATGTGTCCAGAATTAAAGGAATGAGGTGGCAACCCTAGTTAAATGAAATGCGGGCCAGTCAGAACCCGGGGACGTGGTTTCATGGGTGTCAGGGGTGCTAAGCTCCATGCCCTGACACTTTGAGGAGGAAAAAAAATTCAGTAGCACTGAACCATCGATGGTGGAAAACCATCTGGTTCTCCCCCATCGATGGTGAAAGTATTCAACATAGGTCATAGACCATCAATGATTTTGAACCATTGATGGTCGATGGCCATCCCTACTACAAGCATCTTAAAATAAGGTTTCTCGTGGCCATTGATATGGAATTACTTGTGAATAGAAGAGAATGGGCCTAATTCAGAGATGGATGCAGCCGCGCGGTCGCTCACAACCGCAGTGCACAACCTTACACATTGTGGCCGCATTCAGGAAGGATGCGGCCGCAGTGTGACTGACAGTGGTGGCCATCTTAGGGGCGTCGTTGCAGCGTTTTCAGCAGCTCCGGAAAAAAAAGATGGCCACCGACCGCCTGCCAGGGGCCAACCTTAGATCTGATGCCTCTGCAATCTAATTGTGGACGTATCGGAGGGCGGCATCATACATGCTGGGCAGCCTTGCACTGTGCTGGGCGGCCCACAGCATATGTGGAGATGAATGCAGATCTGTCTGCGTACAGGATATCTCTGAATAACCTTCAATATGTGAACAAGCACTGAAAAAATAAGAATTTACTTACCGATAATTCTATTTCTCATAGTCCGTAGTGGATGCTGGGGACTCCGTAAGGACCATGGGGAATAGCGGCTCCGCAGGAGACTGGGCACATCTAAAGAAAGCTTTAGGACTAACTGGTGTGCACTGGCTCCTCCCCCTATGACCCTCCTCCAAGCCTCAGTTAGGATACTGTGCCCGGACGAGCGTACACAATAAGGAAGGATTTTGAATCCCGGGTAAGACTCATACCAGCCACACCAATCACACCGTATAACTTGTGATCTGAACCCAGTTAACAGTATGATAACAGAGGAGCCTCTGAAAAGATGGCTCCCAACAATAATAACCCGATTTTTGTAACAATAACTATGTACAAGTATTGCAGACAATCCGCACTTGGGATGGGCGCCCAGCATCCACTACGGACTATGAGAAATAGAATTATCGGTAAGTAAATTCTTATTTTCTCTAACGTCCTAAGTGGATGCTGGGGACTCCGTAAGGACCATGGGGATTATACCAAAGCTCCCAAACGGGCGGGAGAGTGCGGATGACTCTGCAGCACCGAATGAGAGAACTCCAGGTCCTCCTCAGCGAGGGTATCAAATTTGTAGAATTTAGCAAATGTGTTTGCCCCTGACCAAGTAGCTGCTCGGCAAAGTTGTAAAGCCGAGACCCCTCGGGCAGCCGCCCAAGATGAGCCCACTTTCCTTGTGGAACGGGCTTTTACAGATTTTAGCTGTGGCAGGCCTGCCACAGAATGTGCAAGCTGAATTGTACTACAAATCCAACGAGCAATAGTCTGCTTAGAAGCAGGAGCACCCAGCTTGTTGGGTGCATACAGGATAAACAGCGAGTCAGATTTCCTGACTCCAGCCGTCCTGGAAACATATTTTCAGGGCCCTGACAACATCCAGCAACTTGGATTCCTCCAAGTCCCTAGTAGCCGCAGGCACCACAATAGGTTGGTTCAGGTGAAAACGCTGGAACCACCTTAGGGAGAAACTGAGGACGAGTCCTCAATTCCGCCCTGTCCGAATGGAAAATCAGATAAGGGCTTTTACAGGATAAAGCCGCCAATTCTGACACGCGCCTGGCCCAGGCCAGGGCCAACAGCATGACCACTTTCCATGTGAGATATTTTAACTCCACAGATTTAAGTGGTTCAAACCAATGTGACTTTTGGAACCCAAACTACATTGAGATCCCAAATTGCCACTGGAGGCACAAAAGGAGGCTGTATATGCAGTACCCCTTTTACAAACGTCTAAACTTCAGGGACTGAAGCTAGTTCTTTTCTGGAAGAAAATTGACAGGGCCGAAATCTGAACCTTAATGGACCCCAATTTCAGGCCCATAGACACTCCTGTTTGCAGGAAATGTAGGAATCGACCCAGTTGAATTTCCTCCGTCGGGCCTTACTGGCCTCGCACTACGCAACATATTTTCGCCAATTGCGGTGATAATGTTTTTGCGGTTACATCCTTCCTGGCTTTAGATCAGGATATGGATGACTTCATCCGGAATGCCTTTTTTCCTTCAGGATCCGGTGTTCAACCGGCATGCCGTCAAACGCAGCCGCGGTAAGTCTTGGAACAGACAGGGTCCTTGCTGGAGCAGGTCCCTTCTTAGAGGTAGAGGCCACGGATCCTCCGTGAGCATCTCTTGAAGTTCCGGTTACCAAGTCCTTCTTGGCCAATCCGGAGCCACGAATATAGTGCTTTCTCCTCTCCATCTTATCAATCTCAGTACCTTGGGTATGAGAGGCAGAGGAGGGAACACATACACTGACTGGTACACCCACGGTGTTACCAGAGCGTCTATAACTATTGCCTGAGGGTCTCTTGACCTGGCGCAATACCTGTCGAGTTTTTTAATCATGTGGACGACTTCTGGGTGAAGTCCCCACTCTCCCGGGTGGAGGTCGTGCTGAGGAAGTCTGCTTCCCAGTTGTCCACTCCCGGAATGAATACTGTTGACAGTGCTATCACATGATTTTCCGCCCAGCGAAGAATCCCTGCAGCTTCTGCCATTGCCCTCCTGCTTCTTGTGCCACCCTGTCTATTTACGTGGGTGACTGCCATGATGTTGTCCGACTGGATCAACACCGGCTGACCTTGAAGCAGAGGTCTTGCTAAGCTTAGAGCATTGTAAATGGCCCTTAGCTTCAGGATATTTATGTGAAGTGATGTATCCAGGCTTGACCCTAAGCCCTGGATATTCCTTCCCTGTGTGACTGCTCCCCAGCCTCGCAGGCTGGCATCCGTGGTCACCAGGACCCAGTCCTGAATGCCGAATCTGCGGCCCTCTAGAAGATGAGCACTCTGCAACCACCACAGGATGGATACCCTTGTCCTTGGTGACAGGGTTATCCGCTGATGCATCTGAAAATGCGACCCGGACCATTTGTCCAGTAGGTTCCACTGGAAAGTTCTTGCGTGGAATCTAACGAATGGGACTGCTTCGTAGGAAGCCACCATTTTTACCCAGAACCCTTGTGCATTGATGCACTGAGACTTGGTTCGGTTTTAGGAGGTTCCTGACTAGCTCGGATAACTCCCTGGCTTTCTCTTCCGGGAGAAACACCTTTTTTCTGGACTGTGTCCAGGAACATCCCTAGGAAACAGAAGACAAGTCGTCGGAACCAGCTGCGATTTTGGAATATTGAGAATCCAATCATGCTGCCGCAACACTACCTGAGATAGTGCTACACCGACTTCCAACTGTTCCCTGGATCTTACCCTTATCAGGGAATCGTCCAAGTAAGGGATAACTAAAATTCCCTTCCTTCGAAGGGATATCATTTCGGCCATTACCTTGGTAAAGACCCGGGGTGCCGTGGACCATCCCTACGGCAGCGTCTGAACTGATAGTGACAGTTCTGTACCATAACCTGAGGTACCCTTGGTGAGAAGGGTAAATTTTGACATGAAGGTAAGCATCCTTGATGTCCCGAGACATCATGTAGTCCCCTTCTTCCAGGTTCGCAATCACTGCTCTGAGTGACTCAATCTTGAATTTGAACCTCTGTATGTAAGTGTTCAAAGATTTTAGATTTTAGATTTAGAATCGGTCTCACCGAGCCGTCTGGCTTCGGTACCACAATAGTGTGGAATAATACCCCGTTCCCTGTTGCAGGAGGGGTACCTTGATTATCACCTGCTGGGAATACAGCTTGTGAATGGCTTCAAAAACTGCCTCCCTGTCAGAGGGAGACGTCGGTAAAGCCAACTTTTGGAAAACGGCGAGGTGGAGACGTCTCGAATTCCAATATGTACCCTTGAGATATTACCTGAAGGATCCAGGGGTCTACTTGCGAGTGAGCCCACTGCGCACTGAAATTCATTGAGAACGGGCCCCCACCGTGCCTGAGCTTGTAAGGCCCTAGCGTCATACTGAGGGCTTTGCAGAGGCGGGAAAGGGTTTCTGTTCCTGGGAACTGGGTAATCTCTTCAGCCTTTTTCCTCTCCCTCTGTCACGAGCAGAAAAGAGGAACCTTTTGTCCGCTTGCCAACAAAGGACTGCGCCTGATAATACGGCGTCTTATTTTGAGAGGCGACCTGGGGTACAAACGTGGATTTCCCAGTTGTTGCCGTGGCCACCAGGTCTAAAAGACCGACCCCAAATGTCCCCTTTCAAAGGCAATACTTCCAAATGCCGTTTGGAATCCGCATCACCTGACCATTTTACTGGTAGAATTGGACAACGCACTTATACTTGATGCCAGTCGGCAAATATTCCGCTGTGCATCATGCATATATAGAAATGCATCTTTTAAATGCTCTATAGGCAATAATATACTATCCTTATCTAGGATATCAATATTTCCAGTCAGGGAATCCGACCATGCCAACCCAGCACTGCACCTCCAGGCTGAGGCGATTGCTGGTCGCAGTATAACACCAGTATGTGTGTGAATACATTTTTGGATACCCTCCTGCTTTCTATCAGCAGGATCCTTAAGGGCGGCCATCTCATGAGAGGGTAGAGCCCTTGTTCTTACAAGCGTGTGAGCGCCTTATCCCCCCTAGGGGCTGTTTCCCAACGCACCCTAACCTCTGGCGGGAAAGGGTATACAGCCAATACTTTTTAAGAAATTATCAATTGTTATCGGGGGGAAACCCACGCATCATCACACACCTCATTTAATTTCTCAGATTCAGGAAAACTACAGGTAGTTTTTCCCTCACCGAACATAATACCCCTTTTTGGTGGTACTCGTATTATCAGAAATGTATAAAACATTTTCCATTGTCTCAATCATGTAACGTGTGGCCCTACTGGAAATCACGGTTGTCTCTTCACCGTCGACACAGGAGTCAGTATCCGTGTCGGCGTCTGTATCTGCCATCTGAGGTAACGGGCGCTTTAGAGCCCCTGACGGCCTATGAGACGTCTGGACAGACACAAGCTGAGTAGCCGGCTGTCTCATGTCAACCACTGTTTTGTTTTTTTTATACAGAGCTGACACTGTCACGTAATTTTCAACAGTACATCCACTCAGGTGTCGACCCCCTAGGTGGTGACATCACTGTTACAGACACTCTGCTCCGTCTCCACATCATTTTTCTCCTCATACATGTCGACACAAACGTACCGACACACAGCACACACACAGGGAATGCTCTGATAGAGAACAGGACCCCACTAGCCCTTTGGGGAGACAGAGGGAGAGTATGCCAGCACACACCAGAGCGCTATATATATATATACAGGGATAACCTTATATAAGTGTTTTTCCCCTTATAGCTGCTGTATGTTTTAATACTGCGCCTAATTAGTGCCCCCTTCTCTTTTTTTAACCCTTTCTGTAGTGTAGTGACTGCAGGGAAGAGCCAGGGAGCTTCCCTCCAACTGCGCTGTGAGGGAAAATGGCGCCAGTGTGCTGAGGAGATAGGCTCCGCCCCCTTTTCGGCGGCCTTATCTCCCGTTTTTCTGTATATTCTGGCAGGGGTTAAATGCATCCATATAGCCCAGGAGCTATATGTGATGTATTTTTTGCCATGTAAGGTATTTTTATCATGTTTTATTGCGTCTCAGGGCGCCCCCCCCAGCGCCCTGCACCCTCAGTGACCGGAGTATGAAGTGTGCTGAGAGCAATGGCGCACAGCTGCAGTGCTGTGCGCTACCTTATTGAAGACAGGAACGTCTTCTGCCGCCGATTTTTCCGGACCTCTTCGCTCTTCTGGCTCTGTAAGGGGGCCGGCGGCGCGGCTCCGGGACCCATCCAGGCTGGGCCTGTGATCGTCCCTCTGGAGCTAATGTCCAGTAGCCAAGAAGCCCAATCCACTCTGCACGCAGGTGAGTTCGCTTCTTCTCCCCTTAGTCCCTCGATGCAGTGAGCCTGTTGCCAGCAGGTCTCACTGAAAATAACAAACCTAAACTAAAACTTTCACTAAGAAGCTCAGGAGAGCCCCTAGTGTGCACCCTTCTCGTCGGGCACAGAAATCTAACTGAGGCTTGGAGGAGGGTCATAGGGGGAGGAGCCAGTGCACACCAGTTAGTCCTAAAGCTTTCTTTAGATGTGCCCAGTCTCCTGCGGAGCCGCTATTCCCCATGGTCCTTACGGAGTCCCCAGCATCCACTTAGGACGTTAGAGAAATATCAGTATGTTTTTGTCAGCATATAGATATTACTGAGCAACAATTTACAGATGCAGCAGTATGTGTCCACTTCAATACATCACTCATAGGTGTTGCTTTCACCATCTCCTTGAAATGCTACTGGAGCATGGATGTATTTGAGAATGCAATGTGACTGCAATTGTATAGAGGCAGTAAAGGGAAAGAGACAATCCTATAAAACTAGTGTCACCTCTTATGGTAAATAATTTCACTGCCACGTGTACTGTATGTAAGTGATCTAAGCTTGAAAGGAAAGCTGAAAGATGTATGTATGCCAATGTTAATGTACAGTGGCGTCACAAAGGGTAACACCAAAATTCTGGCTCCTGCTCAGTAACAGGAGCTGGGTGCTGCACTGTAACATTACGTACAGAACTCGACTGCTGTCACTGGGCCTAAATCAGATCTGATCACAGCAGCAAATTTGTTAGCTAATGGGCAAAACCATGTGCACTGCAGGGGGGGCAGAAATACCGTGCAGAGAGAGTTAGATTTGGGTGGGGTGTGTTCAAATTGAAATCTAAATTGCAGTGTAAAAATAAACTAGCCAGTATTTACCCTGCACAGAAACAAAATAACACACCCAAATCTAACTGTCTCTGCACATGTTATATCTGCCCCACCTGCAGTGCACATGGTTTTGCCCAGTATCTAACAAATTTGCTGCTGCTATCAGGTCTGAATTAGGCCCACTGTGTAGTAGCAGGCACTGCAGCCACTGCACTCCCCGGGGGACAGCCCGCATCTCTGGAACCCCCGTTTTTGAGTGCCGAAAACGGTGGTTCTGATTGTGAGGCCACGTCCCCTCCCATTAAACTATGCCCCCTCATATGGGGCCACACCCCCTTTCGTAAACAGCTACACCGGGTGTCATCAGGGATGTAACGCCCCTGATGTACTGTACCTCATTTATTTCATCTAAATGAGATGACATAGGTCCCATTCATTTCATCACCAATAACTGTAAACTGCTACAGCTTCTGCAACTGTTCAACTGTTTAATTAACAGGCATTTATGTGATACATGCATATTCCGCAGCACTTTATAGATACTATTTCTGTCATTCACATCAGTCCCTGCCCCAACTGAGCTTCCAGTCTATGGGGTTGTTGCAGAGATGGGTCACAGTGACATTGTTACTACCACTGAGTGATTTTTTTGCTACTACGCATGCGTGAAAAGTCTGAGAAACCCTTACTGCGCACATGCGAACCTAAGTTTCCAACGGCATTCACAATTGCATACAGCATTGATAACACTTGAAAGGGGTTTGCGAACCCTGGGAATTTCAGGGTGGAGACTGGGAGGTGACCTAATGTGTAAACAGCGAGGAGCTATATCATGGGCATGTTATCTGAGTGTCACCAGCGTGTCTGGGATTGCTTCTGCGCTCACAATCACAATTCCACTACTTCAGAGGCCATGTTCATTTGGATATGAGGATAACAACTAAAGTAGACCCTCGAATACTGTAAATGTCCATGGTGCGACCAATGCTGGAGTGTTTACAATCTCCATCACAAATGCACAGACCATGAAGCCTAGAAGTGTTCGTACACTCCATTGCATGGTGAAGCACAAAGGGGGCGGAGATTAGCATTTGCATATTTCCCCAACCGCTATTGAGAGAGTGGCTGCATTACCAATCTCTGATTCAGGCTCTATGGGGGTCATTCCGAGTTGTTCGCTCGCAAGCTGCTTTTAGCAGCTTTGCACACGCTAAGCCGCCGCCTACTGGGAGTGAATCTTAGCTTATCAAAATTGCGAACGAAAGATTAGCAAAATAGCGAATAGACACTTCTTAGCAGTTTCTGAGTAGCTCCACACTTACTCGGCATCTGCGATCAGTTCAGTGTTTGTCGTTCCTGGTTTGACGTCACAAACACACCCAGCGTTCGCCCAGACACTCCTCCGTTTCTCCAGCCACTCCCGCGTTTTTCCCAGAAACGGTAGCGTTTTTTCGCACACACCCATAAAACGGCCTGTTTCCGCCCAGAAACACCCACTTCCTGTCAATCACACTCCGATCACCAGAACGAAGAAAAAACCTCGTAATGCCGTGAGTAAAATACCTAACTGCATAGCAAATTTACTTGGCGCAGTCGCACTGCGGACATTGCGCATGCGCATTAGCGACTAATCGCTCCGTTGCGAGAAAAAAATACAGAGCGAACAACTCGGAATGACCCCCATGTTCCCTATAACATGGACACACACACATACTAGGGTTAATTGTTTGCTGTGAAGCAGTAACGCTAAACACTAAACTTGCACGTTCTCAAACAATGGTTTGCAAATGCTTTGACCCACACCTGAGAGAAGTTGAGCTACAGTTGGGTAGTTGACCAAGGCTAGGTGGTAAAAAAGCAAAAACCTATCCTGGCCCCGGATGCAAACAGGGGTTATTAGCGGTCATAAACAAGTTAAAAAAACAAACAAAACAACAACATGGTTGATCAAGGTTCCTATTACATAGAAATATGTCACAGCTTTTTTTTTTACTGCTTTCTAACATTATCAATCCTAAGTTATTAGGCTTTGATATGATTCGTTTTACATCTTTCAATAAAACCAGGGCAGTACGGATGGTGTAATGGATAGCATTATCACCTCACAACACCGAGGTCATTGGTTCGATTCCCACCATGACCCTAACTGTGTGGCGTTTGTGTATTCTCCCCGTACTTGCATGGGTTTCCTCCGGGTACTCCGGTTTCCTCCCACAATCCAAAAATATACTGGTAGGTTAATTGGCTCCCAACAAAATTAACCCTAGCGTGAATGTGTCTGTGTGTACATGTGATAGGAATATGGATTGTAAGCTCCACTGGGGCAGGGACTGATGTGAATGGGCAAAAAATTCTCTGTAAAGCGCTGCGGAATATGTGTGCGCTATTGAGAGAGGGCAGCGGGACGCGGGGACGGGGGAAGTCGCTGGCCCCCGTTCCCCCCGGTCAGCGGCGGCGTTGCGGCGGGTCCTCAGTGCGGAGGGGCTTGCATCCGGTGGGATTCAAGCTCCTCCAATCGCGGGCGAGGATGGCGCCGGGCGGGAGCCAATCAGGGCTCGCGCCCGGTCAGCCAATCAGAGCATGCCGCGACGAGCCAATCAGGGCTCGCCGCGTCATAGCGCCGCCCCCTCCCAGCGTCTTATAACAGACGCGGCGGAGCGGGAGCGGCCAGTCGGCGCCGGGGACGGAGCAGAGAAGAGCTCCAGAAGAGGAAGAAGGAACAGAAGAAAGAAGACGGCGGTGGTCCAGGAGAAGAGGCGGCGGCAGCGGCGACGGCAGCGACGGCCAGGAGGCAGAAGACAGAAGAGGTCCCAGCGCGGAGAGCCTGTCGACGGCCGGGAAGAAGGCGTCGGGACGACTGCGGAAGAGGAGCCCACCGGAAGTCCCGGAGGAGAGTGTCGCGGTGTGTGGGAGGCAAAAGAGCTAACGAAGCTCCCCACCGCGGCCTCTCCCTACGGCCCGGTAAGCGGCCTCGTGTCGAGTCTCCAGCCTCCTCCTAGACCACCGGGTGATCGGGCGCTAGGCCCGTGGGCATAGTCAGGCCCTCTCGGCCTGTGGCCAGTTAGTCGGGCCCTTCCGGCCCGTGGGCAATAAGGTCGGCGCGTCTGGGCCTGTGAGGCCGCGTGCAGTCGGGGCTCCACCCGGCCCGCGGCCTGTAAGGCCAGACCCGGCCATTCTAAACTGGGGTGCTGGGCGTTAGGCTCGCACTCTCATCAGCCACCCAGTCAGGCGGGCATTAGGCCCGGGGCATAACGGGCCGTAGGCCTGCGGGCCACAGGAGCACCCAGCAAACTACGGGGGTAGAGGATCAAAGGTGACCCAGGGTATTACGTCCGGGTCATCCCACGGTACCCACTAAGGAGGGAAAGGCCATCGGGGTGTTCTCAAGCCAAGCGGGGCCCTGCCTTTTTGTGCACCTCCGCGAGCGAGCTGTGCGGCCGCTCGGGTGGGGTACATTGTAGGCTGGGCACGGAGGGTCGGCTGACCCTCACGCCTTGCGTACACTCCCAGGGCGGGGAAGAGCCGTGGAGAGTTGGTCACCACTAGGGCGAGGTGGCAGAACCTGCGCCGGACCGGATGGTAAGGTACCCTCCATTTATATTATACTCGCATTACTCTTGTGTTTGCTTGACCTGTTGTTAGTGATTAGGTGAAGTAGCCGTCCCAGTAAATTGTTGCAGTTCATAATAGTTAGGCTCAGTTTGTTGTTAGCCGTTGTTTAGTTGTAGGGAGGCTGCTGTCATTCTTTTCCCCAGGAGCGGAGTGGCGTATCAAGCAAGTTGACAAGAGTACCAGCGTGAGTATTATTTGTGAGTGTGTGTCCTTGTCCGTGTTGAGCACCGGTCGCGGGATCCCGCTAGGCCTAGCGGGCTCGCTCCCACCTCGGTGCGCAAGTGCCAAATAGGTGACGATTGGGTAGCTGAGGCCCACAGGCCGATGATGACATTCACCTAATCGGTGAACGTCGCAGCCACCCCCGGTGTGCCCCTGATCCCCAGGCCAAGAGGGAAGTGGGCCCGCAGTGAGAGTATTTCTTGTTCCCTTTAGCCGGCAAGTTCTGGGCGGAGGTCCTGAAGACACGTCCTCTGAAATCAACGCTGCGCGGGAGGAGCGTGTGTCCGGACGGAGGTAAGCAGTGATTCACTTACACGGCCGCTGGCTTCATACACTTCAGTATCCTTACATTTGGCGTAGTCGGCAGGATCCTTAGAGAAGATGGATCGAGAAGTGGACAAGCCGGAGGACGACGGTAACGAGTCCCCCGAGGAGGTGAAGGACGGGACCAGCAATCCGCCTCGGGACAGGATACCCATCGGGGCGGCCCTCAACCACCTTGACAAGTTCGACGGGCAGAATATGCCCTTGACGGAGTGGATCGAGCAGTTGGAAACCACGATCGACCTCTACCAGATTCCGAGGCGGGTACAGGTGAATTTGGCGTTGAAAGTCCTGACTGGCGACGCCCGGAATCCCGTGAGAGTACGCCCCGAGCAGCTTCGTAAGAGCCTGGCTGACGTCTTCACCATCCTGAGGGGCGTGTATGGGGAGAAGGCCACCACCACCACGCTGAAGAAGCGTGTGTTCGCGCGGGTTCAGAGGGAAGATGAGACGATTTCTCAGTTCGCGAACGCGATCCAGGAGTACATGGGTGAGATCCAGACGAGGGAAGATGAGGAGCTGATGACAGGGGACCCGGATTCCACCTTGAGAGGTATTTTGATTGGTGGACTGAGGAGCAGGTCCCTGCGGAACTACCTCCAGGGTAAAGTCGATGGGGATGGCGAGCTCACCTTCTTCGAAGTGTTAGAGATGGCGCTGAAGAAAGAAGAGAACGCGGAGCTCAGTTCCAGCGCCGTGTCTACACCACCCACTCAACCGATAGATAGGGTCCGGGCGCCAGAAGTTAGTCCCTTGGAGGGATGCATCAAGGAGCTGACCACCACGCTCCTTCTCGTCCAGGACGAAGTGTCCCAGTTAAGGCAGAGGGTGGAACGAGCCGAAAGCCGCGACGCCGACCCAGAAAGGAGGGGTTGGGACAACGAGGATCGGGCCAAAGAAAAGAACCCTCGGAGGAAAAAGGAGACGGAGACCGCTGGACGTCGGGGAGGGGAGGTGCGCCCGAGGGGACCCCGCGAGTTGGTGTGTTGGGAATGTGAGGAGCCTGGACATTTCGCTCGGGATTGCCCGGAGCGCCGCTCCGGACGGGAGGGGCGTAGGAGACCTTTAAACTAAGGTCCCTCGCGGTAACGGGACAAACCGCGGGGGAAGGCGGCGCCCAAGTAGACGTCGTCAACTCATCGGACTTGTTCGGTGAGTGTCCCACGGTAGTGGCGAGGTTAGGAGGGAGGGATCAACGTTGCCTTTTGGATACCGGATCACAAGTGTCCACCATGTCCGAGAAGCGGTTTAGGGAAGATTATGCCCATCTCACGACCACCAGTGTCGGGAATTGGGTAACCCTAGTGGCCGCAAACAACCTTCCCATTCCCGTGACAGGGGTCGTGTGGATTGAGGTGGAGGTGTATGGGCAGTCCCTTGGAAAGAAGGGGTTCGTAGTGGTGAGTGGCGAGGAGTTTCATCATGGGCCGGTGATTCTGGGGATGAACATCCTACGGAGTCTCGATCGAGTACTTGTACACGATAAGGGCCCCCAGTACTGGAAGTATCTGGGTGTGCAGAAGCCGGTGCAGCAAGCTTTCCAGAGGGTCGTCCAGCGGAACGAGGAGACCGCCTCCATGGAAGCCTTGCGCCCCCTCGGCCTGATAAAGACACGACATAACCAAAGGGTGAGGATCCCAGCGAGACAGGAGGTGGTCCTGGAAGTACCCGTCCGTGCGCAGCAGCGGCTGGAAGGAAGGGAAGTTGTGATAGAACCTTGTTGGTTCAGACAAGTGGAGGCCGGGTTGCTGCTGGCCAGAACCGTAGCGGTTGTACGGAATGGCACCGTACCCCTGCGGGTGTGCAACCTGGGAAACTCACCAATCAAGATCCCGGGTAGGTCGGTGCTGGCCCATCTAGAGGCTATCCCCGAGGGTGGCATTGAACCCGGCCCTAGGGTTACCTTGAAGCCGGACGCATGCGAGCCTTGGACGTTGGCCGTCGCCCTTGAGGAAAAACAGGAACCCTCCGCGGAGTGGAACGGGGACGTGATCCTGAACCAGATGGATGTATCACTGGAGGGCCTTGGTACAGCAGAGGTGGACCGGGTGAAGCAAATGTTGTGGGCACGACAGAAGTCGTTCTCCCGCAGCGAGGAGGATTTTGGTCACACGACCGAAATAGAGCACGAGATCAACACCGGTGACAGTCTGCCCGCTCGGGAGCGCTATCGGCAGATTCCCCCGAAGCTGTACCAGGAGGTCAAGACCATGATCCAACAAATGTTAGCCAACGGCGTCATCAGGGAAAGTAAGAGCCCATGGGCTGCCCCATCGTGTTGGTAAAGAAGAAAGACGGGACCATCCGATTCTGCGTGGACTACCGGAGGTTGAACAGCTGCACCGTCCGGGACGCTTACCCGTTACCCCGCATTGAAGAGTCGCTGGCGGCTTTAGGGAAGTCGCGCTTCTTCTCCATGTTAGATCTGGCCAGTGGGTACTGGCAGGTGCCCGTCGCGGAGAAGGATCAGGCGAAGACGGCATTCGTTACGCCCATGGGGCTTTTTGATTTCTGTCGAATGCCCTTCGGGCTCTCCAATGCACCGGCCACGTTCCAGCGCTTAATGGAGCGCTGTCTCGGGGACTTGAACTTCGAGGCAATCCTCATCTATTTGGACGACATCATAGTGTTCGCCCCCACCCTGGAGGAACACTTGCATAGGTTGGAACAAGTACTCCAGCGATTGGAACAATACGGCCTCAAATTGAAACCACGGAAGTGCCACCTCTTGAAGTCCAGCTTGGAATACCTGGGCCATGTAGTCTCAGAGGAAGGGGTGCGGCCCACCCCCGATACGATTGCCGCAGTCCAGGAATGGAGGACCCCGGGCAATGTGACGGAGTTGAGGGCATTTCTGGGATTGGTAGGCTACTATCGGCGGTTCATTCGAGACTTTGCCAAGATTGCAGGCCCCCTGCATGGACTGTTGCGAGGTGTTGCCACAGATGTGCGGAATCGGGCAGTGGCGTGGGACCAAGCACAGGAGGTTGCCTTCACGGGGCTTAAACAAGCCCTCACCCAGGCCCCCGTGCTGGCTTATGCTGACTTTGACAAGCCATTTATATTGTACACCGACGGGAGCCACCAAGGCCTGGGGGCTGTACTCTCCCAGCTGCAGGAGGGCCAGGAGCGAGTTATCGCATATGGGAGTCGGAGTCTCCGAGAGTCGGAGCGGAACCCTGACAACTACAGCTCGTTCAAGCTGGAGTTGTTGGCAGTCGTCTGGGCGGTCACCGAGAAGTTTGCAGAGTACCTGACCGCCACCGACTTCGAAGTGGTCACAGATAACAACCCCCTGTCGCACCTGCATACGGCTAAGTTGGGCGCCCTGGAGCAGCGTTGGGTAGCACGCTTGGCCAAATTCTCCTTTAAGATCCGGTACCGGCCGGGTAAGGCGAATACCAATGCAGACGCCCTGTCCCGCTACCCGGTAGGGCTACCTACGGGGCCCACGGACGAAGAGAGAGAGGGTCAGGAGATCCCTGACCTTACCAGGATGACCCCCAGCCCGACCGGGCCCAGGGCAACACGCGGGATCCTACTACAGAAGGCCTTGCCGGATTGGGCTGTGGCACAAGGGCAAGACCAGGAGGTGCGGTGTGTGCGAGGGTGGAAGGAGCGGGACCACTGGCCGTCCGCCGCGGAGAGGCTGCAGCTTAGCCCGTGGGGCAAGAGGCTGGTACGTCAGTGGGAACAATTGGCCGTACGAGGAGGGGTATTGTGCCGCCAGGCTTATCTCGAGCATGAGCTCCGGAGGGTGTGGCAGGTTGTCCTCCCCAGAGAGTTGGCCCGTGGTCTGGTGACAGAGGCCCACGAGAGGGCGCCCATTTTGGCACAGAGAAGACCCTGCAATGGGTCCGCCGGCAGTACTTCGTCCCGGGTTTACAGACCCTGGTGGAGAACGTGTGTCAGACATGTAGGAGGTGTGCTGTTACCAAAAGTGGCGAACAACGGGCACCAGTGCAGACCATTCGGACCACCAGACCCCTGGAACTCCTCATGGTGGACTATGTCTTGGTAGGGGAGTCGGTGCGTGGGTACCAGTATGCCATCGTGATGACCGACCATTTCACCAAATTTACAGTGGTTGTCCCTACCATGGACCAGACTGCCGACACGGCGGCTAAGGCCATTGTGGAGCACTTTATCCGAAGGTACGGCTGCCCGGAGCGCCTCCATTCGGATCAAGGTGCATGCTTCCAAGGTCGGGTGATGGAGCGGCTGTGTCGCACCTATGGCATGAATAAATCAAGGACCACCCCGTACCACCCCCAGGGGAATGGAGCCTGCGAGCGATTCAACCGGACGTTGCTACAAATGCTGCGGGTCTTGGAGGCTGACAAGAAGCGGCGCTGGCCCGACTTTGTTCCGGAGTTGGTGTGGGTATACAACAACAGAGTACACCGGACCACGGGGTTCTCGCCTTATTTCCTGCTGTTCGGCCGACCAGAGAAGGACCTACAGGACCTCGATCTGTCCCTACCGGCGGAGGAGGAAGAGTGGACGCACAGTGGTTGGATTGAGGAGCAGAGACGCCGACTGACGTTCGCCCGGGAGATGGCAGCGGGGAACATCGGGTCCAACCTGCACCCTAGCCCCGGGAGGTCGTTAGGAGGACCATTCGCGGAGGGACAAAGAGTGTTAGTCCGAGAGAAACGTCCTGGAAACAAATTGAGCGAACGATGGGAGGTGATGCCATACATCGTGCAGCGGCGAGTGTCTCCTGACAACCCCGTTTACGAAGTAAAGGCGGAAGACGGGAGTGGGCGTGCCCGCACTTTACATAGGAACATGCTGCGTCCCTGCCTATTTGAGGACCTGCTCCCCATGGAGACAGTCCCAGGGGCTACTCCGGGAACGGAGGAGGATGATTGGTGGATTCCGCCGCCTGAAGGGGCCTCGGACCCTCCGCCATCGGGGGAGTCAGCCGCGAGTGGTGAACTGGTGACTTCTGTGCCAGAGGTTCCCGTCCCCACCTCAGCAACCCTACCCAGGCGTTCAACTCGAACTACCCTTGGGGTGCCGTCCCCCCGTTTCGCGGACCCAAACTTCGAGTGGGCTGCAGCTCGCATCTTTGTAGGGTCTACAAAGGAAACAGGGGGGGGAAATGTGAGAGGGCAGCGGGACGCGGGGATGGGGGAAGTCGCTGGCCCCCGTTCCCCCCGGTCAGCGGCGGCGTTGCGGCGGGTCCTCAGTGCGGAGGGGCTTGCATCCGGTGGGATTCAAGCCCCTCCAATCGCGGGCGAGGATGGCGCCGGGCGGGAGCCAATCAGGGCTCGCGCCCGGTCAGCCAATCAGAGCATGCCGCGACGAGCCAATCAGGGCTCGCCGCGTCATAGCGCCGCCCCCTCCCAGCGTCTTATAACAGACGCGGCGGAGCGGGAGCGGCCAGTCGGCGCCGGGGACGGAGCAGAGAAGAGCTCCAGAAGAGGAAGAAGGAACAGAAGAAAGAAGACGGCGGTGGTCCAGGAGAAGAGGCGGCGGCAGCGGCGACGGCAGCGACGGCCAGGAGGCAGAAGACAGAAGAGGTCCCAGCACGGAGAGCCTGTCGACGGCCGGGAAGAAGGCGTCGGGACGACTGCGGAAGAGGAGCCCACCGGAAGTCCCGGAGGAGAGTGTCGCGGTGTGTGGGAGGCAAAAGAGCTAACGAAGCTCCCCACCGCGGCCTCTCCCTACGGCCCGGTAAGCGGCCTCGTGCCGAGTCTCCAGCCTCCTCCTAGACCACCGGGTGATCGGGTGCTAGGCCCGTGGGCATAGTCAGGCCCTCTCGGCCTGTGGCCAGTTAGTCGGGCCCTTCCGGCCCGTGGGCAATAAGGTCGGCGCGTCTGGGCCTGTGAGGCCGCGTGCAGTCGGGGCTCCACCCGGCCCGCGGCCTGTAAGGCCAGACCCGGCCATTCTAAACTGGGGTGCTGGGCGTTAGGCTCGCACTCTCATCAGCCACCCAGTCAGGCGGGCATTAGGCCCGGGGCATAACGGGCCGTAGGCCTGCGGGCCACAGGAGCACCCAGCAAACTACGGGGGTAGAGGATCAAAGGTGACCCAGGGTATTACGTTCGGGTCATCCCACGGTACCCACTAAGGAGGGAAAGGCCATCGGGGTGTTCTCAAGCCAAGCGGGGCCCTGCCTTTTTGTGCACCTCCGCGAGCGAGCTGTGCGGCCGCTCGGGTGGGGTACATTGTAGGCTGGGCACGGAGGGTCGGCTGACCCTCACGCCTTGCGTACACTCCCAGGGCGGGGAAGAGCCGTGGAGAGTTGGTCACCACTAGGGCGAGGTGGCAGAACCTGCGCCGGACCGGATGGTAAGGTACCCTCCATTTATATTATACTCGCATTACTCTTGTGTTTGCTTGACCTGTTGTTAGTGATTAGGTGAAGTAGCCGTCCCAGTAAATTGTTGCAGTTCATAATAGTTAGGCTCAGTTTGTTGTTAGCCGTTGTTTAGTTGTAGGGAGGCTGCTGTCATTCTTTTCCCCAGGAGCGGAGTGGCGTATCAAGCAAGTTGACAAGAGTACCAGCGTGAGTATTATTTGTGAGTGTGTGTCCTTGTCCGTGTTGAGCACCGGTCGCGGGATCCCGCTAGGCCTAGCGGGCTCGCTCCCACCTCGGTGCGCAAGTGCCAAATAGGTGACGATTGGGTAGCTGAGGCCCACGGGCCGATGATGACATTCACCTAATCGGTGAACGTCGCAGCCACCCCCGGTGTGCCCCTGATCCCCAGGCCAAGAGGGAAGTGGGCCCGCAGTGAGAGTATTTCTTGTTCCCTTTAGCCGGCAAGTTCTGGGCGGAGGTCCTGAAGACACGTCCTCTGAAATCAACGCTGCGCGGGAGGAGCGTGTGTCCGGACGGAGGTAAGCAGTGATTCACTTACACGGCCGCTGGCTTCATACACTTCAGTATCCTTACACTATATAAATAAGTTGTAATAATAATAAATAAAACCAATTTTTTACTGCTTATTTATTCCTAGTACATCTAAACATATTGAAACATACAAAGTACACTCAGAGATAGATGAAATTGAAAGCAAGAATAAGTTAATGTTAAGCATTAGTCTAACTTATTAAGGTTCTCAAACGCGGTCCTCAAGGCACCCCAACTGTCCAGGTTTTAAGTATATACATGCTAGGTGACTTGATTAGTACCTCACTCAATTTGATTTAACCATCTGTGCTGAGCCATGGATATACCTAAAACCTGGACCGTTGGGGTGCCTTGAGCAACATTTTGAATAAAAATACTAGTTTTTTAGTATAATTGCCATTTGTTTTTTTTAGAAGTCACGGCACCGTGCCTTTAGTCACAGCATAATAAAAAAACAGAATGTTTTTTTTTTTAAAACATTTTGTTTAAACCCTGCCCTGTCCACAGTTTCTCTAGTATTAGTTAAGCTGGGTACAGACGGAAAGACCGATATATTGAAAGATAAAATCTTTCCCTTTCAGCTCCCTGCTCCTGACTCAACGATCTAGAGCGGGGGTTCTCAAACTCGGTCCTCAGGACCCCACACAGTGCATGTTTTGCAGGTAACCCAGCAGGTGCACAGGTGTATTAATTACTCACTGACACATTTTAAAAGGTCCACAGGTGGAGCTAATTATTTAACTTGTGATTCTGTGAGGAGACCTGCAAAACATGCACTGTGTGGGGTCCTGAGGACCGAGTTTGAGAACCTGTGATCTAGAGCAGGCATTCCCAACCGCGGTCCTCAAGGCACACCAACAGTGCAGGTTTTAGTGATATCCAGGCTTGAACACAGGTGACTTAATTAGTACCTCAGTTATTTTGATTTAACCATCTGTGCTGAAGCCTGGATATAACTAAAACCTGCACTGTTGGTGTGCCTTGAGGACCGTGGTTGGGAATGCCTGATCTAGAGTGTACACATCGAAAGATTTAGCCAAATCTTTCAGTCTTTCAAAGATATTGCCTAGATGGTTTTTGGCTCAAAATTTAAATATTTTCTTAGTGGCCAGATGACATCATCTAGCAAAAATCGTTCATCGTTCATACACACTGTGTAGACCGTGAACGATCATGAACGATCTAGCCAAAATTTACCTTGCTGCACAGTCTATCAACGATTTTGACGTTTACCCGCGGGAGCGCGCCTAGTGAACGATCTAGCCTATACACACGGAACAATATTATCGTTCAACGACCTACCTAGCCAAAATAGTTGGCTAGACTGTCCCATGTGTACCCAGCTTAAGTCTAACAAATGCACTTTCTATTATGGAACATGTAATATTGCAGAGAACATCCTGATTTAACTGGTGATTAATTCCCAGATCTGAAAGCTATGAATGCATAGCTGCTACTTACACTACCTGGGTTTATAGGTATAGGTGAGTTGACTCTGCACAAGTTGCTGGCAAAGAAATAATCGGGACTTGGCAACTACTGGGATTGATACTGGGCAGTGGTGGAACTAGCAAGCGGTGGGGCCAGGTGCAACAAAATGCTTTGGCCCCTCCCTCTCATCCCATCCAAGTCCACCCCCTCATGCCCAACTCCAAATGAGGAATTCTTTGAATGCTCCCGTATAATCTATCTATCTATCTATACATATATATATATATATATATTTATATATATATATATATATATATATATACTATATATATATATATATATATACTATATATATATATATACTGTATGTATATATATATATATATATATATACTGTATGTATATATATATATATATATATATATACACATACACTGCTCAAAAAATAAGATTTTACTCACCGGTAAATCTATTTCTCGTAGTCCGTAGTGGATGCTGGGGACTCCGTAAGGACCATGGGGAATAGACGGCTCCGCAGGAGACTGGCCACATCTAAAGAAAGATTTAGGACTATCTGGTGTGCACTGGCTCCTGCCCCTATGACCCTCCTCCAAGCCTCAGTTAGGAACTGTGCCCGGAAGAGCTGACACAATAAGGAAGGATTTTGAATCCCGGGTAAGACTCATACCAGCCACACCAATCACACTATATAACACGTGATAGGAACCCCGGTTAACAGTATGATAACAATTGGAGCCTCTGAAGAGATGGCTCACAACAAAACCCGATTTTTGTAACAATAACTATGTACAAGTATTGCAGACAATCCGCACTTGGGATGGGCGCCCAGCATCCACTACGGACTACGAGAAATAGATTTACCGGTGAGTAAAATCTTATTTTCTCTGACGTCCTAGTGGATGCTGGGAACTCCGTAAGGACCATGGGGATTATACCAAAGCTCCCAAACGGGCGGGAGAGTGCGGATGACTCTGCAGCACCGAATGAGAGAACTCCAGGTCCTCCTCAGCCAGGGAATCAAATTTGTAGAATTTAGCAAACGTGTTTGCCCCTGACCAAGTAGCTGCTCGGCAAAGTTGTAAAGCCGAGACCCCTCGGGCAGCCGCCCAAGATGAGCCCACCTTCCTTGTGGAATGGGCTTTTATTGATTTAGGCTGCGGTAATCCTACCGCAGAATGCGCCAGCTGAATAGTGCTACAAATCCAGCGCGCAATAGACTGCTTAGAAGCAGGAGCACCCAGCTTGTTGGGTGCATACAAGATAAACAGCGAGTCAGTTTTTCTGACTCCAGCCGTCCTGGAAACATAAATTTTCAGGGCCCTGACTACGTCCAGCAACTTGGAATCCTCCAAGTCCCTAGTAGCCGCAGGCACCACAATAGGTTGGTTCAAGTGAAAAGCTGAGACCACCTTCGGGAGAAACTGAGGACGAGTCCTCAATTCTGCCCTATCCATCTTATGACCACTTTCCACGTGAGATATTTTAATTCCACAGTCTTAAGTGGTTCGAACCAATGTGATTTCAGGAATGCCAAAACCACATTGAGATCCCAAGGTGCCACTGGGGGCACAAAAGGAGGCTGAATATGCAGAACTCCTTTGACAAAAGTCTGAACTTCAGGCAGTGAAGCCAGTTCTTTCTGGAAGAAAATCGACAGAGCCGAAATCTGGACCTTGATGGACCCCAATTTGAGGCCCAACGTCACCCCTGCTTGCAGGAAGTGTTGGAATCGACCCAGTTGAAATTCCTCCTTCGGGGCCTTCATGGCCTCACACCAAGCAACATATTTCCGCCAAATGCGGTAATAATGTCTTGCGGTGACATCCTTCCTGGCTTTGATCAGGGTAGGGATGACTTCCTCCGGAATACCCTTTTCCTTTAGGATCCGGTGTTCAACCGCCATGCCGTCAAACGCAGCCGCGGTAAGTCTTGGAACAGACAGGGTCCCTGCTGCAGCAGGTCTTGTCTGAGCGGCAGAGGCCAAAGGTCCTCTGCCCGCATCTCTTGAAGTTCCGGGTACCAAGCTCTTCTTGGCCAATCCGGAAACCACGAGTATGGTTTTCACTCCTCGCATTCTTATTATTCTCAGTACCCTGGGTATGAGAGGTAGAGGAGGAAACACATAAACCGACTGGTACACCCACGGTGTCACTAGAGCGTCCACAGCGATCGCCTGAGGGTCCCTTGACCTGGCGCAATATATATTCAACTTTTTGTTGAGGCGGGACGCCATCATGTCCACCCGTGGTCATTCCCAACGGTTTACCCGCATTTGGAAAACTTCTGGAAGAAGTCCCCATTCTCCCGGGTGTAGGTCGCCCATCGGAGAATCCTTGTGGCTTCTGCCATCGCCATCCTGCTTCTTGTGCCGCCCTGTCTGTTTACATGGGCGACCGCCGTGATGTTGTCTGATTGGATCAGTACCGTCTGGTTCTGAAGCAGGGGCCTTGCTTGGCTTAGGGCATTGTAAATGGCCCTTAGCTCCAGAATAATTATGTGAAGCGAAATCTCCTTGGAAATTTCTTCCCTGTGTGACTGCACTCCAGCCCCGAAGGCTGGCCTCCGTGGTCACCAGGACCCAGTCCTGTATTCCGAATCTGCGGCCCTCTAGTAGATGAGCCCTCTGCAGCCACCACAGCAGCGACACCCTGTTTCTTGCCGACAGGGTTATCCGCTGTTGTATCTGTAGATGGGACCCGGACCATTTGTCCCACAGGTCCCACTGGAACGTCCTTGCGTGGAACCTTCCGAATGGAATTATGCTTCGTACGAAGCTACCATTTTTTTTCAGGACTCGTGTACTTCCACTGGAAGAAACACTCTTTTCTGGTCTGTGTCCAGAATCAATCCCAGGAACAGAAGACGTGTCGTCGGGACCAGCTGTGACTTTGGAATATTGAGAATCCAGTCGTGCTGTTGTAGCACTTCCCGAGAGAGTGCTACCCCCACTACCAACTGTTCTTTGGACCTCGCCTTTATCAGGAGATCGTCCAAGTACGGGATAATAAAAACTTCCTTCTTGCGAAGGAGTATCATCATTTCGGCCATTACCTTGGTAAAGACCTTCAGTGCCGTGGACAACTCCAACGGCAGCGTCTGGAACTGATAGTGACAGTCCTGTACCACACATCTGAGGTACTCCTGGTGAGGAGGGTAAATGGGGACATGCAGGTACGCATCCTTGATGTCCAGGGAGACCCTGTAATCCCCTCGTCCATGCTCGTAATAACCGCCCTGAGCGATTCCGTCTCGAACTTGAATCTTCTGATATAAAAGTTCAAGTATTTTAATTTTAAGATGGGTCTCACCGAACCGTTCTGTTTCGGTACCACAACCATTGTGGAATAGTAACCCCTTCCTTGCTGAAGGAGGGGCACCTTGACAATCACTTGTTGTGATTATAGTGTTGAATAGCCACCAACACCCCCTCCCTGGCAGAGGGAGGTGCCGGTAAGGCAGATTTTAGGAAACGGCGGGGGGAAGAACGTCTCGAACTCCAGCCTGTACCCCTGAGATACTACTTGAAGGACCCAGGGATCCATGTGAGAGAGCACACTGGGCGCTGAAATTTCTGAGACGGGCCCCCACCGTACCCGGGTCCGCCTGAGCAGCCCCAGCGTTATGCCGTGGACTTACCGGACGCAGGGAGGGCTTCTGCTCTTGGGAACTAGCTGTGTGCTGCAGCTTTTTCCTCTACCTTTGCCTCTCGGCAGAAAGGATGAGCCTCTAGCCCTCTTGCTTTTCTGGGGCCGAAAGGACTGTACTTGATGATACGGTGCTTTCTTTTGTTGTGGGGTAGCCTGTGGCAAAAAAGTCGATTTCCCAGCAGTAGCTGTGGAAACGAGGTCTGAAAGACCATCCCCCAACAGTTTTACCCCCTTATAGGGCAAAACTTCCCTGTGCCGATTCGAGTCGGCATCGCCTGACCATTGCCGAGTCCATAACCCCCGTCTGGCGGCAATGGACCTAGCGCTTATTTTTGATGCCAGCCGGCAAATATCCCTCTGTGCATCACGCATGTATAAGACCACGTCTTTTATATGCTCTATTGTCAGCAAAATATTGTCCCTATCCATAGTAATTTTCCGACAGGGAATCTGACCACGCAGCGGGAGCACTGCACATCCATGCCGAAGCAATGGCTGGTCGCAATATAATGCCCGAGTGTGTGACTATATCTTTTAGGGTAACCCCCTGCTTTTTATCAGCAGGTTCCTTCAGGGCGGCCGTATCCGGAGACGGTAGTGCCACCTTTTCTGATAAGCGTGTAAGCGCTGTATCTACCCTATGGGGTGTTTCCCAACGTGACCTATCCTCTGGCGGGAAAGGGTACGCTGCCAATTACCATTTAGAAATTATCAATTTCTTACCGGGGGAAGACCACGCTTCCTCACACACCTCATTTAATTTCTCAGATGCAGGAAAAACTACTGGTAGTTTTCTCTCACCAAACATAATACCCTTTTATGTGGTACCCGGGGTATTATCATAAATGTGTAATACATTTTTCATTGCCTCAATCATGTAACGGGTGGACCTATTTGGAGGGTACACTAGTCTCATCGTCGTCGACACTGGAGTCAGTATCCGTGTCGACATCTGTTTCTGCCATCTGAGGTAGCGGGCGTTTTTAGAGCCCCCCATGACATTTGAGACGCTGGAACAGGCACAAGCTGAGTAGCCGGCTGTTCTGTGTCGTCGACCTTTTGTGTAAGGAGTTGACACTTTCACGTAATCCTTCCATAAGTCCAACCACACCAGTGTCGATCCCGCAGGGGGTGACATCACATTTACAGGCATTCGCTCCGCCTCCACATCATTATCCTCCTCATACATGTCGACACAGCCGTACCGACACACAGCACACACACAGGGAATGCTCTGACAGAGGACAGGACCCCACAAAGCCCTTTGGGGAGACAGAGGGAGAGTATGCCAGCACACACCAGGGCGCTATATATCACAGGGATATCACATATAAGAGTGTTTTCCCTTATAGCTGCCTATATATATTGTATACTGCGCCTAAATTGTGCCCCCCCTCTCTTTTTAACCCTTTCTGTAGTGTATTGACTGCAGGGGAGAGCCAGGGAGCTTCCCTCCAACGGAGCTGTGAGGGAAAAATGGCGCCAGTGTGCTGAAGGAGATAGCTCCGCCCCTTTTTTGCGGACTTTCTCCCGCATTTTTATGGATTCTGGCAGGGGTTAAAAAGCACCTATATAGCCTCTGGGGCTATATATGGTGCCAGTTTGCCAGCCAAGGTGTCAGTATTGCTGCTCAGGGCGCCCCCCCCCCAGCGCCCTGCACCCATCAGTGACCGAAGTGTGTGGTGTGCATGAGGAGCAATGGCGCACAGCTGCAGTGCTGTGCGCTACCTTGGAGAAGACCGAAGTCTTCAGCCGCCGATTTTCCGGACCACCTTCTTGCTTCTGGCTCTGTAAGGGCGGCTCCGGGAACGGACGACGAGGTCGGGTCCTGTGTTCGATCCCTCTGGAGCTAATGGTGTCCAGTAGCCTAAGAAGCCCAAGCTACCACCACTTAGGTAGGTTCGCTTCTTCTCCCCTTAGTCCCTCGATGCAGTGAGCCTGTTGCCAGCAGGTCTCACTGAAAATAAAAAACCTAACAAACACTTTCTTCCTAGGAGCTCAGGAGAGCCCCTAGTGTGCATCCAGCTCAGCCGGGCACAGAAATCTAACTGAGGCTTGGAGGAGGGTCATAGGGGGAGGAGCCAGTGCACACCAGATAGTCCTAAATCTTTCTTTAGATGTGCCCAGTCTCCTGCGGAGCCGTCTATTCCCCATGGTCCTTACGGAGTCCCCAGCATCCACTAGGACGTCAGAGAAAAATAAAGGGAACTCTAAAATAACACATCCTAGATCTGAATGAATGAAATATTCTTATTAAATACTTTGTTCGTTACATAGTTGAATGTGCTGACAACAAAATCACACAAAAATGATCAATGGAAATCAAATTTATTAACCCATGGAGGTCTGGATTTGGAGTCACACTCAAAATTAAAGTGGAAAAACACACTACAGGCTGATCCAACTTTGATGTAATGTCCTTAAAACAAGTCAAAATAGTAGTGTGTGTGGCCTCCACGTGCCTGTATGACCTCCCTACAACGACTGGGCATGCTACTGATGAGGCGGCGGATGGTCTCCTGAGGGATCTCCTCCCAGACCTGGATTAAAGCATCCGCCAACTCCTGGACAGTCTGTGGTGGAACGTGGCGTTGGCGGATGGAGCGAGACATGATGTCCCAGATGTGCTCAATTGGATTCAGGTCTGGGAAACGGGCGGGCCAGTCCATAGCATCAATGCCTTTGTCTTGCAGGAACTGCTGACACACTCCAGCCACATGAGGTCTAGCATTGTCTTGCATTAAAAGGAACCCAGGGCCAACCGCACCAGCATATAGTCTCACAAGGGGTCTGAGGATCTCATCTCGGTACCTAATGGCAGTCAGGCTACCTCTGGCGAGCACATGGAGGGCTGTTCGGCCCCCCAAAGAAATGCCACCCCACACCATTACTGACCCACTGCTAAACCGGTCATGCTGGAGGATGTTGCAGGCAGCAGAACGTTCTCCTTGGCGTCTCCAGACTCTGTCACGTCTGTCACATGTGCTCAGTGAGAACCTGCTTTCATCTGTGAAGAGCACAGGGCGCCAGTGGCGAATTTGCCAATCTTGGTGTTCTCTGGCAAATGCCAAACGTCCTGCACGGTGTTGGGCTGTAAGCACAACCCCCACCTGTGGACGTCAGGCCCTCATACCACCCCCATGGAGTCTGTTTCTGATCATTTGAGTAGACACATGCACATTTGTGGCTTGCTGGAGGTCATTTTGCAGGGCTCTGGCAGTGCTCCTCCTGTTCCTCCTTGCACAAAGGTAGCAGTCGTGCTGCTGGGTTGTTGCCCTCCTACGGCCTCCTCCACGTCTCCTGATGTACTGGCCTGTCTCCTGGTAGCGCCTCTATGCTCTGGACACTATGCTGACAGACACAGCAAACCTTCTTGCCACAGCTCGCATTGATGTGCCATCCTGGATGAGCTGCACTACCTGAGCCATTTGTGTGGGTTGCAGACTCCGTCTCATGCTACCACTAGAGTGAAAGCACCACCAGCTTTCAAAAGTGACCAAAACATCATCTGTGGTCACCACCTGCAGAACACTTCCTTTTTTGGGGGTGTCTTGCTAATTGCCTATAATTTCCACCTGTTGTCCATTCCATTTGCACAACAGCATGTGAAATTGATTGTCAATCAGTGTTGCTTCCTAAGTGGACAGTTTGATTTCACAGAAGTGTGATTGACTTGGAGTTACATTGTGTTGTTTAAGTGTTTCCTTTATTTTTTTGAGCAGTGTATATATATATATATATATATATATATATAGATATATAGATAATGTATACATATTGATATATTATTTAAAAAAGGGATTGCTGGCCACACAGGTGTAGATCTGCTCAGGGCCAGGGAAGTGGATACCTAGCAACAGTGCCGTAAATAGACATCTTAGCGCTGTGTGCAAGAAACGGCATCAATGCCCCTCCCTTTATGTAAAAGAGGGGCAAAAATATAGGGGCGTGGCTTCATGGGGAAGGGGTGTGGCCACAAAATAATACCAATTCATATTACAGTGCACAGTAGTCTCCATTATTCAAATTACGTAGCACAGTAGCACCACTACACCAGGCAGAGCCCTTTTTACACATTACGGCAGACAGCGTCCCCTTTTTACACATTATGGCAGACAGAGTCCATCTTTTACACATTACGGTACACTGAGTCCCCTTTCTTCACATTGATGAGGAAGTGCATCCCAGTTTTCACAGCGGCGGCCAGCCTATGTGGAAGGAGAGGAACAGCTGCAGCGGCGCCTCCACAAATTACATTGCGCTGCTGCGGCTCCCGAATCCCTCTCCCTCCTCCTCCTTCCCCCTGTGGCTGCGTCCCTGTGATCTCCTCCTCTTCCCCTCTGCGGCCCACAGTACACAGCGGCAGGCGGCATGTAATGAGTCAGTTTGACTCATTACATTGCAGCGGCGGACCCCAGTGCAAGGCAACACTTTTTTGCCTTATATTTCCTCACAGCCTAAGAAAGCGCCACATTATCAGATGCAGTCCTTTCGGTCACAGAGAAACAAGAAAGTACGAGGTGCGTCCTTTCTTGCCAGAGGTAAGGGCAGAGGAAAGAAGCTACACAGCTAGTTCCCAGGAACAGAAGTCCTCCTTGGCCTCTACAAAATCCACTGCATGACGCTGGGGCTCCGCTACGGGAGTCCGCCCCAGTGGGGGCACGTCTTCGACTTTTCAGCCACATCTGGGTTCACTCACAGGTGGATCCCTGGGCAGTAGAAATTGTTTGAATGGGTTACAAGCTGGAATTCGAAGAGGTGCCTCCTCGCCGTTTTTTCAAATCGGCCCTGCCAGCTTCTTCCTCAGAAAGGGAGTTAGTGTTAAATGCAATTCACAAATTGTATCTTCAACAGGTGGTGGTCAAGGTTCCCAGACTGCAACAGGGGAGGGGATATTACTCAACCCTGTTTGTAGTCCCGAAACTGGACGGTTCGGTCAGACCCATTCTAAATTTAAAATCCCTGAACCTATACTTGAAAAGGTTCAAATTCAAGATGGAATCACTCAGAGCGGTCATCGCCAGCCTGGAAGGGGGGGATTTTATGGTATCCCTAGACATAAAGGATGCATACCTTCATGTTCCAATATATCCACCTCATCAGACGTACCTGATATTTGCGGTACAGGATTGTCATTACCAATTTCAGACGTTGCCGTTTGGGCTTTCCACGGCCCCGAGGATTTTCACCAAGGTAATGGCGGAAATGATGGTGCTCCTGCGCAAGCAGGGGGTCACAATTATCCCGTACTTGGACGAACTCCTCATAAAAGCGAGATCAAGAGAGCAGTTGCTGAGCAGCGTGTCACTTTCACTGAGAGTGTTACAGCAACACGGCTGGATTCTCAATATCCCGAAGTCGCAGCTGGTTCCTACGACTCGTCTGACCTTCTTGGGCATGATTCTGGATACGGACCATAAAAGGGTTTATCTTCCAATGGAAAAGGCTCAAGAACCCATGACTCTGGACAGGAACCTATTGAAACCAAAACAGGTGTCAGTGCATCACTGCACTCTAGTCCTGGGAAAGATGGTGGCATCTTACGAGGCCATTCCGTTCGGCAGGTTCCATGCGAGGACCTTCCAATGGAACCTGCTGGACAAGTGGTCCGGGTCACATCTACAGATTCATCGGTTGATCACACTGTCCCCCAGGGTCAGGGTATCTCTCCTGTGGTGGCTGCAGAGTGCTCACCTTCTAGAGGGCCGCATGTTCGGCATTCAGGACTGGGTTCTGGTGACTACGGACGCGAGCCTCCGAGGTTGGGGAGCAGTCACACAAGGAAGAAACTTACACTGTCTTTGGTCAAGTCAAGAAACTTGTCTTCACATCAACGTTCTGGAGCTGAGTGTTATGAGCCACGGCTGTGGCTCATTCCTGTTTTGCAGTTTTGTTCTGTATTTCATGTTATACTTCTGTTTATGTTCCTCGTGGGTGTCATGGGGTGCTCGGAGCTCACCCTTAAGGAGGGGATACTGTTATGAACCACAGGTAGTGGTTCATTCCTATTTTATGTTTATAAAGTTGTCTTGCATGCCAGGATTTCCTGTTGCTCTGTTTTAGAATACTCTTGTCTGCTGCCGCTGGTGAGTCTGTGTAATTGCAGCTTGTTCCCATGTGTTCAGCCTCACCTGGCTGCTAATTGCATCTTGTCAGTTTAGAATCATGCAACAGGGCAGCTGCATGGGATTATTAATTAGGCCTCTCTGTTATATGCTGGCTGACTGCAATTCACAGATGCTGGTGATATTCCTTGGTTTGCAGTCTGCTTGAAGTTGAGCTGGTTCCTGTCAGTCACTGTGTTGATTCCTGTGTCAGTCCCATAATTGCATTAATGCCATAGAACATTTATCTAAAACATTCTCCCACTGTATTCTCAGTTCCGGATTATCCTGAAATGATAGACTCTTAAAGATCCGCAGACCTCGAGGAATTTTGTTGTTTTCAATATATTTAGTAAGGGTGGTTTTATCCCACCAGTGTCTACATTCTGCTTTCAATAATTCCTCGAGTCTGCTAGAATCCTGAAAAAATCCATCATACACTGGATTGTCTTTTTTCTTATTAACATTCTCAGAAGTGTATTTCTTTAGTACTTCATGTCTACGCTGTATTCTGTCCGCATAGCAAGCAACATTCATGTTGTATAAACACAGTGCTGACCTGCTGCCCAAACCTCTGGCAATTTGGAACAAAAAACAGAAAATAAGGTTTGTTGGCGCTGGGCAGAACTGTGTGAATGTAGATTGGAATCAGCAGCCACCTGGTAAGGAGGTAGCCAGCCTTTTATTCCAGGCATATATATGCTGTCTAGAATTCAGTGTGCAGAATCCAGTCCGGTGTTTAGAATCCAGTCCGGTGTTTAGAATCCAGTCCGGTGTTTAGAATCCAGTCCGGTTAAAAAAAAAAAAAAAAAAAAAGTCTTGTTTTGTTTAGTAAAAATTTAGTCTTGCCTTGTCTTGTCTTGTCTTGTCTAGTTTTAATCCTCCTATGTCTACTATGTAAGCCCTGCAGGCATCTCTCGCAGCCCTGAACTCTGTATTCAGTGCTTTGAGACCAGAGCGACTAGAAGTTTTGCAGCAATCCCTAAAGCAACTGCAAAACCTACTGACTAAAATCTTGCTCATCTTGCCAGAAGTCGTTGAGAGTACATCTATCTCTAAAGAGACTCTTGTTCACAGTATGGTGACAAGAGAATCCTCTGGTTTAATTGAAGAGAAAAGGTTTAAAAGTTTTCTGCGGCCCAGGCTCTCAGAAGAGGAGCGTCTGCGTCGCAGAAACTTAAACTTATGCCTATATTGTGGGGGTTTAGGCCATTATCTGCAGACCTGTGAGTTGCGCAAGCCAAAGTGTGGTAACGAGTCTTGCCCTCTGGCCAAGTTGAGTCATGATACAAGACCTACTCCTGTCTCTACTGTGGCAGAGGTACTTGTCACACAACCCACACAAAAAAGCTCTCTGTCCTATAATTGGGGTCCTTGGGCAAGGGAGCCCCATTATAGATTCAGGAATCAAAAGAGAATGTTTCTCTCCTCTCTTGAGGTTCCTGTGGAAGCGGAGTTGCAAGTCCCTGGAGTGGTGCCTGATGCCCAGGTTCCTGGAGTGGTGCCTGATGCCCAGGTTCCTGGAGTGGTGCCCGATGCCCAGGTTCCTGGAGTGGTGCCCGATGCCCAGGTTCCTGGAGTGGTGCCCGATGCCCAGGTTCCTGGAGTGGTGCCCGATGCCCAGGGTCCTGGAGTGGTGCCCGATGCCCAGGGTCCTGGAGTGGTGCCCGATGCCCAGGGTCCTGGAGTGGTGCCCGTAGCCCAGGGTCCTGGAGTGGTGCCCGTAGCCCAGGGTCCTGGAGTGGTGCCCGTAGCCCAGGGTCCTGGAGTGGTGCCCGTAGCCCAGGGTCCTGGAGCGGTGCCCGTAGCCCAGGGTCCTGGAGCGGTGCCCGATGCCCCGAGTGCTGGAGCGGTACCCGATGCCCCGAGTGCTGGAGCGGTACCCGATGCCCCGAGTGCTGGAGCGGTACCCGATGCCCCGAGTGCTGGAGCGGTACCCGATGCCCAGAGTGCTGGAGCGGTACCCGATGCCCAGAGTGCTGGAGCGGTACCCGATGCCCTAGCTTATAGAGGGACAACAAATATTATAGTTCAGGTGTCCATACCGGAAGGGGTCTCAGAAGCTGTTACCCCAGGTAGGGACTTGAAAAGCGCAACCCTAGAAAGGGTCTCTAAAACCATAGTTCTTGAGGGGAACTCGAGAAGCAAAACCCCAGAAGGGATCTTTGAAGTAATATCCCCAAGTGGGGTCTCGAGAGACGCAGCCCCAAAGAAGGGTCTAGAAGTCGCTTCCCCAGGAAAGAACTTAAGAAGCATAGCATTAGTGGAGGATCTGAACGTTATTGCTTCAGCAAAAGTCCCGGAAGTCATAGTCCCGGGAGAACTTTCGATAATTATCGACTCAGAGAGGGAGGCCGATGGCCCGATCCCAGTCAGGGAGGCCAACGGCCCGGTCCCAGTAAAAGAATCCGAGGTGCTGGCCCCAGCGGGGTTCTCGGAGGCCACTGCCCCAGCGGGGTTCCCGGAGGCCACTGCCCCAGCGGGGTTCCCGGAGGCCACTGCCCCAGCGGGGTTCCCGGAGGCCACTGCCCCAGCGGGGTTCCCGGAGGCCACTGCCCCAGCGGGGTTCCCGAAGGCCACTGCCCCAGCGGGGTTCCCGGAGGCCACTGCCCCAGCGGGGTTCCCGGAGGCCACTGCCCCAGGTGGGGTTCAGAAAGTCACTGCCCCGGGTGGGGTTCAGAAAGTCACTGCCCCGGGTGGGGTTCAGAAAGTCACTGCCCCGGGTGGGGTTCAGAAAGTCACTACCCTGGGTGGGGTTCAGAAAGTCACTGCCCCGGGTGGGGTTCAGAAAGTCTCAGCCCCGGGTGGGGTTCAGAGAGTCTCAGCCTCGAGTAAGGTCAATAGTGACCAGGTCCTAGCAAAGCACTCCAGTCAGTCAGATGAGAAGGAAACAGATCCTGACTCTGATATCTCAACATCCATAACCTTTGATGGGGACTTCGCCCAATTTCTGGCGCTTTTCAAACACTATTACACTATTATGTTGTCTAGACCATTTCTGGGCATCACTTCAGAAAACCTTGGGCTCTATCTGATTTATTCTTTTAGAGGAGAGCCTTCTGAGTGGGCGACCAGCCTAATGAAAGCTGAAGATCCCATTCTTCAGGATCCCCTAGCATTCTGTGATGCAATTGTTAAAAGATACGGTTCCAAAGAAATTGGTTCAGGTTCCTCTAAGTCACCCGTCTTGTCTGCTGAGAGTCCACCAAATACTGTAAACTCGGCACAAGAGTCCCAGCCCGTTGTTTTGACTGCAGGATGTGCTTTTTTGACTTCTTCTTCTAATAATAGTACTTTACCAGAAAATTCAGCTCCCAAGGGTAAGAGACCTGTCTCTGATTTGAACGCAGCCTTGCTGGGTGGTACCATCAGTTCAGACAATGTTTGGGGAATTACCTTGGTCAGACCTAAAGAGCTTTGTAAAAAGAAGAAGAAAAAGAAGTAATTTTTGACTCTTGCCTTGATAAAAAAAAAAGAGAGATTTTTTTTTTTCCTTGTCTTGTGTCCAGTGGCCACCATCAAGGGGAGGGCACTGTTACAAGTTGTTGCTACAGCTTGTTTTTTGTTTTCTTGTCTGTTAGACCAGTGTGTCAGGTTTTTTTTTTTTGGTTTTTTTTTGTATCCCTTGTTCTGGATAGTCTGAATTTTGGGGTCTTTTGACCCCTCCTCAAGGGGGGGGTAATGTATGAGCCACGGCTGTGGCTCATTCCTGTTTTGCAGTTTTGTTCTGTATTTCATGTTATACTTCTGTTTATGTTCCCCGTGGGTGTCATAGGGTGCTCGGAGCTCACCCTTAAGGAGGGGATACTGTTATGAACCACAGGTAGTGGTTCATACCTATTTTATGTTTATAAAGTTGTCTTGCATGCCAGGATTTCCTGTTGCTCTGTTTTAGAATACTCTTGTCTGCTGCCGCTGGTGAGTCTGTGTAATTGCAGCTTGTTCCCATGTGTTCAGCCTCACCTGGCTGCTAATTGCATCTTGTCAGTTTAGAATCATGCAACAGGGCAGCTGCATGGGATTATTAATTAGGCCTCTCTGTTATATGCTGGCTGACTGCAATTCACAGATGCTGGTGATATTCCTTGGTTTGCAGACTGCTTGAAGTTGAGCTGGTTCCTGTCAGTCCCTGTGTTGATTCCTGTGTCAGTCCCTGTGTCGATTCCTGTGTCTGATCCCGTGTCCTGCTGTGAGGCGTTCCTGCCCTGAGTTCCAGTGGCTTTGCCTGTCCCTGGTCAAGTCTTCTGGCTTCCTGGTGTCCACCGGTCTGTCGTTTGGGATTCTGCCTGTACTCCAGTTCTGAGAGTCGGTGTCGGCAGCATTAGAAGTTCCTGTCCGTTTGCCAGTATTCGTACCGGTTCCGTGAGTAGCGGCTCTCCCGCGTCCGTTGGCCTAGGCCGCTGTATTCCATTATTGTTTCTGTCCCTGGTGTTTTGCAGAGGGTTCTGCTTATGCTGTCACCGCCGGTACACAAAGGTATTGTGTCGGCGTGTGATCAGCATTTCCTTTGTTGTTCTTTTCCTTTGGCGGTTTCTCCGCACATACTTTAGGTTTTTAGTTAGCTTGTAGCCCCTGGCCTGTTTGCTTAGTTAGAGGTCCTCTTGTTATCATTCTGCCTCGGATTTCCCTTTGTCTCTCATTAAGACCGGGAGGCACCGGAGTTGGGCAGACATAATCCGCCCTTCAAACGTGGCTGCCAAGGGCTCAAGAAACCATAGTCTCGCAAGGGATTTCCGATAGCACGGGTGAGACAATAGAGTTAGGGCGCCAGGGGCTATTCCCTTTCCATTCCCCTTTCCCAGCATTCCGTCCTGGTGCTCTGGACTCACTTCATGAACATCTCCCTTGTTCTGAGCACCAGGAACCTAACACTGAGTGCCATATACAATGCCCTTCGTCAAGCGGAGACCTTGCTTCGCGACTTACCAGTTCTGATCCAGTCAGACAACATCACCGCAGTGGCTCACGTAAACCGCCAGGGCGGCACAAGGAGCAGAGTGGCAATGGCGGAAGCCACCAGGATTCTTCACTGGGCGGAAAATCATGTAAGCGCACTGTCAGCAGTGTTCATTCCGGGAGTGGACAACTGGGAAGCAGATTTCCTCAGCAGACACGACCGGCATCCAGGAGAGTGGGGACTTCATCAGGAAGTCTTCGCACAGATTGCATGTCAGTGGGGACTGCCCCAGATAGACATGATGGCGTCCCGCCTCAACAGAAAGCTGCAGAGGTATTGCGCCAGGTCAAGAGACCCTCAGGCGGTAGCTGTGGACGCCGTAGTGATAACGTGGGTGTTCCAGTCGGTCTATGTGTTTCCTCCTCTTCCTCTCATCCCAAGGGTGTTGAGAATAATAAGAAAAAGAGGAGTACAGACAATTCTCATTGTTCCAGATTGGACACGAAGGGCCTGGTATCCGGATCTACAGGAGATGCTCACAGAAGATCCGTGGCCTCTTCCTCTAAGACAGGACCTGAGCATTCCGGATGAGGTCATTCCTACTCTGATAAAGGCTAGGAAGGACGTGACAGCTAAACATTATCACCGTATATGGCGAAAGTATGTTTCTTGGTGTGAGGCCAGGAATGCTCCTACGGAAGAATTCCATCTGGCCCGTTTCCTTCACTTCCTACAGACTGCAGTGAATTTGGGCCTAAAATTAGGCTCTATTAAGGTTCAGATTTCGGCTTTATCCATTTTCTTTCAAAAAGAACTGGCTTCTCTCCCAGAAGTACAGACTTTTGTGAAGGGAGTGCTGCATATTCAGCCTCCTTTTGTACCTCCGGTGGCGCCTTGGGACCTTAACGTGGTGTTGAGTTTCCTTAAGTCGCACTGGTATGAACCACTTAAAACGGTGGAGTTAAAATATCTCACTTGGAAAGTGGTCATGTTAGCCTTGGCTTCGGCTAGGCGAGTGTCGGAATTGGCGGCTTTGTCTTATAAAAGCCCCTATCTAATTTTCCATATGGAGAGAGCAGAATTGCGGACCCGTCCTCAATTTTTGCCTAAGGTGGTGTCATCTTTTCATATGAACCAACCTATTGTGGTGCCTGTGGCTACACGAGACTTGGAGGATTCCGAGTCCCTTGATGTGGTCAGGGCTTTGAAAATTTACGTGGCCAGAACGGCTAGAGTCAGAAAAACAGAAGCACTGTTTGTCCTGTATGCAGCCAACAAGGTTGGCGCTCCTGCTTCAAAGCAGACTATTGCTCGCTGGATCTGTAACACGATTCAGCAGGCACATGCGACGGCTGGATTGCCGTTACCAAAATCGGTCAAGGCCCATTCCACTAGGAAGGTTGGCTCGTCTTGGGCGGCTGCCCGAGGGGTCTCGGCACTACAGCTGTGCCGAGCTGCTACTTGGTCGGGTTCAAACACCTTTGCAAAGTTCTATAAGTTTGATACCCTGGCTGAGGAGGACCTCCTGTTTGCTCAATCGGTGCTGCAGAGTCATCCGCACTCTCCCGCCCGTTTGGGAGCTTTGGTATAATCCCCATGGTCCTTACGGAGTCCCCAGCATCCTCTAGGACGTAAGAGAAAATAAGATTTTAAACCTACCGGTAAATCTTTTTCTCGTAGTCCGTAGAGGATGCTGGGCGCCCGTCCCAAGTGCGGACTACTTCTGCAAGACTCGGGAGCTTTTTGTTGAGGTGTGACGCCATCATGTCTATTTGAGGCAGTCCCCACTGACTTGCAATCTCTGCAAAGACTTCTTGATGCAGTCCCCACTCTCCTGGATGGAGATCATGTCTGCTGAGGAAGTCTGCTTCCCAGTTGTCCACTCCCGGAATGAAGACTGCTGTCAGAGCGCTTACATGATTTTCTGCCCAGCGAAGAATTCTGGTGGCTTCTGCCATTGCCACTCTGCTCTTTGTTCCGCCTTGGCGGTTTACATGAGCCACAGCCGTGACGTTGTCTGACTGAATCAGAACCGGTAGGTCGCGAAGAAAATTCTCCACTTGACGTAGGCCGTTGTATATGGCCCTCAATTCCAGTACGTTGATGTGTAGACAAGCCTCCTGGCTTGACCAATGCCCCTGGAAGTTTCTTCCCTGTGTGACTGCTCCCCAGCCTCGGAGGCTCGCGTCCGTGGTCATCAGAACCCAGTCCTGAATGCCGAACATGCGACCTTCTAGAAGGTGAGCACTCTGCAGCCACCACAAGAGAGATACCCTGGCCCTGGGGGACAGGCTGATCATCTGATGAATATGTAGATGTGACCCGGACCACTTGTCCAGAAGGTCCCACTGAAAGGTCCTCGCATGGAACCTGCCAAATGGAATGGCCTCGTAAGACGCCACCATCTTTCCCAGAACTCGAGTGCATTGATGGGCCGACACCCTTTTTGGCTTTTTTTTCTTGACCACGTTCTGGAGTTCCTGGGCCTTTTCCATCAGGAGAAAAACCCTTTTTCGTTCCGTATCCAGAATCATGCCTAAGAAAGGCAAACGGGTCGTTGGAACCAACTGTGACTTTGGTAGATTGAGAATCCAGCCGTGCTGTTGCAACACCCTCAGGGAGAGTGACACGCTGTTCAGCAACTGTTCTCTCGATCTCGCTTTTATTAGGAGATCGTCCAAGTACGGGATAATTGTGACACCCTGCTTGCGCAGGAGCACCATCATTTCCGCCATTACTTTGGTGAAAATCCTCGGGGCCGTGGAAAGCCCAAACGGCAACGTCTGAAATTGGTAATGACAATCCTGTACAGCAAATCTCAGGAACGCCTGATGAGGAGGATATATGGGGACATGAAGGTATGCATCCTTTATGTCCAGGGACACCATATAATCCCCCCCTCCAGGCTGGCGATGACCGCTCTGAGCGATTCCATCTTGAATTTGAACCTTTTCAAGTACAGGTTTAAAGATTTTAAATTCAGAATGGGTCTGACCGAACCATCCGGTTTTGGTACCACAAACAGGGTTGAGTAGTACCCCGTCCCCTGTTGAAGCAGGGGCACCTGGGCCACCACTTGTTGAAGACACAGCTTTTGAATTGCATTTAAAACTACTTCCCTCTCCGGGGAAGAAGCTGGTAGGGACGATTTGAAAAATCGGCAAGGAGGCACCTCTTCGAATTCCAGCTTGTAACCCTGGGAAACAATGTCTATTGCCCAAGGATCCACCTGTGAATGAATCCAGACGTGGCTGAAAAGTCGAAGACGTGCCCCCACTGGGGTGGACTCCCTCAGGGGAGCCCCAGCGTCATGCAGTGGATTTTGAAGAAGCCGGAAAGGACTTCTGTTCCTGGGAACTAGCTGTAGTTGGGAGCTTTTTCCCTCTACCCATACCTCTGCCGAGAAGGAAGATCCCCGTACTCTCTTGGATTTATGCGACCGAAAGGACTGCATCTGATAATGTGGCGTTTTCTTTTGCTGTGAGGAAACATAAGGTAAAAAAGTGGATTTACCTGCAGTAGCTGTGGAAACCAGGTCCGTGAGACCTTCCCCAAATAATTCCTCACCCTTGTAAGGCAAGACCTCCATATGCTTCTTTGAGTCGGCATCACCCGTCCATTGTCGGTTCCACAGGGCTCGCCTAGCAGAAATCGTCATGGCGTTGGCTCTAGAACTCAGTAGGCCAACGTCTCTCTGAGCATCTCTCATATATAGGACAGCATCCTTAATATGACCCAAGGTCAATAAAACGGTATCCTTATCCAGTGTATCAATTTCAGCAGACAAGGTATCTGTCAACGCTGCTACAGCGCAACAAACCCAAGCCGACGCTAACGCCGGTCTGAGTAATGTACAAGTATGTGTGTAAATTGACTTTAACGTAGTCTCTTGCCTGCAATCAGCAGGATCCTTGAGGGTTGCGGTATCTTGAGACGGCAGCGCCACCTTCTTGGATAAGCATGTCAACGCTTTGTCCACTCTGGGAGAGGATTCCCACCGTATCCTGTCCTTAGCCGGGAAAGGATACGCCATAAGAATCCTTTTGGGAATCTGCAGTTTCTTGTCTGGAGTTTCCCAAGCCCTTTCAAACAACTCATTTAGCTCATGTGAAGGGGTGAAACTAACCTCAGGTTTCTTTTCCTTATACATGCGCACCCTCGTGTCCGGGACCGAGGGGTCATCTGTGATATGCAACACATCTTTTATAGCAATAATCATATAATGAATACTTTTTGCCAATTTTGGCTGCAACCTCGCATCATCATAGTCGACACTGGAGTCAGAATCCGTGTCGGTATCAGTGTCTGCTACTTGGGATAGTGGGCGCTTTTGAGAACTAGAAGGGCCCTGCGACATAGTGAAAGGCAGGGATTGACTCCCTGTATTTCCCCTGGACTCCGCTTTGTCCAACCTTTTGTGCAATAAATTCACATTTGCATTTAAAACATTCCACATATCCAACCAATCAGGTGTCGGCATTGCCGACGGAGACACCACACTCATTTGCTCCACCTCCTCCCTAGAAGAGCCTTCCGCTTCAGACATGCCGACACACGCGTACCGACACCCCACACACTCAGGGAAATCTCTAATCTGGAGATAGTTCCTCCAACCAGGCCCTTTGGAGAGACAGAGAGAGAGTATGCCAGCACACACCCAGCGCCAATGACCCTGGAAACACAAGTCCCAGCAATATACAGCGTTTTTTGTTTTATATATAAATATATTGACTGCGCTCAAATTATGTGCCCCCCCACTCCTTCAAAGACCTCTGTCACCGTTCATCAGGGGAGAGTCCGGGGAGCCAGCTTCTCAGCAGCGTGCTGTGGAGAAAATGGCGCTGGTTAGTGCTGTGGGATCAAGCTCCGCCCCCTCAGCGGCGGGCTTCGGTCCCGCTCAAAATACCAAATAACCTGGCGGGGGGTTGTATATCATACTGCCATAGCTTGAAAATACCTGTAATGCCAGCCAAGAGGATTATTGCTGCCCAGGGCGCCCCCCCCCCCCCCCTGCACCCTGCACCCATCTGTGCCTGTGCGTGTGTGCGGGAGCAATGGCACGCAGCATTACCGCTGCGCGTTACCTCAGTGAAGATCCGAAGTCTTCTGCCTCCTGTGAAGTCTTCTTTCTTCGTATACTCACCCGGCTTCAACCTTCCGGCTCTGCAAGGAGGACGGCGGCGCGGTTCTGGGACGAACCGCAAGGGTGAGACCTGCGTTCCGATCCCTCTGGAGCTAATGGTGTCCAGTAGCCTAAGAAGCAGAGCCTATCACTGAAGTAGGTCTGCTTCTCTCTCCTCAGTCCCACGGCGCAGGGAGCCTGTTGCCAGCAGGACTCCCTGAAAATAAAAAACCTAACAAAATTCTTTATTACAGAGAAACTCAGGAGAGCTCCCCTGAAAGCACCCAGTCTCCTCTGGGCACAGGATCTAACTGAGGTCTGGAGGAGGGGCATAGAGGGAGGAGCCAGTGCACACCCATTCTAAAGTTTCTTTATAGTGCCCATGTCTCCTGCAGAGCCCGTCTATTCCCCATGGTCCTTACGGAGTCCCCAGCATCCTCTAGGACGTAAGAGAAATAGGATTTTAATTACCTACCTGTAAATCCTTTTCTTGTAGTCCGTAGGGGATACTGGGAATCCATTTAGTTCCATGGGGTATAGACGGGTCCACTTGGAGCCACGGGCACTATAGAAGTTTGATAACGTGTGCTGGCTCCTCCCTCTATGCCCCTCCTACTAGACTCAGTCTAGGAAACTGTGCCCAAGGAGACGGACATACTTTGAGAGAAGGAAACAGATAAGGAAAGTGGTGAGATTTCGAACCAGCACAACCATAACAAGAGGAAAGCCATGCTAACCAAACTTGAAAACAGGACAGCAACAGCTGAACAAAACAACAGTACGTAAACAAGTAACTGTGCAGGAAGAACGAAACACCGGGTGGGCGCCCAGTATCCCCTACGGACTACGAGAAAAGGATTTACCGGTAGGTAATTAAAATCCTATTTTCTCTTACGTCCTAGGGGATACTGGGAATACGTTTAGTACCATGGGGAAGTACCAAAGCTCCCAAACCGGGTGGGGGAGTGTTGAGGTTCCTGCAGAACAGATTGACCAAACTGTAGGTCTTCAGAGGCCAAGGTATCAAACTTGTAAAACTTGGCAAACGTGTTTGAACCCGACCAAGTAGCTGCTCGGCAGAACTGTAATGCCGAGACATCCCAGGCAGCCGCCCAAGAGGAACCCACCGACCTAGTAGAGTGGGCCTGTACAGATTTCGGAATCGGCAAACCTGCCGTGGAATTAGCATGCTGGATAGTGAGTCTGATGTAGCGTGCAATTGACTGCTTTGAAGCAGGACACCCAATCTTATTGGCATCGTAAAGAACAAACCGCGAGTCCAATTTCCTGTGATGAGCAGTTTGCTTAATATACACCTTCAAAGCCAGTACAACATCCAAAGACTTTGAAGCAGCAGAGGTGTCAGTAACAACCGGAACCACAATTGGCTGGTTGATGTTAAACGCTGACACCACCTTAGGAAAGAATTGCTGACGAGTCCTGAGTTCAGCTCTGTCATCATGGAAAATCAAGTAGTGTCTCTTGTGAGACAACGCCTCCAGCTCCGACACAGGCCTTGCCGAAGCCAAGGCCAACAGTGTGACGGTCTTCCACGTAAGATACTATTCGTCTACCTCCTGTAACTGTTCAAACCAGTCCGATTGGAGGAACTGCAGAACCAAATTGAGATCCCAAGGCGCCGTGGGATGCATAAAGGGAGGTTGGATATGAAGAACACCTTTCAAGAACGTCTGGACCTCAGGGAGAGAAGCAAATTGTTTCTGAAAGAAAATAGACAAGGCCGAAATCTGAACTTTTATGAAGCCTAGGCGTAGGCCCACATCAACTCCCGACTGCAGAAAAAGCAGGAAACATCCCAGATGAAATTCCACTGTAAAATATTGTCTGCTCTCACACCAAGAGACATATTTCTTCCAGATACGATGGTAATATTTAGATGTTACCCCCATTCCTCCTGGCTAGAGTCAGCCGTTCGTGACCACCGTCACATTGTACGACTGAACTTGAATGGTCTGATTCTGCAGAAGGGATGAGGCCTGCAGAAGGGCGTTGTAGATAGCCCTGAGTTCCAGGATGTTTATTGGAAGGACGACTTCCTGACTTGACCATCTTCCTTCAAACTGCACTCCCTGGGTGACTGCACCCCAACCTCTGAGGCTTGCGTTTGTGGTTAGAAGAATCCAATTCTAAATCCCGAACCTTCGACCCATCACTAGGTGAGAAGTTTGTAGCCACCACAGGAGGGAGATTCTGGCTTTTGGCGACAGACGAATCCTCTGATGCATATGAAGATGCGATCCGGACCATTTGTCCAACAGATCCAGCTGGAAGGTCCTCGCAAGAAACCTTCCGTACTGAATTGCTTCGTAAGCCGCCACCATTTTCCCCAGAAGGTGGATGCACAGATGTACTGAGATTCAGGTCGGCTTCAAGACGGCCCGAGCCGTCGACTGGATTACCATTGGCTTTTCCAAGGGAAGAAACACTCTCTGAGACTCTGTGTCCAGTATCATTCCCAGGAAATGAAGCTTCTGCGTTGGTTCTAGGTGAGATTTTGGTAAATTCAGAATCCACCCGCGATCCAGGAGTAATCTGGTTGTGAGACCAATGTTCTCCAACAACTGCTCTCTGGACGCAGCATTTATTAGAAGATCGTCCAGGTAAGGAATTACGTTCACTCCTTGTTTGCGGAGTAGTAGCATCATCTCTGCCATCACTTTGGTGAACACCCGCGGTGCCGTGGAGAGACCAAATGGCATGGCCTGGAATTGGTAGTGACAGTCCTGCAGTGCAAACCGTAGATAAGCCTGATGAGGCAGCCAGATCGGAATGTGAAGGTACGCATCTTTGATATCCAGAGACACTAGGAATTCCCCCTCATGCAGGCCTGAGATCACCGCTCTCAGAGACTCAATCTTGAACTTGAACATTCGTAAGTATGGGTTCAATGACTTGAGGTTCAGAATCGGTCTTAACGAACCGTCCGGTTTCGGTACTAAAAAACAAGCTGAAATAGTAACCCTTGTTTTGTAGATGAGGTGGAAATGGAATAATGACCTGGGTCTGTAACAGTTTTTAAATGGCGTCTTGTAAGGTTATTCTTGCCTCTTGTGAAACTGGTAAGCCTGATTTGAAGAATCTGTGAGGTGGGAGATCCTGGAACTCCAGCCTGTAGCCCTGGGATATAAGGTCTATGACCCAGGGATCCTGGCAAGATCTTGTCCAGACGTGACTGAAGAATTTCAGCTGGGCTCCCACCTGCCTGTCTCCCAGGTATTGTGGTCCACCGTCATGCGGAAGGCTTTGAGGAGGAAGAGCCGGAGCTCTGTTCCTGTGAACCAGCAGCCGCTGGTTTGCATGGTTTACCTCTAGCCCCTCTGGCAGCGGTAGAAGAGCCTCTGGCTTTGCCCAGAAACTTTGCCATCTGAAAGGACTGCAAATTGGGTCCTGAGTAGGCCTTCCTAGATGGCGGAGCTGCAGAAAGCAGATAGGTGGATTTACCCGCAGTAGCTCGTGAAATCCACTTGTCGAGTTCATCGCCAAATAAGGACTCACCTGTGAAAGGCAGGCCTTCCACATCTTTTTTGCAGTCCGCGTCATCAGTCCACTGACGTAGCCATAATCCCCTGCGTGCTGACACTGCCATAGCTGTGGTGCGTGCATTAAGCAAACCTTTCTTCTTAATGGCTTCCATCATAAAGTTCGCAGAGTCTTGTATGTGCTGCAGGAGTAATACAATTTCCTCTTGAGGTAAGGTGTCTAACCCCTCAATTAAATTACCAGACCATTTAGCAATGGCTTGCGTAATCCACCCACATGCTATAGTGGGTCTCTGGGCCACCCCAGCAGCCGTATACAAAGATTTGAGTGTAGTCTCAATCTTACAATCAGCTGCATCCTTTAGGGAAGCTACACCAGGAACAGGTAATACTATTTTACGTGAAAGTCTGGATACTGATGCATCTACTATCGGTGGATTTTCATTTTTTCAATCCTCAGGAGGATAATAAACACCTAGGAATTTGAAATTTCTTATCTGAATTAACCCACGGTTCTTCAAACAGGGTATTTAGTTCCTTTGACACAGGAAAAGTGTCTGAGCATTTTTTCTTCACATTAAAGAAAGATTCCTCACACACCCCTGTCACCTTATCAGGAAAATTTAGGACTTCCCTTATAGAGTCTATTAGAGCCTCAACACCTTGCGACAGAGTACCCTCCCCTACCTCTATATCCACCTCACCTTCCTCCATTTCTGAAACGTCATTATCATTGCAAACATGTGTAAACTAATTCTCTGAATTTATTTTACCAGATAGGTTCAGGTATGGTTACAGGTAATTTTTAGTGTGCTGAAGGGAAATGTAGGGGTGGGATTTGCATCCCCCCCCCCCCCCCTGTCTGTTTGTTCCTTCATTATTAGAGTCAGAATGCAGGATATGGGCCAAAGAACATTTTTGCGGACAAATGGCAGAGGACTGAGACGCTGGTCTGAGTACTGAGTCTTTTTGCATAAACTCAGTCATAGACTGTCTTAAGTATTGCATCTCCTTCTCATTACGAGATAATTTAGTAGTGATGGTCCCACTAGCCTGAGAAGGGATACTACACTGAGTACACACTAGTGAACCCCCTGGAAAAGAGGAACACTGTGCCTTGCATGATACACACTCTTTGCCTGACATACTGCAATAGTAATAGCACACAAACAGGAAAAGGTTAAAAGCACAATTAACCCAGAAAGAGCCCTTCCTGAGAGACACAGAGAGAGGATAAAACCATCACATGGCGCCCTTATCGCTAAAGCCAAGCTTAGCCGGGTCGCAGACTAAGTACCTAGATTAGGGACTTAGTACACCCCCTGCTATGACCCGCTTGTACCGCTGAGGTAATCTGGAGGCTCTCCGGAGGAGCTGCGCGTCTCTGCAGTCAGCATCTGTGTTAGCTGCAGTAGGGTAAAATGGCACCTGTGAGCTGCTGTATCCGCTCATAGTGAATCCCCGCCCCTTCAATGGCGCGTGACCTTCCCGCTCTTGTTTATACTGGCATTATGTGTCTAAGTGCATAAAAGGGAGTAAGCCCCCTTTTAAGCTTCCATGCCAGTCTGGGTACTGTCTGAGACTCAGTCCACCCCGTTAGAAGCCGCGTGTCTCTGTACCCTCATGCCGCCATAATGGCGGTGACCCGCTCACTGGAACGCCGGCTTAGTACTCACCACTCTTCTGGCTCTGTTAGGGGCGGCGGCGAGCTGAAGGAATGTACGCTCGCCGTGGTAGGGCTTGCAAATAGTCCCCTCAGGAGCTAGCGTCCTGTCAGCCGGGAACGGGACCCTTAACCCTTAGTGGGGTTGGGCTGTTCACCCCCCCTAAGTCCCAGGAAGCAGGCAGTCTGGCGCCATCCAGTCATGCCTGAAAATAACTAACTTTTAAAATAAATGCAGAAAACTCTTCAGGAGCTTTCATAGATGTGACCGGCTCCCTCGGGCACATTTTCTAAACTGAATCTGGTAGGAGGGGAATAGAGGGAGGAGCCAGCACACGTTATCAAACTTCTATAGTGCCCATGGCTCCAAGTGGACCCGTCCATACCCCATGGTACTAAATGGATTCCCAGTATCCCCTAGGACGTAAGAGAAATTATCAGTACTTGCTATTGGAGAGCCCTCTGCATCACAGGAGAGCAGCTCAGCCTGCGTGTCCTCAGAGGCACTCAGACTCTGCGACATTACACGATATGTACTAATGGTACCGAGGTATCAGCATCAGTACTCTGTCGGATGGATATGATGTGACAGCAGTGGGCGTTCCTATGCTCAGGTTAGCTACTGCCCATATAAGCATATATGTGCAATTGCAACAGCAATCACAAGAACAACCGCACTGAATTAGGCCCATTTGGGGCTGATTTAGGGGTGTACTAGGGTATGCCGGTGGCCGGGATCCCGGCGGCCAGCATACCGGCGCCGGGATTCCGACCGCCGGCATACCGACAGCTAGGCGAGCGCAAATGAGCTCCTTGCGGGCTCGCTGTGGTCACGATGGCACGCTGCGCGCATCACGCAATAGTTGTCGGTATGCCGGGTGTCTGGATTCCGGCGCCGGTATACTGAGCGCCGGGATTCCAACAGCCGGCATACTGAATACCAGTCCTGATTTAGATGTGTTTGGAGTTGCTATCGCTGCTGCTTACATAGAAGCAGCAGCAATATCACTGATATGGTAATGCAGTAGGAGGCGTCACGCCTCCTACTGCATTACTGATCAGAACTGGGGGGGGGGTCATTCCGAGTTGTTTGCTTGCTAGCAACTTTTTGCAGTGCTGCGATCAGGTTGAAACGCGGCAAAATTGCGCATGCGTATGCACCGCAATGCGCAGGCGCATCGTACGGGTACAAAGAGGATCGGTGCTGGCCGATGGATTTATCGAAGAATCCATAGGCGTTTATGGGTGTCAACTGACCGTTTTCTGGGAGTGTTCGGGAAAACGCAGGCGTGTCCAAGTGTTTGCAGGACGGGTGTCTGCGTCAATTCCAAGACGGGACAGGCTGAAGTGATCGCAGCGGCTGAGTAAATCCAGACCTACTCAGAAACTACAAAAAACTTTTTTGTGCCATCGGCTGCAAAAGCGTTCGCACACTTGGCAAAGCGAAAATACACTCCCCTATCTGATCGCAGCACAGCAAAAAGTTGCTAGCGAGCGATCAACTCGGAATGACCCCCTGAGTCCAAGGACGCAATATCGGATCTCCCCCGGCACGATCAGGCAGCTTGCGGCACCCATGGAGACTTGCTAGCCACCCGTTGAAGGGCCAGGAAATCTTCATGCAACAACGGATATTTCTGGCTTCTTCCCTCCTCCTAAGCAGCGGTGACATGCCTAAATTTTCACAAATGGAGCCGTCCCCAAAAAGCATCAGACTGTCAGTCACTGGAAGTCTGATGCCGATAATGCGTCCTGTGTCACAGGACCCATTCACGCACGCGCAGAATGGGTACTGAGCATGTGCAAAGTACTAAACATCGGTAATTTGTGGCATAGGACGACACTCCGTCCACACCTGAATCAGGCCCATTATGCATCCAGTACAGCAGTGTTTTTCAACCACTGTGCCGTGGTACACTAGTGTGCCCTGAGCAGTCTCCAGGTGTGCCGCCATAGAAGCAGAGCCAGGCCCGTCAGTGTTTTGCCGCTACTGAGGCCCTGGAACGATCAATACTGATGGGTTTATTGGTTGCAGAGTTAGTTCTACTCTTGGGCCCGGGCAGTGTTGGGCTCTTCTGGCTTTCTCAGATGTGGCTCAGGCGTTACCTATGGAGAAGATGTGACATGACATCCTAGGACACGCAACTGCACCATGCATCACCGTTATATTTGAATGTGCCTTGGCAATATTTAAATCTTGTTCAGTGTGCCGCGAGTTGTAAAAGGTTGAAAATCTCTGCAGTACAGTGATGCTTTCTGCATGCAAAATAAGAAGAAATTGACAATGGGGGGTAATTCCAAGTTGATCGCAGCAGGAAATTTTTTAGCAGTTGGGCAAAACCATGTGCACTGCAGGGTGGGCAGATATAACATGTGCAGAGAGAGTTAGATTTAGGTGTGGTGAGTTCAATCTGCAATCTAAATTGCAGTGTAAAAATAAAGCAGCCAGTATTTACCCTGCACAGAAACAAAATAACCCACCCAAATCTAACTCTCTCTGCAAATGTTATATCTGCCCCCCCTGCAGTGCACATGGTTTTGCCCAACTGCTAAAAAATTTCCTGCTGCGATCAACTTGGAATTACCCCCAATATTGCATATTTATCTATATGAGTAAACTGCTTTCTAGAAACATACCAGAAAAGTTTTCGTGGTCCAAAAGAACCTTGCTTTCTTTGCTAGATATAATTGAGTCGGGATTGCCAAAACCCTTTGTCCAGTTCCTAAAATTATAAAAAATTCTACAATTATGCATTTTAAACAAATAGGATGATTACCATACATGACACGCATGCAATAAAAATCGTGGATTTTCAAATCAGGAACTCTGATAATGCTGCCATGATCTCACAGTGACATTATCAAATGGGCAGGTATGGAGAGTAAAACAACTTTAGCTTTCTACACAATTATGAGGACATATTGGGGGTCATTCCGAGTTGATAGCTCGCTAGCTATTTTTTTAAGCGCTGCGAAGATAGTAGCAGCCTATGGGGGAGTGTATTTTCGCTTTGCAAGTGTGCAAACCCTTGTGCAGCCAAGCGGTACAAAAAAGTTTTGTGCAGTTTCTGAGTAGGTCTGAACTTACTCAGCCGATGCGATCACTTCAGCCTGTCTGGTCCCGGAATTGACGTCAGACACCCGCCCTGCAAACGCTTGGACACGCTTGCGTTTTTCCAACCACTCCCTGAAAATGGTCAGTTGACACCCATAAACGCCCTCTTTCTGTCAATCACCTTGCGATCGGCTATGTGAATGGATTCTTCATTAAATCCACCGCCCAGCACCGATATGCTTTGTACTCGTACGATACGCTTTCGCATTGCGGTGCATACGCATGCGCAGTTTTGCAGAGTTTTGACGATTGCAGCACTGCAAAAAATAGCTAGCGTGCGATCAGGTCGGAATGACCCCCATTGCTGTCCCACCATCTATTTCAGAAAAACAAACAACCTTGTGCTCATACCTTAAAAGTAAAAAATAACAGCCAGCGAGCCTCATGCGGCATTTAATGCCAATCGGCTATATATGATCCCACATTGCATGCAGGGAAATAATAGGATTTTAATTACCTACCGGTAAATCCTTTTCTCGTAGTCCGTAGAGGAAGCTGGGGTCCATATTAGTACCATGGGGTATAGACGTGTCCACCAGGAGCCATTGGCACTTTAAGAGTTTAACAGTGTGGGCTGGCTCCTCCCTCTATGCCCCTCCTACCAGACTCAGTCTAGAAACTGTGCCCGAGGAGACGACATACTTCGAGAGAAGGATTATACACAGATAGTGGCGATATTCATACCAGCTCACACAAACAAGGCAAATCCGGCAAACAAGCCGGAAAACTCAGCAACAGCTGAAACAGTACTGAAAACAGTAAAGAAATGCAGAACCTACCTAGGAACAAGGCAGTACTGAACCAAAGAACCATTGCAGGAAAACGAAGCGCGGGCGCCCAGCATCCTCTACGGACAAGAAAAGGATTTACCGGTAGGTAATTAAAATCCTATTTTCTCTTACGTCCTAGAGGATGCTGGGGTCCATATTAGTACCATGGGGATGTACCAAAGCTCCCAGAACGGGAGGGAGAGCGTGCAGGCTCCTGCAGAACTGCTTGACCAAACTTCCGGTCCTTAGAGGCCAAAGTATCGAACTTGTAGAACTTAGCAAACGTGTTCGACCCAGACCAAGTAGCCGCTCGGCAAAGCTGTAAAGCCGAGACACCCCGGGCAGCTGCCCAGGAAGAACCCACCTTATGAGTAGAGTGGGCCTTAAAAGATTTTGGACATGGCAATCCTGCCGTAGAATATGCATGCTGGATAGTGAACCTGATCTAGCAAGAAATCGTCTGCTTAGAAGCAGGACACCCAATTTTCTTGGGATCATACAGGACAAACAGAGAGTCCGATTTTCTGTGACGAGCAGTCCTCTTCACATAGATCTTCAAAGCCCTCACAACATCCAAGGTCTTTGAAGCAACTGAGGAGTCAGTAGCCACTGGCACCACAATAGGTTGGTTGATATGAAAAGCCGACACAACCTTCAGAAGGAACTGTTGACGCGTCCTGAGTTCCGCCCTATCTTCATGGAAGACCAGATAGGGACTTTTACAGGACAAAGCCCCCAATTCCGACACACGTCGTGCAGAAGCTAAGGCCAACAAAGTGACAGCCTTCCACTTGAGAAACTTGACCTCAGCCTCCTGTAAAGGTTCAAACCAATCCGATTGCAGGAAATGCAACACCACGTCAAGATCCCAGGGAGCCGACGGTGCCACAAAGGAAGGCTGGATGAGCAGAACCCCTTTCAAAAAGGTCTGAACCTAAGGGAGGGCAGCCAATTGTTTCTGGAAGAAAATGGATAAAGCCAAAATCTGGACCTTTAGGGACCCCAAGCTCAGGCCCATATCCACTCCTGCTTGCAGGAACAGGAGAAACCGTCCAAGTTGAAACTCCACCGCAGGAAACTTCTTGGATTCACACCAAGACACATATTTTTTACAAATTCGATGGTAATGTTTAGACATTACTCCCTTCCTAGCCTGTATCAGGGTCGGAATAACCGTGGTAAGTCTTGATAAGCGAACGGCCCCTGTTGTAGAAGATCCTCCCGAAGAGGTAGAGGCCGTGGAACTTCCAGTAGTAGATCCAGCAGATCCGCGTACCAAGCCCTCCTTGGACAGTCCGGAGCAATGATGATTGCCTGAACCCTTGTAATTTTTACAAGCTGTAGAACTCTTGGAATGAGAGGAAGTGGAGGGAACACATACACTGACTTGAACACACACGGTGTCACCAGTGCGTCCACCGCCACTGCTTGTGGGTCTCTCGACCTGAAACAGTACCTCTGCAGCTTCTTGTTGATGCGGGAGGCCATCATGTCTATGTGAGGTACACCCCACCAACCAGTTACCTCCTCGAACACCTTCGGGTGGAGGCCCCACTCTCCTGGATGGAGATCGTGTCTGCTGAGGAAGTCCGCTTCCCAGTTGTCTACTCCCGGAATGAAGATTGCTGACATCGCCACTGCGTGCCTTTCTGCCCAGAGGAGGATTCTTGTCACCTCTGACACTGCAGCTCTGCTCTTTGTTCCGCCTTGTCGGTTTATGTAGGCCACTGTGGTCACGTTGCCTGACTGCACCTGAACAGCCTGATCCTGCAGAAGGTGTGCTGCTTGAAGAAGACCTTTGTACACGGCTCTTAGCACCAGGATGTTTATAGGAAGAAGGGATTCCTGACTTGACCACCGTCCTTGGAAGGTTTCCCCTTGAGTGACTGCTCCCCAACCTCTGAGACTTGCATCCGTGGTTAGAAGGATCCAATCCTGAACCCCGAACCTGCGGCCCTCCAGAAGGTGCGGCAGTTGCAGCCACCAGAGGAGTGAAATCCTTGCTTTTGGCGACAGATCCCGACCACTGGTACCAGGAGATCCAGCTGAAAGGCCCGAGCATGAAACCTTCCGTACTGCAGAGCCTCGTAGGAGGCAACCATCTTCCCCAAAAAGTGGATGCACTGATGAACCGATACCCGAGCAGGCTTCAAGACATCCCGGACCATTGACTGTATCACCAACGTTTTCTCCATCGGGAGAAACACCCTCTGCACTTCCGTGTTGAGGATCATCCCCAGGAAAGACAGCCTCCTTGTCGGCTCCAGATGAGACTTTAGAAGGTTCAGGATCCAAACGGGCTCCCTGAGCAGATGCGTCGTGAGAGAAATGGACCTTAACAACTTCTCTCTGGACGAAGCCTTGATCAGCAGGTCGTCCAGATATAGAATTATGTTCACCCCCTGTTTGCGGAGGAGAACCATCATCTCTGCCATCACCTTGGTGAAGACCCTTGGTGCCGTGGAGAGGCTGAATGGCAGTGCTTGAAACTGATAGTGATCGTCTGTCACGCTCAGCGTAAGTGGGGGTTCCGACAACCGAGTTTTGGCTGAAGGGACAGCTACCTGTGAGGAGAGTAATTCCTCCTCATGGGGTGGAAGCTAAACTAAGTGTTAATGTAGGCCGGAGGGCGTAAAGAAAAGGAGGACTTCGTAGGAAGATAACTGTAGTTTTAATGAATAATCAAACTGTACACGAATGTTGGAGAAACAGAAGAAACTGGGAGAATTAGAGTCTATGGTTAAATGACTTGAAGAGTGAAGCTGAAGAACTCCGGTAAAGAGGAACTGAAGACTGTGTTTTATGAATAAAGACTAGGCTGAAGAACTTGGACTTTGAATAAATGAAGACTGTGGTTTGGATTGAAAGACGAGGCTGAAGAACTTGGACTTTGAATAAATGAAGACTGTGGTTTGTGATTGAAAGACGAAGCTGAAGAACTTGGACTTTGAATAAATGAAGACTGTGGTTTGTGATTGAAAGACGAGGCTGAAGAACTTGGACTCTGAATAAATGAAGACTGTGGTTTGTGATTGAAAGACGAGGCTGAAGAACTTGGACTTTGAATAAATGAAGACTGATGCGGGAACCGCCGTTAGCACCTGGAGATCCTCTACGACCTGGAACCCCGTGAGCGCTTCCACAAGTGGCAACGGACTTAGACAGCAGGACTGCAACAGCGTTTAGGTAACCGATGGATGAGAGCAACCAGGACCAGGGAACCAGAAGTAACCTGGGAGCACAGAGCTGGAGAACCTTTCACAAGGAGGTAACTTGAAGCACTGGCACTCTCCCTCTGAGCCAGCCCCCTTTTGTAAGGGGAGAACACGCAGGATTGGCTGAACACAGATTGGGAACTTCATTGGTAATACTCTGGTCTCAGACATGGCTGCCCCCAGCACAGGAGACATACTTAGCTGTTAGCAAACAGCTTTAGCCAGCTTCTGTCTCTGACACACTATACTGTGTTACCACCAGAGGACCTTACCGCAGCGATCCCCGCCGCAGCGCCCGGCTCTCCAGACGCTCGGCCCCCAGCCCTTGGCACATCCGTCCAGGAGGACCCGTCGCCAGCAGCTCCCTGCCGCCGCAGCCGTGCCAACCAACGGGACGGTAACCCGCGGGAGCACCCGACGGAGGTAAGGCTCCAGAGCCTGACACTAACAGTGCAAACGTGAGATAAGCCTGATGCGGCGACCAAATGGGAATGTGGAGGTATGCATCCTTGATGTCCAGGGACACCAGAAACTCCCCCTCCACCAGACCTGAGATCACCGCCCTCAGAGACTCCATTTTGAATTTGAACTCCCTTAGATAAGGGTTGAAAGATTTCAAGTTCAGAATTGGCCTGACCGAACCATCTGGCTTCAGTACCACAAAAAGGTTTGAATAGTAACCTTTGTTTTGCTAATGAGGTGGAACTGGAACAATGACTTCTGACATTTCCAATTTTCGGATAGCTTCCTGTAGGATAGCTCTGTCTGCCAGCAAAGCTGGCAAGCCTGATTTGAAGAATCGGTGAGGTGGAGGAGTTTGAAACTCCAGCCTGTACTCCCGGGACACAATATCCTGCACCCAGGGATCCAGGCTGGATGACACCCAGACGTGGCTGAAATGCCGGAGTCTTGCTCCCACCTGACCGACCTCCAGGCTGCGCGGTCCACCGTCATGCTGAGGATTTTGAGGCACCAGAAGCAGACTTCTGGTCCTGGGAACCTGCAGGTGCAGGATTTTTGGATTTAGCACGACCTCCTATAAAGAAGGTGTTAGAGGGCTTGTTCTTTCTAGATCAAGCGGGCCGAAAGGACTAGGACGTATTGGGAGAAAAAGGTTTCTTCGTAGCCGGTGCAGCGGAGGGAAGAAAAGGAGATTTACCTGCGGTTGCCGTGGAAATCCACGCATCCAGCGCCTCCCCAAAAAGAGCCTGACCTGTGTAGGGTAGGTTCTCCACACTTCTCCTGGATTCCGCGTCCGCATACCATTGGCGCAGCCAGAGACCCCTGCGAGCCGAGACGGACATGGTACTTCATGGATTCTACCATAAATCCCGCAGAATCCGGTATGTTACGTAAAAACAATTCAACGTCACCTTTATCCATCATAGCCAAGTCCTCCAGTAGTGTGCCTGACCACTTTGCTATAGCTTCAAAAATCCATGCACAGGCAATAGTAGGCCGCAATATCGCCCCTGAAGCCGTGTATATGGACTTGAGCGTAGTGTCAACCTTGCGATCTGCCGGTTCTTTCAACGCGGTAGATCCCGGGACAGGTAAGACCACCTTCTTTGACAGCCTGGAGACAGATGCGTCAACTATAAACAGGGTCTCCCATTTTTTCCTATCTTCCTCAGGGAAGGGAAAAGCAACCAGAACCCTTTTTGGGATCTGGAATTTTTTCTCTGAGTTCTCCCAGGATTTTTCAAAAATAGCATTTAATTCTTTAGCTGCAGAGAAGGTTAGCGAGGCTTTCTTATTATCAGTGAAGTAAGCCTCCTCAACCTGCTCAGGAGTTGCGTCAGCAATATTTAACACATCTCTCATGGCCTCAGTCATCAACTGCACCCCTTAGCAAATGATGCCGCCCCCTTCAACACATCCAAATCACCGTCTGCTGTGTCAGAATCGGTATCCATGTCATCCTGCGTAATTTGGGCAAGAGCACGTTTTTGAGAGTGTACCGCAGTGGGGCCCGAGGGAACAGAACCGGACCATACTGCCATAGCAGACTTTAAAACCTGAGTTGTATTCTTAGTCTGTGCAACCCTCTCAGAAATCTGAGAAATAACCCCCTTAAGAGAGGCTAACCACTCCGGTTCCCTAGCCGGGATATGTGCTACAACAGTGCAATCCTGATTACATGGAATGGGATCTTCCTGAGAAGATATATCTTCTGTAGCATATGATACAGAGTCTCTAGACATGGCTGCTTGCAATCCCCACACACCCCACATACACACAGGGTAAGGGCATACAGCGTTTTCCCCCAAGAATGGCAGAGAGACACAGAGATTGGAGCCAACCCACACACAGAGCTTATGAGATACAGGGTATCCCCACCCCTCGCAGACTGTGCACCTTAATAGGTAGACAGTATACACACTGCCTCCCCCCCTTCTACAACCCCTTGGTACTGTACAGATAGCTGGAGTTGGTGTGGAGGGACAACGCTGAAGACTGCAGGCAGAGAAAATGGCGCTGAACGCTGCAGGGTCCGCTCTGAGAAGCTCCGTCCCCTGAAGATGGCGCGTCTTCCCGCTCTTCACATGGATTATACTGGCCTGAGGTATATGCTGGCAGAGATCCGGAGACCCCGACAGGCTTGCTGACCAGTTCAGGGTGTAGGCGCTGGCTCAGGGCGCCCCACACGGTGCCGCACAGTGTGCCTCTGAGCTCTGGAGCGCGGTTAATACCACGCTCCCTACTCTGTTGCCGCCATCTTTACACCGGCTCCCCGCTTGCCAGGGGGGCCGGTGACTAACTCGCCACCTATCTTCTGGCTCTGTAAGGGGGTGGCGGCATGCTGCTGGGGTGAGCATTGACCCTGTGGCGGCGAACATTCGATCCCCTCAGGAGCTCAGTGTCCTGTTAGCGGAGTAAGTGGCTCAGACCCCGCAGGGCGGACACTACCCCCCCCTTAGTCCCAGGAAGCAGGGAGACTGTTGCCAGCAGCAACACCTAACTCTAATAAAAATAACAAAACTAAAAGAACTCCTATGGAGCTCCCTTAGCTGTAACCGGCTCCTCCGGGCACATTTTCTAAACTGAGTCTGGTAGGAAGGGCATAGAGGGAGGAGCCAGCCCACACTCTCAAACTCATAAAGTGCCAATGGCTCCTGGTGGACCCGTCTATACCCCATGGTACTAATATGGACCCCAGTATCCTCTAGGACGTAAGAGAAAAGTGAGTATATTAGTCCGTATGGAGAATTGTATGCATATTGCATATGCTTTGTGTGCTACTGGTCATTATCATCAGGGTGCAGTGTCTAGATGGCAAATTATATGCCTGTAAACAGGCGTATTTATGCTTATGTCCAACTCTGCATGGTCCACAGACTGACACACGCTCCCTGAAATTTGTCCTTACAATAGCACTTCATGAGTTCATTTAAACTGACCTTAATAAGGATTGAGAAGCCTCCTCTTCTGATAGAATTTCACAAACCTGGAAGAAACATTATTATTATGGGCATCTTAATGTGAATAAGGGATGAAAGTAGAGACAGGTAATTTTATAGGGCAAACTCATATCTCTAAAGAATAATAAAAGATATGTGTTGTGGGATGTCATCCCAGGGCTATGAAATAAATAAGTAAACATTTTTTCATTATGTCACCAAATTTACGGGGTCAGGCCGCCCCTAGGAACAACATTATCAGTAGGCCCAATAACGTCACTGCCCCTTTCATGTTAGGGCTAAAGCAACACCAACACCAACCTCCCCCACTCCCCATCTCCCCCCATCCCACCACCACAAGTTGTAATGACAAAACAAAACAATCACCTGGCCTAATCTGGCCATCAGTCTAACAGCCTAGCAGGGCTCTCATGCAGGAAAGCATGCCGTGCCGCCCCCCCTTCCTCAGCAAGTGTCATCCCCAGGCACATGCCTCACATGGGAAATCCACCACTGTATGTCACCATGGGATACCTTTTGTCTTATACTCAGGAGGATGTAACAGCAGCACATCTACACATACTATTCTCAGTGTTCTCCAGTCTAAAGGCCCGCATCCACTAGTCCGAGTTGGGCACTTTTCTTCATATTTCGACGCATCTGACCGAAAAATCTGAAGAAAAGTGTTACATCGGATGGCTCTTCCGATCTGATGCGCAGTCCCGTGTCAGATATGTATGAACTACAGATCTTTGTGACTGCCCCAACTATTTATCTGAATCTGAAGAAATCAGGTGCACATCGGGGTGTTTTTTTTACTTCAGATGTATCTGATCAGTTTCATCTGAAGCGTCACTTGACTGGCATCTCCCTGGCCACTCCCACCCACCACAGTACGCGGCGGCAGCAGCAGCAGCAGATGAATCACATGTAGCATGTGTGCATCAGATATATCTGATGTGATCTGGCACATGATAGATCGCATCAGATATATTTGAAGTGAATGTAGTGAAAATTAAAGCCAGGGTACGATCCAATTCCCGGGACGTTCCCTGGAGAGTTCAAGAGAAATCTGATGCGATCTGCAGTTCAGACAAGTCTGAATAGTGGATGATCACTTTAAGATTCACAGAAGAAGCAAAAAATAAGATTTTACTCACCGGTAAATCTATTTCTCGTAGTCTGTAGTGGATGCTGGGAACTCCGTAAGAACCATGGGGAATAGCGGCTCCGCAGGAGACTGGGCACAACTAAAAGAAAGCTTTTAGACTACCTGGTGTGCACTGGCTCCTCCCACTATGACCCTCCTCCAAGCCTCAGTTAGGATACTGTGCCCGGAAGAGCTGACACAATAAGGAAGGATTTTGAATCCCGGGTAAGACTCATACCAGCCACACCAATCACACCGTATAACTTGTGATACTATACCCAGTTAACAGTATGAAATATAACCGAGCCTCTCAACAGATGGCTCAACAATAACCCTTAGTTAGGCAATAACTACATACAAGTATTGCAGACAATCCGCACTTGGGATGGGCGCCCAGCATCCACTACGGACTACGAGAAATAGATTTACCGGTGAGTAAAATCTTATTTTCTCTGACGTCCTAGTGGATGCTGGGAACTCCGTAAGGACCATGGGGATTATACCAAAGCTCCCAAACGGGCGGGAGAGTGCGGATGACTCTGCAGCACCGAATGAGAGAACTCAAGGTCCTCCTCAGCCAGGGTATCAAATTTGTAGAATTTTGCAAACGTGTTTGCCCCTGACCAAGTTGCAGCTCGGCAAAGTTGTAAAGCCGAGACCGCTCGGGCAGCCGCTCAAGATGAGCCCACTTTCCTCGTGGAATGGGCTTTTACTGATTTAGGATGCGGCAATCCAGCCGCAGAATGCTCCAGCTGAATAGTGCTACAAATCCAGCGAGCAATAGTCTGCTTAGAAGCAGGAGCACCTATTTTGTTGGGTGCCTACAGGATAAAAAGCGAGTCAGTTTTCCTGACTCCAGCCGTCCTGGAAATATAAATTTTTAAGGCCCTGACTACGTCCAGTAACTTGGAATCTTCCAAGTCCCTAGTAGCCGCAGGCACTACAATAGGTTGATTCAAGTGAAAAGCTGATATCACCTTAGGGAGAAACTGGGGACGAGTCCTCAATTCTGCCCTATCCATATGGAAAATCAGATAAGGGCTTTTACATGACAAAGCCGCCAATTCTGACACGCGCCTGGCCGAAGCCAAGGCCAATAACATGACCACTTTCCACGTGAGATATTTCAAATCCACAGTTTTAAGTGGCTCAAACCAATGTGATTTTAGGAAACTCAACACCACGTTGAGATCCCAAGGTGCCACAGGAGGCACAAAAGGGGGCTGAATATGTAGCACTCCCTTTACAAATGTCTGAACTCCAGGCAGTGAAGCCAGTTCTTTCTGGAAGAAAATCGACAGAGCCGAAATCTGGACCTTAATGGAACCCAAGTTTAGGCCCATAGTCACTCCTGACTGTAGGAAGTGCAGAAAACGACCCAGCTGAAATTCCTCTGTTGGGGCCTTCCTGGCCTCACACCACGCAACATATTTTCGCCAAATACGGTGATAATGGTTTGCGGTTACTTCTTTCCTGGCTTTTATCAGCGTAGGAATGACTTCCTCCGGAATGCCCTTTTCCTTTAGGATCCGGAATTCAACCGCCATGCCGTCAAACGCAGCCGCGGTAAGTCTTGGAACAGACAGGGCCCCTGCTGTAGCAGATCCTGTCTGAGCGGTAGAGGCCATGGGTCCTCAGATATCATTTCTTGAAGTTCTGGGTACCAAGCTCTTCTTGGCCCATCCTGAACCACGAGTATCGTTCTTACTCCTCGTTTTCTTATTATTCTCAGTACCTTTGGTATGAGAGGCAGAGGAGGGAATACATAAACCGACTGGTACACCCACGGTGTCACTAGAGCGTCAACAGCTATCGCCTGAGGGTCCCTTGACCTGGCGCAATATCTAGTTTTTTGTTTAGGCGGGACGCCATCATGTCCACCTGTGGCCTTTCCCAACGGTTTACCAACAGTTGGAAGACTTCTGGATGAAGTCCCCACTCTCCCGGGTGTAGGTCGTGTCTGCTGAGGAAGTCTGCTTCCCAGTTGTCCACTCCCGGAATGAACACTGCTGACAGTGCTAAGACGTGATTTTCCGCCCATCGGAGAATCCTTGTGGCTTCTGCCATCGCCATCCTGCTTCTTGTGCCGCCCTGTCGGTTTACATGGGCGACCGCCGTGATGTTGTCTGATCGGATCAGTACCGGCTGGTTTTGAAGCAGAGGCCTTGCCAGACTTAGGGCATTGTAAATGGCCCTCAGTTCCAGAACATTTATGTGTAGGGACGACTCCTGACTTGACCAAAGTCCTTGGAAATTTCTTCCCTGTGTGACTGCCCCCCAGCCTCGAAGGTTGGCATCCGTGGTTACCAGGACCCAGTCCTGTATGCCGAATCTGCGGCCCTCTTGAAGAGTAGCACTCTGCAGCCACCACAATAGAGATACCCTGGTCCTTGGAGACAGGGTTATCAGCCGATGCATCTGAAGATGCGATCCCGACCATTTGTCCAAGAGGTCCCACTGAAAGGTTCTTGCATGGAACCTGCCGAATGGAATTCTGCTTCGTAAGAAGCTATCATTTTTCCCAGGACTCGTGTGCAGTGATGCACCGATACCTGTTTTGGTTTCAGGAGGTCTCTGACTAGAGATGACAGCTCCTTGGCTTTCTCCTGCGGGAGAAATACTTTTTTCTGTTCTGTGTCCAGAACCATCCCCAGGAACAGTAGGCGTGTGGTAGGAACCAGCTGTGACTTTGGAAAGTATAGAATCCATCCGTGCTGTTGTAGCACTTCCCGAGATAGTGCTACTCCGACCAACAACTGCTCCTTGGACCTCGCCTTTATAAGGAGATCGTCCAAGTACGGGATAATTAAAACTCTCTTTTTTCGAAGGAGTATCATCATTTCTGCCATTACATTGGTAAAGACCCTCGGTGCCGTGGACCGTCCAAACGGCAGTGTTTGGAATTGGTAATGGCAATCCTGTACCACAAATCTGAGGTACTCCTGGTGAAGATGGTAAATGGGGACATGTAGGTAAGCATCCTTGATGTCCAGGGATACCATGTAATCCCCCTCCTCCAGGCTTGCAATAACCGCCCTGAGCGATTCCATCTTGAACTTGAATTTTTTTATATATGTGTTCAAGGATTTCAAATTTAACATGGGTCTCACCGAACCGTCCGGTTTCGGTACCACAAACAGTGTGGAATAGTAACCCCGTCCTTGTTGAAGTAGGGGCACCTTGACTATCACCTGCTGGGAATACAGCTTGTGAATTGCCTCTAGCACAGTCTCCCTGCCTGAGGGAGTTGTCGGCAAGGCAGATTTGAGGAAACGGCGGGGGGGAGACGCCTCGAATTCCAGCTTGTACCCCTGAGATACTACATGAAGGATCCAGGGATCCACCTGTGAGCGAGCCCACTGATCGCTGACATTTTTGAGGCGGCCCCCCACCGTAACTGGCTACGCCTGTGGAGCCCCCGCGTCATGCGGTGGACTCAGAGGAAGCGGGGGAAGAATTTTGATTCTGGGAACTGGCTGACTGGTGCAGCTTTTTCCCTCTTCCCTCGTCTCTGTGCAGAAAAGAAGCGCCTTTGACCCGCTTGCTTTTCTGAAGCCGAAAGGACTGTACCTGATAATACAGTGCTTTCTTAGGCTGTGAGGAAACCTGAGGTAAAAAAATTTCTTCCCAGCTGTTGCTGTGGATACGAGGTCCCAGAGACCATCCCCAAACAATTCCTCACCCTTATAAGGCTCTATGTGCCTTTTAAAGTCAGCATCACCTGTCCAGTGTCGGGTCTCTAATACCCTCCTGACAGAATGGACATTGCATTAATTCTGGATGCCAGCCGGCAAAATATCCCTCTGTGCATCCCTCATATATAAGACGACGTCTTTAATATATTCGCAAAATAGTATCCCTGTTTGACAGGGTCACAGACCACGCTGCAGCAGCACTATCTGCAGGTCTCAGTCTAGTACCTGAGTGTGTAAATACAGACTTCAGGATAGCCTCCTGCTTTTTATCAGCAGGTACCTTCAAAGTGGCCGTATCCTAAGACGGCAGTGCCACCTTTTTTGACAAACGTGTGAGCGCCTTATCCCCCCTAGGGGATATCTCCCAGCGTAACTTATCCTCTGGCGGGAAAGGGTACGCCATCAGTAACTTTTTAGAAATTACCATTTTCTTATCGGGGGAACCCACGCTTTTTCACACTTCAATCACTCATTTGATGGGGGAACAAAACACTGCCTGCTTTTTCTCCCCACACATAAAACCCTTTTTTAGTGGTACTTGGGTTAATGTCAGAAATGTGTAACACATTTTTTATTGCCGGGATCATGTAACGGATGTTCCTAGTGGATTGTGTATATGTCTCAACTTCGTCGACACTGGAGTCAGACTCCGTGTCGACATCTGTGTCTGCCATCTGAGGGAGCGGGCGTTTTTGAGCCCCTGATGGCCTTTGAGACGCCTGGGCAGGCGCGGCTGAGCAGCCGGCTGTCCCATAGCTGTTACGTCATCCAGCCTTTTATGTAAGGAGTTGACACTGTCGTTTATACCTTCCACCTATCCATCCACTCTGGTGTCGGCCCCACAGGGGGCGACATCACATTTATCGGCATCTGCTCTGCCACCACATAAGCCTCCTCATCAAACGTGTCGACACAGCCGTACCGACACACCGCACACACACAGGGAATGCTCTGACTGAGGACAGGACCCCACACAGCCCTTTGGGGAGACAGAGAGAGAGAGTATGCCAGCACACACCAGAGCGCTATATAATTTAGGGATTAACACTATATTGAGTGAATTTTTCCCAATAGCTGCTTGTATATACAATATTGCGCCTAAATTTAGTGCCCCCCCTCTCTTTTTAACCCTTTGAGCCTGCAAACTACAGGGGAGAGCCTGGGGAGCTGTCTTCCAGCTGTACTGTGAAGAGAAAATGGCGCCAGTGTGCTGAGATAGCTCCGCCCCTTTTTCGCGGACTTTTCTCCAGCTTTTTTATGGATTCTGGCAGGGGTATTTATCACATATATAGCCTCTGGGGCTATATATTGTGATATATTTGCCAGCCAAGGTGTTTTTATTGCTGCTCAGGGCGCCCCCCCCCAGCGCCCTGCACCCTCAGTGACCGGAGTGTGAAGTGTGTATGAGGAGCAATGGCGCACAGCTGCAGTGCTGTGCGCTACCTTGGTGAAGACTGATGTCTTCTGCCGCCGATTTTCCGGACCTCTTCTTGCTTCTGGCTCTGTAAGGGGGACGGCGGCGCGGCTCCGGGAACGAACACCAAGGCCAGTTCCATGCGGTCGTTCCCTCTGGAGCTAATGGTGTCCAGTAGCCTAAGAAGCCCAAGCTAGCTGCAAGCAGGTAGGTTCGCTTCTTCTCCCCTTAGTCCCTCGATGCAGTGAGCCTGTTGCCAGCAGGTCTCACTGTAAAATAAAAAACCTAAAATAAACTTTCTTTCTAGGAGCTCAGGAGAGCCCCTAGTGTGCATCCAGCTCGGCCGGGCACAGAAATCTAACTGAGGCTTGGAGGAGGGTCATAGTGGGAGGAGCCAGTGCACACCAGGTAGTCTAAAAGCTTTCTTTTAGTTGTGCCCAGTCTCCTGCGGAGCCGCTATTCCCCATGGTCCTTACGGAGTTCCCAGCATCCACTAGGACGTCAGAGAAATATACTGTAGTTGCCCCTGAGGCTTAACTCAGCTGGCAGTCTGAGAGGAACATCGCGACCATCAGTCGAGGTGTTGATCCCAGGCTGTGACGCGGTCGCAGCACTGGCATCGCAAAGGATCACATTTGAAAAGTTGCTTGCGATCAGCTTTACAAATGTGAGCCGTGCTGAATTAGCTCCATAGTGCCTTGTTCTGTAGTAATTAGGGCAATACAGTGGACATAAAATAAGATCTCTAGGTCTGCTTCACAAGGTCTTTGATTATACCAATCTAGCTTTTCATAAAGCTCAATTATCTCATAAGTACATGTATGGCCACTGCTCTTCAAGTTGTATGTAAAATGAACTTATTGTCTCTGGGTATTGCGGAAAGAACTTGACAGCAGTAGCACAGGTGATATTGGTATGGTTGCATCAGGTCTGGATTCAGACATAGCCAGATTAAGGGGGGCATGCAAGGCATACTGTACCCCGGGCCCCCCTTTGTCAGGGGGGCCCCCGGCCAGAGCACACTGACATCACTAGCTTTATCTTTTAAGCAGCAGCAGGACCAGCATTCAGAATGTGAGTAGGACAGTATGCAGTGCAGGTAGAGACACAGGAATATCATGTTTCATGAGCTTCCGACAGGGCTTTCTGACCAGAGGAGAGATAGGTGGGTGGAGAGAGCTGTAAGTGACACAGGGATCCCAGTTTCTCCTCCTACCCGCCTGGGTGTCTGAGTCCTGTGTAAACTGTTATGCAACTAAACCATTTGGGTCTAGAGATAGAGACACACACAAAGAGTCCTCCTGAGTCCTGTCCCAGTGTGTAAGTAGTACAGAGGCTGCTGATATTCTTGCATGTGACAAGATTAATTGTTTTATTTTTCTATGTGTTTTTAAGGTTAAGTTGTCTTTGTTCTACTACAAGAAAAGTTTATAAAATAGTTGTCTTTCAATTAGATGGAGCTATAAACAGTACCCTGGAATTATTAAACTATTAGTTTAAAACTAATATACACCATTGGTTTAAATTTAATATACACAATCTATACCTCCCACCATGATCCATTCCAGGAGGGTCAAAATGCTCTCTACCTGGACTTCCTTCTTAATTTATGATTGCAATCACCTGTGTTGAAGTACCTTTCTTCAATTAAATAGTTCAACACAGGTGACGCCAATCATTAAGTGGCAAGTCCAGGTAGAGAGCATTTTGTCCCTCCTGGAATGGGACATGTTGGTAGGTATGCACAAATTAATATACATCCCTCACCTTCCATCGGGGGCCCCCTGTCTTAAGTGCCCCGGGCACCCCCAAGGCTTATTCCGGCCCTGGATTCAGATAGACTGGTTACAGGGATGAGAGTCATACATTGCATAGTTCAGTTAGCAAATCAAGGTTAGAGCAGCTTGTGGACAAGAGCGCAGTCTAAAAAACAATTTAACATCAAAAGCTGGCAGTGGGCAAGGCAGGGACAGGCAACAGGCAAAAAACAGGATTTTGATACCTACCGGTAAATCCTTTTCTCTTAGTCCGTAGAGGATGCTGGGGTCCACTTCATGACCATGGGGTATAGACGGTTCCGCAGGAGCCATGGGCATTCTTAAGACTTTTCAATGGGTGTGAACTGGCTCCTCCCTCTATACCCCTCCTCCAGACCTCAGTTACAGGAACTGTGCCCAGGGAGACGGACATTTCGAGGAAAGGATTTACTTTAATATTAGTGGTGAGATACATACCAGCTCACACCTCAACCTTGCCGAACAAAATGGCATTCAACAGAACACACGCCAACAGGCATGAACCAATGACAGCAACATGCTGAAACTAATATAACACAACTTGTGTAACTCTAATAACAAAACTGCAGGTAAAGTACGCACTGGGACACGCGCCCAGCATCCTCTACGGACTAGGAAAAAAGAATTTACCGGTAGGTATCAAAATCCTGTTTTCTCATAGGTCCTAGAGGATGCTGGGGTCCACGTCATGACCATGGGGTCTATACCAAAGCTCCAGTACGGGCGGGAGAGTGCGGATGACCCTGCAGCACCGATTGACCGAACTTGAGGTCTTCATCGGCCAAGGTGTCAAACTTGTAGAATTTTGCAAACGTGTTTGACCCCGACCAAGTAGCTGCTCGGCAAAGTTGCAATGCCGAGATCCCCCGGGCAGCCGCCCAGAATGAGCCCACCTTCCTAGTGGAATGGGCCTTCACCGATGTCGGTAACGGCAATCCAGCCGTAGTATGAGCGTGCTGAATCGTACCTCTGATCAAACGCGCAATAGTCTGCTTGGAAGCAGGACACCCAATCTTGTTGTGAGCATACAGGACAAACAAAGACTCTGTTTTCCGTATTCGAGCTGTTCTAGCGACATAAATCTTCAAAGCCCTAACCACATCTAGAGACTTTGACTCAGTGAATGTGTCAGTACCACTGGCACCACAATAGGTTGGTTTATGTGGAAAGATGAAACCATCTTTGGAGGAAAATGTTGACGAGTTCTCAACTCTGCCCTATCTTCATGGAAGATCAGGTAAGGGCTCTTGTGAGACAAGGCCCCCAATTCAGAAACCCGCTGTGCGGATGCCAATGCCAAAAGCATCACCACTTTCCAAGTGAGAAACTTCAACTCTATCTCTTGTAGAGGCTCAAACCAATCCGATTGAAGGAACTGCAACACCACGTTAAGGTCCCATGGTGCCACTGGAGGCACAAATGCTGGCTGCATGTGCAGAACCCCTTTCACGAAGGTCTGAACCTCTGGAAGAGAGGCCAATTGTTTTTGGAAGAACACTGACAAGGCCGAAATCTGGACCTTGATTGACCCCAATCGGAGGCCCGCCTCCACACCAGCCTGCAGAAAATGGAGAAAACGTCCCATCTGAAACTCTTCCGTAGGAGCCTTCTTGGATTCACACCAAGACACATATTGTTTCCAAATACGCTGGTAATGTTTCGACGTTACTCCTTTTCTGGCCTGAATAAGGGTGGGGATGACTTCCTTGGGAATACCCTTTCGGGCTAGGATCCGGTGCTCTACAGCCATGCCGTCAAACGTAGCCGCGGTATGTCTTGATACACGCACGGCCCCTGCTGCAGCAGGTCCTCGCGAAGAGGAAGAGGCCAAGGATCTTCTATGAGCAACTCCTGAAGATCTGGGTACCAAGCCCTCCTTGGCCAGTCTGGGGCAATGAAGATTGCTCGAACCCTTGTTCTTCTTATGATCCTGAGAACTTTTGGGATCAGCGGAAGTGGAGGGAAGACATACACTGACCGGAATACCCACTTGGTCACTAGCGCATCCACTGCTATTGCTTGAGGGTCTCTCGACCTGGAACAATATTTCTGAAGCTTCTTGTTGAGAGACGAGATGCCATCATGTCTACTTGAGGAACTCCCCAAAGACTTGTCACCTCTGCGAAGATTTCTTGGTGGAGGCCCCACTCTCCTGGATGGAGGCCCCACTCTCAGTGTCTGCTGAGGAAGTCTGCTTCCCAGTTGTCTACTCCCGGAATGAAAATTGCAGACAGAGCCTTTACATGTCTTTCTGCCCAGAGGAGGATCTTCGTCACCTCTGCCATTGCCGCTCTGCTTTTCGTTCCACCCTGCCTGTATATGTACGCGACTGCTGTTACATTGTCCAACTGGATCTGCACGGGATCATCTTGAAGAAGATGTACCGCTTGTTGAAGGCTGTTGTAAATAGCTCTCAATTCCAGCACGTTTATGTGAAGGCAGGCTTCCTGACTTGACCATTTTCATTGGAAGCTTTCCTCCTGAGTGACAGCTCCCCAGCCACGGAGACTAGCATCCGTGGTTACCAGGACCAAGTCGTGAATCCCGAACCTGCGTCCTTCTAGTAGATGAGAACTGTGTAGCCACCACAGGAGCGAAATCCTGGCTTTTGACGACAGGATTATCTTCCGGTGCATGTGTAGGTGGGATCCCGACTACTTGTCCAACAGGTCCCACTGGAAAACTCTGGCATGGGACCTGCCAAACTGTATGGCCTCGTAGGCCGCCACCATCTTCCCCAACAATCGAATGCACTGATGGATCGACACACTTGATGGTTTCAATATCTGTTTTACCATTTTCTGGATTTCCAGAGCCTTTTCCACTGGAAGAAATACTCTCTGAACTTCTGTGTCCAGAATCATCCCGAGAAAAAACAATCTTGTCGTCGGTTCCAACTGTGACTTTGGATAATTTATGACCCAACCGTGTTGTTGGAGTATTGACAGGGAGAGTGTGATGTTTTGTAACAACTGCTCCCTGGATCTCGCCTTTATCAGGAGATCGTCTAGATAAAGAATTATATTGACTCTTTTTTGACGCAGGAGAACCATCATCTCCGCCATACCTTGGTGAATACCCTCGGCGCCGTGGAGAGACCGAAAGGTAACGTCTGGAATTGGTCATGGCAATCCTGAACCGCGAATCTCAAATAAGCCTGGTGAGGAGGATAAATGGGAACATGCAGGTAAGCATCCTTTATGTCTACAGACACCATGTAGTCCCCCTCCTCCAGACTGGAAATCACTGCCCTCAGTGATTCCATTTTTAACTTGAATCGTTTCAAGTAGAGATTCAGATTTTTTAGGTTTAGGATCGGTCTGACCGAGCCGTCCGGCTTCGGAACTACAAAAAGGCTTGAATAAAAAACCTTCTCCTTACTGTGCCAAGGGTACCAGGACAATGACCTGATCCTGACATAATTTTTGAATAGCCGTTGTTACTGCCTCTCTTCCCGGAAGAGAACCTGGCAAGGTCGATTTGAAAAATCGGCATGGGGGGACGTCTTGAAACTCTAGTTTGTACCCATGGGACACTATTTGTAAGACCCATTGGTCCAGGCCAGATTGAATCCAGATTTGGCTGAAAAATTTCAGATGTGCCCCCTACCCGAGCGGACTCCTGCAAGGGAGCCCCAGCGTTATGCTGCAGATTTGGCAGAAGCAGGGGTGAACTTCTGCTCCTGCGATCCGGGAGACGCTGCGGATTTCTTTCCTTTTCCCCTTCCCCTACCTGCAAAAAATAGGATTTTAATACCTACCGGTAAATCCTTTTCTCTTAGTCCGTAGAGGATGCTGGAGACTCCAAAAGGACCATGGGGTATAGACGGATCCGCAGGAGACATGGGCACACTATAAGACTTTGAATGGGTGTGAACTGGCTCCTCCCTCTATGCCCCTCCTCCAGACCTCAGTTATAGGAACTGTGCCCAGAGGAGACGGACATTTCGAGAAAAAGGATTTTATTAAACTAAGGGTGAGATACGTACCAGCTCATACCACAACACACCGTACAACATGGCCTTTAACTAAACCCAGTTAACAGTGTGAACCAAAACAGATCAGCAACAGGCTGACCCCTACCAAACACAACCTTTGTGTAACACAAGCAATAACTATTTACAAGTACTGCAGATACAGTACGCACTGGGACGGGCGCCCAGCATCCTCTACGGACTAAGAGAAAAGGATTTACCGGTAGGTATTAAAATCTTATTTTCTCCTTCGTCCTAGAGGATGCTGGGGACTCCAGAAGGACCATGGGGATTATACCATAGCTCCAAACCGGGTGGGATAAGTGCGGATGACTCTGCAGCACCGATTGAGCAAACATGAGGTCCTCATCAGCCAGGATATCAAACTTGTAGAACTTTGCAAAAGTGTTTGACCACGACCAAGTAGCTGCTCGGCAAAGCTGTAATGCCGAGACGCCTCGGGCAGCCGCCCAAGATGAGCCCACCTTCCTAGTAGAATGGGCTTTCACCGATTTCGGTAATGGCAATCCAGCCGTAGAATGAGCCTGCTGAATCGTATTACAGATCCAGCGCGCAATAGTCTGATTAGAAGCAGGAGCGCCAACCTTGTTGGCCGCGTACAGGATAAACAGCACCTCTGTTTTCCTAACCCGAGCCGTTCTGGCTACATAAATTTTCAAAGCTCTGACCACATCAAGAGACTTGTAATCAGCCAAGGCTTCAGTAGCCACAGGCACCACAATAGGTTGGTTCATGTGAAACGAAGAAACCACCTTTGGTAGAAATTGTTGACGAGTTCTCAACTCCGCTCTATCCTCATGGAAAATCAGATAGGGGCTTTTGTGAGACAAAGCCGCCAATACGGACACCCACTGGGGGCACAAATGGAGGTTGGATATGAAGTACGCCTTTTACGAAAGTCTGTACTTCTGGAAGCGAGGCTAATTCCTTTTGAAAGAAAATTGATAAAGCCGACACCTGCACTTTAATGGAGCCTAACTTCAGGCCCGCATCCACACTTGCTTGCAAAAAATGGAGAAAACGCCCCAGCTGAAATTCTTCCATAGGAGCCTGCTTGGATTCACAACAAGACACATATTTTCTCCAAATACGGTGATAATGCTTCACCGTTACCTCCTTTCTAGCTTTAAGTAGAGTGGGGATGACTTCCCTGGGAATACCCTTCCTAGCTAGGATTTGGCGTTCAACCGCCATGCCGTCAAACGCAACCGCGGTAAGTCCTGGAACACGCACGGCCCTTGCTGTAACAGATCCTTTCTCAGAGGAAGAGGCCAGGGATCTCCTGTGAGTAATTCCTGAAGATCCGGATACCAGGCCCTCCGTGGCCAATCTGGAACAACGAGTATCGCCTGAACCCTTGTTCTTCTTATGATCCTTAACACCTTTGGAATGAGTGGAAGTGGAGGGAACACATAGACCGACCGAAATACCCACGGTGTCACTAGTGCGTCCACTGCTATTGCTTGAGGGTCCCTCGACCTGGAACAATATGTCTGAAGCTTATGTTGAGACGAGACGCCATCATGTCTATTTGAGGAAGTCCCCAACGACTTGTCACTTCTGCAAAGACCTCTTGATGAAGACCCCACTCTCCTGGATGGAGATCGTGTCTGCTGAGGAAGTCTGCTTCCCAGTTGTCCACTCCAGGAATGAAGACCGCTGACAGAGCGCTTGCATGTTTTTCCGCCCAGCGAAGGATCTTGGTGGCCTCCGCCATCGCCGATCTGCTCTTTGTTCCGCCCTGGCGGTTTATGTGCGCCACGGCCGTGATGTTGTCCGACTGAATCAGGACAGGCAGGTCGTGAAGAAGATGTTCCGCCTGCCGCAGGCCGTGTAGATGGCCCTTAACTCCAGCACGTTTATATGCAGACAAGCTTTCTGGCCTGACCATTTTCCCTGGAAATTTTGTCCCTGTGTGACTGCTCCCCAACCTCGGAGACTCGCGTCCGCGGTCACCAGAATCCAGTCTTGGATCCGAACCTGCGACCCTCTAGAAGGTGAGAACTTTGGAGCCACCACAGGAGAGAAACCCTGGCCCTGGGGGACAGACTTATCTTCTGGTGCATCTGCAGATGGGACCCTGACCACTTGTCCAGCAGGTCCCACTGAAACGATCTTGCATGGAACCTGCCAAACGGAATGGCCTCGTAGGCCACCACCATTTTTCCCAGCACTCGAGTGCAGTGATGAATCGACACTCTTGGTGGTTTCAGAAGTTCCTTGACCATTTTCTGGATTTCCTGAGCTTTTTCCAACGGGAGAAAGATCCTCTGCAGTTCCGTGTCCAGAATCATGCCCAAAAATTACAGCCGAGTTGTAGGAATCAGCTGCGACTTTGGTAAATTTAGGAGCCAGCCATGCTGTTGCAGCACTTGCAGGGAAAGCGCAACGTTTTTAATAACTGCTCCTGTGATCTCGCCTTTATCAGGAGATCGTCCAAGTACGGGATAATTGTGACCCCTTGCTTGTGCAGGAGCACCATAATTTCCGCCATTACCTTGGTGAAAATCCTCGGGGCCGTGGAAAGACCAAACGGCAACGTCTGAAATTGGTAGTGACAATCCTGAACAGTGAACCTCAGGTACGCCTGATGAGGAGGATAAATGGGGACATGTAGGTAAGCATCCTTTATGTCGACTGACACCATAAAATCCCCCCCTTCCCCTCCAGACTGGAGATCACTGCTCGGAGAGATTCCATCTTGAATTTGAAACTTTTCAAATACACATTGAGGGATTTTAAGTTCAGAATCGGCCTGACTGAGCCATCCGGCTTCGGTACCACAAACAGGCTTGAATAAAAACCTTCTCCCCGCTGTGACGGGGGTACCTCAACAATGACTCGCTGGTGACACAGCGTCTGTATTGCCGTACACACTACCTCTCTTTCCGGAAGAGAAGCTGGCAAGGGCGATTTGAAAAATTGGTGTGGGGGCACGTCTTGAAACTCCAGCTTGTATCCTTGGGTCACAATTTTCAGCACCCAAGGATCCAGGCCCAAGAAAACCCAGACCTGACTGAAGAGCTGAAGACGCGTCCCCACCGGTGCGGACTCCCGCAGGGGAGCCCCAGCGTCATGCGGTGGATTTGGCAGAAGCCGGGGAGGACTTCTGCTCCTGGGAGCTTGCCACAGCCGGCGATCTTTTTACTCTTCCCTTACCTCTCGCCGCAAGGAAGGATGACCCACGTCCTTTCCGGAATTTCTGCGACCGAAAGAACTGCATCTGATATGGAGGCGTTTCTTTTGCTGTGGAGGAACAAAAGGCAGAAAAGAGGTCTTACCCGCGGTAGCTGTAGAAACCAGGTCCGCGAGGCCTTCACCAAACAAAACTCCACCCTTATAGGGCAGAGCCTCCATAGCCTTCTTAGAATCAGCATCACTATTCCATTGATGAGTCCACAACGCCCTCCTGGCCGAGACTGCCATGGCATTGGCTCTTGATCCCAAAAGGCCAATATCTCTCGTCGTCTCCTTTAGATAGACTGCAGCGTGCCTGATATGACCCAGAGTCAAAAGCACGCTATCCCGATCCAGGGTGTCTATGTCTGATGACAAGTTATCTGCACACTTTTCAATTGCGTTACTCACCCACACTGAAGCAATAGCCGGCCTGAGCAGCGTACCTGTCGTGACATAAATAGATTTCAAGGTAGCTTCCTGCCTACGATCAGTAGGATCCTTAAGGGTCGCCATTTCAGGAGACGGTAGTGCTACCTTCTTGGACAATTGCGCTAGAGCTTTGTCTACCGTGGGTGTCGCCTCCCACCCAACCCTATCCTGAGAAGGAAACGGGTATGCCATAGCAATCCTCCTGGGAATGTGCCACCTCTTGTCTGGCGTTTCCCAGGCTTTTTCAAAAAGGGCATTCATTTCATGAGAGGGAGTAAAACGTTACCTCCAGTTTCTTCCCCTTAAACATACAGACCCTCGTCTCAGGGACAGCGGGGTCTTCCGTAATATGTAACACGTCTTTTATCGCCACTATCATGTATTGAATACTCTTAGCCACTTTAGGATGCAACTTCGCATCATTATAGTCAACACTGGAGTCGGAATCCGTGTCGGTATCAGTGTCTGCTACCTGGGTAAATGAACGTTTTTGGGACCCTGAGGGGGTCTGAGTGTGTGGCACCACGTCACCCACGATTTGTCTCCATGCTTGGTTCTGAGACTCAGATTTGTCTAACCTCTTATGCAATAAACATAGTAACATAGTATCTAAGGTTGAAAAAAGACAATTGTCCATCGAGTTCAACCTATTTGTGGTCTCCTATGCACAATTATTTAAATAAAGCCACACTGTTATTTAACACACTCCACATCTCAACCCAATCAGCAGTCGGCGGTGCCGACGGAGTCACTCCTTCATTCTGTTCAGCTCCCATACGCACCTCCTCCTGGGAAGAGCATTCAGTTTCTGCCATGTCGACACACACGTACCGACACCCCCAAACACACTGGGCTAAAGGGGACAGACCCACAGTAAGGCCTTTCAGAGAGACAGAGAAGGAGTTTGCCAGCTCACACCCAGCGCCCCACCGGTCTGAAGAAAACAACAATGCCCCAGACCTATAAGCGCTTGTTATATATAAATAACCAACACCAAATTTATGTGCCCCCCCCCCCCCTTGTTTTTAGCACTCTGTTACTTGTGACAGCAGTGAAGGGCCAGGAGCAGCGTCTCTGCAGCAAGCTGTGGAGAGAAAATGGCACTGGTCAGAGCTGAAGGACGAAGCCCCGCCCCTTACATGGCGCGCTTCGGTCCCGCTATTAATTATACTGGTGGGGGTCTCCTAACAGTGCCTATGCACTGTATATAGCTGCCAGTCCCTATAAATGAGGTTTTTATTGCTGCCCAGGGCGCCCCCGCCCTGCGCCCTGCACCCATGCAGTGCCTGTGTGAGCGAGAGCAATGGCGCGCAGCGCGACCGCTGTGCGGTACCTCAGGAAGACTGAAGTCTTCTGCCACCTTCAGACGTCTTCTTTGCTTCGGTTACTCACCTGTCTTCTATCTTCTGGCTCTGTGAGGGGGACGGCGGCGCGACTCCGGGAACGAGCAGCTAGGCGACCCAAGTGATCAGACCCTCTGGAGCTTATGGTGTGTAGTAGCCTAAGAAGCAGAGCCTATCAACTCACAGAAGTAGGTCTGCTTCTCTCCCCTCAGTGCCACAAAGCAGGGAGCCTGTTGCCAGCAGTGCTCCCTGAAAATAATATACCTAACATAAAGTCTTTTTAGAGAAACTCTGTAGAGCTCCCCTAGTGTGTGACCAGTCTCCTCTGGGCACAGAATCTAACTGAGGTCTGGAGGAGGGGCATAGAGGGAGGAGCCAGTTCACATCCATTCAAAGTCTTATAGTGTGCCCATGTCTCCTGCGGATCCCGTCTATACTCCATGGTCCTTTTGGAGTCCCCAGCATCCTCTAGGACAAAGGAGAAAAGGGGGAACCTTTGGCCTTTTTGTATTTGTTGGTCCGAAAGGACTGTATGTGAGAGCGATGTGTCTTTTTCGCCGGTGTAGGAGCATAAGGCAAGAATGTTGACTTACCTGCGGTAGCCGCCGAGACTAACGCATCCAGCCCATCACCAAACAAGGCCTCACCTTTATACGGGAGAGCCTCCATATTTCTTTTGGAATCTGCATCAGCATTCCACTGGCGAATCCACAACGCCCTACAAGCCGATACTGCCATGGTAGCGGTTCTTGATCCCAAGAGACCAATATATTTCATGGTTTCTAGTACGTACGCAGCAGCGTCTTTCATATGACCTAACGTTAGGAGTATCTCGTCTCCATCTATTGTGTTAATGTCTAATGACATAATGACAAGTTTTCTGACCACTTTTCAATAGCACTACTCATCCACTCACAGACAATGGTAGGCCTGAGTCGTGTCCCATTGGCCACATCAATAGATCACCTCACTCACTTGCGGTCTGTCGGCTCCTTAAGTGAAGCCATTCCAGGCGCAGGGAGAAACACCATTTTCTTTTATGACAGGGCCCTGTCTAAAATGCGGGGTGACTCCAACCTTTTTTGGAAAAAGGTAAGCTGCCTGAATTCCTTTTGGAAATCTGAAATTTCTTTTCAAGTTAAATCAGACTCCCTCCAAGAGACTGTTCAACTCCTGAGGTGGAGATAAAATTACATTACTTGTTTACTAAAGTAAACCCTCTCCTTGTGGTAAAAGAGGGGGCTTCGTAACTTCTAACACCTCCTTTATAGCTAAAACATGTTTTGAATGCTTTTTTGCTAACTTAGGACCTATTCCCCTGGAATCACTAGTGTCGACACAGGAATCAGAGTCCGTGTCTGTATCAGTTTGTACTACTTGTGCAAATTTGTATGTGACCCAGAAAGGTCCCTGTGGATGAAAGGCAGAACTATTAAAAATCACATCTTCAACAGATTATTTTCATTTTTCATTTTCTGTATGAGATTCAGTCCAACCTCTTACTGATATGATTCACACTATCATGTAACCTTTCACCCAGTCAGGCCCTTGGTGTCATATTACACCTCTGTGTCCCTAACATGTCTCCACAGAGTTCCCTGCCACAGACATGTCACACACGTGCACAACCACACCACAGACACTCCGGGACTTATAGGGGACAGACCCACAGTAAAATATGTCAGAGGGACACAGATAGGATTTGCCACTTCACAACCCAGCGCCAGTAACACAATGTCTGTGAACACAAAATGCCCACTGACATGCAGCGCTTTTATAATGTTAATCACACAATTATATAGCACCAAATTCACTGTGGCCCCCCCTGTTTTGCACCCTGATACTTGTTCAGTAGTGGAGGAGGACCAGCGTTGTCTCTGCAGCCTGAGGAGAGAAAATGGCGCTGAGCAGTGTGCTGGCTGACTGAGGAGGAAGCTCCACTCTTCAATGGTGTGTTTCTCTTCAGCTTTTATGAGGTAATTTTTTTATACTGGCGGGGGTAGGACTGTGCCTCAGCAACTTATGCCCCTTATTTATGCCAGGTTTCATGCTGCCCAGGGCACCCCCCCCCCCCGCCCAGCACCCTGCAGTGCATGTGTATGTGTGGGCAACACGGTGCGCTGCGCTCCCGCCAGCCGTGCGGTACCTCAACCGTCACTTTGCTTGATTGAAGATCTGTCTTCTAGCACTCACCTGTCTTCTGACTTCTGGCTCTGTGAGGGGGGTAACAGCGTGCTATGGGAGTGAGCATCTAGGCACGGCTAGCGTTCAGTTCCCTTCAGGAGCTAATGGTGTCCTGTCAGCCAGAAGCAGAGCCATGAAACTCTTCAGGAAGTTGGTTCCTACTTCTGCCCCCTCAGTCCCACGAAGCAGGGAGACTTTTGCCAGCAGTTCTCCCTGAAAATAAAAAACCTAACATAAGTCTTTTCAGAGAAACTCAGTAGAGCTCCACTGGAGTGCATCCAGTCTGCCTGGGCACATTTCTAAAACTGAGGTCTGGAGGAGGGGCATAGAGGGAGGAGCCATTTCACACCCATTGAAAAGTCTTAAGAGTGCCCATGGCTCCTGCGGAACCGTCTATACCCCATTGTCATGAAGTGGACCCCAGCATCCTCTAGGACGTATGAGAAAGTAAGTCCATCAACAGGCCAAAGTCAAAGCAAGCAGCAGGCAAGAGCAGAAATTAATGAACAGGGTGAGGTCTCGGCAAGTAGAAAACAAGAGCATAGTCCAATTAACAAGCCTAGGTCAGGGCAGATGACAGAAACAGAATATAATGGCAATCCAGGTCTATACAAAGTAGTACTCACAGGAACGCAGGTACCACACACTGGGATAGCAGAAGACTGGTACACAATTAGTACAAGTGTGCAGGAGAGGGAGCCTTAAAAGCCAGAAGAACCAATAGAACAGGTGTAGGAGTTCCAGCCCATAGTCACATCATCACAGAATAAAGTAGTGGCACTTGTAAGCTGCACTCTACAGGAGACAAGTGTCATCTGCTGTTTCTCCGCAAAGGACACAGAAGGAGCAAGAGCAGCAGTAGCTCTGGCTGGGTGACACACATAGCCACTGGCTTACTATTAACATAGCACACTCTGCGTTTTTTAACTATGTCTCCCCCGCCCCTCCCCCCCGATTCCTTCCTCCCCCAAGGAGTCAAAAGAAAACCAGTACTGACTTTCTGAGGATACATTTTATTAAATAATTTATTAAACCTGTCTGTAGGTAAATTGTTTCCTGGAACTAGTGATGTGCACCGGAAATTTTTCGGGTTTTGTGTTTTGGTTTTGGATTCGGTTCCGCGGCCATGTTTTGGATTCGGACACGTTTTGGCAAAACCTCCCTGAAAATTTTTTGGCGGATTCGGGTGTGTTTTGGATTCGGGTGTTTTTTTACAAAAAACCCTCAAAAACAGCTTAAATCATAGAATTTGGGGGTCATTTTGATCCCATAGTATTATTAACCTCAATAACCATAATTTCCACTAATTTTCAGTCTATGTGGAACACCTCACACGTCACAATATTATTTTTAGTCCTAAAATTTGCACCGAGGTCGCTGGATTACTAAGCTAAGCGACCCAAGTGGCCGACACAAACACCTGGCCCATCTAGGAGTGGCACTGCAGTGTCAGACAGGATGGCACTTCAAAAAAATAGTCCCCAAACAGCACATGATGCAAAGAAAAAAAGAGGCGCAATGAGGTAGCTGTGTGACTAAGCTAAGCGACCCAAGTGGCCGACACAAACACCTGGCCCATCTAGGAGTGGCACTGCAGTGTTAGACAGGATGGCATATTTAAAAAATAGTCCCCAAACAGCACATGATGCAAAGAAAAAAAGAGGTGCACCAAGGTCGCTGTGTAGGCAGCTGCCTAGAGCGCCGGCCGCTGGAGGGCGGCACTTAGCAGCACAACTAGGAGTGAGCGGCCTCCACTTTCCCCCGCAACCCCCAGCACTGTTTTTTTTTTTAATATAGTTCTGTGAGTTCCGGAGAGGCGGAGGGGATTGAGGACAAATGCGGGTATCAGGCAGGCAGCAGGCGCCCGCCCCCCGACAGAAGCAGCCACCCACCTCGCGCCATCTGCAGCGCACTATGGACTCGGAGCCGGCGGCAGCACCAGGAACAGTGCCTCCCCGCCAGCAGCAGCCGCCCGCCTGGCCGCCCCTCACCAGCTGCTGTGCACTATGGAGCCGCCAGCAGCAACAGCAGCAGTTTCTCCCCGCTAGCAGAAGCGCTAACCCGGGCGGCACCGTGAGCTGGAAGATGGTGGCAGCAGCGGGGAACAGTACAGCATCCTGGCCAGCGGTAAGATGTCGCCCCCTTGGTGCGATGGTGGGGCACCCGGAGTAGTGGCTGCCTGGAGTCACACCCCGGGGAAGTGGTAGTTGCTAAAGTGTGCACTGAAGGGGGGCGGGGGGTTGTATTTATGTACAGTATGTATATATAGATGTATGGAGACAGTGTATATATGTGTGTATGTATGGAGACAGTGTATGTATGTACATATGGAGGCAGTGTATGGATGTATGTATGGAGGCTGTGTACGTACGTAGGCCGTGTATGAATATATATTTGTACGGACGGACGGACGGACGGACGGACGGAGGCAGTGTATGAATGTATATATGTATGTACCTATGTAAGTATGGAGGCAGTGTACCGATGCATTGTATATATGTGTGTATGTATGTACGTACGTACGTACGTACGTACGTACGTACGTACGTACGTATGTATGTACGTACGGAGGCAGTGTATGGATGTCCTGTATATATGCATGGAGGTAGTGTATGGCTGTACACATATGTATGGAGGCAGTGTATGGATGTATATACGTACGTACGTACGTACGTACGGAGGCAGTGTGTATGAATGTATATACGTATGTACGTACGTACGTACGTACGTACGTACGTACGTACGTACGTAGGCAGTGTATGAATGTATATATGTATGTACGTATGGAGGCAGTGTATCGCTGTATTGTATATATGTGTGTATGTATGGAGGTAGTGTATGGATGTATGTATGAAGGTAGTGTATGGCTGTATATATGTGTATGTATGAATGTATATGTGTATGGAGGCAGTGTATGGATGTATTGTATATATGTATGGAGGCAGTGTATATATGTATGGAGGCAGAGTATGGATGTATGTATGGAGGCAGTGTATGGATGTATATATGTGTATGTATGGAGGCAGTGTATGGATGTATGTATGTATGTATGTATGGAGGCAGTGTATGGATGTACTGTATATATGTATGGAGGCAGTGTATGGATGTACTGTATATATGTATGGAGGCAGTGTATGTATGGAGGCAGTGTATGGATGTACTGTATATATGTATGTATGGAGGCAGTGTATGGATGTACTGTATATATGTATGGAGGCAGTGTATGGATGTACTGTATATATATGTATTTATGGAGGCAGTGTATGGACGTATTGTATATATGTAAGGAGGCAGTGTATGGATGTACTGTATATGTGTATGAAGGCAGTGTATGGATGTATATATGTGTGTATGTATGGAGGCAGTGTTTGGATGTATGTGTGTATGGAGGCTGTGTATGAATTTATAGAGACAGTGTATGTTTATATATGTATGGAAGCAGTGTGTGGCAGAAATAAAGGGAGATAATATATATGTAAAAGAGAGCGAGAATGAGAAAGACAGGAAAAGTAGAGAGTTGTGAAGGAATGAGAGAGTATGAATGTATATATGAGAGAGGCAGTGTATGGATATGTATGAATGTATGAGAGATGAATGAAATAAAAAGAGATAGGCAGCTGGGTAGGGTGCCAGTATCTGGGAAGGTGGTGCCACTGAGTGTAGCTATCAAATAATTAATGATATCTTTGAGAGATAATGCAGTCAGACGGCTGGGAAACATATAAGACGCCACCTATGAACTTTCACCTTAGTGACTGGGAAAGTGAGTAACTGATGATGTTGGGGGGCAGTAGGCAGACATTTTGCCTAGGGTGCCAAGAAACCTTGCACCGGCCCTGCCCGTACGTCGTGTGTGCGTATTGCGGTGCATACGCATGCGCAGATTAGCTGTTTTTTTCACTGCGAACAACGGCAGCTAGCGATCAACTCGGAATGACCCCCTATGTACATTATGAAGGAGACTCAAAGGACTTCAAACTCCAACTATTTCTAGCAAACAGGTAATTCTAGCTCAACTAATGAAAGCAACTTGCAGACATCATCCATGTGTGTCCCATTTCTCCACAGTACAGACACAGGGCCTAATTTGAATGTATATGCAAACCCGAAGGTTTACGTACAAATCCGATGCTTTATGGTCTGCACATGTGCCAATCCTGTCCTGTGCATGTGCAGAATGGGTCCTCCATGATCGCCTGCAGTTCCCCATTAAGGGCCCAATACACTAGGACGATAATGCCCAATTTCATCCGATTTCGGGCATTCGGAGGCATTTCCGATACGATGTGCGTTCCCGTGAGCATTGGCTTGGATACTCCAGATTGAATGTGCTTCACATTGAATCTGGTCCGACCCCGCAGGCATGGCTGGGATCGGCCTGGATCTCCCAAGATACATCGTATGCAAAAGGACAGCAAACTATGTATCTTGGGTGATCCTGACCCCGGGGGTGATCGCCCGCGATATGTCAGACGGACATGTCGCGATAGTGTATGGGGCCCTTAAGCCTCAGCATGATTAACATGCCACAGCATTTGGTTGGCGGCAACCCAGGGTCTGCATCATCGGACTTGGTAGAGGGGTTCCGGCGGCCAGTAAGCTTCGGCTTACGCAGATGGACGAAGGCTGCGGCCAGCACTCGGATCACAGATGCATGCAGACGCCTCCTGCTGCATTTGCATTTTATTTATATGGTATTGCACGTTCGCTTCCCTGTGTCTGTACAATACTGTACAAATCTGAATCAGGCCTGCAGTCCACTTAACTATCTTCTAGTCTTTTCTGTAGAAAGCCAAGAGGTCTGTATCTGCATGGGTTCCAATATGCACAGAGGGGCAGAGATATCATGGCAAGAAATCACCTTGCAGTTGAATCACATCATCACAGAACGGGAGGCAGTCAATTTACACGGCTGTCAGGATACCGACGCCAGAATCTCGACACCCGGTTAAATACCGGCGGTCAGAATCCCGGCATCTGCCTTCTGACCATTGGGATCCTGACAGCCGGGATATCATACTGATCCCCACAGAACAAATAACAGCATCTAAAAGCTGTTCTCTGGAGGAGATGAGAAACATCATCTGCCATTGTTGCTGGCACAAGAGCTGAAGGAATAGCAGTAACAGTGGCACTGGCTGGATGACAGATGCAGCAACAAATCTAGCACCTGCAAAGATCTTAAGAGTAGTTGGATTTTAATTGATTATGTTGTCTCCGTAAGGAGCTGTTTCCTAGTGAAATGTAGTACACTACTGACCAGGGATTTATATTTTGTACCATTTCAAAAAGTTCTGCTCCAGTTCTCTGTTGTGCAGTCTAAACAATATAAAAGCTTCTAAATAACTGAAGACATACCTGTTTTGTTGCGGTCTTCATTCTATCCAGATGCATTCTTGTGACTGATTTGCACATATGTTGTATCTCTGGAGATTGTTGGCCTAGAAGTAGAAGTCACGTTTATTATGAGTAGAATCAATGATCTTTGTGGTTTGCAAGACTGTATGATCTGTAGTCAGCTTGCAACAGCATTCACTATAACGGTAATGATCTTACAGACTTCACTACATAATAATCAGGCTATGCTGTCATTTTCAAGTCAAAAACATTGCAATATTGGGACAATGTAGCAAAGAGAAAAGGGCGACTAGGCACTAGTAATATAGCAATAATAATTTTTAATAATTTGTGCTTAACCAAAGAAGGACAATCTGGATACAGTTCGTATCAGTACTAGTCTGTCCATTTGGTGGTGCGCCCAGAGTCAGAAAAAAGACTGCAGAAAAATACAGAGAAAAAGAAGACTCTTTTTGTGGGCGCACTCTTAGCAACTTGGTAAATACCATATGATATATGCAGAATAATAAGAATTTACTTACCGATAATTCTATTCTCATAGTCCGTAGTGGATGCTGGGGACTCCGAAAGGACCATGGGGAATAGCGGCTCCGCAGGAGACTGGGCACAAAAGTAAAAAGCTTTAGGACTAGCTGGTGTGCACTGGCTCCTCCCCCTATGACCCTCCTCCAAGCCTCAGTTAGGATACTGTGCCCGGACGAGCGTACACAATAAGGAAGGATTTTGAATCCCGGGTAAGACTCATACCAGCCACACCAATCACACCGTACAACTTGTGATCTGAACCCAGTTAACAGCATGATAACAGAAGGAGCCTCTGAAAAGATGGCTCACAACAACAATAACCCGATTTTTGTAACAATAACTATGTACAAGTAATGCAGACAATCCGCACTTGGGATGGGCGCCCAGCATCCACTACGGACTATGAGAAATAGAATTATCGGTAAGTAAATTCTTATTTTCTCTAACGTCCTAGTGGATGCTGGGGACTCCGAAAGGACCATGGGGATTATACCAAAGCTCCCAAACGGGCGGGAGAGTGCGGATGACTCTGCAGCACCGAATGAGAGAACTCCAGGTCCTCCTCAGCCAGGGTATCAAATTTGTAGAATTTAGCAAACGTGTTTGCCCCTGACCAAGTAGCTGCTCGGCAAAGTTGTAAAGCCGAGACCCCTCGGGCAGCCGCCCAAGATGAGCCCACTTTCCGTGTGGAATGGGCTTTTACAGATTTTGGCTGTGGCAGGCCTGCCACAGAATGTGCAAGCTGAATTGTACTACAAATCCAACGAGCAATCGTCTGCTTAGAAGCAGGAGCACCCAGCTTGTTGGGTGCATACAGGATAAACAGCGAGTCAGATTTTCTGACTCCAGCCGTCCTGGAAACATATATTTTCAGGGCCCTGACTACGTCCAGCAACTTGGAATCCTCCAAGTCCCTAGTAGCCGCAGGCACCACAATAGGCTGGTTTAAGTGAAATGCTGAAACCACCTTAGGGAGAAATTGAGGACGAGTCCTCAATTCTGCCCTGTCCGTATGAAAAATTAGGTAAGGGCTTTTATAGGATAAAGCCGCCAATTCTGATACACGCCTGGCTGAAGCCAGGGCTAACAGCATTACCACTTTCCATGTGAGATATTTTAAGTCCACAGTGGTGAGTGGTTCAAACCAATGTGATTTTAGGAATCCCAAAACTACATTGAGATCCCAAGGTGCCACTGGAGGCACAAAAGGAGGCTGTATATGCAGTACTCCCTTGACAAACGTCTGAACTTCAGGAACAGAAGCTAGTTCTTTTTGGAAGAATATTGACAGGGCCGAAATTTGAACCTTAATGGACCCTAATTTGAGGCCCATAGACAGTCCTGTTTGCAGGAAATGCAGGAATCGACCCAGTTGAAATTCCTCTGTAGGGGCCTTCCTGGCCTCGCACCACGCAACATATTTACGCCAAATACGGTGATAATGTTGTACGGTTACATCCTTCCTGGCTTTGATCAGGGTAGGGATGACTTCATCCGGAATGCCTTTTTCCTTCAGGATCCGGCGTTCAACCGCCATGCCGTCAAACGCAGCCGCGGTAAGTCTTGGAACAGACATGGTCCCTGCTGGAGCAGGTCCTTTCTTAGAGGTAGAGGCCACGGATCTTCCGTGAGCATCTCTTGAATTTCCGGGTACCAAGGCCTTCTTGGCCAATCCGGAGCCACGAGTATAGTCTTTACTCCTCTCCTTCTTATGATTCTCAGTACTTTTGGTATGAGAGGAAGAGGAGGGAACACATACACCGACTGGTACACCCACGGTGTTACCAGAGCGTCCACAGCTATTGCCTGAGGGTCCCTTGACCTGGCGCAATATCTGTCCAGTTTTTTGTTGAGGCGGGACGCCATCATGTCCACCTTTGGTTTTTCCCAACGGTTCACAATCATGTGGAAGACTTCTGGGTGAAGTCCCCACTCCCCCGGGTGAAGATCGTGTCTGCTGAGGAAGTCTGCTTCCCAGTTGTCCACTCCCGGAATGAACACTGCTGACAGTGCTATCACATGATTTTCCGCCCAGCGAAGAATCCTTGCCACTTCCATCATTGCCCTCCTGCTTCTTGTGCCGCCCTGTCTGTTTACGTGGGCGACTGCCGTGATGTTGTCCGACTGTATCAACACCGGCTGACCCTGAAGCAGAGGTCTTGCCTGACTTAGGGCATTGTAAATGGCCCTTAGTTCCAGGATATTTATGTGAAGTGACGTTTCCATGCTTGACCACAAGCCCTGGAAATTTCTTCCCTGTGTGACTGCTCCCCAGCCTCTCAGGCTGGCATCCGTGGTCACCAGGACCCAATCCTGAATGCCGAATCTGCGGCCCTCTAGGAGATGAGCACTCTGTAACCACCACAGGAGAGACACCCTTGTCCTTGGAGACAGGGTTATCTGCTGATGCATTTGAAGATGCGATCCGGACCATTTGTCCAGCAGATCCCACTGAAAAGTTCTTGCGTGGAATCTGCCGAATGGAATAGCTTCGTAAGAAGCCACCACCTTTCCCAGGACCCTTGTGCATTGATGTACTGACACTTGGCCTGGTCTTAGGAGGTTCCTGACTAGGTCGGATAACTCCCTGGCTTTCTCTTCCGGGAGAAACACCTTTTTCTGTACTGTGTCCAGAATCATCCCTAGGAACAGCAGACGTGTCGTCGGAATCAGCTGCGATTTTGGAATATTTAGAATCCATCCGTGCTGTCGTAGTACTACTTGAGATAGTGCTACTCCGACCTCTAACTGTTCTCTGGACCTTGCCCTTATCAGGAGATCGTCCAAGTAAGGGATAATTAAGACGCCTTTTCTTTGAAGAAGAATCATCATTTCGGCCATTACCTTGGTAAAGACCCGGGGTGCCGTGGACAATCCAAACGGCAGCGTCTGAAACTGATAGTGACAGTTCTGTACCACAAACCTGAGGTACCCTTGGTGAGAAGGGCAAATTGGGACATGGAGGTAAGCATCCTTGATGTCCAGCGACACCATATAGTCCCCTTCTTCCAGGTTCGCTATCACTGCTCTGAGTGACTCCATCTTGAACTTGAACCTTTTTATGTAAGTGTTCAAGGATTTCAGATTTAAAATGGGTCTCACCGAGCCGTCCGGCTTCGGTACCACAAACAGCGTGGAATAATACCCCTTTCCCTGTTGTAGGAGGGGTACCTTGATTATCACCTGCTGGGAATACAGCTTGTGAATGGCTTCCAATACCGCCTCCCTGTCGGGGGGAGACGTTGGTAAAGCAGACTTCAGGAACCGGCGAGGGGGAGACGTCTCGAATTCCAATTTGTACCCCTGAGATACTACCTGCAGGATCCAGGGGTCCACTTGCGAGTGAGCCCACTGCGCGCTGAAATTCTTGAAACGGGCCCCCACCGTGCCTGAGTCCGCTTGTAAGGCCCCAGCGTCATGCTGAGGACTTGGCAGAAGCGGGGGAGGGCTTCTGCTCGTGGGAAGAGGCTGTCTGCTGCAGACTTTTTCCCCTTCCTCTGCCCCGGGGCAGATATGAGTGGCCTTTTGCCCGCTTGCCCTTATGGGGACGAAAGGACTGAGCCTGAAAAGACGGTATCTTTTTCTGCTGCGAGGTGACTTGGGGTAAAAAGGTGGATTTCCCAGCCGTTGCCGTGGCCACCAGGTCCGATAGACCGACCCCAAATAACTCCTCCCCTTTATACGGCAATACTTCCATATGCCGTTTGGAATCCGCATCCCCTGACCACTGTCGCGTCCATAATCCTCTTCTGGCAGAAATGGACATCGCACTTACTCTTGATGCCAGAGTGCAAATATCCCTCTGTGCATCTCGCATATATAGAAATGCATCCTTTAAATGCTCTATAGTCAATAATATATTGTCCCTGTCCAGGGTATCAATATTTTCAGTCAGGGAATCCGACCAAGCCACCCCAGCACTGCACATCCAGGCTGAGGCGATTGCTGGTCGCAGTATAATACCAGTATGTGTGTATATACTTTTTAGGATATTTTCCAGCTTCCTATAAGCTGGTTCCTTGAGGGCGGCCGTATCAGGAGACGGTAACGCCACTTGTTTTGTTAAGCGTGTGAGCGCCTTATCTACCCTAGGGGGTGTTTCCCAACGTACCCTAACCTCTGGCGGGAAAGGGTATAATGCCAATAACTTTTTAGAAATTAGCCGTTTTTTATCGGGGGAAACCCACGCTTCATCACACACCTCATTTAATTCATCTGATTCGGGAAAAACTACGGGTAGTTTTTTCACACCCCACATAATACCCCTTTTTTGTGGTACTTGTAGTATCAGAAATGTTCAAAACCTCCTTCATTGCCGTGATCATGTAACGTGTGGCCCTACTGGAAAATACGTTTGTTTCCTCACCGTCGACACTGGAGTCAGTGTCCGTGTCTGTGTCTGTATTGACCTGAGGTAACGGGCGCTTTAGAGCCCCTGACGGTGTTTGAGACGCCTGTACAGGTATTAACTGATTTGCCGGCTGTCTCATGTCGTCAACAGTCTTTTGTAAAGTGCTGACACTATCACGTAATTCTTTCCATAAGACCATCCAGTCAGGTGTCGACTCCCTAGGGGGTGACATCACTAACACAGGCAATTGCTCCGCCTCCACACCATTTTCCTCCTCATACATGTCGACACAACGTACCGACACACAGCACACACACAGGGAATGCTCTGATAGAGGACAGGACACCACTAGCCCTTTGGGGAGACAGAGGGAGAGTTTGCCAGCACACACCAGAGCGCTATATATATATATAGGGATAACCTTATATAAGTGTTTTTCCCTAATATAGCTGCTGTATATATATGCCAATTTAGTGCCCCCCCTCTCTTGTTTTACCCTGTTTCTGTAGTGCAGGACTGCAGGGGAGAGTCAGGGAGCCTTCCTCCAACGGAGCTGTGAGGAAAAAATGGCGCCAGTGTGCTGAGGAGATAGGCTCCGCCCCCTTCTCGGCGGCCTTTCTCCCGCTTTTTTATGGAAAAATTGGCAGGGGTTAAATGCATCCATATAGCCCAGGAGCTATATGTGATGTATTTTTTGCCAAAAAAGGTGTTTTTATTGCGTGTCAGGGCGCCCCCCCCCCAGCGCCCTGCACCCTCAGTGACCGGAGTGTGAAGTGTGCTGAGAGCAATGGCGCACAGCTGCGGTGCTGTGCGCTACCTTATTGAAGACAGGACGTCTTCTGCCGCCGATTTTCCGGACCTCTTCAGTCTTCTGGCTCTGTAAGGGGGCCGGCGGCGCGGCTCTGGGACCCATCCATGGCTGGGCCTGTGATCGTCCCTCTGGAGCTAATGTCCAGTAGCCTAAGAAGCCCAATCCACTCTGCACGCAGGTGAGTTCGCTTCTTCTCCCCTTAGTCCCTCGGTGCAGTGAGCCTGTTGCCAGCAGGTCTCACTGAAAATAAAAAACCTACTTTAAACTTTTACACTAAGCAGCTCAGGAGAGCCCCTTAGCCTGCACCCGTCTCGTTCGGGCACAAAAATCTAACTGAGGCTTGGAGGAGGGTCATAGGGGGAGGAGCCAGTGCACACCAGGTAGTCCTAAAGCTTTTTACTTTTGTGCCCAGTCTCCTGCAGAGCCGCTATTCCCCATGGTCCTTTCGGAGTCCCCAGCATCCACTAGGACGTTAGAGAAATAAAACGTAACTTTTAATAGTATGTCAAAAAAATTAGACACTGACTCACAGTACCCAGCTGGAATTATTGACCTAGAATATATAGATAGAGTAAAGAAAAAGTCAGTACAGTAACCCCTTTTAAAATTTTAATCGTTAGGGGAAATTGTCTATACCACAGGTTCTCAAACTCGGTCCTCAGGACCCCACACAGTGCATGTTTTACAGGTCTCCTCACAGAATCGCAAGTGAAATAATTTGCTCCACCTGTGGACCTTTTAAAATGTGTCAGTGAATAATGAATACACCTGTGCATTTGCTGGGTTACCTGCAAAACATGCACTGTGTGGGGTCCTGAGGACCGAGTTTGAGAACCACTGGTCTATACCCACCAGTGCTATGAAAAAATGGTGACTAATGAATATTAGAAGTTAAAAATAGTGAATGTTCTGGTCATTTTCCATATGATATGGGTTAGGGGGTATGCAGCCATAGATTTAGGCTGTATCCTTCCTCCCTGACCAGTACAGGTAAACTGTATTAATAAGGCCACAATTGGCCAGGCATTACAGAGATCCCCACCTGGGTTAACGTGGTACCGTATGGCTGATCGTGCCAGTTAGAAGAGAAATTTATGTGGTACTAATAGGCTAATAATGCCTATATTAGCAGCTGACTGTAGAAAGGAAGAAAGAGGTGCTTCTGCTGTTAGTGTTGAAAGGTTACTTGCGTCCTGACAATTCTTGTGGGCCTCTACAACACTCGGTATTCCTTGGAGGTCACCCTTCCAAGTACTAACCAAGCCCAAACCGCTTGGCTTCCAAGATCAGACGAGATTGGGCATTTGTGGTATGGTATGGTAGTAGGGCCTCAGAAATCACTTAAGACACTAATGAGAGAGCAGCAGAAATAAGAGTAGGTCTGAGAATACATACATAGCATAAGTAATCAAAATAGAATGCCAGGAAGACCAAAATACAGAGTGGTGAATCTTCTGTCTGTGTTAGGCAGGGACTGCGACCTGGATCACAAAGGAGAGTTCACCGAATAAGTTGAAGTGAGAACAGAAAGTAAGAAATCTGATATCTTGATAAAAACATTACCACATAAAAGATGAGTTTGCCCTAATAGCCAAATTATCTATTACCCCATTGAAGAGCATTTACAAACTGTTAAATTGCTGAATATTCGATAATTAAATTTCCTACATCCATGAGGGCAAAAGCACATCAACTGCACTGAGCAGAAAGTGTCACAATGATGACATAGAAAAGGTTATTTCTGACCCAGGCAATAGGGTGGCCTCCTTATGCTAATTTCAGCTATAGGTATACTGTAGGTTGATACTTATTATAAAGCAGCGGTTACCATAATTAACCTGGGTCACATATGAGAGACCTGTCAATAATAGTTACTGATCAACGTGTAAAACTGTTCAATAACAGGATGATCCATTGCACTGATCATTACCATTGAAGAGCATATGTGAACCATCAATTTGCTGAATATTCAGTAATTGCATATTTTGGGGCAAAAACACATTTGTTGGACTGTGCAAAAAGTGTCACGATAACGACACAAAAAATAAGAATTTACTTACCGATAATTCTATTTCTCGTAGTCCGTAGTGGATGCTGGGGACTCCGTAAGGACCATGGGGGAATAGCGGCTCCGCAGGAGACTGGGCACAAAAGTAAAGCTTTAGAACTACCTGGTGTGCACTGGCTCCTCCCCCCATGACCCTCCTCCAAGCCTCAGTTAGGATACTGTGCCCGGACGAGCGTACACAATAAGGAAGGATTTTGAATCCCGAGTAAGACTCATACCAGCCACACCAATCACACCATATAACTTGTGATCTAAACCCAGTTAACAGCATGATAACAGAGGAGCCTCTAGAAAAGATGGCTCACTACAGCAATAACCAGATTTTTTTCTGGTAACAATAACTATGTACCAGTATTGCAGACAATCCGCACTTGGGATGGGCGCCCAGCATCCACTACGGACTACGAGAAATAGAATTATCGGTAAGTAAATTCTTATTTTCTCTGACGTCCTAGTGGATGCTGGGGACTCCGTAAGGACCATGGGGATTATACCAAAGCTCCCAAACGGGCGGGAGAGTGCGGATGACTCTGCAGCACCAAATGAGAGAACTCCAGGTCCTCCTCAGCCAGGGTATCAAATTTGTAGAATTTTACAAACGTATTTGCTCCTGACCAAGTAGCTGCTCGGCAAAGTTGTAAAGCCGAGACCCCTCGGGCAGCCGCCCAAGATGAGCCCACCTTCCTTGTGGAATGGGCTTTTACAGATTTTGTCTGTGGCAGGCCTGCCACAGAATGTGCAAGCTGAATTGTACTACAAATCCAACGAGCAATAGTCTGCTTAGAAGCAGGAGCACCCAGCTTGTTGGGTGCATACAGAATAAACAACGAGTCAGATTTTCTGACTCCAGCCGTCCTGGAAACCTATATTTCCAGGGCCCTGACAACGTCTAGCAACTTGGAGTCCTCCAAGTCCCTAGTAGCCGCAGGCACCACAATAGGTTGATTCAGGTGAAACGCTGAAAACCACCTTAGGGAGAAACTGAGGACAAGTCCTCAATTCCGCCCTGTCCGAATGGAAAATCAGATGAGGGCTTTTACAGGATAAAGCCGCCAATTCTGACACGCACCTGGCCCAGGCCAGGGCCAACAGCATGACCACTTTCCATGTGAGATATTTTAACTCTACATATTTAAGTGGTTCAAACCAATGTGACTTTTGGAACCCAAAAACTACATTTAGATCCCAAGGTGCCACTGGAGGCACAAAAGGAGGCTGTATATACAGTACCCCTTTCACAAACGTCTGAACTTCAGGGACTGAAGCTAGTTCTTTTTGGAAGAAAATTGACAGGGCCGAAATTTGAACCTTAATGGACCCCCATTTCAGGCCCATAGACACTCCTGTTTGCAGGAAATGTAGGAATCGACCTAGTTGAAAATTCCTCCGTCGGGGCCTTACTGGCCTCGCACCACGCAACATATTTTCGCCAAATGCGGTGATAATGTTTTGCGGTTATATCTTTCCTGGCTTTGATCAGGATAGGAATGACTTCATCCGGAATGCCTTTCTCCTTCAGGATCCGGCGTTCAACCGCCATGCCGTCAAACGCAGTCGCGGTAAGTCTTGGAACAGACAGGGTCCTTGCTGGAGCAGGTCCCTTCTTAGAGGTAGAGGCCACGGATCCTCCGTGAGCATCTCTTGAAGTTCCGGTTACCAAGTCCTTCTTGGCCAATCCGGAGCCCGAATATAGTGCTTACTCCTCTCCATCTTATAATTCTCAGTACCTTGGGTATGAGAGGCAGAGGAGGGAACACATACACTGACTGGTACACCCACTGTGTCACCAGAGCGTCCACAGCTATCGCCGGAGGGTCCCTTGACCCGGCGCAATACTTGTCGAGTTTTATAAACATGTGGAAGACTTCTGGGTGAAGTCCCCACTTGCTGACAGTGCTATCACATGATTTTCCGCCCAGCGAAGAATCCTTGCAGCTTCTGCCATTGCCCTCCTGCTTCTTGTGTCACCCTGTCTGTTTACGTGGGTGACTGCCGTGATGTTGTCCGAATGGATCAACTCCGGGTGACCTTGAAGCAGAGGTCTTGCTGAGCTTAGAGCATTGTAAATGGCCCTTAGCTTCAGGATATTTATGTGAAGTGATGTCTCCAGGCTTGACCATAAGCTCTGGAAATTCCTTCCCTGTGTGACTGCTCCCCAGCCTCGCAGGCTGGCATCTGTGGTCACCAGGACCCAGTCCTGAATGTCGAATCTGCGGCCCTCTAGAAGATGAGCACTCTGCAACCACCACAGGAAAGACACCCTTGTGCTTGGTGACAGGGTTATCCGCTGATGCATCTGAAGATGCGACCCGGACCATTTTTCCAGCAGGTCCCACTGGAAAGTTCTTGCGTGGAATCTGCCGAATGGGATTGCTTCGTAGGAAGCCACCATTTTTCCCAGAACCCTTTCATTGATGTACTGAGACTTTGCTCGGTTATAGGAGGTTCCCGACTAGCTCGGATAACTCCCTGACTTTCTCCTCCGGGAGAAACACCTTTTTCTGGACTGTGTCCAGGATCATCCCTAGGAACAGACGACGAGTCGTCGGAATCAGCTGCGATTTTGGAATATTGAGAATCCAATCGTGCTGCCGCAACACTACCTGAGATAGTGCTACACCGACCTCCAACTGTTCCCTGGATCTTACCCTTATCAGGGAATCGTCCAAGTAAGGGATAACTAAAATTCCCTTCCTTCGAAGGAGTATCATCATTTCGGCCATTACCTTGGTAAAGACCCGGGGTGCCGTGGACCATCCATACGGCAGCGTCTGAAACTGATAGTGACAGTTCTGTACCATAAACCTGAGGTACCCTTGGTGAGAAGGGTAAATTGGGACATGAAGGTAAGCATCCTTGATGTCCCGAGACATCATGTAGTCCCCTTCTTCCAGGTTCGCAATCACTGCTCTGAGTGACTCAATCTTGAATTTGAACCTCCGTATGTAAGTGTTCAAGATTTTAGATTTAGAATCGGTCTCACCGAGCCGTCCGGCTTCGGTACCACAACAGTGTGGAATAATACCCCGTTCCCTGTTGCAGGAGGGGTACCTTGATTATCACCTGCTGGGAATACAGCTTGTGAATGGCTTCCAAAACTGCCTCCCTGTCAGAAGGAGACATCGGTAAAGCCGACTTTAGGAAACGGCGAGGGGGAGACGTCTCGAATTCCAATTTGTACCCCTGAGATATCACCTGAAGGATCCAGGGGTCTACTTGCGAGTGAGCCCACTGCGCGCTGAAATTCATTGAGACGGGCCCCCACCGTGCCTGATTCTGCTTGTAAAGCCCCAGCGTCATACTGAGGGCTTGGCAGAGGCGGGAGAGGGCTTCTGTTCCTGGGAACTGGCTGATTTCTGCAGCCTTTTTCCTCTCCCTCTGTCACGGGGCAGAAATGAGGAACCTTTTGCCCGCTTGCCCACGAAAAGACTGCGCCTGATAATACGGCGTCTTCTTATGTTGAGAGGCGACCTGGGGTACAAACGTGGATTTCCCAGCTGTTGCCGTGGCCACCAGGTCTGAAAGACCGACCCCAAATAACTCCTCCCCTTAATAAGGCAATACTTCCAAATGCCGTTTGGAATCCGCATCACCTGACCACTGTCGTGTCCATAACCCTCTACTGGCAGAAATGGACAACGCACTTAGACTTGATGCCAGTCGGCAAATATTCCGCTGTGCATCACGCATATATAGAAATGCATCTTTTAAATGCTCTATAGGCAATAATATACTGTCCCTATCTAGGGTATCAATATTTTCAGTCAGGGAATCCGACCACGCCAACCCAGCACTGCACATCCAGGCTGAGGCGATTGCTGGTCGCAGTATAACACCAGTATGTGTGTAAATACATTTTAGGATACCCTCCTGCTTTCTATCAGCAGGATCCTTAAGGGCGGCCATCTCAGGAGAGGGTAGAGCCCTTGTTCTTACAAGCGTGTGAGCGCTTTATCCACCCTAGGGGGTGTTTCCCAACGCACCCTAACCTCTGGCGGGAAAGGATATAATGCCAATAACATTTTAGAAATTATCAGTTGTTATCGGGGGAAACCCACGCATCATCACACATCTCATTTAATTTCTCAGATTCAGGAAAACTACAGGTAGTTTTTCCTCACCGAACATAATACCCCTTTTTGGTGGTACTCGTATTATCAGAAATGTGTAAAACATTTTTCATTGCCTCAATCATGTAACGTGTGGCCCTACTGGAAGTCACATTTGTCTCTTCACCGTCGACACTGGAGTCTTTATCCGTGTCGGCGTCTATATCTGCCATCTGAGGTAACGGGCGCTTTAGAGCCCCTGACGGCCTATGAGACGTCTGGACAGGCACAAGCTGAGTAGCCGGCTGTCTCATGTCAACCACTGTCTTTTATACAGAGCTGACACTGTCACGTAATTCCTTCCAACAGTTCATCCACTCAGGTGTCGACCCCCTAGGGGGTGACATCACTATTACAGGCAATCTGCTCCGTCTCCACATCATTTTTCTCCTCATACATGTCGACACAAACGTACCGACACACAGCACACACACAGGGAATGCTCTGATAGAGGACAGGACCCCACTAGCCCTTTGGGGAGACAGAGGGAGAGTTTGCCAGCACACACCAGAGCGCTATATATATACAGGGATAACCTTATATCTGTTTTTCCCCTTATAGCTGCTGTATTTTTAATACTGCGCGTAATTAGTGCCCCCCTCTCTTTTTTAACCCTTTCTGTAGTGTAGTGACTGCAGGGGAGAGCCAGGGAGCTTCCCTCCAACGGAGCTGTGAGGGAAAATGGCGCCAGTGTGCTGAGGAGATAGGCTCCGCCCCCTTCTCGGCGGCCTTATCTCCCGTTTTTCTGTGTATTCTGGCAGGGGTTAAACTCATCCATATAGCCCAGGAGCTATATGTGATGCATTTTTTGCCATCCAAGGTGTTTTTATTGCGTCTCAGGGCGCCCCCCCCCCCAGCGCCCTGCACCCTCAGTGACCGGAGTGTGAAGTGTGCTGAGAGCAATGGCGCACAGCTGCAGTGCTGTGCGCTACCTTGTTGAAGACAGGACGTCTTCTGCCGCCGATTTTCCGGACCTCTTCTGTCTTCTGGCTCTGTAAGGGGGCCGGCGGCGCGGCTCTGGGACCTATCCATGGCTGGGCCTGTGATCGGTCCCTCTGGAGCTAATGTCCAGTAGCCTAAGAAGCCCAATCCACTCTGCACGCAGGTGAGTTCGCTTCTTCTCCCCTTAGTCCCTCGATGCAGTGAGCCTGTTGCCAGCAGGTCTCACTGAACCTAAAAAACCTAAAACTAAACTTTTCACTAAGCAGCTCAGGAGAGCCACCTAGTGTGCACCCTTCTCGTTCGGGCACAAAAATCTAACTGAGGCTTGGAGGAGGGTCATGGGGGGAGGAGCCAGTGCACACCAGGTAGTTCTAAAGCTTTACTTTTGTGCCCAGTCTCCTGCGGAGCCGCTATTCCCCCATGGTCCTTACGGAGTCCCCAGCATCCACTAGGACGTCAGAGAAACAGTTGTTTCTGCCCCAAGCAGTAGAGTGGCCCCATTATGGTAAAGTTCCTCGAAGGGAATCTAGATGCTACCGTAGTGAATGAAGTGGTAGAGGCCAGGTTTAGACGTGTAACCATTCACAAGAGGACGTGTGGCCAGCCACAACAGCGGGACTTGACCGAACATTAGAGATGACATGCAAAGAATTGGGTCTCTTTATAAAGGAGGGGAGAGGGATGTATTAAGACCAACCACACTGGTTGGCAGGACGGCAATCTTGGTTTAATTTCCATAGAAACAAACCAAGCACCCATGTTCATCCATGATCCAGCTTCACCAAGATACTGACCCCTAGAGATGGGTTGGTGTATTCAGGTCATGGGGCCCACCCAGGTTTTCTCCTGTACACCTGTGGCCCAGTCTGACCCTGATCTGACATATCTTTAAGGAAAGGCACTTGGAAAAGTTCACCTGCTTATATACCTAATTTATTTAATCCTAGATTTTATTTTACTATAATTATGTTCTAACCAAACGTCCACATAGCTCACTACAACAGTTGTCAATGTTAAAATAGAATATTCTTAAATTGATCAAAGCCCAGAAGCTTACCTTTGCTTATTACATTTTTACAGCAGCTGAAAAAACATTTGGAAAAAGGTCAATAAACTAAAGTTCAATCGATGACATTTGTGTGCACAGCACAAATGAAGTTTTTTACTTCACACTCCTATTCTTGAGCGAATGCAATCCTTTTAGGCGAAGCACATGAGATAAAAGAGCAAAATATTTTATGGGTGGATTTCAATTGCGGGCAAAGGGGGTCAGTCCGAGTTGATCGCTAGCTGCCGTTGTTCGCAGCGCAGCGATCTGGCAAAAAAATCGGCACTTCTGCGCATTGTTATTCTGCTTAATGCGCACGCGCGACGTACTTTCACAAAAGCCGATGCAGTTTTACACAAGGTCTAGCAACGCTTTTCAGTCGCACTGTTGGCCGCAGAGTGATTGACAGGAAGTGGGTGTTTCTGGGAGGTAACTGACCGTTTTCGGGGAGTGTGTGTAAAAACGCAGGCATGTCAGATACAAACGCAGGCGTGGTGCCTGGGTCAACGCAGGCGTGCCTGGCCGAACGCAGGGCGTGTTCGTGACGTCAAAACAGGAACTAAATAGTCTGAAGTGATCGCAAGCTAGGAGTAGGTCTGGAGCTGCTCAGAAACGGCACAATCTTTTTTTGTAGCAGCGCTGCGATCCTTTCGTTCGCAATTCTGCTAAGCTAAGATACACTCCCAGAGGGCGGCGGCTTAGTGTTTGCACGGCTGCTAAAAGCAGCTAGCGAGTGAACAACTCGGAATGAGGACCAAAGGGTGCAAATTGGACTCCTGCAGAAAGCTGTTTGTCCATCAGTGTTCTAGAACTTCGGGCGGTACACAGAGCTCTCACTCTTGTGCAGGATCTGAGGTGTTTGTTGGGGATTTTAGACTCCTTTGTATTTTGTAAGTGTAACTACATTAAAGGGTTTTATGTGATATTATGATAGTATTAGCAGATTTAGAATTTTTCCTCCCAATATGCTGATTCCTGAACTACAGTACATGTGAAAGAAGAAAAAAAGGAGAGTTATGGTCGACTTACCTTAGTTAACTCTCTTTCTTCGAGGTCCATAGGGTCCACGGGGGAGACAATGGGGTGTAGGTGGTGGTAAAGGACCGGGCACTAAACAGTTAAGCTTTTAGGTATCCCAAGATGCTACGGTCCTTCTCCCGTATACCCCACCTCCATGCTTGGGCAGATCAATTTTGTCAACAAGCCCAAGGCAGGAGCAGGATATGAGAGAAGGAAGACATGGTACACACAATAACACACTCTCATAGAACAGAGAAGGGAACAGGTGACCAAGAGAAAAAAGCCTAGAGAAGCCTGGTGCATCAGGATGAGTGCCCTGTAGACCCTACGGACCTCGAACAAAGAGAGTTAACTAAGGTAAGTCTATCATAACTCTCCATTACTACTTCGGGTTCCATGGCTCCACAGGGGAGACAATTTGGATGTTCCAAAGCAGTTGTTCAAGGGAGAGGATGCTCCTGAGTGGATAGAAGAATCCGGCGTCCAAAGGAAGAATCCAGGGAAGCGAATGTATCAAAAGCATAGAACCTGAGAAAGATGTGGACAGAAGACCACTGTCACGGGGCTTGGATTTTGAATATCCGGAGTTGTGGCTTGGGGTTCGGTGTCGGTAGCTTTCCACAGGATAAACCGGGCAGGCTGGATGAAAGTCTTTTTCATAGGACTTCTGAGAGGATTATGCTGGAGCTGAAAACTGAGGATTCAGTCGGTGAAGTGAAGAAGCCTGGAATTCTAGGAACTTGCAGAGAAACTGGAACAGAATGCTGTAGATTCAAGGCTGTGGAGCACAGATTGACACACACACACACACACACACACACACACACAGTACTGTGTGAAAGACGTTGCACTGGCGATTTCTTACCCAGAAATCCCCAGATTTATACCTGCAGACTGTTTCCTATTGGTTTTGCAAACCTTGCAGGTGACTGAGTGTTTTAGATTAGCTGATCCTTCCAAGGCGGAGACGCCCATCCCATACCTCTGCAGCTGGAAGCTGCACAAACGTTTGCTGCTGCCTCTGAGACCTCTCCTCCTAGATATGCCTGCAAGTCGTGCCCCTCGCCAGCAGCCTGCACCCCCACTGGAGGGACCGCGCCAGAGCGTCCGGGCAGGTAAACGATGTCATCTAGATATACTATGACGATTTATACATTAGATCTCTGAAGATTTTGTTCACAAAGTTCTGGAAAACAGCTGGCGCATTACTAAGGCCGAAGGGCATAAATTGATACTCGAAATGCCCGTCTCAAGTGTTAAAGGCCGTTTTCCACTCATCACCCGCTCTAATCCGGATCAGATTATATGCTCCTCTGAGATCTAATTTGGAGAAGATTGAAGTACCCTTACCTCGATCAAAAAGATCAGAGATCAGGGGTAACGGGTAACGATTTTTTATCGTTATTTCATTTAAACCCCGGTAATCGATGCAAGGGCGAAGACCTCCATCTTTTTTCTGTACGAAGAAAACCCTGCACCGGCCGTGGACGTGGAAGGCCGGATGAACCCTCTGGCTAGATTTTCGTTAATGTACTCCGACATGGATTCTGTCTCAGGAGCCGAGAGAGGGTATACTCGCCCCCTAGGAGGTGTTTTCCCAGGTAGAAGATCAATTGGACAGTCCCAGGATCAGTGAGAAGGAAGAACCTCTGCTGCTTGCTTGCTAAAGACATCGGAGTAAGAAGACTACTGAGGCGGATTTAGAGGATGAGATTCCAGGTTGCATTTATTCAGAGGTTTGATACAAGGAAGACAGGAAAGGGAACAGGTCTCTCCCCAAGCCAAAACTTGCATATTTTCCCAATTAATTTTTGGGTTGTGTCTCTGGAGCCAAAGAAGCCCTAAAACAATATCATGAGTAGCCTTTGGAATAACTAAGAAATTAAGTAACTCCTTATGGAGTGCTCCTACACATAACTGAAGATGGAGAGTCTGTTGGGTGACAATTCCACTGGAAATTCTGCTACCGTCCACAGCGGAAAGAGAAATCGGACGAGGGAGCTTGACTGTAGGTATCTGAAGTTGCTGCACCGCATCTGCTGTGACAAAATTTCCAGCGGCTCCTGAATCTAGAAGAGAAAGGAAATCTTTAGGACCCTGCGGCAAGGTCAAGGTAACTTCAAAGGCTGGTTCAGAGTGAGATGGAGACAAATTCAACTCTCCTAACCTAGTGTCTCCACGGCTGGTTAGGAGGTCTAGTTTCCCGGACGCTGAGTGCAGGAAGCCACCAAGTGGCCGGAAGCTCCGCAATACAGACACAAGTTCTCCCTGCGTCTCCTTTGACGTTCCTCAGGCATGAGGCGAGCCCTATTAACTTGCATAGGCTCGTCTTGAGTCACCTCAGGTGGAGAGGTAGAAGGAGGTGGCAGAGGGCGGAAACTCGGACATTCCCCTCGATTCTTTTCAAATTGTCGCTATCAGAAGCGCAGATCCACCTTAGTACACAGGGAAATCAGATCGTCCAACTTGGGTGGTAAATCCTTAGTAGCCAGTTCATCCTTAATTTTCTCTGCCAGTCCACTCCAGAAGGCGGCTACTAACGCTTCCTCGTTCCACCGGAGTTCAGAGGCATAGGTCTTAAACTGTACTGCGTATTGACCGACGGTCCGGTTCCCTTGCTGGAGACACATTATCTCAATAGAAGCCGATGTGGTCCTCTCGGGTTCGTCAAAAATCTTCCGGAAGGAGACTAGGAATTCAGAGTAATTATCAAGTAGGGCATCGGCTCTTTCCCACAGAGGTGACACCCAGTCCATGTTATGTACACCAGTGCCTGCAGGAAAGTACTGGTGTCAGAACTGTTATGCACAACAAATGGACTCACAGACAGACTGGGGAATATGACATAACGTACACAGAAGGTGATAGGGTAACAAAATACACACAAAGTGAACAGAGAAGCCCAGAGGCTAAGGAACTGGGTATCTCCCTTGTATTAGAAATGCTCAGATGGGAAAAGCAAGATGTTGTGTTTTAATACATAGAGAACCCGAAATGCTGTTGCTAAGGGCAACAGCAAAACCCTAAAGGGTTACCAACGGGTGTGGCAGTAAACTCCTTGGTCAGAGATGGAATGATATACACAAGGAGAGTCTCCACAATCCTAATTCTCACTTGCAGAGCACAGGTTCAGTTTACTGCCACTAAACTGACCCCTGACACCTAGCACAGTGAGACAGGATTAGACAGGCAAGGCTTAGAATACAGCCGCAAACTTGCTAAGTTCACAGAGTAGTAACAGAACCCCAGCAAGCTAAACGACTGACTCCAGTCTTACTGCTAGGTCTGGATTGGCAGAGTGTAATACCAAATCCCCAGGCCTATTTGCAGTAAGCAACAAACAAATACAAAGCTACACAGTACTGGCTAACTTTCAGGAACTGACTAACCAACAAAGATTCAGCAGCATCTGCTTAACCTGGAAAGAGGCCTTATAAAGCAGGTGCTGTCCACGCCCCACTCAGACCTCACAGACTGTGAGCACAAAAACCAGCACCGGATCCCCTGCCGTGCACAGAGCCTATAACCACAGCACAGCAAAAGACCCGAACCGGAGTATCAGCTGCGCTCAGGTTACTCCGCTAGTACTTGTCTCCCGGTTGCCATGACGACGTGGCAGCACAGGGCAGGAGACCCTAACAGTACCCCCCCTCTGACGAGGGGTCAAAGAACCCCTACCACCGGGTTTATCTGGGAACTGCGAGAAGAAAGAGCGTATCAGTCTGGGGGCATGAAGATCACAACTGCGCACCCACGACCGCTCCTCCGGGCCATACCCCTTCCAGTGCACCAAAAATGACAGCCGACCCCGAACCACCTTGGAGTCAAGAATCCTTTCAACAACAAACTCCCTCTGGCCACGTATCAGAAGAGGGGAAGGTCTTCCACTGGAAGAAGGATTCCTAATCGCCCGTTTTAAAAGGGAACAATGAAATGTTTTATTGATACCCAAAGAACGGGGCAGATCTAACTGAAATGCCACCGGATTGATAACCCTGGTGATCTTATAAGGGCCGATGAACCGGGGGCCTAACTTATGAGATGGCTGTCTCAACTTCAAATTCTTGGTAGACAACCAGACGAAGTCTCCTAATTTGAAGCTGCAGGGTCTTTTCCGCTTATCAAAAACCCTTTTGGTCACTAATGACACAGACACAAGGGCTTTCTTCACTTTCCGCCAAATACCTCTAAGGACCGAAACCACAGAGGAACCACCAGGCGTGGAGTCCAGGGGGTCAAAAGAATTGGCCTTAGGATGATGCCCATACACACTAAGGAAGGGAGAGATCCCTGTAGCAGAGTGAGCCGCGTTGTTATAGGCAAACTCCGCCATGGACAGATGAGCAACCCAGTCAGTCTGACACTTGGAGACATAACACCTGAGGAACTGCTCCAAGGACTGGTTCACCCTTTCAGTCTGCCCATTAGACTGCGGATGGTAGCCTGACGACAAGCTGACAGAAATCTGGAGATCGGAACAAAATGCCCTCCAGAATTTGGCCACAAACTGGGATCCGCGGTCAGAGACCACATCAAGTGGCAACCCGTGGAGACGCACAACATGCAGCATAAATAATTCAGACAGGCGTCTGGCCGATGGCAGCCCAACCAGTGGAACGAAGTGCGCCATCTTCGAAAACCTGTCAACGACAACCCAGATGGCTGTCATCCCCGAGGATTTGGGCAAGTCCACCACAAAATCCATTGAAATGTGGGTCCATGGCTTAGATGGGATAGAGAGTGGATGTAATGGGCCAACAGGAACCCCTCTAGGAGTCTTATTTCGGGCACAGATGTCACATGCCCGAACCCACTGATCCACATCCTTAGCCACCGAGGGCCACCACACCGCCCTAGATAGCAACTCCCGAGTTCTGGCAATACCCGGGTGACCTGCCGACTTCTTGGCATGGAATTCCAGGAACACTCGCTGTCTTAACCTAGGAGGCACAAACAAAAGACCTACCGGAAGGTCTGGAGGAGCCTGCTCCTGTGCTCTAAGGACTAATGATAAGAGGTCCTGGGTAATGCCCACTTTAATACATGATGGGGAAACAATGGGCAACGGCTCCTCGGTGGTCTCCTGGATTGGAGCAAAACTCCGCGAGAGCGCATCAGCCTTGATGTTTTTTGACCCAGGGCGATATGTTATCAAAAAATTAAAGCGAGCAAAAAACAAAGCCCATCGTGCCTGCCTGGCATTGAGACGCTTCGCTGACTCTAAATATGCCAGATTCTTATGGTCAGTGAGAATTGAGACCACAAACTTAGCCCCCTCAAGCCAGTGTCTCCACTCCTCGAGTGCATCCTTAATAGCCAACAATTCCCGGTTACCCACGTCATAATTCATCTCGGCAGGCGAAAATTTACGGGAAAAGTAAGCACAGGGATGAAGGCGATTATCAGACACTCCCATCTGAGAAAGCACTGCCCCAATACCCATCTCAGAGGCATCCACTTCCACCACAAAAGGACGCTCTGGATCTGGGTGTCGCAGCACCTTGGCCGAAACAAATGCCCTTTTGAGACGGGCAAAAGCCGCTTTAGCCTCACAAGACCAGTGAGCAACATCCGCCCCTTTCTTAGTGAGTGCCACCAAGGGCGCCACTACAGACGAAAATCCAGCGATAAATCGTCTATAAAAATTCGCAAAGCCCAGGAAACGCTGAAGCGCCTTCAAACTAGTGGGTTGCACCCAATCCAGGACTGCCTGTACCTTGGAACCCTCCATTTGGAAACCTTCTGGGGAGATAATATATCCTAGAAATGCGATTTGCTGAACTTCAAATTCGCACTTCTCCAGCTTCGCCCCAAGCCGGTGGTCTCTGAGTTTCTGGAGGACTAAGCGTACATGCTTCCGATGTTCCTCCAGGGAATGGGAGAAGATTAGGATGTCATCTAAGTATACAACTAAGAATCTATCCAAATATTCCCTGAGCACATCATTCATGAAATCCTGGAAGACTGCCGGGGCATTACAGAGCCCAAAAGGCATCACCAAATATTCATAATGCCCTGAGTGGGTATTAAAGGCAGTCTTCCATTCATCCCCCTCTCTTATTCGGATTAGATTGTACGCACCGCGTAGGTCAATCTTAGAAAAAATGGTGGCAGTACGAAGCTGGTCAAACAAGACCGAAATGAGAGGCAGTGGGTATGAGTTTTTAATCGTGATACGGTTCAATTCCCTGAAGTCGATGCAGGGTCGCAACGAACCGTCCTTTTTACCCACGAAGAAGAACCCCGACCCAACTGGAGACTGTGAAGGTCTGATAAATCCCTTAGCCAAGTTCTCCTGAATGTACTCTGCCATAGCCTGAGTCTCAGGATGTGACAGGGAGTACAACCTGCTCTTGGGAAGCTTAGCATTTGGCAACAAATCAATGGCACAGTCATAGGGGCGATGGGGAGGTAGTACCTCTGCAACTTTTTTGGAGAACACGTCCGCAAAATCTGCATAACACCCTGGCAATCCTGGCAAACTTAGCTGCAAGAGCCTGACTGGAAGGCTCAAGCAACTCCTGAAACAATCAGTACCCCAACTAAGAATCTCCCCAGAGACCCAGTCAAATTGAGGATTGTGGGCCCTTAACCAGGGTAACCCCAACACCAATGGGGCAAAAGTACAGACAGTCACATAAAAGGACAATTTTTCAGAGTGTGTGGCTCCAATAAACAAAGAAATCTGGCTAGTGCAAGAGGTAATTTTACCTTGGGATAATGGTTCCCCGTTTAACCCACAAATCTCAATTTCCGATGCCAAGGGTACTAAGGGAACAGAGTGTTTCAGGGCAAATTGGCGGTCCATAAAAACCCCGTCGGCCCCACTGTCCACAAAGGCCTCAGTCTTGACAGTTTGACCGAGGATCTTCAAGGTCACCGGAATGATAAAAGTCTTCTTGGGAAATTCTGACTTCTGGCCTGACAGGATATTTCCCATCACCCTCAGGCCCTGAAGTTTTCCGGCTTTTCTGGGCATGATACTACCACATGACCTTTATTCCCACAGTACAAACACAACCCCTGCTGTCTCCTCCGCGTCTTCTCACGCGAGGAGAGGCGGGTAGCCCCAATCTGCATAGGCTCCTCGGAAAATTCCTCAGAGTCTGAGGTTCCCTTGGGAAGGAAGGAAATCTCAGTCTCCCTTTCAAGCCTACGCTCTCTCAGCCGTCTATCCACCCGGATGGATAACTGCATGAGCTGATCCAAGCTATCAGGCAAGGGATATTGTACCAGTTGGTCCTTTATCTGGTTAGAAAGACCTCTTCGGTACTGGTGTCTCAGGGCTGGGTCATTCCACTGGGTATCATGGGCCAACCTCCGAAACTCCGTACAGTAAACCTCAACTGGCCTTCGCCCTTGCTTAAGGATCGAAATCTGAGCCTCGGCTGAGGCCGTCTTGTCAGGGTCATCATACAACATGCCCAGTGCCGTAAAAAAAGCATCAACACTTTTAAGCGACGGACAGTCAGGCTGCAACCCATATGCCCAGACCTGTGGGTCTCCTTGTAGCAAGGAAATCACTATGCCCACCCGCTGAATCTCCGACCCAGAAGACTGAGGCCTAAGCCGGAAGTATAGCTTGCAGCTCTCCTTGAAACAAAAGAACTGCGAGCGATCTCCAGAAAAACGATCCGGGAGATTTACTTTCGGCTCCTTAACCCCTGCAGGTGCTGCTGCTGCGGGAGCTCCGCCAGCAGCCTGGGAGGTGTGCATTTTAATGGACAGATCATTAAATTGTCGAGTCAGGACCTGCACCTGATCGACCACCTGTTGCAACGTATTTTGAGGGGTATGCTCCATATTCCCACAAAATTTCAACAGGAGTATTGGGCTGCTGAATATGTTATGTACACCAGTGCCTGCAGGAAAGTACTGGTGTCAGAACTGTTATGCACAACAAATGGACTCACAGACAGACTGGGGAATATGACATAACGTACACAGAAGGTGATAGGGTAACAAAATACACACAAAGTGAACAGAGAAGCCCAGAGGCTAAGGAACTGGGTATCTCCCTTGTATTAGAAATGCTCAGATGGGAAAAGCAAGATGTTGTGTTTTAATACATAGAGAACCCGAAATGCTGTTGCTAAGGGCAACAGCAAAACCCTAAAGGGTTACCAACGGGTGTGGCAGTAAACTCCTTGGTCAGAGATGGAATGATAGACACAAGGAGAGTCTCCACAATCCTAATTCTCACTTGCAGTGCACAGGTTCAGTTTACTGCCACTAAACTGACCCCTGACACCTAGCACAGTGAGACAGGATTAGACAGGCAAATCTTAGAATACAGCCGCAAACTTGCTAAGTTCACAGAGTAGTAACAGAACCCCAGCAAGCTAAACGACTGACTCCAGTCTTACTGCTAGGTCTGGATTGGCAGAGTGTAATACCAAATCCCCAGGCCTATTTGCAGTAAGCAACAAACAAATACAAAGCTACACAGTACTGGCTAACTTTCAGGAACTGACTAACCAACAAAGATTCAGCAGCATCTGCTTAACCTGGAAAGAGGCCTTATAAAGCAGGTGCTGTCCACGCCCCACTCAGACCTCACAGACTGTGAGCACAAAAACCAGCACCGGATCCCCTGCCGTGCACAGAGCCTATAACCACTGCACAGCAAAAGACCCGAACCGGAGTATCAGCTGCGCTCAGGTTACTCCGCTAGTACTTGTCTCCCGGTTGCCATGACGACGTGGCAGCACAGGGCAGGAGACCCTAACAGTCCAGAGCAGAGCCCGCCAGAGATACTATATAAGCAACTTTAGCTTTCTGGGACGGGAAGTTGAAAGGCTGTAGAGAGAAATGAATCTCACACTGATTCAAGAACCCGCGACACATCTTCGGGTTCCCGTCGAACTTGGTGAGCGTGGGTAAGCGTAAGGGAGAGGGTGACGCAACCATTGGCACTGGAGGAGGCGCAAACTGTTGAGGTTCAGTTCGTCATCTGGCGGCCATGTTGGCGATGTCGACCTGCATGGAATCTTGTAGAGTAGATATACCTTGAAAAAATTGCGCCAACTGACGCTGGGACTCCTCCAGACTCCTGAGACAAGAAGCGATACTCTGTAGAAGGTCTGCACCGGAACCTTGCGCTCCCTCTGGATCCATTGTGCTAGTGCAAACTGTCACGGGGCTTGGATTTTGAATATCCGGAGTTGTGGCTTGGGGTTAGGTGTCGGTAGCTTTCCACAGGATAAACCGGGCAGGCTGGATGAAATTCTTTTTCATAGGACTTCTGAGAGGATTATGCTGGAGCTGAAAACTGAGGAATCAGTTGGTGAAGTGAAGAAGCCTGGAATTCTAGGAACTTGCAGAGAAACTGGAACAGAATGCTGTAGATTCAAGGCTGTGGAGCACAGATTGACACACACAGTACTGTGTGAGAGACGTTGCACTGGCGATTTCTTACCCAGAAATCCCCAGATTTATACCTGCAGACTGTTTCCCATTGGTTTTGCAAACCTTGCAGGTGACTGAGTGTTTTAGATTAGCTGACCCTTCCAAGGCGGCGACGCCCATCCCATACCTCTGCAGCTGGAAGCTGCACAAACGTTTGCTGCTGCCTCTGAGACCTCTCCTCCTAGATATGCCTGCAAGTTGTGCCCCTCGCCAGCAGCCTGCACCCCCACCGGAGGGACCGCGCCAGAGCGTCCGGGCCGGTAAGTACCGCTGGTCCCGGAACCCGATCCGCCGGACCGTGACAACCATGTGGCCACCTTGCACAATTGTTTGGCAGATGCACCTCAGTGTGCTGCCCACGAAGGACCCACAAAGCAAGTAGAATAAGCAGAGACAGTAGCCGGCCCAGGAAGTTTTGTCTGCGTATACGACTGTGAGATAGTCATGCGAGTCCACCTGGCCAGAGTCTGTTTGTCAATTGGCCAACCCCTCTTGTGGAATCTGTAGATGACAAAGAAGGAATCCGATTTTCTGATGGAACTGGTACGATCCACGTAGATACGGAAAGCAAGGACAACATCAAGGAAGGCCTCCCCTGCTGACAGATTCAGGGAGAGAAAGGCCGGTACCACGGTTTCTTCATTAAGGTGAAAATGGGAGACTACCTTAGGAAGGCAACCAGGCCAGGTATGAAGAACCGCCCTGTCCCATTGAAAAATCAGAAAGGGAGAGCGACAAGAGAGTGCCCCCAAATTTGACACTTGCCAGGCAGATGCAATAGCCAGAAGGAACAGAGTCTTCGCTGCCAGAAACTTGATATCCACTGATTCCAGGGGTTCAAACGAAGACTCTTAAAGTGCATTCAGAAACACTGAAAAATCCCAAGGAACCATGGGAGGGACGTAGGGAGGTTGAACAGTAGCACACCTTGGAGAAAAGTGCAAACATCCAGCAGTGGAGTAATCCTGTGCTGGAACCAGATGGACAGAGCAGATATGTGCACTTTGAGAGAGTCCAGGCATAGTCGGATCCAATCCAGCCTGGAAAAAGGCAAGGATATGGGAAACCTTGAACACCAGAGGGTCGCAGCGTCGTGCAGCGTACCACTGGAAGTAGATACGCCACACCTGGTAATGGATACAAGAAGAAACCGGCTATCGTGCTCTGAGCATGGTCCAAAGAGCAGAGCGAGAGAAACCTTTGGACCTTAGGATGGATGACTCAAGAGCCACGGCGTCAAAGACAGACGGGCTAGGTCCTGTGGAGACAGGGACCCAGAGATAGCAGGTCAGGTCGTAGAGGAAGTGGAATGGGGGCATCTATGGATAGATCAGAGAACCAGTGACGCCTGGGCCATGCTGGAGCTACCAGGAGGATGGTGCCTCCTTCCTGTTTGAACTTCCGAAGAACTCTCGGCAGAAGGGAGACTGGAGGAAACAAGTATGGCAGATGGAAGTGCCACCGTAAGGTCGGGGCATCGGGATCTCTCGTCTAGGATCCGTGCACAGGAACCTTGCAGTTGTGACGGTAGGCCATGCAGTCCATGTCCAGTTGCCCCAATCTGTGCACCAGGAGCTGGATGACCTCCAGGTGTAGAAACCACTCACGGGCATGTACATTCTGCCTGCTGAGGCAGTCCACTTCTCAGTTGAGTATCCCTGGGATGTAGGCCGCTGAGATGGCCGGAAGATGGCATTTGGCCCACCGGAGAATGTGAGTTATCTCCTGCATCACCAACCAACTGCGGTTGCTGCCCTGATGGTTGAAGTAGGCCACTGCTGTGGCATTATCAATTGAAATTGTACCAGTTTGCCCTGGAGCAGATCCTGTGCCAGAGTGAGAGCTCTGTGTACCGCCCGAAGTTCCAGAACACTGATGGACAGACAGCTTTCTGCAGGAGTCCAATGGCCTTGAAAGGAGTGCTGTCCAGTCACTGCACCCCATCCATGGAAGCTGGCGTCCATCGTAAGGACAACCCAATCCAGAAGGGTCGCCCCTGGTTAAGGAGGGCCGCCCGAAGCCACCAGGTGGGGGACAGTCGGACCTCTGGGGAGAGAACCATTGTCTGCGACCTGATCAGATGGGGTTGCCCATTCCACCGGGAGAGGATCAGGTGTTGCAGGGGTCTGGAATGGAACTGGGTATAGTCCATCATGTCGAAGGTGAAGACCATGGACCAAGGAGCTCCCACATGTAGCATTTTTTGTGAAAGCGTGAGGGATGACATTCTCCAGTTGATGAGCCAACCACGATGCTGTAGGAAGGCAATAGCCAGTTGGAGATGGAGTTGCAGGACTTCTGGGGAATGTGCCAGCAGGAGCAGGTTGTCCAGATAAGGGAGTAGTCTGACCCCCTGACGACGTAGCTGTGCCGCCATAACTGCCATCATTTTGATAAAGATCCTGGGCGCAGTAGACAGTCCAAAGGACCCGAAACTGGTAATATTCTTGAAGTATAGAAAACCATGGAGTTGCAGCATGCCAGTGTAGCCACAATTTTGTCCAATTCCTCTCTAAACAGTATATCCCTGGGAAAGGTAGGAATTCCAAAGCTTTCTTGGAATCCATGTCCGCTTTCCACAAGCGCAGCCAGTAGATGCGGCGGGCGACCATAGAGGTTGCAGGCACCTTGAAATCCAGGAGACAGGCATCCGAAACCGCTTCCCCCAGGTAATAAACGGCTTCCCTAATGTGAGCGTTGTGAGACAGAGTCTCCCTTGAAGCGTCTGAGGAGAGGCTTTTCTCCAAAGCGTCTGCCCAGTGTTCAGTAGCCTTGGCCACCCAGGCGGCCATGGTAGGTCTAGTTACAGCACCTGTAAGGGGATAGATTTAAGACAAGCTTGAATTCTTCTATCCGTAGTCTCCTTAAAGGGAAGAAGCATATTAGATAGGGAGAGTAGAGGATTTAACCAGGCGGGCTACGTGTGAATCCACTGGTGGGGGAGTCAACCATTTAGTCAGATGCAGGGATGGGGTAGAAAGAAGTTAGTCGCTTGGGAAGCGGAAACTTTTTACCAGGATTGTTCCAATCCGCACGCCTGAGTTCTATAAGATGGTTAGACTGAGGAAATTCATCTTTGACTACCTTTTGACCACTTAAAGAGCTGAGAATGTTTTGATCCAGGAGCAGGCTCCTCTTCCTTAATTTGAAGGACATATTTTACAGCTCTTACCAGGGCAGATACATCCAATGGGGAATGCCGTTCCTCTCCCTTGGAGGAAGACTCAGATAGAGACATCAGCATACTCTTCGCTAGAAACTGCCTCTGAGTGAGTATATGTAGATTGAGAAGAGGGGACAGGACGCCTAGTGGCCTTAGAGGGCAAGGGCCTGTCGCCCTGTAATATCTGTTGGAAAGCTGAGGAGGTTTGTACTGAGGTAAAAAGCACATCTACCTAGGGGGGAGATAGGGTTGGGGCAGGCAAAGCCTGAGGCATCGGTATGAGAGGATGCACCTGCTGAGGAAAACCCATAGGGGTGTAATCACAGGGGTTTGCAGACGGACAGTTATCTGACCCAATAACTTAGAAAAAGAAGCCATGGGGGGTTCTTGCACAGGGGCTAGTGGTGCTGGATTAAGAGATGCATAACAAGCAGTACACAAATCATCCTGTATAAAGCCCTGAGGAGATTATCCAGCAAAACAAGATTTACAGATTAACAGAGGTGCCTCAGCCTCTTTACGGCCCTTGCCTTTGCCAGATATAGCTGCAACAGAAATTCAGCACACAATGGGGGTCATTCCGAGTTGTTCGCTAGCAGATTTTGGTTGCAGCGCAGCTATCAGGCAAAAAACGGCACTTCTGCGCATGCGGCGCAATGCGCACGCGCATCGTACTATTACAACAAACAATGTAGTTTCACACAAGGTCTAGTGAAGCATTTCAGTTGCACTTCTGGCCGCAGAGTGATTGACAGGAAGTGGGCGTTTCTGGGTGTCAACTGACCATTTTCAGGGAGTGAGCAGAAAAACGCAGGCGTGCCAGATAAAAACGCAGGTATGGCTGGGGAAACATAGGCGTGGCTGGCTGAACGCAGGGCGTGTTCGTGATGTCAAAACAGGAACTGAATAGTCTAAAGTGATCGCAAGCGCTGAGTAGGTCTGGAGCGACTCTGAAAATGCACAAAATTATTTTGTAGCCGCTCTGCGATCCTTTCGTTTGCACTTTTGCTAAGCTAAAATACACTCCTAGAGGGCGGCGGCTTAGCGTTTGCACGGCTGCTAAAAGCAGCTAGCGAGCGAACAACTCGGAATGACCACCCATATGTACCAAAAAAAAAAAAAAGCCAGAACTGTGACTAACTTCAGCAACTCACAGAGTAGTGTAGCATGTAGAAACCTTTAACACCTGACCCCAAGGTGAAAGGGAAGAAATAGAAAGGGTAGTTATATGCTGACAGTGAATAGTAATAGGAACAGACAGCAGTGCTAGCACAAGTCACAGACAATGCAGAATACAGTTTTAAATACACTGCAGTGCGCAGTAAATCAGCTACACAGTAGCAGTAGCTGGTAGGATGTTAGCGCTGTATAAGCTGTTTTCTTGGAGAGGTATACAGGGAGACAGGACCCAGCGTTCCCGGAGACCTGTAGCTGCTCTGCCCTGAGTTTCTGAGGGGGAAGAGGAGGAGCAGCAGCTCAACGGCGGGAAGACCGCAGGGAATGGTGCCCTGGGTTGGGGGAGGGGCCACAGTCAGAATGCCGGACTCCACTATGCTGGCCCCATCAGGGGAGGGCCTGTGACAGTAAAAGTCCGTGGTGGTGTAGTGGAGTCCTGGCGCACCAGTGTCCACACCAGCTACCCCCCCCCCCCCCCGGTCTCCCGGGATCGGAGGGTGTACTGCTCTGAAGACGCGGGTTCCTGCGAGCGGGAACCTGCCTTTAATGCCCCACGGTGCTGGCTCAAAGTCCTGGGATACCTTGAGTGAGCAGCGCTAGCCTCTGCTCCCCTTGCCCCGCCGGAAGTATGTGGCCCCTGTGGCCAGAGTTTCAGCACCGGTGGGGGGAGATGGAGCAACAGCGCAGGCATCCATAGACAGCCTAGCGCTGCTACTCAGATGTTAAGCTGAAAATCAAATAAAAAAACCTTTTTACCAGGCGCTAATAGCAAGTACTATCAAAAAAAATCCTTTTGGATATTATAACAATCAGCTGCAAAAAGTTTGATGACCTGGGGTTAGCAGGTCAATCACATTGCACTGGACCACCCAAATGCAACTATCCACAAAAACTCCAATTTTAAACTTTTGCGCTATAATAAGAATATATGATATGGCTGACAATAATAACAAACTCCTATTAAATTAAAAATATTTAATATTGCATGAATAATCACAAATAATAAAACAAAACCGGTCTTAATAATTTAAACATCTAAGATAACAAATGTAAATGCTTTCCATTAAAAGGAGGTGGACTTGAGCATATTCTGTGCACAGAAGTGTATAGACTAGCTCTATAGGCAAATGACTCAATATATATATAAAAGTCAAACTAAATCAAGTATAGCTGCTGGTGGAACCCGTATGTTAGATGTTTCCAATAATCAGTCACTTAGTATCAGACTTCCTTTAAACGTGACAATCCAACACAGGACAATAAAGTGAATGAGAGCCGCTCCAACCGGAATCTTACGTGAGGTATAAGAAAGTAATGTCAGCAGGAAGAAATCCCGACATCTGCCACGCTGGCTTCTGGCTGCGGGGAAACCGGCACCTGCACTGGCGCCTGCTGTAACCTGTCCTGCTCGATCTGAATGCTCCACAGGTCTCCACCTCTACGTGCCGTTTGCGGGCACCGATGCGCGGCTCCTCTCCACTCTAAAATAATTCGACCAGCAGATGAATGCTGCAGCTGGTGTATGTTACGGGTTTAACTCCAGCAGGGGTCCAACCGTAAAGCTTCTGACACGTTTCGCTCCTCCTACAGGGGCTTTTTTTGATGAAGCGCGTCAGAATGCTCTCAGAGGACTCAGGGCTTCTGCCTCTCAGACAGGACATGTTGCAACAGGGGCCCTGTCTGTTCCAAGCTTACAGCGGCTGCATTTGACGGCATGGCAGTTGAACGCCGGATCATAGCGGAAAAGGGCATTCCGGATGCAGTTATACCTACGCTGATAAAGGCTAGGAAAGACGTGACAGCAAGTCTTTTTCACTGTATATAGCGAAAATAGGTTGCTTGGTGTGAGGCCGGGAAGGCCCTACAGAGGAATTCCAGTGGGGTCGATTCCTGCACTTCCTACAGTCAGGAGTGACTATGGGCCTAAAATTAGGATCCATAAAGGTCAAGATTTCGGCCCTATCCATTTTCTCTCAAAAAGAACTGGCTTCACTGCCTGAAGTTCAGACGTTGTTCCGGGGGTGCTGCATATTCAGCCTCCTTTTGTGCCACCGGTGGCACCTTGGGATCTTAACGTTGTGTTGGATTTCCTGAAATCCCACTGGTTTGAGCCACTTAAGACCGTGGAGCTAAAATATCTCACGTGGAAAGTGGTCATGCTATTGGCCTTAGCTTCGGCTAGGCGTGTGTCAGAATTGGCGGTTTTGTCATGTAAAAGCCCTTATCTGATATTCCATATGGACAGGGCAGAGTTGAGGACTCGTCCCCAATTTCTCCCTAGGGTGGTATCATCATTTCATTTGAACCAGCCTATTGTGGTGCCTGCGGCTACTAGGGACTTGGAGGATTCCAAGTTGCTGGACGTAGTCCGGGCTTTGAAAATTTATGTTTCCAGAACGGCAGGAGTCAGAAAGTCTGACTCGCTGTATATTCTGTATGCAGCCAACAAGGTTGGCGCTCCTGCTTTGAAGCAGACTATTGCTCGCTGGATCTATAGCACGATTCAGCGGGTTCACTCTGCGGCTGGATTGCCGCATCCAAAATCGGTGAAAGCCCATTCCACAAGGAAGGTGGGCTCTTCTTGGGCGGCTGCCCGAGGGGTCTCGGCTTTACAGCTTTGCCGAGCTGCTACTTGGTCGGGGTCAAACAAGTTTGCTAAGTTCTACAAGTTGGTTACCCTGGCTGAGGAGGACCTTGAGTTTGCTCATGCGGTGCTGCAGAGTCATCCGCACTCTCCCGCCCGTTTGGGAGCTTTGGTATAATCCCCATGGTCCTTACGGAGTTCCCAGCATCCACTAGGACGTCAGAGAAAATAAGAATTTACTCACCGGTAATTCTATTTCTCGTAGTGCGTAGTGGATGCTGGGCGCCCGTCCCAAGTGCGGACTCTCTGCAATACATGTATATAGTTATTGCTTAACTAAAGGGTTATTGTTATGAGCCATCCGTTAAATGAGGCTTAGTTGTTGTTCATACTGTTAACTGGGTATGGTTATCACAAGTTGTACAGTGTGATTGGTGTGGCTGGTATGAGTCTTACCCTGGATTCCAAATCCTTTCCTTGTTGTGTCAGCTCTTCCGGGCACAGTTTCCCTAACTGAGGTCTGGAGGAGGGGCATAGAAGGAGGAGCCAGTGCACACCAGATAGTACCTAATCTTTCTTTTAGAGTGCCCAGTCTCCTGCGGAGCCCGTCTATTCCCCATGGTCCTTACGGAGTTCCCAGCATCCACTACGGACTACGAGAAATAGAATTACCGGTGAGTAAATTCTTATTATATCTCTATATATACATATATATATATATATATATATCTATATGCATACTAGGGTCTCAATCTCTGCTGATAAGGTACCTGTCCACGCTGCCACAGCGCTATAAACCCATGCCGACACAATCGCCGGTCTGAGTAGTATACTAGAATGTGCACGCTATCTGCAGGATCCCTGAGAATAGCTAGTGCTACCTTCTGTGCAAACAGGACACCCTAGGGGAAGATTCCCAACACATCCTGGCCCTAATGGGGAAAGGATACTGCCTGAGAATTTTTTGTGGGAAGCAGTCTCTTGTCTGGAGATTCCCGCTCTTTTTCCTCATGAGAGGAGGGAAATTTACCTCAGCTTTCTTCCCCTTAACATGTGTACCCTTGTGTCAGGGACAAATGAGTCATCAGTGATATGCAAATCATCTTTTATTACAATAATCATATATTGAATACCTTTCAGCCATCTTGGCTGTAACTTTGCATTATCGTAGTCGACACTGGAGTCAAACTCCGTGTCGATATCAGTGTTTATTATTTTGGATAGTGAGCATTGTGAGACTCTGAAGGTCTCTGTGACACAGGGACAGACATGGGTAGATTTCCTGTCTGTTCTCTAATCTTTTGTGCAATAAATTCACCTCAGCACTTACACATATCCAAACAGGTGTCGTCGGCGTTGTCGACGGAGACACCCTCTCACACACATATTTGCTCTATCTCCTCCTTAGGGGATACTCAATTAATCTATACAGAGCCGGTATAATAATATAGAAATTTATTAAATAACAAGTACACCAATTATAATGTGATTGGTTAACATAATAAAATCGAATAAAATAAATAAAATAATATAGATATCGTGCTGGCCAGCAGTTTTCAGTTAGCACATATGATTCTAAAAAGTCCTTGTTACCGGACCTGAAAAGTGTCAGCGTATAATGAGCTGTGATAAATGTTCCTTAAGTATCAATAATTCCACAGTCTCCGCCCCTTTTTCGAAGCTGCAGCAGTGTTCATCATTAAGCCACAGGTGAATTGTTCACTATAGCGAGAGCAGACACGGGAACACAAAACGATTCAACCGTGGTCAGCTACCAGCAACAGCAGCACCATTGCCGAAGCAGGCTCCAGCCACAGAAGTCCGTTGTACCATTTCCTCCTATAAGTGTGAAGGAAGCTACAGTCGGTGACACTAAAAAGGCACCCCCCGTGCAACATCTTATACCGAGGACGCTCGGTTACCGGGGGTAGGACCACACCGCCTTTTCCAACAGGGAGGTAATCGGACTCAAATTGTTTTATGCTGCTTTCTGCCATTTCACCGTTATCATTCTAGCGTACTGCATATACTGTTTGACTGTTACAAAGTAACAATACGCTGATGTCTCTCCAGGACAATTATATCTAGTGGAATTATTGATACTTAAGGAACATTTATCACAGCTCATTATACGCTGACACTTTTCAGGTCCGGTAACAAGGACTTTTTAGAATCATATGTGCTAACTGAAAACTGCTGGCCAGCACGATATCTATATTATTTTATTTATTTTATTCGATTTTATTATGTTAACCAATCACATTATAATTGGTGTACTTGTTATTTAATAAATTTCTATATTATTATACCGGCTCTGTATAGATTAATTGAGTATCCATTTTGAACACATGAGCGCTTCTCTCTCCTTTTTCCGTTATTCTTGCATAATCTAGGGGTCTATACAGCCCCTTGAGTACAGCGAGCGTGGTTCTGATGGATACTTTATAGTTTATTTCATTGGTCAGTCATAGACACAGGCGCTTCATTTATTTTTTCCTTTTTAGTCTCCTCCTTAGGGGAGCCTTTTACCTCAGACATGTCGACACACACGTACCGACACGCCACACACACAGGGGATGCTCTATTTGAAGACAGTTCCCCCACAAGGCCCTTTGAAGAGACAGAGAGAGAGTATGCCAGCACACACCCCAGCGCTATATGACCCAGGAATCACACAGTAACTTAGTGTTAACCCAGTAGCTGCTGTATATATTGTTTTTACGCCTAAATTTATGTGCCCCCCCTCTCTTATTCACCCTCTCTATCGTGCAGGGGAGAGCCTGGGGAGCTTCCTCTCAGCGGAGCTGTGGAGAGAAAATGGCGCTGGTGAGTGCTGAGGAAGAAGGCCCCGCCCCCTCAGTGGCGGGCTTCTCCCGCGATTTTGTGTAAAATTAATGGCGGGGGCTCATGCATATAACAGTGTCCAACTGTATATATGCTGCTTTTGCCAGGAGGTACTTAATTGCTGCCCAGGGCGCCCCCCCCCCCCCCTGCGCCCTGCACCCTACAGTGACCGGAGTGTGTGGGTTAGTGTGGGAGCAATGGCGCACATCTGCAGTGCTGTGCGCTACCTCATGGAAGACAGGAGTCTTCTGCCGCCGATTTCGATGTCTTCTTGCTTCTGCCGGCTTCTGTCTTCTGGCTCTGCGAGGGGGACGGCGGCGCGGCTCCGGGAACGGACGACCAAGGTTAAGATCCTGTGTTCGAACCCTCTGGAGCTAATGGTGTCCAGTAGCCTAAGAAGCGCAACCTAGCCGCAGTTAGTAGGTTTGCTTCTCTCCCCTCAGTCCCTCGTAGCAGAGAGTCTGTTGCCAGCAGAAGCTCTCTGAAAATAAAAAACCTAACTAAAATACTTTCTTATTAGCAAGCTCAGGAGAGCCCACTAAAAGTACCCAGCTCTGGCCGGGCACAGATTCTAACTGAGGTCTGGAGGAGGGGCATAGAGGGAGGAGCCAGTGCACACCAGTAGTACTAAATCTTTCTTAGAGTGCCCAGTCTCCTGCGGAGCCCGTCTATTCCCCATGGTCCTTACGGAGTCCCCAGCATCCACTAGGACGTTAGAGAAAAAAATAAGAATTTACTTACCGATAATTCTATTTCTCGTAGTCCGTAGTGGATGCTGGGGACTCCGTCAGGACCATGGGGAATAGCGGCTCCGCAGGAGACAGGGCACAAAAGTAAAAGCTTTAGGATCAGGTGGTGTGCACTGGCTCCTCCCCCTATGACCCTCCTCCAAGCCTCAGTTAGGATACTGTGCCCGGACGAGCGTACACAATAAGGAAGGATTTTGAATCCCGGGTAAGACTCATACCAGCCACACCAATCACACTGTACAACCTGTGATCTGAACCCAGTTAACAGCATGATAACAGCGGAGCCTCTGAAAAGATGGCTCACAACAATAATAACCCGATTTTTGTAACAATAACTATGTACAAGTATTGCAGACAATCCGCACTTGGGATGGGCGCCCAGCATCCACTACGGACTACGAGAAATAGAATTATCGGTAAGTAAATTCTTATTTTCTCTGACGTCCTAAGTGGATGCTGGGGACTCCGTCAGGACCATGGGGATTATACCAAAGCTCCCAAACGGGCGGGAGAGTGCGGATGACTCTGCAGCACCGAGTGAGAGAACTCCAGGTCCTCCTCAGCCAGGGTGTGCCCCTGACCAAGTAGCAGCTCGGCAAAGTTGTAAAGCCGAGACCCCTCGGGCAGCCGCCCAAGATGAGCCCACCTTCCTTGTGGAATGGGCATTTACATATTTTGGCTGTGGCAGGCCTGCCACAGAATGTGCAAGCTGAATTGTACTACACATCCAACTAGCAATCGTCTGCTTAGAAGCAAGAGCACCCAGTTTGTTGGGTGCATACAGGATAACAGCAAGTCAGTTTTCCTGACTCCAGCCGTCCTGGAAACCTATATTTTCAGGGCCCTGACAACATCTAGCAACTTGGAGTCCTCCAAGTCCCTAGTAGCCGCAGGTACCACAATAAGCTGGTTCAGGTGAAACGCTGACACCACCTTAGGGAGAAACTGGGGACGAGTCCGCAGCTCTGCCCTGTCCGAATGGACAATCAGATATGGTCTTTTGTGAGACAAAGCCGCCAATTCTGACACTCGCCTGGCCGAGGCCAGGGCCAACATCATGGTCACTTTCCATGTGAGATATTTCAAATCCACAGATTTGTGCGGTTTAAACCAATGTGATTTGAGGAATCCCAGAACTACGTTGAGATCCCACAGTGCCACTGGAGGCACAAAAGGGGGTTGTATATGCAGTACTCCCTTGACAAACTTCTGGACTTCAGGAACTGAAGCCAATTCTTTCTGGAAGAAAATCGACAGGGCCGAAATTTGAACCTTAATGGACCCCAATTTGAGGCCCATAGACACTCCTGTTTGCAGGAAATGCAGGAATCGACCGAGTTGAAATTTCTTCGTGGGGCCTTCCTGGCCTCACACCACGCAACATATTTTCGCCACATGTGGTGATAATGTTGTGCGGTCACCTCCTTCCTGGCTTTGACCAGGGTAGGAATGACCTCTTCCGGAATGCCTTTTTCCCTTAGGATCCGGCGTTCAACCGCCATGCCGTCAAACGCAGCCGCGGTAAGTCTTGGAACAGACATGGTACTTGCTGAAGCAAGTCCCTTCTTAGCGGCAGAGGCCATGAGTCCTCTGTGAGCATCTCTTGAAGTTCCGGGTACCAAGTCCTTCTTGGCCAATCCGGAGCCACGAGTATAGTTCTTACTCCTCTACGTCTTATAATTCTCAGTACCTTAGGTATGAGAAGCAGAGGAGGGAACACATACACCGACTGGTACACCCACGGTGTTACCAGAACGTCCACAGCTATTGCCTGAGGGTCTCTTGACCTGGCGCAATACCTGTCCAGTTTTTTGTTCAGGCGGGACGCCATCATGTCCACCTTTGGTCTTTCCCAACGGTTCACAATCATGTGGAAGACTTCCCGATGAAGTCCCCACTCTCCCGGGTGGAGGTCGTGCTGAGGAAGTCTGCTTCCCAGTTGTCCACTCCCGGAATGAACACTGCTGACAGTGCTATCACATGATTTTCCGCCCAGCGAAGAATCCTTGCAGTTTCTGCCATTGCCCTCCTGCTTCTTGTGCCGCCCTGTCTGTTTACGTGGGCGACTGCCGTGATGTTGTCCCACTGGATCAATACCGGCTGACCTTGAAGCAGAGGTCTTGCTAAGCTTAGAGCATTGTAAATTGCTCTTAGCTCCAGTATATTTATGTGGAGAGAAGTCTCCAGACTTGATCACACTCCCTGGAAATTTTTTCCTTGTGTGACTGCTCCCCAGCCTTTCAGGCTGGCATCCGTGGTCACCAGGACCCAGTCCTGAATGCCGAATCTGTGGCCCTTTAGTAGATGAGCACTCTGCAGCCACCACAGAAGAGACACCCTTGTCCTTGGAGACAGGGTTATCCGCTGATGCATCTGAAGATGCGATCCGGACCATTTTTCCAGCAGATCCCACTGAAAAGTTCTTGCGTGAAATCTGCCGAATGGAATCGCTTCGTAAGAAGCCACCATTTTTCCCAGGACCCTTGTGCAATGATGCACTGACACTTTTCCTGGTTTTAGGAGGTTCCTGACTAGCTCGGATAACTCCCTGGCTTTCTCCTCCGGGAGAAACACCTTTTTCTGGACTGTGTCCAGAATCATCCCTAGGAACAGCAGACGTGTCGTCGGAGACAGCTGCGATTTTGGAATATTTAGAATCCACCCGTGCTGTCGTAGAACTACTTGAGATAGTGCTACTCCGACCTCCAACTGTTCTCTGGACCTTGCCCTTATCAGGAGATCGTCCAAGTAAGGGATAATTAAGACGCCTTTTCTTTGAAGAAGAATCATCATTTCGGCCATTACCTTGGTAAAGACCCGGGGTGCCGTGGACAATCCAAACGGCAGCTTCTGAAACTGATAGTGACAGTTTTGTACCACGAACCTGAGGTACCCTTGGTGAGAAGGGTAAATTGGGACATGGAGGTAAGCATCCTTGATGTCCAGGGACACCATATAGTCCCCTTCTTCCTGGTTCGCTATCACTGCTCTGAGTGACTCCATCTTGATTTGAACCTTTGTATGTAAGTGTTCAAATATTTCAGATTTAGAATAGGTCTCACCGAGCCGTCTGGCTTCAGTACCACAATATAGTGTGGAATAATACCCCTTTCCTTGTTGTAGGAGGGGTACTTTGATTATCACCTGCTGGGAATACAGCTTGTGAATTGTTTCCAATACTGCCTCCCTGTCGGAGGGAGACGTTGGTAAAGCAGACTTCAGGAACCTGCGAGGGGGAGACGTCTCGAATCTCCAATCTGTACCCCTGGGATACTACTTGTAGGATCCAGGGGTCCACTTGCGAGTGAGACCACTGCGCGCTGAAACTCTTGAGACGACCCCCCACTGCACCTGAGTCCGCTTGTACGGCCCCAGCGTCATGCTGAGGACTTGGCAAAAGCGGTGGAGGGCTTCTGTTCCTGGGAATGGGCTGCCTGCTGCAGTCTTCTTCCCTTTCCTCTATCCCTGGGCAGATATGACTGGCCTTTTGCCTGCTTGCCCTTATGGGGACGAAAGGACTGAGGCTGAAAAGACGGTGTCTTTTTCTGCTGAGATGTGACTTGGGGTAAAAAAGGTGGATTTTCCAGCTGTTGCCGTGGCCACCAGGTCCGATGGACCGACCCCAAATAACTCCTCCCCTTTATACGGCAATACTTCCATGTGCCGTTTGGAATCTGCATCACCTGACCACTGTCGTGTCCATAAACATCTTCTGGCAGATATGGACATCGCACTTACTCTTGATGCCAGAGTGCAAATATCCCTCTGTGCATCTCGCATATATAGAAAAGCATCCTTTAAATGCTCTATAGTCAATAAAATACTGTCCCTGTCAAGGGTATCAATATTTTCAGTCAGGGAATCCGACCAAGCCACCCCAGCGCTGCACATCCAGGCTGAGGCGATCGCTGGTCGCAGTATAACACCAGTATGTGTGTATATACTTTTTAGGATATTTTCCAGCCTCCTATCAGCTGGCTCCTTGAGGGCGGCCGTATCTGGAGATAACGCCACTTGTTTTGATAAGCGTGTGAGCGCCTTATCCACCCTAAGGGGTGTTTCCCAACGCGCCCTAACTTCTGGCGGGAAAGGGTATAACGCCAATAATTTTCTATCGGGGGAACCCACGCATCATCACACACTTCATTTAATTTATCTGATTCAGGAAAAACTACAGGTAGTTTTTTCACACCCCACATAATACCCTCTTTTGTGGTACTTGTAGTATCAGAAATATGTAACACCTCCTTCATTGCCCTTAACATGTAACGTGTAGCCCAAATGGAAAATACGTTTGTTTCTTCACCGTCGACACTGGAGTCAGTGTCCGTGTCTGTGTCTGTGTCGACCGACTGAGGTAAATGGGCGTTTTAAAGCCCCTGACGGTGTTTGAGACGCCTGGACAGGTACTAATTGCGTCTCATGTCGTCAACCGACCTTGCAGCGTGTTGACATTATCACGTAATTCCCTAAATAAGCCATCCATTCCGGTGTCGACCCCCTAGAGAGTGACATCACCATTACAGGCAATTGCTCCGCCTCCTCACCAACATCGTCCTCATACATGTCGACACACACGTACCGACACACAGCACACACACAGGGAATGCTCTGATAGAGGACAGGACCCCACTAGCCCTTTGGGGAGACAGAGGGAGAGTTTGCCAGCACACACCAAAACGCTATATTATACAGGGACAACCTTATATAAGTGTTTTCCCTTATAGCATCTTAATATATAATAATATCGCCAAATAAGTGCCCCCCCTCTCTGTTTTAACCCTGTTTCTGTAGTGCAGTGCAGGGGAGAGCCTGGGAGCCTTCCTAGCAGCGGAGCTGTGTAGGAAAATGGCGCTGTGTGCTGAGGAGAATAGGCCCCGCCCCCTTTTCGGCGGGCTTCTTCTCCCGTTTTTCTGACAACCTGGCAGGGGTTAAATACATCCATATAGCCCCAGGGGCTATATGTGATGTATTTTTAGCCAGCATAGGTACTTTCATTGCTACCCAGGGCGCCCCCCCAAGCGCCCTGCACCCTCAGTGACCGTTGGTGTGAAGTGTGCTGAGAGCAATGGCGCACAGCTGCAGTGCTGTGCGCTACCTCATGAAGACTGAGAAGTCTTCAGCCGCCGATTTCTGGACCTCTTCTCTCTTCAGCATCTGCAAGGGGGTCGGCGGCGCGGCTCCGGTGACCCATCCAGGCTGTACCTGTGATCGTCCCTCTGGAGCTAGTGTCCAGTAGCCTAAGAAGCCAATCCATCCTGCACGCAGGTGAGTTCACTTCTTCTCCCCTAAGTCCCTCGTTGCAGTGAGCCTGTTGCCAGCAGGACTCACTGAAAATAAAAAACCTAACAAAACTTTTACTCTAAGCAGCTCTTTAGGAGAGCCACCTAGATTGCACCCTTCTCGGCCGGGCACAAAAACCTAACTAAGGCTTGGAGGAAGGTCATAGGGGGAGGAGCCAGTGCACACCACCTGATCCTAAAGCTTTTACTTTTGTGCCCTGTCTCCTGCGGAGCCGCTATTCCCCATGGTCCTGACGGAGTCCCCAGCATCCACTTAGGACGTCAGAGAAATATATATATATGTATAACATGGCTCTACACATAAAGTAGTAACAAGAAGTATGCATAAAACACAACAGAAAAAGGTACGGACATGCATATAAATACACAAATGAATTTAGAGGGTGTGGACATCAGTGTACACAGAACCCAGGCTCTACATCAATGGTCCAAAGGAACATCAGTATGTTTACACAGTCTGGATTGACACCACCTGTCCCATAATGGGCCATAGAGTTGCAACTCTTGTAAATATACCTTTCGTGGTTGGAACCCTCATTAACTAAGGCTGTTTATCTGAAAATGTGAGGGGGTTATTATCATTTTCTCTATCGTCCTAAGTGGATGCTGGGGTTCCTGAAAGGACCATGGGGAATAGCGGCTCCGCAGGAGACAGGGCACAAAAAAGTAAAGCTTTACTAGGTCAGGTGGTGTGCACTGGCTCCTCCCCCCATGACCCTCCTCCAGACTCCAGTTAGATTTTGTGCCCGAACGAGAAGGGTGCAATCTAGGTGGCTCTCCTAAAGAGCTGCTTAGAGAAAGTTTAGTTTAGGTTTTTTTTTTTTCTTTACAGTGAGTCCTGCTGGCAACAGGATCACTGCAACGTGGGACTTAGGGGGAAAGTAGTAAACTCACCTGCATGCAGAGTGGATTTGCTGCTTGGCTACTGGACACCATTAGCTCCAGAGGGATCGAACACAGGCCCAGCCGTGGAGTCCGGTCCCGGAGCCGCGCCGCCGACCCCCTTGCAGATGCTGAAGCGTGAAGAGGTCCGGAAACCGGCGGCTGAAGACTCCTCAGTCTTCATAAGGTAGCGCACAGCACTGCAGCTGTGCGCCATTTTCCTCTCAGCACACTTCACTGGGCAGTCACTGAGGGTGCAGAGCGCTGGGGGGGGGCGCTCTGAGAGGCAAATATAAACCTTATACAAGGCTAAAAATACCTCACATATAGCCCATAGGGGCTATATGGAGATATTTAACCCCTGCCTGACTGGAAAAATAGCGGGAGAAGAACCCGCCGAAAAAGGGGCGGGGCCTATCTCCTCAGCACACGGCGCCATTTTCTGTCACAGCTCCGCTGGTCAGAACGGCTCCCAGGTCTCTCCCCTGCACTGCACTACAGAAACAGGGTAAAACAGAGAGGGGGGGCACATTAATGGCTATATATATATATATTAAAGCAGCTATAAGGGAGCACTTAATATAAGGATATCCCTTGTATATATAGCGCTTTGTGGTGTGTGCTGGCAGACTCTCCCTCTGTCTCCCCAAAAGGGCTAGTGGGTCCTGTCTTCATTAGAGCATTCCCTGTGAGTTTGCGGTGTGTGTCGGTACGTGGTGTCGACATGTATGAGGACGATATTGGTGTGGAGGCGGAGCAATTGCCAAATATGCAGATGTCACCCCCCAGGGGGTCGACACCAGAATGGATGCCTTTATTTGTGGAATTACGTGATGGTTTATCTTCCCTTAAACAGTCAGTTGAGGACATGAGGCGGCCGGACAATCAATTAATGCCTGTCCAGGCGCCTCAAACACCGTCAGGGGCTGTAAAACGCCCTTTGCCTCAGTCGGTCGACACAGACCCAGACACGGGCACTGATTCCAGTGACGACGGTAGAAATTCAAACGTATTTTCCAGTAGGGCCACACGTTATATGATTTTGGCAATGAAGGAGACGTTACATTTAGCTGATACTACAGATACCGTAAAACAGGGTATTATGTATGGTGTGAAAAAACTACAAACAGTTTTTCCTGAATCAGAAGAATTAAATGACGTGTGTGATGAAGCGTGGGTTGCTCCTGATAAAAAGTTGATAATTTCAAAAAAGTTATTGGCATTATACCCTTTCCCGCCAGAGGTTAGGGCGCGCTGGGAAACACCCCCTAAGGTGGACAAGGCGCTCACACGCTTATCCAAACAAGTGGCGTTACCCTCTCCTGAGACGGCCGCACTTAAGGATCCATCAGATAGAAAGATGGAAGTTATTCAAAAGAATATATACACACATGCAGGTGTTATACTACGACCAGCTATAGCAACTGCCTGGATGTGCAGTGCTGGAGTAGTTTGGTCAGAATCCCTGATTGAAAATATTGATACCCTAGATAGGGACAATGTTTTACTGTCGTTAGAACAAATAAAGGATGCATTTATCTATATGCGTGATGCACAGAGGGATATTTGCACACTGGCATCTCGGGTGAGTGCTATGTCCATTTCAGCCAGAAGAGCCTTATGGACACGACAGTGGACAGGCGATGCGGATTCAAAACGTCACATGGAGGTTTTGCCGTATAAAGGGGAGGAGTTATTTGGAGTTGGTCTATCAGACTTGGTGGCCACGGCTACTGCCGGGAAATCCACTTTTTTACCTCAAGTCACTCCCCAACAGAGAAAGGCACCGACCTTTCAACCGCAGCCTTTTCGCTCCTACAAAAATAAGAGAGCAAAGGGCTTGTCGTACCTGCCACGAGGCAGAGGAAGAGGGAAGAGACACCAACAGGCAGCTCCTTCCCAGGAACAGAAGCCCTCCCCGGCTCCTGCAAAAACCTCAGCATGACGCTGGGGCCTCTCAAGCGGACTCGGGGACAGTGGGGGGCCGTCTCAAAAATTACAGCGCGCAGTGGGCTCACTCGCAGGTAGACCCCTGGATCCTGCAGATAATATCTCAGGGGTACAGGTTGGAACTAGAGACGGATCCTCCTCATCGTTTCCTGAAGTCTGCCTTACCAACCGTCTCTTCCGAAAGGGAGAGGGTGTTGGAAGCCATTCACAAGCTGTACGCTCAGCAGGTGATAGTCAAAGTACCCCTATTACAACAAGGAAAGGGGTATTATTCCACTCTATTTGTGGTACCGAAGCCGGATGGCTCGGTAAGGCCTATTCTAAATCTGAAGTCCTTGAACCTCTACATAAAAAAGTTCAAGTTCAAGATGGAGTCACTCAGAGCAGTGATAGCGAACCTGGAAGAAGGGGACTTTATGGTATCCTTGGACATCAAGGATGCGTATCTACACGTTCCGATTTACCCCGCACACCAGGGGTACCTCAGGTTCATTGTTCAAAACTGTCACTATCAGTTTCAGACGCTGCCGTTCGGATTGTCCACGGCGCCTCGGGTCTTTACCAAGGTAATGGCCGAGATGATGATTCTTCTTCGAAGAAAAGGCGTATTAGTTATCCCATACTTGGACGATCTCCTAATAAGGGCAAGGTCCAGAGAACAGCTGGAGACAGCTTTAGCACTATCTCAAGAGGTGCTAAGACAACACGGGTGGATTCTGAATATTCCAAAATCCCATTTAATCCCGACAACTCGTCTGCTGTTCCTAGGAATGATTCTGGACACGGTTCAGAAAAAGGTTTTCCTTCCAGAGGAAAAAGCCAAGGAGTTATCCGATCTGGTCAGGAACCTCCTAAAACCAGGAAAAGTGTCAGTACATCAATGCACAAGAGTCCTGGGAAAAATGGTGGCTTCTTACGAAGCAATTCCATTCGGCAGATTCCATGCAAGAATATTCCAAAGGGATCTGTTGGACAAATGGTCAGGGTCGCATCTGCAGATGCACCTGCGAATAACCCTGTCACCAAAGACAAGGGTGTCACTTCTGTGGTGGTTGCAGAAGGCTCACCTATTAGAAGGCCGCAGATTCGGCATTCAGGATTGGATCCTGGTGACCACGGACGCCAGCCTGAGAGGCTGGGGAGCAGTCACACAAGGAAGAAACTTCCAGGGAGTATGGACGAGTCTGGAAAAGTCTCTTCACATAAACATTCTGGAACTAAGAGCAATCTACAATGCTCTAAGCCAGGCGGAACTTCTCCTGCAAGGAAAGCCGGTGTTGATTCAGTCGGACAACATCACGGCGGTCGCCCATGTAAACAGGCAGGGCGGCACAAGAAGCAGGAGTGCAATGGCAGAAGCTGCCAAGATTCTTCGCTGGGCGGAGAATCACGTGATAGCACTGTCAGCAGTGTTCATCCCGGGCGTGGACAACTGGGAAGCAGACTTCCTCAGCAGACACGATCTTCATCCGGGAGAGTGGGGTCTACATCCAGAAGTCTTCAACATGTTAATAGACCGTTGGGAAAGACCAATTGTAGACATGATGGCGTCTCGCCTCAACAAGAAACTGGACAAATATTGCGCCAGGTCAAGAGATCCACAGGCAATAGCTGTGGACGCACTGGTAACTCCTTGGGTGTACCAGTCAGTGTATGTGTTTCCTCCTCTGCCGCTCATACCAAAGGTATTGAAGATCATACGGCAAAGAAGAGTAAGAACAATACTAGTGGTTCCGGATTGGCCGAGAAGGACTTGGTATCCGGAACTTCAAGAGATGCTCACGGACGAACCGTGGCCTCTACCTCTGAGAAGGGACCTGCTACAGCAGGGTCCCTGTCTTTTTCAAGACTTACCGCGGCTGCGTTTGACGGCATGGCGGTTGAACGCCAGATCCTAAAAGGGAAAGGCATTCCAGAAGAAGTCATTCCTACCTTGATTAAGGCACGGAAGGAAGTCACCGTGAAACATTATCACCGCATTTGGCGAAAATATGTAGCGTGGTGCGAGGATCGGAGGGTTCCGACGGAGGAATTCCAACTGGGTCGTTTCCTACATTTCCTGCAATCAGGATTATCTATGGGTCTCAAATTGGGATCCATTAAGGTTCAAATTTCGGCCCTGTCAATATTCTTCCAAAAAGAATTGGCCTCTGTCCCTGAGGTCCAGACTTTTGTCAAGGGAGTACTGCATATACAGCCTCCTGTGGTGCCTCCGGTGGCACCGTGGGATCTAAATGTAGTTTTAGATTTCCTCAAATCCCATTGGTTTGAACCATTGAAAAAGGTGGATTTGAAATATCTCACATTGAAAGTGACTATGTTACTAGCCCTGGCCTCTGCCAGGAGAGTATCTGAATTGGCGGCTTTATCTTATAAAAGTCCTTATCTAATCTTCCATTCGGATAGGGCAGAACTGCGGACTCGTCCGCATTTTCTCCCTAAAGTGGTATCAGCATTTCATCTGAACCAACCTATTGTGGTGCCTGCGGCCACTAGCGACTTGGAGGACTCCAAGTTGTTGGACGTTGTCAGAGCCTTAAGAATATACATTGCAAGGACGGCTGGAGTCAGAAAATCTGACTCGCTGTTTATATTGTATGCACCCAACAAGTTGGGCGCACCTGCTTCTAAGCAGTCGATTGCTCGTTGGATTTGTAACACAATTCAACTTGCACATTCTGTGGCAGGCCTGCCACAGCCTAAAACTGTAAAAGCCCACTCCACAAGGAAGGTGGGCTCATCTTGGGCGGCTGCCCGAGGGGTCTCGGCATTACAACTCTGCCGAGCAGCTACGTGGTCGGGGGAGAACACGTTTGTAAAATTTTACAAATTTGATACCCTGGCAAAGGAGGACCTGGAGTTCTCTCATTCGGTGCTGCAGAGTCATCCGCACTCTCCCGCCCGTTTGGGAGCTTTGGTATAATCCCCATGGTCCTTTCAGGAACCCCAGCATCCACTTAGGACGATAGAGAAAATAAGAATTTACTTACCGATAATTCTATTTCTCGGAGTCCGTAGTGGATGCTGGGCGCCCATCCCAAGTGCGGATTATCTGCAATACTTGTACATAGTTATTGTTAACTAATTCGGGTTATTGTTAAGGAGCCATCTTTAAGAGGCCCTTTCTGTTGTCATACTGTTAACTGGGTTTAGATCACAAGTTGTACGGTGTGATTGGTGTGGCTGGTATGAGTCTTACCCGGGATTCAAAATGCCTCCCTTATTGTGTATGCTCGTCCGGGCACAGTACCTAACTGGAGTCTGGAGGAGGGTCATGGGGGGAGGAGCCAGTGCACACCACCTGACCTAGTAAAGCTTTACTTTTTTGTGCCCTGTCTCCTGCGGAGCCGCTATTCCCCATGGTCCTTTCAGGAACCCCAGCATCCACTACGGACTCCGAGAAATAGAATTATCGGTAAGTAAATTCTTATTATAATTCACATGCAAACATTGGGGCAGATGTATTAAGCCTAGAGAAGTGATAAATAGAAAGTGATAACGCACCAGCCAATCCCCTCCTGTCATTTTTCAAACCTGTAATGATTTGCTGGTGCGTTATCACCTTCAATGTATCACTTCTCCAGGCTTAATACATTTGCCCCCAAGTTCTTGTCGCTATAACCTTCACCAAAGTGGTAAGACAGAGTGTATCTCGATAAAGTATTACAGTATGTGTTTCTTCAAGATAAAGTCTATATAAACATATCCTAGGATACAAATGAGGAAGGGAAGGGCAGCAAGCCTAATACCATCCCAGACCTTGCTCCAAAAAGGAAAGACCACTGCACAATCCCAGAGTAGATGCCAAAGACCAATCTCAGCTGAGTCACATTTCGGACAGTTAGCATTAGTACGTAAGCCCAATGTAGATGGGAGTGTGGTATATTCAATGAAGGACATAATAATAAACCTGCTGATATATAGGGTGCAAGAATGCTGGAGTTTTAAAGAGGCAATCATTTACAAGGCAAAACCAACATGGGTTTGCCTTATAAATGATTGCCGCCTTAAAAATACAGCCAGTCTCACACAAACTCCCGCACCTCCGGCTTCTCACACCCTATTACATTTATACCCATAGAGTGGTATACTTAATGGATGCTAAAATCTGCCTCATTGGTCGAGTTAGTTAGTCTTTATAATTATTTGTATTCAATAGTAATCAAAAACAAGCAAATGTGCATTACGGGTATAACTCAGACTTGGCCGCTAATGCGGCCGCATCACAGTTTGCCTTACATCGGCATTGCGCCTACGTCCGCAACATGATTGACAGCGGTGGGCATTGGGTAGGTGGCAACACAGCATTTTGTGGGCGTGGTGGGCAAAACGGGTGCATGCCGGGAGCATTTTCGGGGCGGCTGTGTGATGTCACACGCAGCCACTCTGATTAAAAAATTGCGTTGGACCGCCTGACAGCGCAGCCAGACTGTGCTAGCAGGGGTCAACCTTAATTCAATTAAGTCCGCAATTACACTGCAGATGCATCATGAGGCGGCGCCACACACATGCTGGGCGGCCCCCAGCATGTGGGGAGATGGACGCAGATCTTGATGCGTATGCAGCGATCTGCGTCCATATCTGAATAACCCTCTAAGCTTACTGTAACTGTCTCTTTTTGCCCATTTCTTATATTAAGAGGTATTAAATATTTCTTACCTGCTCTACTCTTTCCCAGTGTGACAGAGATATCACTGCTCAGGAATAACCTTTAAAAAATATATATTAAAAAAAATCAACAGCAGTTCAGACATGCTGATATCTGTCATGTTCAAGGGAATTTGAGTTAAGGACACAGCTTTACAGGCCAGAAAACACAAGACTAGTAGCAATACATGCACTGTAACTGTATAGTAATAGAACATATCCACATAACATAAGACTGGTATGAGTAATACCTCTTTCAGATAGCAATGCCAGGTCCCAACAGGGAATTGGAAATGGGTCCTTCCCGGGTGAGACCCGGCATTGGACCTTTCACACTGCGTCCCTGACCCGGCAATATGCCGGTTCGGGTTGCCCGAGCTTTATTCCCGGGTGGAATTACCGGGTCAGGTGACCCGGGAATACGTCCATGGCCCCTTTCACACCGCGGCCCCTTTCACACCGCGGGTCGATAACGGGTTATTTGTGCGGCGTAAAATGGATACAAGCCATGCCATAACCATCTTTTTATGCGAGCTTGCATCTTAGTTTCAATGTAATGTGACAAAACCGCTTCACTAGACTGTACTGATTAATGTGATATGTAATACTTGTATATTTGTGTATGACTGAGTCTGAAACTGTATACGAAGCACAAAGAATTTGGCGTGAAAAAAGCCGCGCCCACTGCATTGTAGCTCTTTGCATAAAGTTCAGACTCAGTGCATCAGACTTAAGATTCAGACTCACGTAGATATACAAGAGTCAAATTAAATAGTGCAGTCTAGTGAAACGGTTTTGTTGCATCGCGTTGCGACTAATTAATTACCAGTGGCTATCCTGTCCAGTACATATATAGGTATTTAATGAAGGTTATTTACCACCAATAAGGCTCATGTAAAGTTGGAAGCAACCACCTCTTCCTGTGAATGTTGTTTTTTTTCCAACTGCTCATGCCAACCAAACATTCTAACACTTTTGGTTCCATGGGATGCATATTTCACTTACGACGCTTTGCGGTTAGGTAGGCAGAAAAGGGGTTTAAGGTGGCATGTAAGTGTGGCCAAAAAAGAGTAGGGGTGTCTTCATGCAAAAAATGCACCCAATGATGGCCGCAAGAAAAACTTATATGTGTCTGTTAGGAGGCGGATAATTTTCTGGTGTGCAACACCATGTGCAAAAGGTTAACCAATGAGGATGATGATTGGCAATGGCCAATCTGATTGGCTGAATTTGTCTGTATCCCTCCCACTATTAAAAATGTTGTGCCATATAGTTGCATTAATACAGTGATATCTACAAATGGTCAGCAGCAATAAAGCAGATTTCCATGTCATCTTTAAAACTAGAAGGAAAGGGATGTGTATATAGGGCCTAATTCTGAGTTGATCGCAGCAGCAAATTTGTAGTTGGGCAAAACAATGGGGGTAATTCCAAGTTGATCGCAGCAGGAATTTTGTTAGCAGTTGGGCAAAACCATGTGCACTGCAGGGGAGGCAGATATAACATGTGCAGAGAGAGTTAGATTTGGGTGGGGTGTATTCAAACTGAAATCTAAATTGCAGTGTAAAAATAAAGCAGCCAGTATTTACCCTGCACAGAAACAATATAACCCACCCAAATCTAACTCTCTCTGTACATGTTACATCTGCCCCCCTGCAGGCACATGGTTTTGCCCAACTGCTAACAAATTTGCTGCTGCGATCAACTCAGAATTACCCCCATAGTGACATCGTTAATGAGATTGAAAAAGACAAGCTGTCCACCTTTATATAATGACCCCATACTATTCCCTATATAACCATAGCTTAACCCACAATGATTCAAGTGTAGACCGTTTATCGTCTTGTTGACCTTAATGAATATTCCCATTTTCTAACTTGTACATTGTAAATACAGTTACTAATCATGTACTATATTGCGTATGAACTGTATTTTTAGCATTTATTATAACCACTGGGCAGCCACACCTCCAGGAGTAAAGCAGGCCTACCCTTGCCGAGCTGGACACATCTTGCATATACAGCCATCTCTGTAAACTTAGCAAAATGCGCTTTGATTTGGGGCTTACTTTGTGCTTGTACTCTATATCCAAATTTTGTCCAACTCAGCATGAGCCCCACTGCATACCTCCCAACTGTCCCGCTTTGGACGGCATAGTCCCACGTTTCTGGAACTGTCCCACTATTGCACCCGCAGCCCGCAGTATCCGGCGGTGGGGGAAGCAGACATCACAGAGCAGGAAGAGTCTCTGAAAGGAGCCAAGCATCTCCGGGAATGCTGGGTATGACCCCAGAGTGATGAGTCAGAGGTGTGCCACGAGGCCACTCCCCCTTCCCGAAAGCCCATGCTCCCTTTTCAGGGCATGTGTATGGTCCCACGGTGGGGGAAGCACACATCACAGAGCAGGGAGAGACTATTGGGGCAGCCAAGTCTCTCCGGGAATGCTGGGCACGCCCCTAGAGTCATGAATCAGAGGTGTGCCACGAGGCCACTCCCCCTTCCCGAAAGCAAATATTCCTTTTCAGGGCATGCATATGGTCCCGATTTCAAGATTTCAGATGTGGGGAGGTATGCACTGCTTTAAATTCAATTTTGCACAAGATAGAAAAGAAAAAAACACAAGCATCCGCAACCATGTTTGTGTGATAAAAGCAAACCATGAGAAACCACAGGGTCCAAACAGTAAATTAAACCCTATAGTACACATTAGTAACTAACCCACAGAAACAGATGAACGATGTGTTAGACCGTGAAAGAGGGCTGTACAGAACAGAAAGGACAGGGATTGAGATATGAGATTGATAGAACAGAGCACAAACAGAACTGCCAGAACGGGATGCGGTCATTTGACCGCCGATCGGGATCTCGGTGGTCACCATGCCGATGACTAGATCCTGAGCGATCTAACGCCCCGCTCGTGGGTGTCCACCGAGCCTGCTGCGTGGTGAGCGCAGCGAGCTCGCAAGGGGCTCCGTTGCACTCACCCCACCGGCATTCTCAGTCGGGATCCCGGGGTCGGTATATTGACCTCCGGGATACCCACACAGCCCCAATCCAGCAGAACAAAGGATAAGAGAGAGAGAGAGATAATTCATAGTTAGACATTCAAAAATAAAAAAGGGGCTGAGGCTATAAATTGAGCATTATCTAGAGTAAGCAACAGCCCTGAAAGGCTGAACAAGGAAAATTCTGACCTTTTTACACTGCCCGAATAACCCGGGTTATTGCTGTGTCGACCTGGGTTGCCCCTTACTATAAAAGGGTCTCTGAGGATAAACCTTGCAATCCAACCTGGGTAACGAGCAGGGTTGGACCTGTGTAACGGGGCAGTGTAAATTGGTTACCCGGGTCATCTGACCTGGGTCCCGATTACACTGTATGGAGAGTCGGCTCTCTGGTGCTTGGAGATGATGGGGTAAATTTATTTCAGTCGAATCCAACCGAGATCAATGGGGCAGATGTATTAACCTGGAGAAGGCATAAGGAAGTGATAAACCAGTGATATGTGCAAGGTGATAAAGGCACCAGCCAATCAGCTCCAATATGTAAATTAACAGTTAGGATCTGATTGGCTGGTGCCTTTATCACCTTGCACATATCACTGGTTTATCACTTCCTTATGCCTTCTCCAGGTTAATACATCTACCCCAGTCTCTGCTGACATCGGCCATTTTTATGTCTATTTTTCATACATTCATACTAAGCTCATTCGTGTTTTCCGATGTCGATGTAATTCGGAATCCAGAGCAGTGTTTTATGGGGGAGTTTTGTAAAACACTGACAAACATGACACAATGAAGCCTGGCTGGAACAGTGAGATCTGTCTATGTTTCTATGTTTAGTACAATCTGTTTTATTAGTTTAGAGAAGAACAATTGAACAGTTGAGGCAGTTAAGGCTGCAAACAGATAAAACGGGAATCAATATTCCATGGAACATAACTGTGCAATCAAAAAATGCGATTTCCTGCACAAGAACAAGGTATATACAATCATTGGCAATACAACCATAAAGTAGTGTTCCTTCTAGGCTGTTTCAGCAGGGTGCTGCACCCTGCCCATTTTTGAAATGTGAAAAAGCACCCTGCCCTTTTTCAGTGCACCCTGCAGGACCATAAATTGCCCCCTTGTATACAGAATGCAACAGTCAGAGTGCATGTTACAATGTTGTAACCTCTGAAATTGGAACACAATTTCTATGCTTAGCCAACTGGATGGCAAAGGAGGCACTGTAAATAACAGCACTCTGATAAAGAGGGAAAGAACAGGGTAAGCAGTGAGCATGTACTGCTTACAGTATTTCCCTAGTAGAACAGACTTATTTTTTTCCTATATATTTTAACCCATTGTTTAACTTTTCTGTTTTATAACACATATGGATTATAACCACTTCAACACTGGAGAAGACATTTATAATTATCTACTTATGTATATGCTACAGCCGATCTTTCAAGAAGACTGGACATATACAGTATGTTTCTCAGTACAGATGTTAGGTGTCTTATATGTATGTATGGGTATATGATTTACTAAGGGCAAAATGTATGTACAAAAACTATAAACATAAGCGCTATGCTTTGTGCGCAAAGCGTCACATAAAAAATGTGCCCTTCAAAATAAAAATGTGCCCTCTTCAATGCTCAGCACCCTGCCCTAAAAATATCCTAGAGTGAACACTACATAAAGGGAATACTGATAAGAAAGGAGATAGGAAAACAGAGATGGTGAAAAGAGGGAAAAGTAGGAGAGAAGAAGGGGAGTAGGGAGCAAGCAGTGACTCTTAAACGGAGTTCCAGACAGTGGGGAGGCAAGATGGGTTCTGTAATCAGGTGTATCTTTGAAGGCCAACCAGTTGTACCAAGTAGCGGTAAAATTAGAGGAGGGTGATTTCATAAAGGATGATAAGTCATCCATTAGCATATAGTGATCAATCCTCTGAAACAAACGAGAGATAGGGGGGCAGAAGGTGGTTCTCCAATAGCAGGGTATTATCGCTTTTGCGGCGTTCATCAAATATCGAAGAAGCGAAGTCTTATAAACTGAGATAGGTAACTCCATCAGGTTGAACAACAAGAATTCAGGCATGTTGGGCAGTGTAATGCCAGTAATTTTCGAACAAATGTCCCGTATTGCTAGTCAAAAACTCCTCAAGACCGGACAACCCCACCATATGTGAAGAGGAGTGCCCAACCCCTGATTACACCTCCAGCATGTAAAAGGTAAGTTTGGATGTATCTGGTGAATTTGCAATGGACATCTATACCATCTGACTAGAAGTTTGTATTGAGTGGCTAACACTTGAAGGGAGGAGGAGCTGGCAAAGGTGTGATTAAAAATACAGGTCCACTGATCTTCCATTAAGTCTTTATGTAACTCACCTTGCCACGCCAAGACGTATGAGGGAAGTTCAGTATTCAAACCAGTGAGACACAAACGGTACTGTGAGATTAAATGTCTAGGAGGGTTAGCAGCCAAACAAAAAGATTCAAATTCAGTTGGGTGCACGACGAGGCGTGTTTCCCAAAAGTAAATGAAGTGCCTAGCCTGCAGATAAAACCAAAAGGAATTAGATGGTAGATCATATTTCCATTGAAGATCCTCAAAGGAGCTAATGCCAGAATTTGTAACTAAGTGGCAAACACGGGATATACCCGCGTTCGACCGGGAGGACAATCTAGATGGCAGCATGCCCAGAGGAAAATCAGGGTTATTGACAGGGGTGTAGACAATGGGATCCCAGATTTAAAATCTGAAAGGTTCTTATATTGTTGCCAGCATTGAAGTGTAGGACTCAGAGTGGGGTGAGTGAAGCGAGGACATTTATACATTCACGGGAGGACGTTTGACAAAACAGGAGCTGCGAGACTCACAATAAGCGGCCATTGTTTTTTAACTTGAGATCTGGACATCCCAACAATCCTAGCAAGATGAGTGGCATGGTAGTATGCTAGCAAGTAGGGCAACTGAAGGCCGTCTCGATCTCGGCTTCGAATTAGAGTGGCTTCAGATATTCGGTGTCCATGTGACCCCCAAATAAAGCTACCTACCATGTTCTGTAAATCCCTAAAGAAGGAAGAAGGTATAGTAATTGGCAAAGCTTGGAGTAAGTACAAGACCTTGGGGAGGATACTCATCTTGATAACGTTCAATCTACCCAACCAGGACAGCTTCATTAAGGACCAATTTTGAAAGTCCACCCTAAGTTGTTTCAGGAGGGGAAGGAAATTAAGTTTAAACAGGCTACCAGTATTAGGAGACAATAGGATCCCTAAGTATTTAAGCTGAGTGGAGTTCCAGAGGAACGGAAACGAGAGTTAAAACTATTCACCATAGAGGGAGGCGCCGAGATATTCATTGCTACATATTTTGAGTAATTTATTTTAAAATCAGAGACATGACTAAATCTCTTGAATTTATGCATAAGGGCAGGGAGAGAGATCACCAGAGCAGTTATAGTGGCAAGAAGAACGTCTGCAAATAAAGCCAACTTAAGTTCAGAGTCACCAATCTATAGACCCTTAATATTACCATTTGAGTGAATCGCCCTCGCCAGTGCCTCCATGCATAAAACAAAAATAAGGGGAGATAGAGGGCAGCCCTTACGCGTACCATTCCGAATCACAAATGGGTCCGATAAAGCCCCATTGACACATACTTGCGCTGAGGGACGATTATGCAGAGCAAGTATTCTGTGCAAACAATATGGGTCTAGCCTTAAACGTTGAAGAAGACCCTCCATGAACTGCCAATTAATCATATCGAAGGCCTTCTCCGCATCTGTAGATAGACGAATCATAGCCTCACCGTTACGCACGTTGTGATGGATAAGCTCAATATTTTTTGTGGTATTATCCTTGGCCTCCCTTTCCCTCACAAATCCTACCTGGTCCCTGTGGATCAAAGTCGGCAGGAGCTGACTCAACCTATTAGATAGCATTTTAGTATAAAGTTTGATGTAATTTAATAAAGAGATAGGTCGATAACTGGAGCAGTAAGTAGGGTCCTTCCCCTCATTAGGGATTACAGAAATATGCGCCTCCAGAGATTGTGGGGAAAAACATTCTCAGCAGTTATTGCATTACATGCTTTTAAAAATAGTGGCATGAGGGATGATTTATAGTAACTCACTGGGAAATCGTACGGGCCCGGACTCTTCCCAAGTGGAGTAGCAGAAAGGGCCAGTTCTTCGATAGTGAAGGGCCTTTCAAAAAATTCTACATCATCCCCTAGCAACTGAGGATAGTCCACAGAAGAGAGAGAGTCAGTAACTGCCTTCGAAGATGAAAGAATATTAGCTGGAGATTGACCTTTTCTTAAATTATAGAGATCCATGAAATAAGATTGAAATGCCATCACTATTTGCGGAAAGGTGTGGACCCTACGCCCCCCCTGAATCTCGGACTGAGTGAACATAAGACCTCTGACGCTTAGATTTCAGGGCCTTTACTAGCAAAGAGCCAGGTTTATCTCCCCATTGATAGAATTTGAGGCGATAGCTCTGTAATTCAAATTTGGTTTTCTCTTGCATGAGTTTTTTAAAGGCCAATCTCTCCTTAGTGAGATCACACAGCACCCTTTCATCAAACGACTGCTTGTGAGACAGTTCCAAAGATTGGATACAGGCCAAGAGCTGGCTACGCTGAGCCTCTTTCTTTTTTTAACTGGGATCCCAACTGGATACATTTACCCCTAACTACACATTTATGTGCCTCCCAGATCTTGACAGCAGGCGTATTGGGCAAGTCATTAAGGGAGATGTCAGTAATAGTCTGGAGTAGGCCATCCTTCAGTATTGTATCATGGAGTAAAGTCTTGTTAAATCTTCATGTCCACGGTTTCACAAAAGCAGTAGGGAGGCAAACTGAAGCAAATATAGGAGCGTGGTCCGACCAAGTAATCTGGCCTATATGACTGTCAGAGAAGAACTGTAATTGTTTATGGTCTACAAAAAATTAGATTTTAAACCTACCGGTAAATCTATTTCTCCTAGTACGTAGAGGATGCTGGGGACTCCGTAAGGACCATGGGGTATAGACGGGCTCCGCAGGAGATAGGGTGTGCACTGGCTCCTCCCTCTATGCCCCTCCTCCAGACCTCAGTTAGAGAACTGTGCCCAGAGGAGATGGACAATACAAGGCAGGATTTAGGAATCCAAGGGCAAGATTCATACCAGCCCACACTAATCATACCATGTAACCTGGATCATACATAACCAGTTAACCGTATGAACAACAACAGTACCGGTCCAAGACCGATTTCAACTGTAACATAACCCTTATGTAAGCAACAACTATATACAAGTCTTGCAGAGTTTCCGCACTGGGACGAGCGCCCAGCATCCTCTACGGACTAGGAGAGATAGATTTACCGGTAGGTTTAAAATTTTATTTTCTCTTACGTCCTAGAGGATGCTGGGGACTCCGTAAGGACCATGGGGTTTATACCAAAGCATCCAATCGGGCGGGAGAGTGCGTATGACTCTGCAGCACCGACTGAGCAAACGCTAGGTCCTCATCAGCCAGGGTACCAAACTTGTAGAATTTAGCAAAAGTGTTTGACCCCGACCAAGTCGCCGCTCGGCAAAGTTGTATAGCCGAGACGCCTCGGGCAGCCGCCCAAGAAGAGCCCACCTTCCTAGTGGAATGGGCCTTAACCGAATTTGGTACCGGCAATCCAGCCGTAGAGTGAGCCTGCTGAATCGTATTACAGATCCAGCAATAGTCTGCTTCGAAGCAGGTGCGCCAATCTTATTGGCCGCATACAGGACAAACAGAGCCTCTGTTTTCCTAATTCTAGCCGTCCTGGCTACATAAATCTTTAAGGCCCTGACTACGTCCAGGGATCTGGAATCCTCCAGGTCACTTTTAGCCACAGGCACCACAATAGGTTGATTCACATGGAATGAAGAAACCACCTTAGGCAAAAATTGCGGACGTGTCCTCAATTCAGCTCGATCCACATGAAAAATCAAGTAGGGCCTTTCTGTGACAAAGCCGCCAATTCTGATACTCGCCTTGCTGATGCCAAGGCCAACAATATGACCACCTTCCAAGTAAGAAATTTCAACTCAACCTTGTTAAGTGGTTCAAACCAGTGTGATTTTAGGAACTGCAACACCACGTTGAGGTCCCACGGTGCCACTGGAGGCACAAAAGGAGGCTGGATGTGTAGCACTCCCTTTACAAATGTCTGGACTTCTGGAAGAGAAGCCAATTCCTTCTGAAAGAAAATCGAGAGGGCCGAAATCTGAACCTTAACAGAGCCTAATTTCAGGCCCATATCCACCCCTGTCTGTAGGAAGTGGAGAAAACGACCCAGATGAAAATCTTCCGTAGGTGCATTCTTGGTCTCACACCAAGCCACATACTTTCGCCAGATACGGTGATAATGCTTAACCGTCACCTCCTTCCTAGCCTTGATTAAAGTAGGGATGACCTCTTCTGGAATCCCCTTTTTCGCTAGGATTCGGCGTTCAACCGCCATGCCGTCAAACGTAACCGCGGTAAGTCCTGAAATACACAGGGCCCCTGTTGCAACAGGTCTTCCCTCAGAGGAAGAGGCCAGGGATCTCCTGTGAGCATCTCTTGTAGATCTGAGTACCAGGCCCTTCGAAGCCAGTCTGGGACAACGAGTATCGTCTGTACTCTTCTTTGCATTATGATCCTCAACACTTTTGTGATGAGAGGAAGAGGAGGAAACACGTAGACCGATTTGAACACCCACTGTGTTATCAGAGCGTCTACTGCCACTGCCTGAGGGTCCCGAAACCTGGCACAATACCTCCGAAAATTTTGTTGAGGCGTGACGCCATCATGTGTATTTGAGGAGTTCCCCAAAGACGTGTTATGTCTGTAAAGAGTTCTTGATGAAGTCCCCACTCTCCTGGATGGAGATCGTGTCTGCTGAGGAAGTCTGCTTCCCAGTTGTCCACTCCCGGAATGAAGACAGCCGACAGAGCGCTTACATGATTTTCCGCCCAGCGAAGAATCCTGGTGGCTTCCGCCATCGCGACTCTGTTTCTTGTCCCGCCTTGGCGGTTCACATGAGCTACTGCTGTGACATTGTCTGATTGAATCAGAACCGGTAGGTTTCGAAGAAGACTCTCCGCTTGTCGAAGGCCGTTGTAAATGGCCCTGAGTTCCAACACATTGATGTGTAGACAGGACTCCTGGTCTGACCAAAGTCCCTGAAATTTTTTTCCCTGTGTGACCGCTCCCCATCCTCGGAGGCTCGCGTCCGTGGTAACCAGGATCCAGTCCTGAATTCCGAACCGGCGACCCTCTAGCAGGTGAGCACTTTGCAACCACCACAGGAGAGACACTCTGGCCCCTGGGGACAGAGTTATTTTCCGATGTAAGTGCAGATTGGACCCGGACCACTTGTCCAGAAGGTCCCATTGAAAAGTCCTTGCATGGAACCTTCCGAAGGGAATGGCCTCGTAGCCCGCCACCATTTTTCCCAGAACTCGAGTGCATTGGTGAACTGACACCCTTTTCGGTTTTAGCAGGTCTCTGACCATGTTCTGGATGTCCTGGGCTTTCTCTTGGGAGGAAGACCTTCATTTGTTCCGTATCCAGTATCATACCTAGGAACGGTAGTCGAGTTGTCGGAATCAACTGTGACTTCGGTAGATTTAGAATCCAACCATGTTGCTGGAGAACTCTCAGAGAGAGTGCCACACTGCTCAGCAATTTCTCCCTTGATCTCGCTTTTATCAGGAGATCGTCCAAGTATGGGATAATTGTGACTCCATGCTTGCGCAGGACCACCCTCATTTCCGCCATTATCTTGGTGAAAATCCTTGGGGCCGTGGAAAGTCCAAACGGCAACGTCTGAAATTGGTAATGACAATCCTGTACAGCGAATCTCAGGTATTCCTGATGGGGGGCATATATGGGGACATGAAGGTACGCATCCTTTATGTCCAGAGACACCATAAACTCCCCCTCCTCCATGTTGGCTATTATCGCTCTGAGTGATTCCATTTTGAATTTGAATCTTTTTATGTACAGGTTTAGGGATTTCAGATTCAAAATAGGTCTGACCGAACCGTCCGGTTTCGGGACCACAAATAGGGTTGAGTAGTAACCTCTTCCCTGCTGGTGCAGGGGAACCTTGATTATCACTTGCTGTATACACAGCGTTTGAATTGCAGCTAACACTACATCCCTTTCCGATGTGGAAGCTGGTAGGGCCGATTTGAAAAATAGGCGCGGGGGCACCTCGTCGAATTCCAGTTTGTACCCCTGGGAAACTATTTCCAACACCCAGGGATTCAGGTCTGATCTGACCCAGGCCTGACTGAAAAGTCGAAGACGTGCCCCCACCGGTGCGGACTCCCTCAGGGGAGCCCCAGCGTCATGCTGTGGGTTTTGGAGCAGCCGGGGAGGACTTTTGTTCCTGGGCACCTGCCGAAGCAGGTGCTCTTTTGCCTCTGCCCTTACCTCTGATGAGGAAAGAGGATCCCCGACCTCTTTTGGACTTGTGCGACCGAAAGGACTGCATCTGATAGGGTGTTACTTTCTTTTGCTGTTGGGGAATATATGGTAAAAATTTTGATTTACCTGCTGTAGCTGTGGAAACCAGGTCCGTCAGCCCATCCCCAAACAATACATCACCCTTATAGGGTAGTACTTCCATATGTTTTTTGGAATACGCATCACCCGTCCATTGGCAAGTCCATAAGGATCTTCTCGCTGAGATAGACATGGCATTGGCCCTAGAAGCCAGAAATCCAATGTCCCTTTGAGCATCCCTCATAAATAATACTGCGTCTTTTATATGGGCTAGAGTTAAGAATATAGTATCCTTATCCATATTATCAAAGTGATCTGTCAGCTCATCTGTCCAAGCTGCAATTGCGCTACACACCCATGCCGACGCAATTGTCGGTCTTAGCACAGCACCCGTATGAGAATAAATACACTTTAAGGTAGTTTCTTGCCTGTGATCTGAAGGGGCCTTAAGGGCCGCTGTGTCAGGAGACGGTAGCGCCACTTTCTTGGACAAGCGTGTCAGGGCCTTGTCCACAGTGGGGGATGATTCCCAAATCTCCCTGTCCTGCTTAGGGAAGGGTTATGCCATATAAATTCTTTTGGGGATCTGAGGTCTCTTTTCCGGAGTCTCCCAAGCTTTTCCAAAGAAATCATTTAATTCATGAGATGTGGGAAAATTAATAATCTGTTTCTTTTCCTTAAACATGTGTACCCTTGTGTCGGGGACCAAGGGTTCATCCTCAAGATGTAACACATCCCTTATTGCCACAATCATACACTGAATGGTTTTATTCACCCTCGGGTGCAATTTTACTTCGTCGTAGTCGACACTGGAGTCAGAATCCGTGTCGGTAGTAGTGTCTTGTGTTAAGGGACGCTTTTAAAACCCCGACGGGCCCTGTGAGTCGGTCCAATCCGAGGATTGACCCCCTGATGTCCCCCCTAATTCAGCCTTATCAAGCCTTTTATGTAAAGATGCCACACTTGCATTCAACATATGCCACATGTCCATCCAATCCGGAGTCGGCACAACCGACGGGGACACACCACTCATTTGCTCCACCGCCTCCTTGGAGTAGCCTTCCGCCTCAGACTTGTCGACACACACGTACCGACACCCCACACACACAGGGATTAACCTATAAGGGGACAAAACCCCAACCAGGGCCTTAGGAGAGACAGAGAGAGAGTATGCCAGCACACACCAGCGCTTAAAAACACTGGAATATATACCAGATAGCGTTTTTTATATATATATTGCCTTAATTCCCACTCACTGCGTCCAAAGTGTCCCCCTCCTCCTTTTTCCAGCCTGTGAAGGTTCAGCAGAGAAGAGATCAGGGAGCCAGCTTTACCTCATGCAGTTTCTGTTGAGAAAATGGCGCTGGTTAGTGCTGAGGATCAAGCCCTGCCCACCCGACGGCGGGCTTCGGTCCCAGTAAACTTATATAAAAAATGGCGGGGGATTTGTGGATTTACTGTGCTTATATTGCCACAAAAGAGGAATATTGCTGCCCAGGACGCCCCCCCCCCCCTGCGCCCTGCACCCTTCAGTGCCTGCTTGTGTGTGTGTACTGGGAGCAATGGCGCGCAGCTTACCGCTGCGCGCTTACCTCATGAAGATCTGATGTCTTCTGCCGCCTGATGTCTTCTTGCCTTCATCATACTCACTTGGCTTCTATCTTCGGCATCTGTGAGGAGGACGGCGGCGCGGCTGCGGGACGAACCCCAGGTGAGACCTGTGTTCCGACTCCCTCTGAAGCTAATGGTGTCCAGTGGCCTTAGAAACAGTGCCCAACTTGACAAGCCAGCTCTGTTTCTCTCTCCTCAGTCCCACGATGCAGGGAGCCTGTTGCCAACAGGACTCCCTGAAAATAAAAAACCTAACAAAATTCTTTAAAACAGAAAACTCTGGAGAGCTCTCTGCATTGTACCCTTTCTCCTCTGGGCAAAAGATCTAACTGAGGTCTGGAGGAGGGGCATAGAGGGAGGAGCCAGTGCACACCCATAGTCAAAGTTCTTTTTAGGTGCCCTATCTCCTGCGGAGCCTGTCTATACCCCATGGTCCTTACGGAGTCCCCAGCATCCTCTAGGACGTAAGAGAAAAATGGTTAAGATGGGAGTACGTAGCATGAGGGGTAGAGAAAAAGGTATAGTCCTTTACCGTGGGGTGGTGTAGTCTCCAGAGGTCGACTAACTGACTATCATGTAGAAGCTGACATACCCTACGATGATCTCTTGAAGAGGCAAGCAGAGGACTAGAAGAACAGTCAAGTGAGGGATCCAGTGTCCAGTTCAAGTCTCCCCCTAATATTTAACAACCTTCTCTTAAATGCTCTAAGAATCGCAGAACTTTAGTCAAGAACTTCGTTTGATGTTGATTGGGCGAGTAGACATTAACCAGTGTATATACATGGTCAAAGATCTTACATTTTAAAATCTGGCATCTACCAGTCACTAAAACATGATGAGAGACTTCCGAAATAACTAGATGGCGAAAGAGGAGTATAGCCACACCCAATGATTTGCCTAGGTCAGGGCCGGATTAAGGGTCACATGGGCTTGGAGCTGAAAATATTCAAGGGCCTACTGTGAGATGCGGAGGAGCTGTGATCAGTGTGGGTGGGGGTGGGGACAGAGCCACATGGGTGTGTACACCCCTAAACTATCAGCTCCACTGTTTCCCTAAGTACATAAAAATACAAAAATTGCATACATTTATGAGAAAACTAGAAAAACTATTTTGATACTTGTGATTTATGGCTGACTGTGTGAACAGCTTAGTGGCTGATTATGTTGCCATTATGATGGGCCTATTTTTATGTGGAGGCCGGAAGCTGCAGCTCCATCCTCCCCATTGTTAATCTGGCCCTGGCCTAGCTGATTATCACTATAGAACCGGTGAGGGTAATTATGATTTCTAAGCGGAGGGGCAGCATCCTGTTTGAAATGTGTCTGCGGTACAAAAGCCACGTCAACCCTTTCCGAGTAAAGTCCCCTCAAAAGGGTGGAACGTTTTTCAGGGATGTTTAAGCCTTTGACATTATGATTTCTAAGGGGAGGGGCAGCATCCTGTTTGAAATGCGTTTCCTGTACAAAAGCCAATTCAACCCTTTCCGAGTAAAGTTCCCTCAAAAGGGTGGAACGTTTTTCAAAGATGTTTAAGCCTTTGGCATTAAAAGAGCATAATTTCAATGTCCTCGCTTTTAACCACTTGCCTAGCATGGTCGCATCAGATGCGACCATGCCTGCAAGTGCTTTATCTGACCTGGTCGCACAGGATGCGACCAGTCAGATAAACTGTGTTAGCAGTGGCAGGGAAGAAAAACTTCCCTCCGCTGCTGCTGTCAGAGGGACCAGAAGGTCCCTCTGCCTCCCTGCACCCTCCCCCTTTGTCTGCCGTGCTGCCGATCATTGCTAATCGGTCAGCATGGCAAGGTCCCCCACCCCCAGCGGCTGCAGACAATAGCAGCTGCTGGTAAGTGTAAAACAACCCCCACAAGCCACCCATAGAGCCCCCCTGTGTACCTGGCAGCTGTCCGGGATCTAAAAACTAAAGTCGCTATGTTACAAATGTTTTTTTTTTTTTTTAACTAAAATCATTTTGGATAGGGTTAAATTCATGTTCTTCACCTAATTCACTCATAAAAAAAACCTGACAATTTCGGAGCGTTTTTTTGGGGGGGGAAATCGTCAGTTAAGTGGTTAAAGAGACCATGATAAATTCGGGAGGATGCGTGAGAGATGTACAGGAGAATTCATCAGGAGACACATCAATAAATGGAGAACCAACACCACAAAGGAGCCACAACAGATAAGTCAGTGTGGGAAGGGGAACGGCAAAAAAGGAAAGGGAGAAAGATACAGATGAGAGAAAAGAGTAAGACGAAGCAGAGTCCAAAGAAGCATACAAAGAACAAGGGTCAAAATGAATAGAAAGAGCAAATGTCCTCTATTGGATAGCATGGGTAAAGCGTGTTCACCCATGAACCAATAAAAACACTTGGACCGACCCAACTGGGGTAACGCAATTGCGACCATCACCCAGGGCCTCTAAAGTAGTGAACATAATACATCAATAATATAATATTAGAAAAATCCTGCAAATAGAAGATTAGTACAGAATGTCCTGCTGAGGTTAAGCACATAAACAGAGATCAGTATGTTAATGGTTTACGGTCATTAAGTCGACAAGACTTAGGTTGACAGTCATTAGGTCGACCACTATTGGTCAACATGCACTAGGTCGACATGGTCATTAGGTCGACACGAACAAGGTCGACTTGGAAAAAGGTCAACATGAGTTTTTCACTTTTTTTTTCTTAATTTTTTTAACTTGTTCATACTTTACGATCCACGTGGACTACAATTGGGAACGGTAACCTATGCCGAGGCAGCAGTAGTGGCGCGAGGGAACACGGTGCACTAATTGAGGTTCCCCGTCACTTTACAAAGAAAACTACACGAAAAAAAGTAAAAAACCTCATGTCAACCTTTTTCCATGTTGACCTTATTCTTGTTGACCTAATGACCATGTCGACCTAAGTCTTGTTGACCTAATGACCCATACCCATGCAAATATAGGCATGTCACTCCAAATTCAATATTGCAGTGAGGAGAGAATTAGCATATGGCAGAGATAACATAGGGAAACCAAACTGCCTAGTACGTGAAGAACATTTTCAAAGTTAAATCCAGGAAACACATAGGCTAACAGCCAGTAAAGTCTCGGACCTAACAAAGTAAGTCCTAGATCAGTTATCAGGAAGGAGTTCAGAAACGCCATATACTGTAGGTGAGCAATGTCCATCAGGTACCAGAAGCCTCTTGACCAGAGTGTGGAGAAGGCAGGCCCCTCTTGTGACTGCGAACAGGTTTCCAAGGTGACTGCGCTGCATAAGGCGTGGGAGGGTCCAATCTAGTATGCATTTGTATCCAATCTGGGAGCAATGGCGTAGCGATGGAAAGGGCAGAACAGAATCGTTCCAAGTCATCCGGAGAATGTAGACTGAAATTCCGACCATCATGGGAGGCTTGAATGCTCAAAGGGAAGCCCCAATGAAAGCGTATGTTCTTATGTTTTAAGGCGTCCTTGAGCGGTTTAAGGAGCCGTCTGTGTTGAAGAGTATTCCAGGACAAGTCAGGGAAAATTTGGATTTTGGAACCACAAAATTCAATCCTGTCTAACTTCCTCGCTCGCTTTCGCTAGAAAATCTTCTTTGACGTGGTAGTAATGGAGACGGCAGATGATATCTCTGGGAACCTCAGAGGGCAGGCCTTTCGGGCGTAGGCAGCAAGCGGTGTGCCCGATCAAAGAGAATGGTATTGTCCGGTTCTGCATCAGTAATCTAATTGAATATCTCGGTAAGTGTGTCCACGATACCTGGCCCTTGTACATCCTCAGGGCAGCCATGGACCCGAAGTTTGTGTCTCCACCCTCTGTTGTACAAGTCGTCCAGATGACGCTGGAGTGTTTTGAGCTCTTGAGCATGTGTAGAAACAGTATCTCCAAGCCGTCGCCGGTAAGAGTCCAACTCACCGAGGTGGTCTTCAACGTCCGACACACGATGAGTAATTTGGGATAGATTGGCCTGAAGTGCAGATATCTCCGACTTGACCATAGCACCAATTCTCTTTTCCAAATCCAAAAAAATCAGATTTCGTAGGAAGATCCTTTTTGGTAGGAAGGGACCTTAGATGCTTCAAAACGTCGGCCATGGTAGGTTCCGGAGAGGCTCCGGACCTACTCCGAGATGACGATGCCATGATGTCTGCAGTGTCAGCGGGAGAGGAATCAGCAATGGAACAGTTATCATCACTCGGGGTATTGGTTCCCGGGACAAGATAACGGAGCAAATTAGACTGCGAGGACGTAGATCCGGACGACTTGGTAAGAGACGTCCGCCCACTTTGTCTGGTTCTTCCCATCAAACAGAAAATGTCCACAGACGTAGTAAAATACTGCAGGACTAGTAGCAGGAGAAACTACAAACAGCCCAATAGCACATAGAAGAGTCCCTGGTCACGGCCACAGGATGCCCAGCCCCATAATGCGTGGGTGAGCTAAGGGGTCATGGCATTAAAGTGGTCGACACGGCATCAACCCAGGTGGTATAGCAAAGGAGACATGTGTATCTCAGCTGGAGCAAGGAAAATGTTGCACGGAGGTTGAGCAGTAGTGGAGATGAGGGATGCTGTTGTAGAGGCCTCAGAGTATTCACACAGCAGCAACCCAGGAGGACAATAAATAAAAAAATAAGATTTTAAACCTACCGGTAAATCTATTTCTCCTAGTCCGTAGAGGATGCTGGGGACTCCGTAAGGACCATGGGGTATAGATGGGCTCCGCAGGAGATAGGGCACCTAAAAAGAACTTTGACTATGGGTGCGCACTGGCTCCTCCCTCTATGCCCCTCCTCCAGACCTCAGTTAGAGAACTGTGCCCAGAGGAGATGGACAAAACAAGGCAGGATTTAGCAATCCAAGGGCAAGATTCATACCAGCCCACACCAATCATACCATGTAACCTGGAACATACATAACCAGTTAACAGTATGAACAAAAACAACAGTAACGGTCCAAGACCGATGTCAACTGTAACATAACCCTTATGTAAGCAACAACTATATACAAGTCTTGCAGAGTTTCCGCACTGGGACGGGCGCCCAGCATCCTCTACGGACTAGGAGAAATAGATTTACCGGTAGGTTTAAAATCTTATTTTCTCTTACGTCCTAGAGGATGCTGGGGACTCCGTAAGGACCATGGGGTTTATACCAAAGCATCCAATCGGGCGGGAGAGTGCGTATGACTCTGCAGCACCGACTGAGCAAACGCTAGGTCCTAAACAGCCAGGGTATCAAACTTGTAGAATTTAGCAAAAGTGTTTGACCCCAACCAAGTCGCCGCTCTGCAAAGTTGTAAAGCCGAGACGCCTCGGGCAGCCGCCCAAGAAGAGCCCACCTTCCTAGTGGAATGGGCCTTAACCGAATTTGATACCGGCAATCCAGCCGTAGAGTGAGCCTGCTGAATCGTATTACAGATCCAGCGAGCAATAGTCTGCTTTGAAGCAGGAGCGCCAATCTTATTGGCCGCATACAGGACAAACAGAGCCTCTGTTTTCCTAATTCTAGCCGTCCTGGCTACATAAATCTTTAAGGCCCTGACTACATCCAGGGATCTGGAATCCTCCAGGTCAACGGTAGCCACAGGCACCACAATAGGTTGATTCATATGGAACGACGAAACCACTTTAGGCAAAAATTGCGGACGTGTCCTCAATTCAGCTCGATCCACATGAAAAATCAAGTAGGGGCTCTTGTGTGAGAGAGCCGCCAATTCTGACACTCGCCTTGCTGATGCTAAGGCCAACAACATGACCACCTTCCAGGTAAGAAATTTCAACTCAACCTTGTTAAGCAGTACAAACCAGTGTGATTTTAGGAACTGCAACACCACGTTCAGGTCCCATGGTGCCACTGGAGGCACAAAAGGGGGCTGGATGTACAGCACTCCCTTTACAAACGTCTGGACTTCTGGAAGAGAAGCCAATTCCTTCTGAAAGAAAATCGAGAGGGCCGAAATCTGTACCTTAACAGAGCCTAATTTCAGGCCCATATCCACTCCTGTCTGTAGGAAGTGGAGAAGACGACCCAGATGAAAATCTTCCGTAGGTGCATTCTTGGTCTCACACCAAGACACATACTTTCGCCAGATACGGTGATGTTTTATCGTCACCTCCTTCCTAGCCTTTATTAAAGTAGGGATGACCTCTTCCGGAATCCCCTTTTTTTTGCTAGGATTCGGCGTTCAACCGCCATGCCGTCAAACGTAACCGCGGTAAGTCTTGAAATACACAGGTCCCCTGCTGCATCAGGTCTTCCCTCAGAGGAAGAGGCCAGGGGTCTTCTGTGAGCATCTCTTGTAGATCCGAGTACCAGGCCCTTCGAGGCCAGTCTGGGACAACGAGTATCGTCTGTACTCTTCTTCGTCTTATGATTCTCAACACTTTCGTGATGAGAGGAAGAGGAGGTAACACGTAGACAGATTCGAACACCCACGGTGTTACCAGTGCGTCTACTGCTACTGCCTGAGGGTCCCGAGACCTGGCGCAATACCTCCGAAGTTTTTTGTTGAGGCGTGACGCCATCATGTCTATTTGAGGAGTTCCCCAAAGACGTGTTACGTCTGCAAAGACTTCTTGATGAAGTCCCCACTCTCCTGGATGGAGATCGTGTCTGCTGAGGAAGTCTGCTTCCCAGTTGTCCACTCCCGGAATGAAGACAGCCGACAGAGCGCTTACATGATTTTCCGCCCAGCGAAGTATCCTTGTGGCTTCCGCCATCGCGACTCTGCTTCTTGTCCCGCCTTGGCGGTTCACATGAGCCACTGCTGTGACATTGTCTGATTGAATCAGAACCGGTAGGTTTCGAAGAAAACTCTCCGCTTGTCAAAGGCCATTGTAAATGGCCCTGAGTTCCAACACATTGATGTGTAGACAGGACTCCTGGTCTGACCAAAGACCCTGAAAAGTCTTTCCCTGTGTGACCGCTCCCCATCCTCGGAGGCTCGCGTCCGTGGTAACCAGGATCCAGTCCTGAATCCCGAACCGGCGACCCTCCAGCAGGTGAGCACTTTGCAACCACCACAGGAGGGACACTTTGGTTCCTGGGGACAGAGTTATTTTCCGATGCAAGTGCAGATGGGACCCGGACCACTTGTCCAGAAGGTCCCATTGAAACCTTCCGAAGGGAATAGCCTCGTAGGCCGCCACCATTTTCCCCAGAACTCGATTGCATTGGTGAACTGACACCCTTTTCGGTTTTAGCAGGTCTCTGACCATGTTCTGGATGTCTTGGGCTTTCTCTATTGGGAGAAAGACCTTCATTTGTTCCGTATCCAGTATTATACCTAGGAACGGTAGTCGAGTTGTCGGAATCAACTGTGACTTCGGTAGATTTAGAATCCAACCGTGTTGCTGGAGCACTCTCAGAGAGAGCGCCACACTGCTCAGCAATTTCTCCCTTGATCTCGCTTTTATCAGGAGATCATCCAAGTATGGGATAATTGTGACTCCATGCTTGCGCAGGACCACCATCATTTCCGCCATTATCTTGGTGAAAATCCTCGGGGCCGTGGAAAGTCCAAACGGCAACGTCTGAAATTGGTAATGACAATCCTGTACAGCGAATCTCAGGTATTCCTGATGGGGGGCATATATGGGGACATGAAGGTATGCATCCTTTATGTCCAGAGACACCATAAACTCCCCCTCCTCCATGTTGGCTATTATTGCTCTGAGAGATTCCATTTTGAATTTGAATCTTCTTATGTACAGGTTTAGGGATTTCAGATTCAAAATCGGTCTGACCGTACCGTCCGGTTTCGGGACCACAAATAGGGTTGAATAGTAATTTCTTCCCTGCTGGTGCAGGGGAACCTTGATTATCACTTGCTGTATACACAGCGTTTGTATTGCAGCTAACACTACATCCCTTTCCGATGTGGAAGCTGGTAGGGCCGATTTGAAAAATCGGCTAGGGGGCACATCCTCGAATTCCAATTTGTAACCCTGGGAAACTATTTCCAACACCCAGGGATTCAGGTCCGAACTGACCCAGGCCTGACTGAAAAGTCGAAGACGTGCCCCCACCGGTGCGGACTCCCTCAGGGGAGTCCCAGCGTCATGCTGTGGTTTTTGGAGCAGCCGGGGAGGACTTTTGTTCCTGGGCACCTGCCGAAGCAGGTGCTCTCTTGCCTCTGCCATTACCTCTGGCGAGGAAAGAGGATCCCCGACCTCTTTTGGACTTGTGCGACCGAAAGGACTGCATCTGATAGGGTGTTGCTTTCTTTTGCTGTTGGGGAATATATGGTAAAAAATTTGATTTACCTGCTGTAGCTGTGGAAACCAGGTCCGTCAGCCCATCCCCAAACAATACATCACCCTTATAGGGTAATACTTCCATATGTTTTTTGGAATCCGCATCACCCGTCCATTGGCGAGTCCATAAGGATCTTCTCGCTGAGATAGACATGGCATTGGCCCTAGAAGCTAGCAATCCAATGTCCCTTTGAGCATCCCTCATAAATAAAACTGCGTCTTTTATATGGGCCAGAGTTAGGAATATAGTATCTTTATCCATAGTATCAAATTGATCTGTCAGCTCATCTATCCAAGCTGCAATTGCGCTACACACCCATGCCGACGCAATCGTCGGTCTTAACACAGCACCCGTATGAGAATAAATACCCTTTAAGGTAGTTTCTTGCCTGCGATCTGCAGGGTCCTTAAGGGCCGCTGTGTCAGGAGACGGTAGCACCACTTTCTTGGACAAGCGCGTCAGGGCCTTGTCCACAGTGGGGGGTGATTCCCAAATCTCCCTGTCCTGCTTAGGGAAAGGGTATGCCATAAAAATTCTTTTGGGTATCTGCGGTCTCTTATCCGGAGTCTCCCAAGCTTTTCCAAAGAACTAATTTAATTCATGAGATGTGGGAAAATTAATAATCTGTTTCTTTTCCTTAAACATGTGTACCCTTGTGTCGGGGACCGAGGGTTCATCCACAATATGCAACACATCCCTTATTGCCACAATCATACACTGAATGGTTTTAGTCACCCTAGTGTGCAATTTTACTTTGTCATAGTCGACACTGGAATCAGAATCCGTGTCGGTAGTAGTGTCTTGTGTTAAGGGACGCTTTTGAGACCCCGACGGGCCCTGTGAGTCGGTCCAATCTGAGGATTGACCGCCTGATGTCCCCCCTAAACCAGCCTTATCAAGCCTTTTATGTAAAGATGCCACACTTGCATGCAACGTATGCCACATGTCCATCCAATCTGGAGTCGGCACAACCGACGGGGACACACCACTCATTTGCTCCACCTCTTCCTTGGAGTAGCTTTCCGCCTCAGACATGTCGACACACACGTACCGACACCCCACACACACAGGGATTAACCTATAAGGGGACAAAACCCCAACCAGGTCCTAAGGAGAGACAGAGAAAGAGTATGCCAGCACACACCAGCGCTTAACAACACTGGAAGAAAATATATATATCCAGATAGCACTTTTTTATATATATTATGTCAATTCCCACTCACTGCGTCGCCAAAGTGCCCCCCTCCTCTTTTTTCCAGCCTGTGTTCAGCAGGGGAGAGACCAGGGAGCCAGCGTTTTCTTTCTCATGCAGCTTCTGTGGAGAAAATGGCGCTGGTTAGTGCAGAGGATCAAGCCTCGCCCACCCGACGGCGGGCTTCGGTCCCAGTGATTTTTCAATAAAAAGGCGGGGGATCAGCGATTTACTGCCTCCGCAGTCTAATGCCACTGTATTGTGCCAAAATGTGAGGTTTATTGCTGCCCAGGGCGCCCCCCCTGCGCCCTGCACCCTTCAGTGCTGCTCTGTGTGTGTGTGACTGGGAGCAATGGCGCGCAGCTTACCGCTGCGCGCCTTACCTCATGAAGATCTGATGTCTTCTGCCGCCTAAGATGTCTTCTGTCTTCTCTATCCGCTTCTACCTTCGGCATCTGTGAGGAGGATGGCGGCGCGGCTCCGGGACGAACCCCAGGTGAGACCTGTGTTCCGACTCCCTCTGGAGCTAATGGTGTCCAGTAGCCTTAGAAGCAGTGCCCAACTTGACAAGCCAGCTCTGCTTCTCTCTCCTCAGTCCCACGATGCAGGGAGCCTGTTGCCAACAGGACTCCCTGAAAATAAAAAACCTAACAAAATTCTTTTTCCACAGAAAACTCTGGAGAGCTCTCTGCAGTGCACCCATTCTCCTCTGGGCACAAGATCTAACTGAGGTCTGGAGGAGGGGCATAGAGGGAGGAGCCAGTGTACACCCATAGTCAAAGTTCTTTTTAGGTGCCCTATCTCCTGCGGAGCCCGTCTATACCCCATGGTCCTTACGGAGTCCCCAGCATCCTCTAGGACGTAAGAGAAAAAACATATAAGGCACCACTTAAATGTCAATAATAGGCTGGATCAGGACACCAAACCCACAGATATTCCCTGCAAACCTCTGACAGTATATTGACAGGGCCTCAAGCACAGCAGGGTCTGGAGGGAATAAATGCATGGCAGGGATATGTCCTTCAGGGAGTATCACAGCGGGGAGCCTGGTATCTGTATACAGGGGAATAGCAGTGGCTCCTGGGGTCAGATACAAGGGAGCATGGAGCTTACCAGCCCAGTGGAGATGCTCTCCTTCCAGGCTGGTGGCGGGCAGCAGGGAACAATGTGAGCCGGGTCCTATTCAAGATGGCCGCCGGGCGTCCCGCAGCTCTGTTAGACCGTCAGGCTGATACGAGGACCGCTGGCTCCTGGCGAAGGTGGCAGGGCAGGCGAGGCAGTAGAGACCTCTTCCAGAGTGCCCAGCAGCAGCCAGGGCTCCAGCAGGCAGGAGAGAGAGTCGCTATCCAAGTCCGCGGCACCGGAAGTACGAGCTGGGCAGAGGGAGAAATCGATGCCCGGCCTGGGGGTCTCAGGTAGGCCACAATCCGCGGGAGCTCCGGAGCCCACTCCCCGATTCTGCAGTGCTTACCAGACCACACCAGGGGGATCAGGGGAGGCAGGGAGGGCAGTAGGGATAGGAGAGATGCCCAGGGAGAGAAGGTTTAAGGGGATAGGGTCAGTAGCCGCAGGAGCCCACAGTAATCGTGTCTGCTTACACCCTATGGGGTAAATTTACTAACATTCGTAATTTTCCGTTTGAGGTCAAAGTTCAATCACGAATGACATCGAAAGTGTAAATATGCAACTTTTTGAATTGATTACGACTAATTTACTAAGCTGCCGTATTCTGCATTTTCGTTTTTTCCGATGTCGATGTCATTCGTTTTTTTAGGCAGTGTTTTACGGGAGTGAATTGTAAAACACTGCCGACATTAACACAATGAATCTCGTCCGGATCTGTGAGATCCGTGCTGGGCTTCATTGTGTACCTTTCGTAAAAAAAAGAACATTGCTAAAATTAAAAAAAAAAAATGCGTGGGGTCCCCCCTCCTAAGCCAAACCAGCCTCGGGCTCTTTGAGCCGGTCCTGGTTGCAAAAATATGGGAAAAAAATTGACAGGGGTTCCCCCATATTTAAACAACCAGCACCGGGCTCTGCGCCTGGTCCTGGTTCCAAAAATACGGGGGACAAAAAGCGTAGGGGTCCCCCGTATTTTTGAAACCAGCACCGGGCTCCACTAGCTGGACAGATAATGCCACAGCCGGGGGTCACTTTTATACAGCGCCCTGCGGCCGTGGCATTAAATACCCAACTAGTCACCCCTGGCCGGGGTACCCTGGAGGAGTGGGAACCCCTTAAATCAAGGGGTCCCCCCCCTCCAGCCACCCAAGGGCCAGGGGAGAAGCCCGAGGCTGTCCCCCCCATCCAATGGGCTGCGGATGGGGGGCTGATAGCCTTTGTTGAAAGTTATGAATATTGTTTTTAGTAGCAGTACTACAAGTCCCAGCAAGCCTCCCCCGCAAGCTGGTACTTGGAGAACCACAAGTACCAGCATGCGGCGGAAAATAAGATTTTACTCACCGGTAAATCTATTTCTCGTAGTCCGTAGTGGATGCTGGGACTCCGTAAGGACCATGGGGAATAGCGGCTCCGCAGGAGACTGGGCACAACTAAAGAAAGCTTTAGGACTACCTGGTGTGCACTGGCTCCTCCCACTATGACCCTCCTCCAGACCTCAGTTAGGATACTGTGCCCGGAAGAGCTGACACAATAAGGAAGGATTTTGAATCCCGGGTAAGACTCATACCAGCCACACCAATCACACCGTATAACTCGTGATACTATACCCAGTTAACATTATGAAATATAACTGAGCCTCTCAACAGATGGCTCAATAATAACCCTTTAGTTAGGCAATAACTATATACAAGTATTGCAGACAATCCGCACTTGGGATGGGCGCCCAGCATCCACTACGGACTACGAGAAATAGATTTACCGGTGAGTAAAATCTTATTTTCTCTGACGTCCTAAGTGGATGCTGGGACTCCGTAAGGACCATGGGGATTATACCAAAGCTCCCAAACGGGCGGGAGAGTGCGGATGACTCTGCAGCACCGAATGAGCAAACTCTAGGTCCTCCTCAGCCAGGGTATCAAACTTGTAGACTCTTGCAAAAGTGTTTGAACCCGACCAAGTAACAGCTCGGCAAATTTGTAAAGCCGAGACCCCTCGGGCAGCCGCCCAAGAAGAGCCCCTTTCCTCGTGGAATGGGCTTTTACAGATTTATGGTGCGGCAGTCCAGCCGCAGAATGTGCAAGTTGAATCGTGCTACAGATCCAGCGAGCAATAGTCTGCTTAGAAGCAGGAGCACCCAGCTTGTTGGGTGCATACAGGATAAATAGCGAGTCAGTTTTCCTGACTCCAGCCGTCCTGGAAACATATACTTTACAGGGCTCTGACTACGTCCAGTAACTTGGAATCCTCCAAGTCCCAAGTAGCCGCAGGCACCACAATAGGTTGGTTCACATGAAAAACTGATACCACCTTAGGAAGGAATTGGGAACGAGTCCTCAATTCCGCCTTATCCATATAAAATACAGATAAGGGCTTTTGCGTGACAAAGCCGCCAATTCTGATACACGCCTGGCCGACGCCAAGGCCCACAGCATGACCACTTTCCACGTGAGGTATTGTAGCCCCACGGATTTAAGTGGCTCAACCCAATGCGACTTCAGGAAATCCAACACCACGTTGAGATCCCACGGTGCCACTGGAGGCACAAACAGGGGCTGACTATGCAGCACTCCCTTAACAAAAGTCTGAACTTCAGGCAGTGAAGCCAGTTCTATTTTGGAAGAAAATCGATAGAGCCGAAATCTGGACCTTAATGGAACCCAATTTTAGGCCCATAGTCACCTCTGACTGTAGGAAGCGCAGAAATCGACCTAGCTGAAATTCCTCCTTTGGGGCCTTCCTGGCCTCACAGCACTCAACATATTTCCGCCATATGCGGTGATAATGGTTTGCGTTCACTTCTTTCCTAGCTTTAATTAGCGTAGGGATAACTTCCTCTGGAATGCCCTTTTCCTTCAGGATCCGGCGTTCAACCGCCATGCCGTCGAACGCAGCCGCGGTACGTCTTGGAACAGACAGGGCCCCTGCTGCAGCAGGTCCTGTCTGAGCGGCAGAGGCCATGGGTCCTCTGAGATCATTTCTTGGAGTTCTGGGTACCAAGCTCTTCTTGGCCAATCCGGAACAATGAGTATTCCATAGGCCTTGGAAGTTTCTTCCCTGTGTGACTGCCCCCCAGCCTCGAAGGCTGGCATCCGTGGTCACCAGGACCCAGTCCTGTATGCCGAATCTGCGGCCCCCTAGAAGATGAGCACTCTGCAGCCACCACAACAGCGACACCCTGGCCCCTGGAGACAGGGTTATCCGCCGATGCATCTGAAGATGCGACCCGGACCACTTGTCCCACAGATCCCACTGGAAGATCCTTGCATGGGACCTGGCGAATGGAATTTCTTCGTAAGAAGCTACCATCTTTCCCAGGACTCGCGTGCATTGATGCACCGACACCTGTATTTGTATTAGGAGGTCTCTGTCTAGAGACGACAACTTTTTGGACTTCTCCTCCGGGAGAAACCCTTTTTATCCTGTTCTGTGTCCAGAACCATACCCTGGAACAGTAGGCGCTTCGTAGGAACCAGCTGCGACTTTGGAATATTCAGAATCCAGCCGTGCTGTTGTAGCACTTCCCGAGATAGTGCTACTCCGACGAACAACTGCTCCCTGGACCTCGCCTTTATAAGGAGATCGTCCAAGTACGGGATAATTATTTCGGCCATTACCTTGGTAAATACCCTCGGTGCCGGGGACAGACCAACGGCAACGTCTGGAATTGGTAATGACAATCCTGTACCACAATTTTGAGGTACTCCTGGTGAAGAGGGTAAATAGGGACCTGCAGGTAAGCATCCTTGATGTCCAGTGATACCATGAAATTCTCCAGGCTTGCAATAATCGCCCTGAGCGATTCCATTTTGAACTTGAACCTTCGTATATAAGTGTTCAAGGATTTCAATTTTAGAATGGGTCTCACCGAACCGTCTGGTTTCGGTACCACAACATTTTGGAATAGTAACCCCGGCCTTGTTGAAGGAGGGGTACCTTGATTTCACCTGCTGGAAGTACAGCTTGTGAATTGCCGCCAGTACTACCTTTCTCCGAGGGCAGCCGGCAAGGCTGATGTGAGGTAACGGCGAGGGGGACTCGCCTCGAACTCCAGCCTGTATCCCTGTGATACTACTTGCAGAACCTAGGGATCCACCTGTGGGCAAGCCCATTGGTCCCTGAAGTTCCCGAGACGCGCCCCCACCGCACCTGTCTCCACCTGTGGAGCCCCAGCGTCATGCGGTGGACTCAGAGGAAGCGGGGGAAGATTTTTGATCCTGGGAACTGGCTGTTTGGTGCAGCTTTTTCCTTCTTCCCTTGTCTCTGTGCAGAAAGGAAGCGCCTTTGACCCGCTTGCTTTTCTGAAGCCGAAAGGACTGTACCTGAAAATACGGTGCTTTCTTAGGCTGTGAGGAAACCTGAGGTAAAAAAATTTCTTCCCAGCTGTTGCTGTGGATACGAGGTCCCAGAGACCATCCCCAAACAATTCCTCACCTTATAAGGCAGAATCTCCATGTGCCTTTTAAAGGCAGCATCACCTGTCCACTGCCGGGTCTCTAATACCCTCCTGGCAGAATAGACATTGCATTAATTCTGGATGCCAGCCGGCAAATATCCCTCTGTGCAACCTTCATATATAAGACGACGTCTTTAATATGCTCTATGTTAGCAAAATATTATCCCTGTCTAGGGTATTAATATTATCTGACAGGGTATCAGACCACGCTGCAGCAGCACTATTTATGCTGAGGCAATTGCAGGTCTCAGTATAGAACCTGAGTGTGTATATACAGACTTGAGGATAGCCTCCTGCTTTTTATCAGCAGGCTCCTTCAAGGTGGCCGTATCCTAAGACGGCAGTGCCACCTTTTTTGACAAACGTGTGAGCGCCTTATCCACCCTAGGGGATATCTCCCAACGTGACCTATCCTCTGGCGGGAAAGGGTACGCCATCAGTAACTTTTTAGAAATTACCAGTTTCTTATCGGGGAACCCACGCTTCTTTACACACTTCATTCACTCATCTGATGGGGGAACAAAACACTGGCTGCTTTTTCTCCCCAAAAATAAAACCCCTTTTATGTGGTACTTGGGTTCATGTCAGAAATGTGTAACACATTTTTCATTGCCGAGATCATGTAACGGATGTTCCTAGTGGATTGTGTATATGTCTCAACCTCGTCGACACTGGAGTCAGACTCCGTGTCGACATCTGTGTCTGCCATCTGAGGTAACGGGCGTTTTTTGAGCCCCTGATGGCCTTTGAGACGCCTGGACAGGCGCGGGCTGAGAAGCCGGCTGTCCCACAGCTGTTACGTCATCCAGCCTTTTCTGTAAGGAGTTGACATTGTCGGTTAATACCTTCCACCTATCCATCCACTCTGGTGTCGGCCCCACAGGGGGCGACATCCCATTTATCGGCCTCTGCTCCGCCTCCACGTAACCTTCCTCATCCAACATGTCGACACAGCCGTACCGACACACCGCACACACACAGGGAATGCTCTGACTGAGGACAGGACCCCACAAAGTCCTTTGGGGAGACAGAGAGAGAGTATGCCAGCACACACCAGAGCGCTATATAATGCAGGGATTAACACTATAACAGTGATTTTTCCCCAAATAGCTGCTTGTATACACATATTTCGCCTAAATTTAGTGCCCCCCCTCTCTTTTTAACCCTTTGAGCCTGAAAACTACAGGGGAGAGCCTGGGGAGCTATCTTCCAGCTGCACTGTGAAGATAAAATGGCGCCAGTGTACTGAGGGAGATAGCCCCGCCCCTTTTTCGGCTGACTTTTCTCCCGCTTTTTCATGGATTCTGGCAGGGGTAATTTATCACATATATAGCCCTGGGACTATATATTGTGATGATTTGCCAGCCAAGGTGTATTATATTGCCCTCAGGGCGCCCCCCCCCCCCAGCGCCCTGCACCCATCAGTGACCGGAGTGTGAGGTGTGCATGAGGAGCAATGGCGCACAGCTGCAGTGCTGTGCGCTACCTTGTTGAAGACAGAAGTCTTCTGCCGCCGATTTTCCGGAACACTTCTTGCTTCTGGCTCTGTAAGGGGGCCGGCGGCGCGGCTCCGGGAACGAACACCAAGGTCGGGTCCTGCGGTCGATCCCTCTGGAGCTAATGGTGTCCAGTAGCCTAAGAAGCCCAAACTACCACCAGTTAGGTAGGTTCGCTTCTTCTCCCCTTAGTCCCTCGCTGCAGTGAGTCTGTTGCCAGCAGATCTCACTGTAAAATAAAAAACCTAAAATATACTTTCTTTCTAGGAGCTCAGGAGAGCCCCTAGTGTGCATCCAGCTCAGCCGGGCACAAGATTCTAACTGAGGTCTGGAGGAGGGTCATAGTGGGAGGAGCCAGTGCACACCAGGTAGTCCTAAAGCTTTCTTTAGTTGTGCCCAGTCTCCTGCGGAGCCGCTATTCCCCATGGTCCTTACGGAGTCCCAGCATCCACTTAGGACGTCAGAGAAAACCGGGCCCGCTGGTACCTGTAGTACTACTACTAAAAAAATACCCCAATAAAGACATTACACACACACCTTGAAAGTATAACTTTAATGCATACATACACACCACCATATACACATACTTACCGTATGTTCACACGAGGGTCGGTCCTCTTCTCCATGTAGAATCCATGGTGTACCTGTTGAAAAAATTCTACTCACCAAATCCAGTGTAGAGGGCTCCTCGGGTAATCCATTTGTAATCCATGTACTTGTAAAAATAAAAAAACGGACACCCGACCACGAACTGAAAGGGGCCCCATGTTTTCACATGGGACCCCTTTCCCCGAATGCCAGAAACCCCCTCTGACTTATGTCTAAGAGGGTTTCCTCAGCCAATCAGGGAGCGCCATGTTGTGGCACCCTCCTGATCGGCTGTGTGCTCCTGTACTGTCTGACAGGCGGCACACGGCAGTGTTACAATGTAGCGCCTATGCGCTCCATTGTAACCAATGGTGGGAACTTTGTGGTCAGCGGGTGACCGAAAGTAACCTCACCGCTGACCACAAAGTTCCCACCATTGGTTACAATGGAGCGCATAGGCGCTACATTGTAACACTGCCGTGTGCCGCCTGTCATACAGTACAGGAGCACACAGCCGATCAGGAGGGTGCCACAACGTTGCACTCCCTGATTGGCTGAGGAAACCCTCTTAGACATAAGTCAGAGGGGGTTTCTGGCATTCGGGGAAAGGGGTCCCATGTGAAAACATGGGGCCCTTTTCAGTTCGTGGTCGGGTGTCCGTTTTTTTATTTTTACAAGTACGTGGATTACAAATGGATTACCCGAGGAACCCTCTACACTGGATTTGGTGAGTAGAATTTTTTCAACAGGTACACCATGGATTCTACATGGAGAAGAGGACCGACCCTTGTGTGAACATAAGGTAAGTATGTGTATATGGTGGTGTGTATGTATGCATTAAAGTTATACTTTCAAGGTGTGTGTGTAATGTCTTTATTGGGGTAATTTTTTAGTAGTAGTACTACAGGTACCAGCGGGCCCGGTTTTCCGCCGCATGCTGGTACTTGTGGTTCTCCAAGTACCAGCTTGCGGGGGAGGCTTGCTGGGACTTGTAGTACTGCTACTAAAAACAATATTCATAACTTTCAACAAAGGCTATCAGCCCCCCATCCGCAGCCCATTGGATGGGGGTTACAGCCTCGGGCTTCACCCCTGGCCCTTGGGTGGCTGGAGGGGGGGGACCCCTTGATTTAAGGGGTTCCCACTCCTCCAGGGTACCCCAGCCAGGGGTGACTAGTTGGGTATTTAATGCCACGGCCACAGGGCGCTGTATAAAAGTGACCCCCGGCTGTGGCATTATCTGTCCAGCTAGTGGAGCCCGGTGCTGGTTTCAAAAATACGGGGAACCCCTACGCTTTTTGTCCCCCGTATTTTTGGAACCAGGACCAGGCGCAGAGCCCGGTGCTGGTTGTTTAAATATGGGGGAACCCCTGTCAATTTTTTCCCCATATTTTTGCAACCAGGGCCGGCTCAAAGAGCCCGAGGCTAGTTTGGTTTAGGAGGGGGAACCCCACGCATTTTTTTTTTTTTAAATTAAAACATTTCCCACCCCTTCCCACTGAAAAACATGCACGGATCTCATGGATCCGTGCATGCCTATACAAACACGGGATAAAAAAGCAGGTCTGGTTTTTTTTAGCACTTTTTCACGATTTGTATTTCATCACGGCAGTGTTTGGCTATTGTCGGCAGTGTTTGTGTTTTGCACTTTTTAGTAAATGACCGATTTCTACCAAATTGCAGGCGTATTTGACCGATGGTGTATTGATTCGTGATTTTTTCCTAGGACTTCCAAAATATTACGAATGCCCTCATCACTGCCGTGATTTTTGCTTAGTAAATTACCGAGATGACACTTTGAAGAAAAAATGGCATCTCGGTCAAAATCGGGATCTTAGTAAATATACCCCTATGTTTCTATGTTTAAAGCCTGTGTCTTGTCTTTATTGTAATATTTCTTTTACAGGTGGAACTACAGGTACCAGTGGGCAGGCATACTGGTACTTGTGGTTCTCCAAAACAGAAGTCTGCATGGTCATAACAGTGCTCAGTGTTAATGTATTTCACTATTATTTTCATGTAAAGGTAACTAGCTGTGTTATGCATGTGATTAATAATAGTAAATAAAAAGCATGTGTAATACAAAACACACTAAAAACCTTTTTAGCTGCAACTCATCTATTTCCTCATCACTGCCAGTAATGGAGTCATCCACAATAGTTTCATCACTGTCATAATCTGAAAACATTTGGTCTTTCATGGTACAACAAGCATCTCTGTCCTCCATGTTTCACTGTCGTTATTGAAAATCTTCATATCATTTTCTGCAATACAAAATAGTTTTATTTCAGTATCAAAGTCCAAATGCAACCTAACAAAAATTTCAATATTGCAGCATTAACCGCATGGTATAACAATCCTCAGGAGGCCGTAAATAGGGTTGTGCAAGCTGAGCTGCCACGCAGGGCACCATTCCTGTTTGGGTTGGATTATTACTATCCCAATGTTTCGCATACACAGTTCTACAACAGGTTCCATCACTCACATTTACATCATTTGAAGTACAATCAGAATTTACACTCCTTTCTCTCTGCGTGTTGCAGCTATCTATCGCCCACCTGGGCAACCCAAACAATTTCTAGAAGATTTTTCTGCCTGGCTCCCTCACTTCCTATCCTCTGACATCTCCACCATTATCATGGGAATTTCAATATTGCTATTGATAGTCCAAAATTTGATGCTCATGCCTCCAAACTACTCTCTCTAACCTCCTGTCTCTGCCTCTCACAATAGACTGACTCCTCTACTCATCAGGAGGGCCACTGCCTTGATCTAGTATTCACCAGACTATGCTCAGTTTCTGAATTCACTAACACCCCTTTTCCTCTCTCATATAACAACCTTATCACCTGCATGCTCTCCTCCAATACTTAAAACTCCTCCAATGCTTCAAACTCAGTGTCACTGAAGTCCTCCAATCCTCCTCAAACCCACGGAAATATTAATGCAATTCATCTTCAAGAGCTTTCCACCTCACTCCAACAACTGCTTTCAACTATTTTTGCATTCACTTCTGCTGAGATGGCTGTATCGCACCCTTGATCACTGCTACACTACCCTCAAGTCTGCCTTCCGGTCTATCCCGCGTGCTGCACTCGGCCTATCTGACCACTGCCTCGTCCATCTACTCCCTACCTATACACAGAAGCTGAGAGCAGTTAAGCCTGTCGTTAAGACTGTCAAGAAATGGACCAATGAGGCCAAGATGAAGCTCCAGGCCTGCTTTGACTGCACGGAATGGGGGGTCTTTGAAGCCTCGGCAACCGACCTGAATGACTTGACAGACACTGTCACATCCTACATCAGCTACTGTGAGGACATGTGTGTACCTACCAAGACTTACGGCATTTACAACAACAACAAGCCCTGGTTCAATGCCCAGCTCAGGCAACTTCGTCGAGCCAAAGAGGAGGCCTATAGCAGCGGTGACAGAGCACTATACAACCGTACTAGGAACTCTCTGACTAAAGGAATTAGGCTAGCAAAAAAGCGGTTCTCGGACAAGCTGACAAACGATCTCTCCACCAATGACCCCGTATCTGTATGGAAAGGAATGCAATCCATAACCAACTATAGGAAAACATCAAAGTCCACCGCCATGCACCAAGACCTTGCAGATGAACTGAACCACTTTTATTGCAGGTTCGCAAAAGAAGTCCCCTGCAACCCAAACAATCACCTCTACGATGCCCCGAACACCGACGGCAAACCCCAGGCACTGCAAGTCACCCAAAAAGAGGTGGAGGCATTGTTCAAAAGGACCAAAACCAGGAAAGCTCCGGGTCCTGACGGAGTGTCACCATCTGCCCTAAGAGCATGTGCGGGTCAGCTCGCCCCCATATTCACCAAGATCTTCAATAAATCGCTGGAGCTACAGAAAGTCCCTTCCTGCCTCAAAAGGTCTACTATAGTCCCGGTCCCCAAGAAACCCACTATCACGAACCTGAACGACTACAGGCCGATAGCACTGACGTCTGTGGTCATGAAAACGTTCGAGCGTCTGGTTTTGAATCACCTGAAAACTGTGACTGGCCCCCAACTGGACCCCCTGCAGTTCGCCTATCGCTCGAATCGGTGTGTCGAGGATGCAGTCAACCTGGGCCTGCACTACATTCTACAGCACCTAGACATTCCCGGTACCTACGCGAGGGTCCTGTTTGTCGATTTCAGCTCGGCCTTCAATACAATCGTCCCCAGCATCCTCCACCCCAAATTACTTCGCCTAGGGGTCCCAGAAGCTACCTGTTCCTGGATAATAGACTTCCTGACAGATAGGACACAGGTGGTGAAAGCGGGGGAATTCACGTCTCAAGCGCGGTCCATCAGTACAGGGGCCCCTCAGGGCTGTGTCCTCTCACCCCTGCTCTTCTCCCTGTACACAAATGACTGTACCTCAGAGGCGCAATCAGTAAGGATCATCAAATTCGCCGATGACACCACCGTCATCGGCCTCATCAAGGATGGGGACGAATCCGCCTACAGACGGAAAGTAGACCGGCTGGCCCAGTGGTGCATCCACAACAACCTTGACCTCAACCCCCTCAAAACTGTCGAGATGATAGTGGACTTCAGGAAGAAGTCATCTAGTGCACCTCCGCTAATGATTGCTGACAGTGTGGTATCGCTAGTGGACTCCTTCAAGTTTCTAGGGACCACAATCTCCAGGGACCTTAAATGGGGGTCCAACACTGATGCCACTGTTGGGAAAGCGCAGCAGAGGTTGTTCTTCCTCAGGCAACTAAGGAAGTTCAACATCCCACAGAAGCTCCTGCTCCTCTTCTACTCCGCGATTGTGGAGTCGGTACTGTGCTCCTCGATACTCGTATGGTACAGCTCCGCCAGTGCGAGGGACATATGCAGGCTCCAAAAGGTGGTCAGAACCGCAGAGAAGATCATCGGGCCGACCTTCCCTCAGTCCAGGACCTGTACTTGTCCAGAGCTAAAAAGCGGGCAATGAAGATAGTAAAAGACCAGCTACACCCCGGCCACAGCATGTTTAACTTGCTTCCTTCAGGCAGGCGTTACAGGGCTGTCCCCGCCAGATCCACCAGAAGCCTCAAAAGTTTCTTTCCCCAAGCTGTCCGCCTGCTGAACTCCTGAACATTGACTGACTAGACGTACATGTAACTCACTTGTGTCCCTACGGTATACCTATCTGTGTAACTTTACTTGCCCCCCCCACACACACACACACACACACACACACACACACACACACACACACACCTGCTTACCTGTTACCTACTTGGCTGTTGTATAGCAAACCGAAGACAAATTCCTAGTATACGTAAGTATACCTGGCCAATAAAGCTGATTCTGATTCTGAACCAGACTCTAGAGATAGCCCTTGATGAAGTGGCTCCAGCTACTCATCACACTCCACATATGCCTAGATGTCAACCGTGGCACTCTAAAGTAACAAGACACCTACAAAAACTGTCACGTAAAATTGATCACCAGTGGTGTAAATCTCATATTCCAAGTGACTTCCTCACATATAACACTGTCTACCACTCTTATCGTAATGCCCTGGACACTGCCAAACAAACATATTTCCAAACTCTCATCTCTGCTCATGCCTCTAGCCCCAAATGACTTTTCAATACATTTAAATCACTTCTCAACCCTCCTTCACCCAACCCACCAGCTACTATCAAGGCGCATGTTCTAGCTTCGTACTGCAAGTACAAGATTGATAAGATCCAAGATTAAATGGTATGCTCTTTCTCAACCAGTGACCTACTCAATTTCCTACCTGAACCCTCTGGCACTTTCTTTTAATTTGATCCCACATATGAAGATGAAGTATTATTATTACATTTTATTTATAAGGCGCCACAAGTGTCTAGCAGCGCAGTACAAAGGCCATACAATAGAACAGTATATAAGGAGACAGAACTTAACATAACAGTAAATAAATAACAAAAATAGAGTACAGATAACAAAGAGCACCAAAATTCTCAATACATAATACAGCTTAGATGGAAGTAACGAGGGAGTAATCAGTGTACTACTAGGAGCTGGTGGCCATAGATAGAGATGAGCCTTTACACGCAGGAGAAAATGCGGATAAAGATGGTCGTTGAGATATTGATAGGGGGTGTTACTCTGGCTGGGGGAAAGATGAGTTCAGTTTTGTCCGTGTTGAGCTTCAGAGAGTGCTCAGAAATCGAGGAGGGGATGGCAGAGAGGCAGCTGGAAACCTGAGGGAGGACAGAGGGGGACAGATCAGGAGAGGAGAGGTAGAGTTGTGTGTCATCAGCTTAGAGGTGGTATTGAAGGCCAAAGAAGTTAATGAGCGCACCCAGGGTAGAGGGAGAACAGAAGGGGGTCGAGGACAGAACCCTGAGGAACACCAACAGGAAGGATGGAAGAGAGTCAGGTGATGCCGAAGGCAGACACCGAGAAGGAGTGGTTAGTGAGGTAAGAGGTAAACCAGTCAAGAACAGTGCTAGAGAGGCCAATGTTTTGGAGTGTACGGAGGGAGATAGGATGATCCACGGTGTCGAAGGAAGCAGAACGGTCCAGAAGGATAAGCAGAGAGAAGTGGCACATGGATTTGGCCGAAAGCAGGTCATTGGTGATTTTCACCAGGGTAGTCTAAGTGGAGTGGAATGGATGAAAGCCAGATTGTAGTAGTTCAAGGATGGAGTTGTCAGAGAGTTAGCTGGTGAGATGGCTGTAAACCAGTCGTTCAATTAGTTTGGAGGCGAATTAGAGAAGTGAGATGAGGCGGTAGCTAGTGGGTGATGAAGGGTTGAGGTTGTTTTTTTTTTAGAATGGGTGAGACCAGAGCATGTTTGAATGGTGAGGTAAAGATGCCAGTAGAGAGTGATAGGTTGAAGAGGTGTGCAAGGTGGGAGCAGGCAGTGGGGGAGAGGGAGCAGGGAAGATGGGAGGGGGTCCAAGAGGCAGGTTTGGGGGGAGGATAATATGAGAGAGTGGACTTCCTTGTCTGTAGTGGGGCAGAAGGAGGACAAGGTGGGATAGATGGAGGGGAAGGATGATAGGGGGGGCAGCAGGGGGGTGACGGAAGGAGATATTGTGTTGGATTTTCTCAATTATGGAGATGAAGAAGGAGGCAAAGTCAGTGGCAGTGAGGGAGGATGGGAGGGGAGGAGGAAGGGGGCAAAGGAGAGTGTTGAAGGTTTCAAAGAGACGGCGTGGACTGGAAAGAGATGAGTAATTGGAAAAATGAGATTTATGGTAAGAACTTACCGTTGTTAAATCTCTTTCTGCGAGGTACACTGGGCTCCACAAGGATTAACATCGGGTGTAGAGTAGGATCTTGATCCGAGGCACCAACAGGCTCAAAGCTTTTGACTGTTCCCAAGATGCACAGCGCCGCCTCCTCTATAACCCCGCCTCTGTGCACAGGAGCTCAGTTTCGTTAACCAGCCCAATGCGGTAGCAGGTACCAGAGACGACAATCGCTCGTAGCCAATTACACCACATACTCACCACAGGAGAGGGTGTCAGCGGCTATGCCAATACCAACCCAAAGGAGCTAAGTGCGTCAGGGTGGGCACCTTGTGGAGCCCAGTGTACCTTGCAGAAAGAGATTTAACCATGGTAAGTTCTTACCATAAATCTCGTTTTCTGCTGAGGGGCACACTGGGCTCCACAAGGATTAACATCGGGGATGTCCTAAAGCAGTTCCTCATGGGAGGGGACGCACTGTAGCGGGCACAAGAACCCGGCGTCCAAAGGAAGCATCCTGGGAAGCAGTGGTATCGAAGGCATAGAACCTAATAAACGTGTTCCCTGAGGACCAAGTTGCCGCCTTGCACAATTGTTCAAGGGTCGCACCACGGTGGGCCGCCCAAGAAGGTCCAACCGACCGAGTAGAATGGGCCTTAATGATAGCAGGAGCTGGACGACCAGCCTGTACATAAGCATGTGCAATCACCATTCTAATCCATCTGGCCACACTAAACCTCCAGGCTGTTACAGGTGCCATAATTGTATCACTTGCAAATATATGGTAGCTTGTAGAGAGTTCAAGCATCCGCATAGGGACAAATTATATGATATCAGATTTGTTCTGACATGCAATACCACACATGTAGTGTACATAATTGTGTGCCCTTGTGGCTTACACTATATCGGCCAAACTACCCGTAAATATTGATCAGCCGGTATCCCGACATTTCAAGGAGGCAGGTCATTCCCTTGAAGATCTGAAGTATTATATGATTGACCATGTGCCGGAGTTCTCCGAGGAGGGGATAGGGGTAAACAATTGCTTCTGAAGGAATCCCGATGGATTATCCGTTTGGGCACTACTAAACCAATGGGTTTGAATTAAAAAATCAATTGGAACAGTATGCTATAATAGTGTTGTACATGTCATGTCATTTTACACTCTTTTTTACATGCATATACTATTTCTAATACCGCTCCTGTTCTTTAGCTAAATGCTATGTTATCTTGTGTTTATAATATGTATGTCTTAAACATGTATGTTTTGTTCCCCTCTCCTGCAGCTCTCACACTATGGCTACGACAGGACCTCTTGCTGGCTGGATGGAGCGCAGGAAGCCGGCGTGTGGAACGCATACAGAGCGGTTCCCATAGCAGCGGCGGACACGCACCAGGAAGTGAAGCAGAGGATGTTTCCGGCGGGCGTGATGTTCGAGCGCTGTACGGAGCGGGAATCGGGTGATGGGTAAGGGTATTTACGTAAGTTATTTGTGTTTGTGCCTTTGCTGTAACGAAAACGTTTGACTCAACATCTAATACAGATGTCATTATTCATTATTATCAGACTCTGAGTGCCATCCATGTTGCTACTATATATATATATATATATATATATATATATAGTTATAGTCATTTGTAAAAGAGGGCACTCACCAATTTTTCTAAAAAGGTCAAAGGTCATTTATTACCACATCATCATTAGACTTGATGATGTGGTAATAAATGACCTTTGACCTTTTTAAAAAAAATTGGTGAGTGCCCTCTTTCTCTATCGTCCTAGTGGATGCTGGGGTTCCTGAAAGGACCATGGGGAATAGCGGCTCCGCAGGAGACAGGGCACAAAAGTAAAGCTTTCCGATCAGGTGGTGTGCACTGGCTCCTCCCCCTATGACCCTCCTCCAAGCCAGTTAGATTTTTGTGCCCGGCCGAGAAGGGTGCAATCTAGGTGGCTCTCCTAAAGAGCTGCTTAGAGAAAGTTTAGCTTAGGTTTTTTATTTTACAGTGAGTCCTGCTGGCAACAGGATCACTGCAACGAGGGACTTAGGGGAGAAGAAGTGAACTCACCTGCGTGCAGGATGGATTGGCTTCTTGGCTACTGGACATCAGCTCCAGAGGGACGATCACAGGTACAGCCTGGATGGTCACCGGAGCCTCGCCGCCGGCCCCCTTGCAGATGCTGAAACATGAAGAGGTCCAGAATCGGCGGCAGAAGACTCCTCAGTCTTCTAAAGGTAGCGCACAGCACTGCAGCTGTGCGCCATTTTCCTCTCAGCACACTTCACACAGCAGTCACTGAGGGTGCAGGGCGCTGGGAAGGGAGCGCCCTGGGAGGCAAATGAAAACCTATTTGGCTAAAAAAATACCTCACATATAGCCTCCGGGGCTATATGGAGATATTTAACCCCTGCCAGAATACACTAAAGAGCGGGAGACGAGCCCGCCGGAAAAGGGGCGGGGCCTATCTCCTCAGCACACAGCGCCATTTTCCTTACACAGCTCCGCTGGTCAGGACGGCTCCCAGGTCTCTCCCCTGCACTGCACTACAGAAACAGGGTAAAACAAGAGAGGGGGGGCAAAATAGTGGCAAAAATTATATTATAAAAGCAGCTATACAGGGAGCACTTATTATAAGGCTATCCCTGTCATATATAGCGCTTTTGGTGTGTGCTGGCAAACTCTCCCTCTGTCTCCCCAAAGGGCTAGTGGGGTCCTGTCTTCGTTAAGAGCATTCCCTGTGTGTCTGCTGTGTGTCGGTACGTGTGTGTCGACATGTATGAGGACGATATTGGTGTGGAGGCGGAGCAATTGCCAAATATGGGGATGTCACCTCCTAGGGGGTCGACACCAGAATGGATGCCTTTATTTATGGAATTACGGGATAGTGTCAACACGCTAAAGCAGTCGTTTGTCGACATGAGACGGCCGGACAATCAGTTAGTGCCTGTCCAGGCGCCTCAAACACCGTCAGGGGCTGTAAAACGCCCTTTGCCTCAGTCGGTCGACACAGACCCAGACACAGGCACTGATTCCAGTGGCGACGGTGACGAATCAACCGTATTTTCCAGTAGGGCCACACGTTATATGATTTTGGCAATGAAGGAGGCGTTACATTTAGCTGATACTACTGGTACCACTAAACAGGGTATTATGTGGGGTGTGAAAAAACTACCTATAGTTTTTCCTGAATCAGAAGAACTAAATGATGTATGTGATGAAGCGTGGGTTGCCCCCGATAAAAAGATGCTAATTTCAAAGAAGTTATTAGCTTTATACCCTTTCCCGTCAGAGGTTAGGGCGCGCTGGGAAACACCTCCTAGGGTGGATAAGGCGCTCACACGCTTATCTAAACAAGTGGCGTTACCCTCTCCTGAGACGGCCGCACTTAAAGATCCAACAGATAGGAGGATGGAAAATATCCAAAAAAGTATATACACACATACAGGTGTTATACTACGACCAGCTATAGCGTCAGCCTGGATGTGCAGTGCTGGAGTAGTTTGGTCAGAGTCCCTGATTGAAAATATTGATACCCTGGATAGGGACAATGTTTTACTGTCTTTAGAGCAAATAAAGGATGCATTTCTTTATATGCGTGATGCACAGAGGGATATCTGCACACTGGCATCACGGGTAAGTGCTATGTCCATTTCGGCCAGAAGAAGTTTATGGACGCGACAGTGGTCAGGCGATGCGGACTCAAAACGGCATATGGAAGTTTTGCCGTATAAAGGGCAACAGAAAAAGACACCGACTTTTCAACCGCAGTCCTTTCGTTCCTTTAAAAACAAGAGAGCAAAGGGATATTCATATCTGCCACGAGGCAGAGGAAGGGGGAAGAGACACCAACAGGCAGCTCCTTCCCAGGAACAGAAGCCCTCCCCCGCTTCTACAAAAGCCTCAGCATGACGCTGGGGCTTCTCAAGCGGACTCGGGGGCGGTGGGCGGTCGTCTCAAGCATTTCAGCGCGCAGTGGGCTCACTCGCAGGTAGATCCCTGGATCCTGCAGATAATATCTCAGGGGTACAGGTTGGAACTAGAGACAGATCCGCCTCGCCGTTTCCTGAAGTCTGCTTTACCAACGTCCCCCTCCGAAAGGGAGACGGTTTTGGAAGCCATTCACAAGCTGTACTCTCAGCAGGTGATAGTCAAGGTACCTCTTCTACAACAGGGAAAGGGGTATTATTCCACTCTATTTGTGGTACCGAAGCCGGACGGCTCGGTAAGACCTATTCTAAATCTGAAGTCCTTGAACCTGTACATAAAGAAGTTCAAGTTCAAAATGGAGTCACTCAGAGCAGTGATAGCGAACCTGGAAGAAGGGGACTTTATGGTGTCCTTGGACATCAAGGATGCGTACCTCCACGTTCCAATTTACCCCTCACACCAGGGGTACCTCAGGTTCGTTGTACAAAACTGTCACTATCAGTTTCAGACGCTGCCGTTCGGATTGTCCACGGCACCTCGGGTCTTTACAAAGGTAATGGCCGAGATGATGATTCTTCTTCGAAGAAAAGGCGTATTAATTATCCCATACTTGGACGATCTCCTAATAAGGGCAAGGTCCAGAGAACAGCTAGAGAGGGGATTAGCACTGTCTCAAGAAGTGCTAAAACAGCACGGCTGGATTCTGAATATTCCAAAATCCCAGTTAATGCCGACAACTCGTCTGCTGTTCCTAGGGATGATTCTGGACACGGTTCAGAAAAAGGTTTTTCTCCCGGAGGAAAAAGCCAAGGAGTTGTCCGAGCTTGTCAGGAACCTCCTAAAACCAGGAAAGGTGTCTGTACATCAATGCACAAGAGTCCTGGGAAAAATGGTGGCTTCTTACGAAGCAATTCCATTCGGCAGATTCCATGCACGAATTTTCCAGAGGGATCTGTTAGACAAATGGTCAGGGTCGCATCTTCAGATGCACCAGCGGATAACCCTGTCTCCAAGGACAAGGGTATCTCTTCTGTGGTGGTTGCAGAGTGCTCATCTATTGGAGGGCCGCAGATTCGGCATACAGGATTGGATCCTGGTGACCACGGACGCCAGCCTGAGAGGCTGGGGAGCAGTCACACAAGGAAGAAACTTCCAGGGAGTGTGGACGAGCCTGGAAACGTCTCTTCACATAAACATTCTGGAACTAAGAGCAATCTACAATGCTCTAAGCCAGGCAGAACCTCTGCTTCAAGGAAAACCGGTGTTGATCCAGTCGGACAACATCACGGCAGTCGCCCATGTGAACAGACAGGGCGGCACAAGAAGCAGGAGTGCAATGGCAGAAGCTGCAAGGATTCTTCGCTGGGCAGAGAATCATGTGATAGCACTGTCAGCAGTGTTCATCCCGGGAGTGGACAACTGGGAAGCAGACTTCCTCAGCAGACACGACCTTCACCCGGGAGAGTGGGGACTTCATCCGGAAGTCTTCCACATGCTGGTAACCCGTTGGGAAAGACCAATGGTGGACATGATGGCGTCTCGCCTCAACAAAAAACTGGACAGGTATTGCGCCAGGTCAAGAGATCCGCAGGCAATAGCTGTGGACGCGCTGGTAACGCCTTGGGTGTACCAGTCGGTGTATGTGTTTCCTCTTCTGCCTCTCATACCAAAAGTATTGAGAATTATACGGCAAAGAGGCGTAAGAACGATACTAGTGGTTCCGGATTGGCCAAGAAGGACTTGGTACCCGGAACTTCAAGAGATGATCACGGAAGATCCGTGGCCTCTACCTCTAAGGAGGGACTTGCTTCAGCAGGGTCCCTGTCTGTTTCAAGACTTACCGCGGCTGCGTTTGACGGCATGGCGGTTGAACGCCGGATCCTAAAGGAAAAAGGCATGCCGGAAGAAGTCATTCCTACTTTGATTAAAGCAAGGAAGGAAGTAACCGTGCAACACTATCACCGCATTTGGCGAAGATATGTTGCGTGGTGCGAGGATCGGAGTGCTCCGACGGAGGAATTTCAACTGGGTCGATTCCTACATTTCCTGCAATCAGGATTGTCTATGGGTCTCAAATTGGGATCTATTAAGGTTCAAATTTCGGCCCTGTCGATTTTCTTTCAAAAAGAATTGGCTTCAGTTCCTGAAGTCCAGACTTTTGTTAAGGGAGTGCTGCATATACAGCCTCCTGTGGTGCCTCCAGTGGCACCGTGGGATCTCAATGTGGTTTTGGAATTTCTAAAATCTCATTGGTTTGAACCACTAAAAAAGGTGGATTTAAAATATCTCACATGGAAAGTGACCATGTTACTAGCCCTGGCTTCGGCCAGGAGAGTGTCAGAACTGGCAGCTTTATCTTACAAAAGCCCATATCTGATTTTCCATTCGGACAGGGCAGAACTGCGGACTCGTCCGCATTTTCTCCCTAAGGTGGTGTCAGCATTTCATCTGAACCAGCCTATTGTAGTGCCTGCGGCTACAAGTGACTTGGAGGACTCCAAGTTACTGGACGTTGTCAGAGCATTAAAAATATATATTGCAAGGACAGCTGGAGTCAGAAAATCTGACTCGTTGTTTATATTGTATGCACCCAACAAGATGGGTGCTCCTGCGTCTAAGCAGACGATTGCTCGTTGGATCTGTAGCACAATCCAACTTGCACATTCTGTGGCAGGCCTGCCACAGCCTAAATCTGTAAAGGCCCACTCCACAAGGAAGGTGGGCTCATCTTGGGCGGCTGCCCGAGGGGTCTCGGCATTACAACTTTGCCGAGCAGCTACGTGGTCAGGGGAGAACACGTTTGTAAAATTTTACAAATTTGATACTCTGGCTAAGGAGGACCTGGAGTTCTCTCATTCGGTGCTGCAGAGTCATCCGCACTCTCCCGCCCGTTTGGGAGCTTTGGTATAATCCCCATGGTCCTTTCAGGAACCCCAGCATCCACTAGGACGATAGAGAAAATAAGAATTTACTTACCGATAATTCTATTTCTCGGAGTCCGTAGTGGATGCTGGGCGCCCATCCCAAGTGCGGATTATCTGCAATAATTGTACATAGTTATTGTTAACTAATTCGGGTTATTGTTAGGAAGCCATCTTTCAGAGGCTCCTCTGTTATCATACTGTTAACTGGTTTTGATCACAAGTTGTACGGTGTGATTGGTGTGGCTGGTATGAGTCTTACCCGGGATTCAAAATTCCTCCCTTATTGTGTACGCTCGTCCGGGCACAGTACCTAACTGGCTTGGAGGAGGGTCATAGGGGGAGGAGCCAGTGCACACCACCTGATCGGAAAGCTTTACTTTTGTGCCCTGTCTCCTGCGGAGCCGCTATTCCCCATGGTCCTTTCAGGAACCCCAGCATCCACTACGGACTCCGAGAAATAGAATTATCGGTAAGTAAATTCTTATTTTTACAAATGACTATTTATTGGAATTAACTGTTCCTTGGAATGGAGCACCATCTGTTTGGATCCTTGAAGTGCATCCAGTGCGGATGCCCACAGAATTATATATATATATATATATATATATATATATATACACACACACAAATAGAAAATTCAGCACTCACCATAGCAAGCTCACTTGTCCTCACAACATCAATAAATAAATGATGGGGGTTTAGTTAGTGAATTGGCCAATGCACGGAAGCCTGCAAACCGCTCGCCAAGGTACCCCACCTTCATGCAGGTCCTACACTATCACCAAGCCTTAAAAATTAAAACCTGGCAACTGTATCACACATAATATAACTGCAAATATGCCCACTAGGTTTAATGTATACCTGCCACAAATCTTATGGCTTTTAAAGGTATACTAGTCACCTGACACTGGCTGATAAATTACTAAGGAGCAGCTGACACAGGTTTAGAACAATTGAGATTTTTAAGGCTTTGTGATAGTGTAGGACCTGCATGAAGGTGGGGTACCTTGGCTAGCGGTTTGCAGGCTTCCGTGCATTGGCCAATTCACTAACTAAACCCCCATAATTTATTTATTGATGTTGTGAGGACAAGTGAGCTTGCTATGGTGAGTGCTGAATTTTCTATTTGTATGTATTTGGGTAGGTGGCCATGGGCTGTATGCACCCCACCCTATGCGTGGTGAGTGCAGACACTGCACCCCGCTTCTGGGGTGGCGCGTGCTGTGGTTTTCTATATTTGTTTGTATATTGTGGGGTTAATCTTTGGTTAACTCTTATTAACTGTGGTCACAGGCCTTTTCATGCACCCCTGTGTAATCTCAATTGTTCTAAACCTGTGTCAGCTGCTCCTTAGTAATTTATCAGCCAGTGCTACTGGTTGATCGGACTTTTTGCCTGACAATATATATATAATACAATGCGCGGTCCAAGACCGGATGTATATATCAGAATACTCGTACAATATATTCTGGTAGAGGTACACTTGTTCTTAACTAACGCTGTCTTAAAATGACATGTATAATACTTAAGTGTCTGTAAAATGACAGCGCTGATGTACAGGCGGATTTACAGAAGGAGACCTTGCCCTGCAGTCCCGGAGAGAAGATGGTGCCCAAAGTCTCAGTCAGGGAGTGAGGGGGAGTGTGAGGCAGCTCCAGGGCGGGAACACCAGCAGTAGATGGCGCCCAGAGCTGGGGGAGGGGCTACAGGTCAAGCGTCTTATCCCCTATGCTGGTCCTCACCACCGGGTACTGTGGAGCCTTATTAAAGTGGATATTTTACTATCCGACCTGTGCTCTCATGCCCTGGTGGATATAGTGGGGTCCCTGTTCTGTCACAGTGTCCAGCGTCTTGGTCCGTCTCCCAAGACCGTGACCGGAACGCGATTTAATGACGGGTCCCGCCTGGGGGACCCTCTTACCTCCTCCCTTAGTAGCAGCCACGCGATCCAGGAGAGCATCTGCGGTGGTGTGCCTAGGAACCGAAGCGCCTCCGCCGGAAGTACCTGGGAACAGAGCCAGCGGGAGTATGCGACACTGCTGGGAAGGTGATGGAGCCACAGCACAGTATGTCACACTGACATATGAAGTGCTGCAGCCCTTGAAGTCTTCTAAAAACGAGATTTATGGTAAGAACTTACCTTTGTTAAATCTCTTTCTGCGAGGTACACTGGGCTCCACAAGGATGGACAATGGGGTGTAGAGTAGGATCTTGATCCGAGGGCACCAACAGGCTCAAAAGCTTTGACTGTTGCCAAGATGCACAGCGCCGCCTCCTCTATAACCCCGCTTCCGTGCACAGGAGCTCAGTTTTTAGTTAACCAGCCCAATGCAGTAGCAGGAAAAGAGATGACAACTGTTAGTAGCCACAACACCACAGTCTCACGACAGGAGAAGTGTCAGCGGCTAATTCCACACCAACCCAAAGAAGCTAAGTGCGTCAGGGTGGGCGCCTTGTGGAGCCCAGTGTACCTCGCAGAAAGAGATTTAACAAAGGTAAGTTCTTACCATAAAACCCGTTTTCTGCTGCGGGGTACACTGGGCTCCACAAGGATGGACAATGGGGATGTCCTAAAGCAGTTCCTTATGGGAGGGGATGCACTGTAGCGGGCACAAGAACCCGGCGTCCAAAGGAAGCATCCTGGGAAGCGGCAGTATCGAAGGCATAGAACCTTATGAACGTGTTCACAGAGGACCACGTAGTCGCCTTGCACAATTGTTCAAGGGTCGCACCACGTTGGGCCGCCCAAGAAGGTCCAACAGACCGAGTAGAATGGGCCTTAATGTGATCAGGATCAGAGAGACCAGCCTTCACATAAGCATGTGCAATCACCATTCTAATCCATCTGGCCAGAGTTTGCTTGTGAGCAGGCCAGCCCTGTTCGTGAAACCCAAACACAACAAAAAGAGAATCCGATTTCCTACTAGGAGCAGTTCTCTTCACATAGATACGGAGAGCCCGTACCACATCCAAAGACCGCTCTTTGGGAGACAGATCAGGAGAAACAAGTTCCGGGACTACAATCTCCTGATTAAGGTGGAACGAAGAAACCACCTTAGGTAGATAGCCGGGACGAGTCCTAAGAACCGCCCGGTCACTGTGAAATATCAGATATGGGGAACTACAGGACAAGGCAACCAAATCCGACACTCTTCTAGCTGAAGCAATAGCCAGCAGAAACACCACCTTAAGGGAAAGCCACTTAAGGTCAGCTGAACCAAGAGGTTCAAACAGAGACTCTTGTAACGCCTCCAAAACCACCGACAAGTCCCAAGGAGCCACAGGCGGGACATAGGGAGGTTGGATACGCAACACGCCCTGAGTAAAGGTATGCACATCAGGTAAGGTAGCAATTTTTCTCTGAAACCACACCGACAAGGCAGATATTTGAACCTTGAGGGAGGCCAGACGCAGGCCTAAATCCAGGCCCTGCTGAAGAAAAGCCAACAACTTGGCTATACTAAACTTGGAAGCGTCATAATCGTTAGATGTGCACCAAACAAAGTAAGAATACCAGACCCTATAGTAAATCTGAGCCAAAGCCGGTTTCCGGGCCCGCAACATAGTTTGAATGACCGCCTCAGAAAACCCTTTAGTCCTTAAGACGGAAGCTTCAAGAGCCACGTCGTCAAAGACAGCCGGGCTAGGTCCTGGTAGACACAGGGGCCCTGAACGAGGAGGTCTGGGCGTTGTGGAAGTAGAATTGGACGCTCTGACGATAGGCCTTGCAGGTCTAAGAACCAGTGCCGTCTGGGCCACGCTGGACCTATGAAAAAGCAGAATTCCTTTTTCTTGCTTGAACTTCCGAATTACCCTGGGCAGGAGTGACACCGGAGGGAACACGTACGGCAGCCGAAACCTCCACGGTACCGCCAGCGCATCCACGAATGCTGCTTGAGGAACCCTTGTCCTTGCTCCGAAGATCGGAACCTTGTGATTGTGTCGAGACGCCATCAGATCTACGTCTGGAAGGCCCCACCTTGCCACTAGGAGTTGAAACACTTCTGGATGGAAGCCCCACTCGCCGGCATGCACGTCCTGACGACTGAGAAAGTCCGCTTCCCAATTCAGGACTCCCGGAATGAATATTGCCGATATGGCCGGTAGATGGCGTTCTGCCCACTGTAGAATCCGTGAGAATTCCTTCATTGCTAGGCGGCTTCGAGTGCCGCCTTGATGATTTATGTAAGCCACTGTGGTGGCATTGTCCGACAGTACTTGAACAGGATGGTTCTGAATTAAATGCTGGGCTAGGTTCAAGGCATTAAAGACCGCCCGCAACTCCAGAATATTGATCGAGAGGAGGGACTCCTCCTTGGTCCACCACCCCTGAAGGGAGTGTTGTCCAGCACCGCGCCCCAACCTCTTAGACTGGCATCTGTCGTTAACAGGACCCAGTCGGATATCCAGAACAAACGGCCCCTGCACAGTTGTTGGTGCCGGAGCCACCAGAGCAGCGACAGACGGACCTCCGGAGTCAATGAGATCATTTAAGACCTGATCCGGTGAGGCAGTCCGTTCCATTTGGCCAGAATCAGCCTCTGGAGAGGGTGAGAGTGAAATTGAGCGTACTCCACCATGTCGAATGCTGACACCATGAGGCCCAGCACCTGCATCGCCGAATGTATCGACACTTGCAGACGAGATAGGAAGCAACAAATCCTGTCCTGAAGTTTCAGGACTTTCTCCTGAGACAGGAACAACCGCTGGTTGTGAGTGTCCAGTAGTGCTCCCAGATGCACCATGCTCTGAGCAGGGATCAGGGATGACTTCTTACAGTTGATGAGCCACCCGTGGGCTTGCAGAAACCGGACCATCACATCTAGACGATGCAGGAGAAGTTCTTGGGAATTTGCCAGGATTAACAAATCGTCAAAATACGGCAGTATCCTGACCCCTTGACAGCAGAGTACCACCGTCATCACCGCCATGACTTTTGTAAAGACTCGCGGAGCCGTTGTTAAACCAAAAGGTAACGCCTGAAACTGGTATTGGCAGTTGCCAATCGCAAATCTCAGGTATTGCTGATTAGACACTGCTATAGGAATATGCAGGTAAGCATCCTGTATATCCAGGAAGACCATGAAGTCCCCAGGTTCCAAGGCCAGAACAATAGAGCGAAGGGTTTCCATCCGGAACTTGGAAACCTTCACAAACCTGTTCAATGCCTTGAGGTTGAGAATGGGCCGGGAGGACCCATTCGGTTTCGGGACTAGAAACAGCGGAGAATAGTACCCCCGTACTGTACTACGACTCCTGTATCCAGGAGGGTCTGTACCACCGAATGTAGAGTGTTTGCCTTTGTCTTGTCCAACGGGACATCTGTCTGGCAAAATCGATGAGGGGTCGGTTTTTGAAGGCTATGGCGTAACCTCGAGTGACGACTTCCCGTACCCAGGCATCTGAAGTGGTCTTCAACCATTCCTGGGTATACCCTAGAAGCCGGCCTCCCACCCTGGGATCCCCAGAGGGAGGCCCGTCCCGTAATGCGGCAGGCTTATCTGTCTTGGAAGACGGCTGATGGGCCGCCCAGGCTCTTTTGGGCTTAGGCTTACCAGGTTTGGAAGTGCGGGCCTGCTTGTTGTACGCCTGACCTTTTGCTTTACCTGAAGGACGAAAGGGGCGAAAGGAAGTACCTTTAGCCTTCGACACAGAAGGAGCAGTACTTGGCAGACAGGCAGTTTTGGTAGTAGCCAAGTCAGCCACAATCTTATTTAAATCCTCCCCAAACAGAATATCTCCCTTAAAAGGGAGTACCTCCAGGGTTTTTCTAGAGTCCAGATCCACAGACCAGGATCTCAGCCACAATATCCGGCGAGCCAGGACTGACGTAGTAGAGGCCTTGGCCGCCAGGATACCGGCATCAGAAGCCGCCTCTTTAATATAACGAGAAGCTGTGACAATATAAAACAAGCATTGTCTAGCATGGTCAGAGGAGATTTCAGCATCTAACTCCAAGGCCCATGCTTCAATGGCCTCTGCAGCCCAAGTAGCTGCAATAGTGGGCCTTTGTGAGGGTGTAAATCGCTTTCAGACAACCCTCCACACGTTTATCTGTAGGCTCTTTTAGAGACGTGACGGTGGTGACCGGTAGAGCTGAGGAAACCACCATCCTAGCCACATGTGAGTCCACTGGAGGAGGCGTTTCCCAATTCTTAGACAGCTCCGGCGCGAGGGGATAGCGAGCCAGCATCTTCTTTTGTGGCACAAACTTCGTACCCAGGTTTTCCCAGGGTTCCTGACGTATATCAATTAGGTGGTCAGAGTGAGGTAAAACTTGTTTAATCACCTTCTGACGCTTGAACCTATCTGGTTTCTTAGGAGGAACGGATGGCTCGGGATCATCCGTAATCTGTAAAATTAACTTAATAGCCTCCAAAAGATCAGGAACATCCACATGTGAACCACCCTCCCCATCAGCCGTATCGGAATCAGAACCTGTGGGGTCAGTGTAAGTCCCGTCTTCATCTGACGAGATGTCAGTGACAGCAGTGGATTGTGAGGAGAGAAGCGCTCGTTTAGAGGACCCCTTGGACGTAGGCGAGCGACGGTCAGACTTTTTAGTAGTCAGGGACTGGTTCAACTTCTATATTTGAGCAGCTAAATCGTCTGCCCACGGCGGGTTAGCTGCAGGGACCACAAACGGTTGCACCGGCATTGGGGGTCCCATAGGGGGTGTTAGTTTATGAACTAGTGTATGCAGAAGCGTGGAAAAAGCGGCCCACGGCGGGTCATTATTTGCCCCCATTGCCACCGTCCCACTGGGGGGCAAGGAGCCCCCAGAACCAGAGCCCAAAGCTGCTATATTCTCCTCATAGGTATCTGCGGCTTCAGCAACACCGGCAGTGTGTTCAGCCCCAGAACCGTTACCCTCAGAAGCAGACATGATATAACTTGCAGTATCAGGTAACACAGTACAATTCGTCAGCAGCACAATACCTCTAGCCCAAACCCCTGCGCAGTGTAGTCAGCACCAGCAGAGATAAAGGAGAGATATGGTGACCAAATCACAGAGAAAAATACGTAATATAGTATATCTTTGTGAAAATCCTATATTAGATAAAACCTGACGCACCAAGCCCCCTCAGGTTATAGAATATAGGGATAGCAGGTTGAGTGAAAGACACAAAATGGACACCACTCAGCTATCAAATGCACACACAAATAGTCACAGTCTGTACAATGCAGAGGTTATTACTAACAATAATACTGCACTGGACTAGCTTACACAGCTATATAACAATAGATATAACAGTACACAGTAAGAACTGGATGTAAATCACAGGGTAATTGTACTAGGAAACCCTGACTAAGTGCACTCTTTCTTAACTAACACTGACTAAAAAAGGCAGGTAGAATACTTAAGTGTCTTGTAAAGTCACAGCACTAACAACCAGGCGGCTTTACATAGGAGGATTTGCCCAAGCATTCCCAGGAACAGTGAGCTGAGGGATAATGGCGCCGCAAACACTGCCAGGGAGTGAGGGAGAGACAGATATGCAGCTCCAGGGTGGGAACATTTGCAGAAAATGGCGCCCTGGGGCTGGGGGAAGGGCTTCAGGTCCAAGCTCTATCCCCGTGCTGGCAAAACTACCGGGTACTGCGGGCTCTAATAAAACCTGTCCCATGCCCTGGTGATCTAGTGGGATCGCCTGTACTGCCACAGTGTCCACCGCCAGCGCGCGCGGCCCGCCTCCCACCGACCGCGCCGGATCGCGATACAGCGCGGGTCCGAGCGGGACCCACCATCCACTGCCTTCCACTGACCGCGCCGGATCTCGATAAAGACCGGGTCCCGCAAGCGGGACCCACTTACCACCTCCCGAAGGGCGGCCACGCGATCCCGGAGAGCCCCCGTCGTGTGTGCCTGACAAGAAGAAAACCAAAGCCTCCTGCTGTAGTTACCTGGCAACCAGGGCTCGGGAGTGTACAGCGCCGATGGGGAGAGCCGGAGCTGCAGCCGTGAATGTCCACTGACATGTAACACTGCTGCTGCCCTTGAAGTCTTCACTTTTTTTCTTCAGAAAAAAAGCTCTTCTTAGGGCTGCCTGGAGCAGCCCCTCTGTTAAGTGCCTGCTACTGCAGCACCAACTACAAAAACTGAGATCCTGTGCAGGGAGGCGGGGTGATATAGGAGGCGGCGCTATGCATTCTGGGAAGTCAAAGCTTTGAGCCTGTTGGTGCCTCGGATCAAGATCCTACTCTACACCCCATTGTCCATTCCTTGTGGAGCCCAGTGTACCCCGCAGCAGAAATTCTGATATTCTAGGGCGCCGTAATTCAAAAAAGTTTGGAAACCACTGGAATATAGGGATAGCAAGTTGAGTGAGAAACACAAAATGAAAATCACCCAGCAAGCTAATGCACACGCATATAGTCACAGTTGTACAATGCAGAGGTTATTACACACAGTAATACTGCACTGGACTAGCTTATATACAGCTATGTAAACAATAGATATAACACTGCACAGTAAAAACTGGATGTATATCCCAGGGTACTTGTACCAGAGAACCCTGACTAAATGCACTTTTTCTTAACTATCACTGTCTAAATGACATGTAGAATACTTAAGTGTCTTGTAAAGGCACAGACTGACTATCAGGCGGCTTTACAAAGGAGGATTTGCCCAAGCAGTCCCAGGAACAGTGTAGCTGAGAGAAATGGCGCCCAAACACTGACTGGGAGTGAGGGAGAGACAGATATGCAGCTCCAGGGCGGGAACATTTACTGTAAGTGGCGCCCTGGGGCTGGGGGAGGGGCTCCAGGTCCAAGCCTTATCCCCTCTGCTGGCATAACCACCTGGTACTGCGGGCCAATATAAATAGGTTTAGAGAGAAAACCTGACCTGTACCCATGACCTGGTGGTCTAGTGGGGTCGCCTGTAAGCCACAGTGTCAACCGCCAGCGCGCGCGGCCCGCCTCCCACCGACCGCGCCGGATCGCAATACAGCGTGGGTCCGAGCAGGACCCACTTACCACCTCCCGAAGTGCAGCCATGCGATCCCGGAGAGCCCCAGCCGTGTGTGTCTAACAGGAAGAAAACCGGAGTCTCCCGCTGTAGTTACCCGGCAACCAGGGTGCGGGAGTGTACAGCGCCGCTAGGGAGAGATGGAGCTGAGGCAGTGAATGTATCCTGACATCTACACACTGCTGCAGCCCTTGAAGTCTTCACTTTTCTTCTAAAAAGCTCTTCTTAAGGCTGCCAGGAGCAGCCCCTCTGTTAAGTGCCTGCTATCTGCAGCACCAACTACAAAAGAAAACTGAGCTCCTGTGCAGGGAGGCGGGGTTATAGAGGAGGTGGCGCTGTGCATCTTGGGAACAGTCAAAGCTTTTGAGCCTGTTGGTGCCCTCGGATCAAGATCCTACTCTACACCCCATTGTCCATCCTTGTGGAGCCCAGTGTACCCCGCAGCAGAAAAGCTTTTCAGGGCTACCTAGCGCAGCCCCCCTGTTAAGTGACCTGCTTCATGCAGGCACCAACTCTAAAACTGAGCTCACAGTGCCTAGAGGCGGGGTTATAAAGGAGGCCCCGCAATGCATACTGGGACAGTCTAAAGCTTTACCTTGTTGGTGCCGCTGGATCAAGATCCATCTCTACACCCCGATGTGTTCCCTGTGGAACACAGTGTACCTAGCTGCAGAAATTCTGGAGTTGATTCCAAGTTTGGCATTTGCATTTGGAAGACTTTACTGTGAGCCCACAACATGCAGTCAAATGAGCTCACAATGCTAGTGAAGAAGGCTATCCATAGTCTGCACAAAAAAAAAAATCTCTCAAAGAGATAGCTGGTACCTCAGGAGTGGCCAAATTAATGGTTTGGTACATTCTGAGAAAAAAAGAACACACTGGTGAGCTTCGCAACACAAAAAGGCCTAAACGTGCTTGGAAGACAGTGGTGGATAAACACAGGTTCCTTTCCATGGTAAAGTAAAACCACACTATGGGGTATATGCAATTAGCGGCGAATCGCGGCAAATTTTCGCCCGTTTTTCAATTCGACACAATTCGACAGTCTAATTTCGGCAAGTGGGTGCCGAAATTGACCATATGCAATAAAAAACGGATTCGACAGTCCCGCTGCCGAAAAACGGCCGATTTGACGGATTTGTTCCGTTTTTTTAAAAACGTGTAAAAACGGGAAAAAACTCGGAAAAAATGGCGTGGGGTCCCCCCTCCAAAGCATAACCAGCCTCGGGCTCTTCGAGCTGGTCCTGGTTCTAAAAATCCGGGGGGGAAATGGACAGGGGATCTCCCGTATTTTTAAAACCAGCACCGGGCTCTGCGCCTGGTGCTGGTGCAAAAAATACGGGGGACAAAAAGAGTAGGGGTCCCCCCGTATTTTTTACAACAGCATCGGGCTCCACTAGCTGGACAGATAATGCCACAGCCGGGGGTCACTTTTATACAGTGCCCTGCGGCCGTGGCATTAAATATCCAACTAGTCACCCCTGGCCGGGGTACCCTGGGGGAGTGGGGACCCCTTCAATCAAGGGGTCCCCCCCACCAGCCACCCAAGGGCCAGGGGTGAAGCCCGAGGCTGTCCCCCCCCATCCAAGGGCTGCGGATGGGAGGCTGATAGCCTTGAGAAAATGTAAAGAATATTGTTTTTCCCTGTAGTACTACAAGTCCCAGCAAGCCTCCCCCGCAAGCTGGTACTTGGAGAACCACAAGTACCAGCATGCGGGAGAAAAACGGGCCCGCTGGTACCTGTAGTACTACTGGAAAAAAAATACCCAAATAAAAACAGGAGACACACACCTTGAGAGTAAAACTTTATTGCACACCTGCCGACACACACATACTTACCTATGTTGACCCGCCGACTGCCACGTCTCCTGATCCGACGATCCGGGGTACCTGTGAATCAAATTATACTCACCTCAATCCAGTGTCCAGATATAAATCCACGAACTTGGCAAAAAAACAAACCGCATTTAACCGAACCAGCGGACTGAAAGGGGTCCCATGTTTACACATCAGACCCCTTTCCCCGAATGCCGGGACCCCACGTGACTGCTGTCACCGAGGTCCCTTCAGCCAATCAGGAAGCGCTACTTCGTTGCACTCACCTGATTGGCTGTATGCGCGTGTGACCTCAGACAGCGCATCGCAAAGCCTCTCCATTACTTTCAATGGTGGGAACTTTGCGGGTAGCGGTGGGTTACCCGCGGTCAGCCGCTGACCGCGGGTGACCTCACCGCTGACGCAAAGTTCCCACCATTGAGTATAATGGAGAGACTTTGCGAGGCGCTGTCTGACAGCTCAGACGTCCAGCCAATCAGCAGAGTGCCAGGACGTTGCGCTCGCTGATTGGCTGAAGGGACCTCGGTGACAGCAGTCACGTGGTGTCCCGGCATTCGGGGAAAAAGGTCTGATGTGTAAACATGGGACCCCTTTCAGTCCGCTGGTTCGGGTAAATGCGGTTTGTTTTTTTGCCAAGTACGTGGATTTATATCTGGACACTGGATTGAGGTGAGTATAATTTGATTCACAGATACCCCGGATCGTCGGATCAGGAGACGTGGCAGTCGGCGTGTCAACATAGGTAAGTATGTGTGTGTCGGCAGGTGTGCAATAAAGTTTTACTCTCAAGGTGTGTGTCTCCTGTTTTTATTTGGGTATTTTTTTCCAGTAGAACGACAGGTACCAGCGGGCCCGTTTTTCTCCCACATGCTGGTACTTGTGGTTCTCCAAGTACCAGCTTGCGGGGGAGGCTTGCTGGGACTTGTAGTACTACAGGAAAAAACAATATTCTTTACATTTTCTCAAGGCTATCAGCCTCCCATCCGCAGCCCTTGGATGGGGGGGACAGCCTCCGGCTTCACCCCTGGCCCTTGGGTGGCTGGGGGGGGACACCCCTTGATTGTAGGGGTCCCCACTCCCCCAGGGTACCCCGGCCAGGGGTGACTAGTTGGATATTTAATGCCACGGCCGCAGGGCACTGTATAAAAGTGACCCCCGGCTGTGGCATTATCTACCCAGCTAGTGGAGCCCGATGCTGGTGTAAAAAATACGGGGGACCCCTACTCTTTTTGTCCCCCGTATTTTTTGCACCAGCACCAGGCGCAGAGCCCGGTGCTGGTTTTAAAAATACGGGGGATCCCCTGTCCATTTTCCCCCCGGATTTTTAGAACCAGGCCCGGCTCGAAGAGCCCGAGGCTGGTTATGCTTTGGAGGGGGGACCCCACGCCATTTTTTCCGGGATTTTACCATTCCATCTAAAAAAATAATAATAATATTTTAAAAAATATATAAATAATACTTGTGCCTCCCAAAAAGACAAACCAAGTACCTAATCCCTTCTAATATAAATAGATATGCTATTACCAATAAAAAAAACACCAAAAAAAACATGTTTTAAATTTTTTTTATTAGTTTCACCCACCAAAGTGTGGCGGATTGAAAATGACGAATTTACTGTCTAAAAGCACTGTTGTCGAATTTCCAAACTTCAATTGAATATACTTTTGTCGAATTGCCGCATTTGTACCATTGCAGAAAAGTCGAATTTGACAAAAGTCGAATTTCAAAAAGTCGAATTTGGAAAGTCCGTTTTTTGGACGGAAAGTACTGTATTGCATTGTCGATTTTTTTTTTTTGGCGAAAAAGTCCAGTTTTTCGACAATTTCGGGAATTTGACCGCAATTGCATATACCCTTATAACTTTCAGCAAAGTGAAGAACACTCTCCAGGAGGTAGGCATATCATTATCCAAGTCTACCATAAAGAGAAAAATTCACAAGAAGTGTACACCATTCATAAGCCTCAAGAATAAAAAGGCCAGTTAGACTTTGCCAGAAAAAAATAAATCATCTAAACACGCCAGCCCAGTTCTGGAACAGCATTCTTTGGTCAGAGGATGATGGGAAGAAAAAATAATGGGGAAGGCTTGGAATGGGTGGAGGCAGTGTAATGGCACATTCCTGCATGGCTTCCAATGGCACTGGGTCACTAGTGTTTATTAATGATGTGACAGAAGCCAGGTAAATTGTGTAATGAGACACACTGTCTACTTAGATTCAGTCAAATTTTTAAAAGTTGATTGGACGGTGCTTCACAGTACAGATGGACAATTACCCAAGACATACTGCGAAAGCAACCCAGGAGTGTTTTAAGGGGTTACGGTCGTTAGGTCGACACAAGTTAGGTCGACACTCATTAGGTGGACCACTGAAGGTTGACAATGCCATTAGGTCAACATGTGTTAGGTCGACATGAACGTTAGGTACTAGGTCGACAGGTCAAAAGGTCGACATGGGTTTTTACGTTTTACTCCCCCCCCCCCCTATTTTGGATTTTTTGATTCTTAACAATCTACGTGGACTACGATTGGACCGGTAATCTTGCCCGAAGCATGGCAAGCGAAGAAGCGAGCCATGTGAGGAGACACGGGGGGGTCATTCTGACCCAATTGCACGCTGCAGTTTATCGCAGCAGTGCGATCGGGTCAGAACTGCGCATGCAGCGGCGCATGCCAGACGGCCGAAGGCATTTTAATACATATAATTGCATTTTAATACATATAATTGCATTCTACAGAATTTGTACCTCTCATCACACACTTATACCGCTTTCAGATCGCAAATGCCGGTTCGTACCTGGGAATTGGAAACGAGTCCTTCTCGGGTGCGACCTGGCATTGGACCCTTTCTACTGACCTGACCTGGCATATTGCAATATGCCAGGTTGGGTTGCTATCGAGGGCGGGGGCCGTGGTGGCTGGTGCGGAGGCGGCGCTGGGAGATGAGATTATCTCCGCGTTGCCTCTCCCAATGCTGTGAACGGGTCCTGGGTTGCATCGACCCAGGTAACCTGTTAACACTGCACCTAACCCTACTTTATTCCCGGTTTGATTACCGGGTCAGGCAACCCGGTATTTCTGGAGTGACCCTTTCACACGGCTGTGGTGTGCTTGACCGGCGGTTAGCATACCAATACCGGGATCCCGCCAGCGGAATCCCGGTGGGGGGGGGGGGGGGGGGAGCGCAACAAGCCCATTGCTGGCTCGGTGGCTACCTACGGTCGCCATGGGTTCAATTCCCACTCTATGGGTGTCGTGGACACCCACGATTCGGAATAGTCCCTGTTGGTCGGCATGCCGACCGTCGGGATTGTGAGAGAGCGGGATGTGGGGGGGGTTATGTGACCGTCGGTCTCCTGACCGCCGGTCACATGAATACATCCCTTTCACACCGTACAGCAACCCGTGTCGACCTTGTAATATACCGGGTCAAAACCAGGTTATTTGTGCTGTGTGAAAGGGGTAATAATGAATCACTGTCTTTTTGTAATTGCTGTGTTCTATTATAGAGCACAGGCACTGTTCATCAGATTAGATAACAGTGCTTAGCTCTGCAAAGTTGCATCATAAAAACTACAAGTTCACTCAGTTCATTACTTGGGTCTGGGAATCTTTGTGTTTCTTTGAAGAAGGGAAAATTCCTTATATTCACGCTGGGGCCGGCAGCCACTACAGTATGGGACTAATTCTGAGTTGATCGCAGCAGAAATTTTGTTAGCAGTTGGGCAAACCCATGTGCACTGCAGGAGGGGCAGATATAACATGTGCAGAGAGAGTTAGATTTGGGTGGGGTGTGTTCAAACTGAAATCTAAATTGCAGTGTAATAATAAAGCAGCCAGTATTTACCCTGCACAGAAACAAAATAACCCACCCAAATCTAACTCTCCCTGCAAATGTTATATCTGCCCCCCCCCCCCTGCACTGCACATGGTTTTGCCCAATTGCTAACAAACTTGTTGCTGCAATCAACTCAGAATTACCCCCATGGTTTTGCACAACTGCTAACAAACTTGCTGCTGCGATCTACTCAGAATTACCCCCATTGACCTTTTTTTAACCAAATACTCTCTGTTTTCATAGTATTATGAGAGACTGAAAAGGCTGATTCAGATACATGCGTTATTCCTGCCTATTATGTCCATTAACAAGTTTTTCTCCGCACCGCCATAGAGGTGCACAGGAAACTGGCACATTGCCTGTAATTACATTGATGAAAACTGGTACACAATAACACAAAGTTACTCAACCTACAGACCCCCACACTAACATTACTGTGTGACTGAAACATATACAGTTAGGTCCCCATATATTTGGCTCTGTAAGCCACCACAATTGATTTGAAATTATTAATGGAAATTTAATTGAAGTGCAAACTTTCAGCTTTGATTCAAGGTGTTGAACAAAAATATTGTCTGAAAAGTTTTTATACACAGTCCCATGCATTCAGGGGCTCAAATGTAATTGGACAACTTAACATAATCATAAATAAAATGTTCATTTCTCATACGTCCTAGAGGATGCTGGGGTCACTTCAAGAACCATGGGGTATAGACGGGATCCGCAGGAGACATGGGCACTTTAAGACTTTCAAATGGTGTGATCTGGCTCCTCCCTCTATGCCCCTCCTTCAGACTCCAGTTTAGAATCTGTGATAAGTGAGACTGGATGCACTCTGAGGAGCTCTACTGAGTTTCTCTGAAAGAGACTTATGTTAGGTTTTTTATTTTCAGGGAGAACTGCTGTCAACAGTCTCCCTGCTTCGTGGGACTTAGGGGAGAGAAGTCAGACCTACTTCTGTGAGTTTAAAGGCTGTGCTTCTTTGGCTACAGGACACCATTAGCTCCTGAGGGTCTGATCGCTAGGTACGCCTAGATGCTCGTTCCCAGAGCCCGCCGTCACCCCCCTTGCAGAGCCAGAGGTCAGAAGACAGGTGAGTAGAAGATCAGAAGACTTCAGTGATGGCTTCTGAGGTACCGCACAGCGATCGCACGCTGCGCGCCACGCTCCCACTACACAAGGCACTACAGGGTGCAGGGGGTGTAGTATGGTATGCCGGCGGCCGGGCTCCCGGCGACCAGCATACCGGCGCCGGGAGCCCGACTGCCGGCATGCCGACAGCGTGGCGACGCAAATGGGCCCCTTGCGGGCTCGCTGCGCTCGCCACGCTGCGTGCACAGTGGTGCGCTTTCTCCCTCCAGGGGGGTCGTGGACCCCCACGAGGGAGAAAAAGTGTCAGTATGTCGGCTGTCGGGATTCCGGCGCCGGTATACTGTGCGCCGGGATCCCGACAGTCGGCATACTGAAGACCACCCGGTGCAGGGCGCGTGGGGGGGCACCCTGGGCAGCATATAAATCCTCATTTTGACACTGGCAAGAGGGGACATTAGTGCCAAGGCACTGTCCTAACCCCCACCAGTATAAATATTTGTTGAAAATTGCGGGAAGGAAGTGCGCCATTAAGGGGCCGGAGCTTCTTCCTCACAGCTCACACACAAACACACTGCTGACAACTGCAGGGTGCAGGGCGCAGGGGGGGCGCCCGGGGCAACATAAATCCTTGTTTATGGCAAAAGGCACACTGTCCTACCCCCGCCAGTATAATTAACTATTGATTTAAGAACGGGTGAAGAGCGCCATTACGGGGGCGGGGCTTCTTCCTCACTGAGCCAGCACGCTAATCAGCGCCATTTTCTCCTCACAAGAGAAACGCTGGTCCTCCCTTCACTACTGACATATATCAGGGTGCAAAGAGGGGGGGGGCGATGTATATGATGTTTGTATTATGTATAAAAGCGCTGCAGGTCTGTTTTCAATGTAATGTTTTACAGATGGGTGTGCTTGGCGCTGGGGTGTGAGCTGGCTTTTCCTTTCTGTGTCCATCTGACAGAGGTCTGGTCCCTATAAGTCCCAGTGTGTCTGGGAGTGTGTGTGGCACACGTGTGGGACATGCCTGAGGCAGGGAGTTCCTCCCTGGAGGAAGCCATTTTAGGGACACAGAGTTGTAAGGTGGTGATGCTACCGATACACCAAGAGCCTGCATGGGTGAAGAAATACGTGGTAGTATGCATCATATCAAAGATTAGATAAGGCTATATCTGATGCTGCATGCTGGATATGTAGAAAATGTGTTTTGTCAGCATTCTGTTCTTCCATCTGCAGGCGACCCTCTCTGGGTCACATAAAGTCCATTTACAAATGTTATGACTACTGCTACCGACACAGACTCTGAGTCCTGTGTCGCCGATAGGGATTCCAGGGAAATAGATCAAATAAGACTACCTCCCACAAGCTTAATATTTTCTTTCCCAGCAGTCACCCCCTGTGTTAGATAGTACACTGTCTAGGGCAAAAAAGAAGGTAATTCTTCCTGCACCTGACACGGCTTCACTAAAAGAGCCGGCGATCCGAAAGGTGAAAACTATATTAAAATCCATTTATGTTGCAAAGAAGTGCACTGCTCAGGCCAACTATTGCTTGCGCGTGGGTGTGTCGCATTATTAAAAAAAAAAAAAAAAATTGGAAAAAAGCGTGTCATCAGAAATTGACACGATTGATAAAGATGAGATACTCCCTAAGTTAGGAAATATCAAAGACGCTGCCGCATACATGCTAGGAGCAATGAAAGATATTGGACTTTTGAGTTCACAAGCCGCTACCAGGGCAGTATCGGCTCGGCGGGCGTTGGGGATTCGCCAGTGGAACGCGGATGCAGATTGCAAGAGAAATATGGAGGATCTCCTATACAAAGGTGAGGCCTTATTTGGTGAGGGACTGGAGACGTTGGTCTCGGCGGCTACCGCAGGTAAGTCGACATTTTTGCCCTCTGCACCTACACGGGCAAAAAGATCACCCTCACATGCAGTCCTTTTTTGGCCCAGTAAGTACAGCGAGAAGATGTCTACAACGGCTTCAGGTTACCAAGAACAGAAGTCTACCCCTGCTTCTGCCAAGTCCACAGCATGACGCTGGGGATCATTCGCGGGAGGTAGCTCGGGTGGGGGCACGTCTAAAAACTGCTCAGTCAGGTTTGGAGTCAATCTGAACTGGATCCCGGGGTGTTACAAATAGTGTCCCAGGAGTACAAACTGGAGTTTCAAGACTTTTCCCCTTGCCGAATTTTAAAATTGACCTTGCCAGCGTCTCTACCAGAAAGAGAAGCACTTATAACGGTAATTCAAATTTTATGTCAGGACCAGGGCATAGTCCTGGTGCCTGGGTCACAACAAAGGAAGGGATTTATTCAAGCCTCTTTGTAGTTCCGAAACCGGACGGCTTGGTCTGACCGATCCTGAACCTAAATAAAAAATAAAAAAATCTGAATCTCTACTTGAAACGGTTCAAGTTACAGATGGAATCACTGCGGGCAGTGGGGGTCATTCCGAGTTGTTCGCTCGCAAGCTGCTTTTAGCAGCTTTGCACACGCTAAGCCGCCGCCTACTGGGAGTGAATCTTAGCTTATCAAAATTGCGAACGAAAGATTAGCAAAATATCGAATAGACACTTCTTAGCAGTTTCTGAGTAGCTCCACACTTACTCGGCATCGGCGATCAGTTCAGTGTTCGTCGTTCCTGGTTTGACGTCACAAACACACCCAGCGTTCGCCAAGACACTCCTCCGTTTCTCCAGCCACTCCCGCGTTTTTCCCAGAAACGGTAGCGTTTTTTCGCACACACCCATAAAACGGCCTGTTTCCGCCCAGAAACACCCACTTCCTGTCAATCACATTACGATCACCAGAACGAAGAAAAAACCTCGTAATGCCGTGAGTAAAATACCTAACTGCATAGCAAATTTACTTGGCGCAGTCGCACTGCGGACATTGCGCATGCGCATTAGCGACTAATCGCTCCGTTGCGAGAAAAAAATACAGAGCGAACAACTCGGAATGACCCCCAGTGTTTCCAGTCTGGAGGAGGGTGATTACAGGGAGTCAGTTGACGTAAAGGATGCTTACCTGCATGTTCCAATTTATCCTCCTTACCAGGCTTATCTGAGATTCGCGGGTCAGGATTGCCATTGCCAATTCCAGACGTTACCTTTCAGTTTTCTCCACGGCGTCGAGGCTTTTCACCAAAGTGATGGTGGTGATGATGGTCCTCCTGCGTCAAGAAGGAGTCAATTTAATTCCTTATCTAGAAAATCTCCTGAAAAAGGCGAGATCCAGTGAGCGCTTGGTACAAAACATTGCGCTCTCCCTGTCCATACTCCAACAACACGGTTGGGTCATAAATTTTCCAGGAAGGATTATTTGTTTTTCGAAATGATTCTGGACAGGGTAGTTCAGAGAGTTTTTCTTCCGGTGGAAAAATCTCTGGAAATCAAGAAAATGGTAATACTAGGTTTGAAACCATCAAGAGTGTCGATCCATTGGTGCAAAGATGGTGACGGCCTACGAGGCCATACAGTTTGGCAGGTTCCATGCCAGGGTATTCCAGTGGGACCTGTTGGTAAAGTGGATCCCACCTACACATGCACCAGAAGATAGTCCTGTTGTCGAAAGCCAGGATTTCACTCCTGTGGTGGCTACACAGCTCGCACCTATTAGAGGGATGCAGGTTCGGAGTTCAGGACTGGGTCCTGGTAACCACGGATAAAAGTCTCTGAGGCTGAGGAGTTGTCACTCAAGGAAAAGCTTCCACGGAAAATGCTAAAGTCAGGAAGCCTGCCTTCGCATGAACATGCTGGAATTGGGAGCCATTTACAAAGGTCTCCAACAAGTGGTACATCTTCTTCAAGATCATCCCGTGCAGATCCAGTTGGATAATGTAACAGAAAGGCGGAACAAAAAGCAGAGCGGAAATGGCAGAGGTGACGAAGGTCCTCCTCTAGGCAGGAAACCATGTAAGGGCTCTGTCGGTAATTTTCATTCCAGGAGTGGACAACTGGGAAGCAGACTTCCTCAGCAGACACGATCTCCAGCCGGGAGAGTGGAACTTCCACCAAGAAGGCTTTGCAGAGGTGACAAGTCTTTGCAGAGTTTCTCAAATAGACATGATGACATCTCGTCTCAACGAGAAGCTTCAGAAATGTTGTTCCTGGTCAAAAGACGCTCAGACAATAGCAATAGATGCACTGGTGACCCAGTGGCTATTCCGGTCAGTGTATGTATTCCCTACACTTCCACTGTTCCCAAAAGTTCTCGGGATCATAAGAAGAACGAGGTTTCAGGAAAAAATTTAATTGCCCAGACTGGCCAAGGAGAGCTGGGTACCCAGATCTTTAGGAGTTTTTAAAATAAAAAAAAAAGGATCCTGGGCCTCTTCCTCTTCACGAGGACCTACAACAGTAGGTGCCGTGCGTGTACCTGGACTTACCGCGGCTACGTTTGACGGCATAGCTGTTGAAAGACGGTTTCTAGCCCGAAAGGGTATTCCCAAGGGAGTCATCCCCACTCTTATTCAGGCCAGGAAAGGAGTAATGTCTAAACGTTACCACCGTATCTGGTGAAAATAGGTGTCTTGGTGTGAATCCAAGAAAGCTTTAACGGAAGAGTTTTCAGTTAGGGTGTTTTCTCCATTTCCTATGGGCTGGAGGGAATGCAACATGAAATTGGACTCCATTAAGGTCCAGTTTTCAGCATTGCCAATTTTCTTTCGAAAACTATTGGCTTCCCTTCCGGAAGTTCAGTCTTTCGTGAAAGGCATGTTGCACGTGTACCTTCCATTTGTGTCTCCAGTGGCACCTTGGGTTCTTAATGTGGTGTTGCAGTTCCTTCAATCACGTGGTTGAACCTTTACAGAAGGTGAAGTTGCTGTTTCTCACTTGAAAAGCGGTCATCCTGTTGGCCTTGGCATCTGCAAGGCGAGTGTCTGAGTTTGGGGCCTTATCTCACAAGAGCCCTTATTTGATCTTCCATGAAGATTGAGCTGAATTGAGGACACGTCAACGTTTCTGCCGAAGGCGTTGTCCTTTTTTCTGCAGGAACCGACCTATGGTGGTGCCTGTGGCTACTGACGCCTTTGCTGAGTCAAAGTCTCTGGCTATGGTTAGAGCTTTGAAAATGATGTCGCCTGGACGGCTCAGATTAGGAAAACAGGGGCTCTGTTTGTCCTGTATGTTCCCAACAATATTGGGTGTCCTGCTTCCAAGCAGACCATTGCGCGCTGGATCTGTAGTGCGATTCAGCATGCTCATTCCACGGCTGGATTGCCGTTACCGAAATCGGTGAAGGCCCATTCTACTAGAAGGGTGGGCTCGTCCTGGGCAGCTGTCCAGGGGTTCTCGGCATTGCAACTTTGCCGAGCAGCTGTTTGGTCGGGTTCAAACACTTTTGAAATGTTTTACAAGTCTGATATCCTGGCCGCTGAGGACCTCATGTTTGGTCAATCGGTGCTGCAGAGTCATCCGCACTCTCCCGCCCATTCTAGAGCTTTGTTATAACCCCATGGTACTTGAAGTGACCCCAGCATCCTCTAGGACGTATGAAAAAAATAAGATTTTACTCACCGGTAAATCTATTTCTCGTAGTCCGTAGTGGATGCTGGGGACTCCGTAAGGACCATGGGGAATAGACGGGCTCCGCAGGAGACTGGGCACTCTATAAGAAAGATTTAGTACTATCTGGTGTGCACTGGCTCCTCCCTCTATGCCCCTCCTCCAGACCTCAGTTAGGATACTGTGCCCGGAAGAGCTGACACAATAAGGAAGGATTTTGAATCCCGGGTAAGACTCATACCAGCCACACCAATCACACCGTATAACTCGTGATATTATACCCAGTTAACAGTATGAAATATAACTGAGCCTCTCAACAGATGGCTCAACAATAACCCTTTAGTTAGGCAATAACTATATACAAGTATTGCAGACAATCCGCACTTGGGATGGGCGCCCAGCATCCACTACGGACTACGAGAAATAGATTTACCGGTGAGTAAAATCTTATTTTCTCTGACGTCCTAGTGGATGCTAGGGACTCCGTAAGGACCATGGGGATTATACCAAAGCTCCCAAACGGGCGGGAGAGTGCGGATGACTCTGCAGCACCGAATGAGAGAACTCAAGGTCCTCCTCAGCCAGGGTATCAAATTTGTAGAATTTAGCAAACGTGTTTGCCCCTGACCAAGTTGCAGCTCGGCAAAGTTGTAAAGCCGAGACCCCTCGGGCAGCCGCCCAAGATGAGCCCACCTTCCTCGTGGAATGGGCTTTCACCGATTTAGGATGCGGCAATCCAGCCGCAGAATGCGCCAGCTGAATTGTGCTACAAATCCAGCGAGCAATAGTCTGCTTAGAAGCAGGAGCACCTATTTTGTTGGGTGCATACAGGATAAAAAGCGAGTCAGTTTTCCTGACTCCAGCCGACCTGGAAACATAAATTTTCAAGGCCCTGACTACGTCCAGTAACTTGGAATCCTCCAAGTCCCTAGTAGCCGCAGGCACCACAATAGGTTGGTTCAAGTGAAAAGCTGATACCACCTTAGGGAGAAACTGGGGACGAGTCCTCAATTCTGCCCTATCCATATGGAAAATCAGATAAGGGCTTTTACATGACAAAGCCGCCAATTCTGACACACGCCTGGCCGAAGCCAAGGCCAATAACATGACCACTTTCCACGTGAGATATTTCAGATCCACAGTTTTAAGTGGTTCAAACCAATGTGATTTTAGGAAACTCAACACCACATTGAGATCCCAAGGTGCCACAGGAGGCACAAAAGGGGGCTGAATATGAAGCACTCCCTTTACAAAAGTCTGAACTTCAGGCAGTGAAGCCAGTTCTTTCTGGAAGAAAATCGACAGAGCCGAAATCTGGACCTTAATGGAACCCAATTTTAGGTCCATAGTCACTCCCGACTGTAGGAAGTGCAGAAAACGACCCAGCTGAAATTCCTCTGTAGGGGCCTTCCTGGCCTCACACCACGCAACATATTTTCGCCAAATGCGGTGATAATGGTTTGCGGTTACTTCTTTCCTGGCTTTTATCAGCGTAGGAATGACTTCCTCCGGAATGCCCTTTTCCTTTAGGATCCGGAATTCAACCGCCATGCCGTCAAACGCAGCCGCGGTAAGTCTTGGAACAGACAGGGCCCCTGCTGTAGCAGATCCTGTCTGAGCGGTAGAGGCCATGGGTCCTCTGATAACATTTCTTGAAGTTCTGGGTACCAAGCTCTTCTTGGCCAATCCGGAACCACGAGTATCGTTCTTACTCCTCGCCTTCTTATTATTCTCAGTACCTTTGGTATGAGAGGCAGAGGAGGGAACACATAAACCGACTGGTACACCCACGGTGTCACTAGAGCGTCCACAGCTATCGCCTGAGGGTCCCTTGACCTGGCGCAATATCTCTTTAGCTTTTTGTTGAGGTGGGACGCCATCATGTCCACCTGTGGCCTTTCCCAACGGTTTATCAACAGTAGGAAGACTTCTGGATGAAGTCCCCACTCTCCCGGGTGTAGGTCGTGTCTGCTGAGGAAGTCTGCTTCCCAGTTGTCCACTCCCGGAATGAACACTGCTGACAGTGCTAGTACGTGATTTTCCGCCCATCGGAGAATCCTTGTGGCTTCTGCCATCGCCATCCTGCTTCTTGTGCCGCCCTGTCGGTTTACATGGGCAACTGCCGTGATGTTGTCTGATTGGATCAGTACCGGCTGGTTTTGAAGCAGAGGCCTTGCCAGACTTAGGGCATTGTAAATGGCCCTCAGTTCCAGAATATTTATGTGTAGGGACGACTCCTGACTTGACCAAAGTCCTTGGAAATTTCTTCCCTGTGTGACTGCCCCCCAGCCTCGAAGGCTGGCATCCGTGGTTACCAGGACCCAGTCCTGTATGCCGAATCTGCGGCCCTCTTGAAGATGAGCACTCTGCAGCCACCACAGTACAGATACCCTGGTCCTTGGAGAAAGGGTTATCAGCCGATGCATCTGAAGATGCGATTCCGACCACTTGTCCAAGAGGTCCCACTGAAAGGTTCTTGCATGGAACCTGCCGAATGGAATTTTGCTTCGTAAGAAGCTACCATTTTTCCCAGGACTCGTGTGCAGTGATGCACCGATACTTGTTTTGGTTTCAGGAGGTCTCTGACTAGAGATGACAGCTCCTTGGCTTTCTCCTGCGGGAGAAACACTTTTTTTTTCTGTTCTGTGTCCAGAACCATCCCCAGGAACAGCAGGCGTGTGGTAGGAACCAGCTGTGACTTTGGAATGTATAGAATCCATCCGTGCTGTTGTAGCACTTCCCGAGATAGTGCTACTCCGACCAACAACTGCTCCATGGACCTCGCCTTTATAAGGAGATCGTCCAAGTACGGGATAATTAAAAACTCCCTTTTTTCAAAGGAGTATCATCATTTCTGCCATTACCTTGGTAAAGACCCTCGGTGCCGTGGACAGTCCAAACGGCAGTGTTTGGAATTGGTAATGGCAATCCTGTACCACAAATCTGAGGTACTCCTGGTGAGGATGGTAAATGGGGACATGTAGGTAAGCATCCTTGATGTCCAGGGATACCATGTAATCCCCCTCCTCCAGGCTTGCAATAACCGCCCTGAGCGATTCCATCTTGAACTTGAATTTTTTTATGTATGTGTTCAAGGACTTCAAATTTAAAATGGGTCTCACCGAACCGTCCGGTTTCGGTACCACAAACAGTGTGGAATAGTAACCCCGTCCTTGTTGAAGTAGGGGCACCTTGACTATCACCTGCTGGGAATACAGCTTGTGAATTGCCTCTAGCACAGCCTCCCTGCCTGAGGGAGTTGTCGGCAAGGCAGGTTTGAGGAAACGGCGGGGGGGAGACGCCTCGAATTCCAGCCTGTACCCCTGAGATACTACTTGAAGGATCCAGGGATCCACCTGTGAGCGAGCCCACTGATCGCTGAAATTTTTGCGGCGGCCCGCCACCGTACCTGGCTACGCCTGTGGAGCCCCCGCGTCATGCGGTGGACTCAGAGGAAGCGGGGGAAGAATTTTGATTCTGGGAACTGGCTGACTGGTGCAGCTTTTTCCCTCTTCCCTCATCTCTGTGCAGAAAGGAAGCGCCTTTGACCCGCTTGCTTTTCTGAAGCCGAAAGGACTGTACCTGATAATACAGTGCTTTCTTAGGCTGTGATGAAACCTGAGGTAAAAAAATTTCTTCCCAGCTGTTGCTGTGGATACGAGGTCCCAGAGACCATCCCCAAACAATTCCTCACCCTTATAAGGCTCTATGTGCCTTTTAAAGTCAGCATCACCTGTCCAGTGTCGGGTCTCTAATACCCTCCAGACAGAATGGCCATTGCATTAATTCTGGATGCCAGCCGGCAAAATATCCCTCTGTGCATCCCTCATATATAAGACGACGACTTATGTTCGCAAAATAGTATCCCTGTTTGACAGGGTTACAGACCACGCTGCAGCAGCACTATCTGCAGGTCTCAGTCTAGTACCTGAGTGTGTAAATACAGACTTCAGGATAGCCTCCTGCTTTTTATCAGCAGGTACCTTCAAAGTGGCCGTATCCTAAGACGGCAGTGCCACCTTTTTTGACAAACGTGTGAGCGCCTTATCCACCCTAGGGGATATCTCCCAGCGTAACTTATCCTCTGGCGGGAAAAGGTACGCCATCAGTAACTTTTTAGAAATTACCAGTTTCTAATCGGGGGAACCCACGCTTTTTCACACTTCATTCACTCATTTGATGGGGGAACAAAACACTGCCTGCTTTTTCTCCCCAAACATAAAACCCTTTTTTAGTGGTACTTGGGTTAATGTCAGAAATGTGTAACACATTTTTTATTGCCGGGATCATGTAACGGATGTTCCTAGTGGATTGTGTATATGTCTCAACCTCGTCGACACTGGAGTCAGACTCCGTGTCGACATCTGTGTCTGCCATCTGAGGGAGCGGGCGTTTTTGAGCCCCTGATGGCCTTTGAGACGCCTGGGCAGGCGCGGGCTGAGAAGCCGGCTGTCCCATAGCTGTTACGTCATCCAGCCTTTTATGTAAGGAGTTGACACTGTCGGTTAATACCTTCCACCTATCCATCCACTCTGGTGTCGGCCCCCAGGGGGCGACATCCCATTTATCGGCATCTGCTCCGCCTCCACATAAGCCTCCTCATCAAACATGTCGACACAGCCGTACCGACACACCGCACACACACAGGGAATGCTCTGACTGAGGACAGGACCCCACACAGCCCTTTGGGGAGACAGAGAGAGAGTATGCCAGCACACACCAGAGCGCTATATAATGTAGGGATAAACACTATCACTGAGTGAATTTTCCCCAATAGCTGCTTGTATAAACAATATTGCGCCTAAATTTAGTGCCCCCCCTCTCTTTTTAACCCTTTGAGCCTGAAAACTACAGGGGAGAGCCTGGGGAGCTGTCTTCCAGCTACACTGTGAAGAGAAAATGGCGCCAGTGTGCTGAGGGAGATAGCTCCGCCCCTTTTTCACAGACTTTTCTCCCGCTTTTTTATGGATTCTGGCAGGGGTAATTATCACATATATAGCCTCTGGGGCTATATATTGTGATTATTTTGCCAGCCAAGGTGTTTTTATTGCTGCTCAGGGCGCCCCCCCCCCAGCGCCCTGCACCCTCAGTGACCGGAGTGTGAAGTGTGTATGAGGAGCAATGGCGCACAGCTGCAGTGCTGTGCGCTACCTTGGTGAAGACTGAAGTCTTCTGCCGCCGATTTTCCGGACCATCTTCATGCTTCTGGCTCTGTAAGGGGGACGGCCAGTGGCAAACGCAGGATTTGCATGGGGGGGTTTCCAGAACTGGGCGGAGCCAATCACGGGGGTAGGGACTGAGGTGACCCAGTATATGCTGGGTCCATAAAACTAGTGTGTCTGTGTGTGTGTATATATATATATATATACATATATCTACACACATATATATATATATATATATATATATATATATATTCATATATATATATATATATACATACACACACACACATACATATACACATATACATAGCATATTAAACAAGCATACATATATATATATGTACACACACATACAGTACACATATATATACACATTAATATATATATCATATGTGTGTGTGTGTGTTTATATGTATGTATGTATGTATGTATGTATATATATATATACATGTGTATATATGTATGCACATGGATATATATGTACTATAATTAAAATAAAGTAAACTTTTATTGTACTTGCAAGTGCCACCAGGAAGACAGCAGGCTGCAGAGGACGCTAGACAGTCATTAATAATACTCATGCAGCTAAAAAAAAAAAAAAAAAAAAAATTTATTTTTTTTTTTTAGTGGAGGGGGGTTTCTGGGTACTCGGAAACCCCCCCTGGGTGCGCCACTGACGGCGGCGCGGCTCCGGGAACGAACACCAAGGACGGGTCCTGCGGTCGATCCCTCTGGAGCTAATGGTGTCCAGTAGCCTAAGAAGCCCAAGCTAGCTGCAAGCAGGTAGGTTCGCTTCTTCTCCCCTTAGTCCCTCGTTGCAGTGAGCCTGTTGCCAGCAGGTCTCACTGTAAAATAAAAAACCTAACATATACTTTCTTTCTAGGAGCTCAGGAGAGCCCCTAGTGTGCATCCAGCTCGGCCGGGCACAGAAATCTAACTGAGGTCTGGAGGAGGGGCATAGAGGGAGGAGCCAGTGCACACCAGATAGTACTAAATCTTTCTTATAGAGTGCCCAGTCTCCTGCGGAGCCCGTCTATTCCCCATGGTCCTTACGGAGTCCCCAGCATCCACTAGGACGTCAGAGAAATAGGATTTTAATACCTACCGGTAAATCCTTTTCTCTTAGTCCGTAGAGGATGCTGGGTGCCCGTCCCAGTGCGTACTGTATCTGCAGTTATTGGTTGTGGTTACACACAGGTTGTGTTACGATTTTTGTCAGGATATTGCTGCAAATTCTTCATGCCATTGGCTTGTGTTCTGTTGAATGCCACGTTCTGCGGCATGCTTGAGGTGTGAGCTGGTAAGATGCTCACCGTGGTTTAATAAATCCTTTCCTCGAAATGTACGTCTCCCTGGGCACAGTTCCTTAAACTGGAGTCTGGAGGAGGGGCATAGAGGGAGGAGCCAGGTCACACCATTTGAAAGTCTTAAAGTGCCCATGTCTCCTGCGGATCCTGTCTATACCCCATGGTTCGTGAAGTGACCCCAGCATCCTCTACGGACTAAGAGAAAAGGATTTACCAGTAGGTATTAAAATCCTATTTTTTAATACTTTTCTGAGAATCCATTGCAGGCAATAACTGCCTGAAGTCTGGAACCCATGGACATCCCCAAATACTGGGTTTCCTGCTTTGTTATGCTTTGACAGGCCTTACTGTAGATATCTTCAGTTGTTTGCTCATGGGTCTTTCTGCCTTTATTATTGTCTTCAGCAAGTGAAATGCATGCTAGATTGGGTTGAGATCAGGCAATTGACTCGGCCAGAGAGCGAAGTGGGCTGTAACGGGGAAGAAGTGCATTCCGTCACCTCTAATTGAATGCGGAACCAGTTCCACCTCCGCCATGCCACTAAGGAGCATCGGGACCTAGGACTGTGCATTTTAAAGATGGCAGTGGCCGCCAGCCAATCTCGGCTCGCGGGCGGAGCAGCTGTGAATTAAAAGAAGGGGAAGATTTTTTTTTAAACTAGTGTGAGCCAATCACATCTCCAAGACCGCCAGCCAATGAGAAGCTGCCAAGTGAGGGTACTATTGTGTGGCCCCGCCCATTCTAGTGAGTCCACACCCCTTTTTGTGGCACGCACATTCGGCGCACGTGTGGCGGAGGAGATGAGTTCCCCCACCTTTCCAGGACCACTTTAAGCCCTGGACTCGTCCATTGCAGAACATTCCACTGTGACTTAAAACAGGCATGGGTCCTTAGGTCGACACTCATTAGGTCGACCACTGAAGGTCGACATTGCCATTAGGTTGACATGCATTAGGTCGACATGTACTAGGTCGACATGAGGTTTTTGGTGTCATTTTCTCCGTAAAGTGACGGGGAACCCATATTAGTGCACCGTGGGGGTCATTCCGAGATGATCGTAGCAGCACAGCTATGATCATTCACACTGATATGCGGAGGGAAGGCCAGCACAGGGCTATCCCGCATGTCAGTGCCCCTCCCACCCCGGCAGAAGTGCAAAGGCATCGCACAGCGGCGATGCCTTTGCACTTCAAGAGTAGCTCCCAACCAGCACAGCTTTAGCGTGTTGGCCGGGAGCTACTCATCGCTTCCCGGCCTGCAGCAGCTGCGTGTGACATCACGCAACCGCTGCAGCCCGCCCCCCGTTCGGTCTGGCCATACCTGCGTTGGTCGGACCGCGCACTAAACGGCGGCCAAACACCACCGTTCCGCCCCCCTCTGCCTGTCAATCAGGCAGAGGCGATCGTAGCGGCGCAGTTCTGACCCGACCACACCGCTGCGATAAACTGCAGCGTGTGATCGGGTCAGAATGACCCCCCGTGTCCCCTCGCATGGCTCGCTTCGCTCGTCACGCATCCGCTGCGGCCTGCCCCCACGAAATGAAAAGTGAAAAGAGTTGAAAAGTGATCCAGTGGAGAAGTTGTCCATGGCAACCAATCATCTGCTCCATACAATTGTATAGTATGCAAATTATAAATGTTACTTCAATGCTGATTGGTTGCCATGAGCAACTTTTCCACTGGCTCACTTCTCCACATTTTTCACTGCTTCATGAATAGACCCCTTGGAGTGATAACACTGTTTTGGGCCCGTCTTCATATAGTGAAAACTAAGGATAACGTGCGTCCCTATTGAAGGTTGCGGGACCATGCACATAGGTTCTTGACGTACATCAGCTTGCACACGACTGCTCTAGCCGCCTGCATTTATATCGCTAGCTTGGATGATGGATCACAAAAGACACACGGGTTACCGCTCTCATTCAACATTAAAATGGATGAACTAGCCCCATAAAACCAAACACTGCGATGCACTTGCACGTATTATACAAATCATTTTACAAACAAGACTTGTTGTCCCTTGCTCTGAATAGTCACCTTAGGTGGGATCTCCTCAGTCTCTGATCCCTACATGTCATGTGATTGACCAGGAGCACACAGCTGGTGCAGACTTATCTAATGGCTGCTGTATGAGCAATATAATAATGCAAGCCCCTAGCTAATGATGTGGCCTAGCCCCAGTCAGTCCCAGGATCATGTTATTGGGTGATATGAATGTACACACAGCTCCCACTATAGGCTATCACACGTGTGAGGTGATGCTGTGACCGGACTGCTGTCTCCCCCGCCAGGTCAGGGCCTGTTTGCTCAGCCCGGCGGCTGCCCGCTCTCCATCACTCCCGGCTCCCCGTTCCCATTGGCTCCCAGTCAGTGAGGAGAGATCGCGCGTTCCCCGTCTCGTCTTACGAAGATGCGCGTTGCCACGGCAACATCGATGACGGGCTCACCTGAGGAGGGCGCCCATTGGCTGGAGGATCAGGCCACTGGCAGCCTCGCGCCGCCGGGCCCCGCCCCCTCGCCGAGGCGGTCTGTCAGTTGGCTGGTCAGGTGACGTACTCGTTCACTCGGTGAGTGGCGGCGGAAGGGAGAGCTGATCGTGTCAGTGTCGCTGCCTTCCCGTGTCATCATCGCCGCCCGGCCAGTCAAGAGAGATCCACCGGCCTGAGGGTGAGTAGGTGTGCGCTGCGGGCTGGCCGCTGGTCTACCGTTCAGTTCACTATTTTTTAATCAGGCATTGTGTGGGACAGCCCCGGGCAGAGCCTGTAGAAGGGTCCTCAGTGTAGCTTCCTGCAGTAACCTGTAAGTGGTGGTGTTTGATTCCTCCATGGCAGAGAGGTGACCCTTGTACCCGGCCCACCGGCGCTGTGAGTAGCCACTGTCCGCTCCTAGTACCCGATACACCGGGGCCAGCGCTGTCTGAGTGACCGAGACTGGGCGTCACATTGGCAGGTAGCGCCCTTCCCCGCCTGGACATACTGTGCCCAGAGACATGGGTTGCCTATGTCTTTGTAGCTAAATAGGGAACATAGTGGTGAGAAATATATAAACCTAATGAAGAGGACAAGTGGAGAGGTTGCCCATAGCAACCAATCAGATTCTGTCATTTATATAGTACGTTCTATAAAATTAGATCTATAATGTGATTGGCTTCTGTGGCCAGCTCCCCCTGATCTCTATTGAAGGTTTGATACATCTCACTATGGAATGCGTTGGCTCCACTTTAATACAGCAAGTAAGTATCCTAAGATTATATACAGCAGTGTAATGTTCTGTATTATGACCTATCACTATAGGGGCCATCAGCTGGTAATGTCATGGGCTAGGATCTGTCACTAAAGGGGCCATCAACTGCTATTGTCATGGGCCAGGATCCATCACTTATCGGGACCATCAGCTGGTAGTGTTATGGGCTAGCGGCTGTCACTATAAGGGCCATCAGCTGCTAATGTTATGGGCTATGCCCTGTTACCATAGGGGCTATTAGCAGGTAATGTTGTGGGCTATGGGCCATTACTATAGGGGCCATCAGCTGGTAATGTTATGCACTAAGATGGATCCATCACTGTGTTGCCATCAGCTGGTAATATTATGGATTAGGACCTGTCACTATGTTGCCATGAGCTGGTAATGTTTGGGGCCGTCATTATAGTGGCCATCAGCTGGTAATGTTATGGATTAGGACCTGTCACTATGTTGCCATGAGCTGGTAATGTTTGGGGCCATCATTATAGTGGCCATCAGCTGGTAATGTTATGAGCCATCAGCTGGTAATGTTCTGGACTAGAATCCATCACTATGTTGCCATTAGCTGGCAATGTTTTGGGCCATCAGCTGGTAATGTTCTGGACTAGGATCCATCACTACCTGTATGTTACCATCAGCTGGCAATGTTATGTGCGTTCACTATAGCGACCATCAGCTGGTAATGTTATGGACTAGGATCCATCACTATGTTGCCATCAACTGGCAATGTTTGGGGCCATCAGCTAGTAATGTTATGGACTATGGGCCTTCACTATAGCGACCATCAGCTGGTATTGCTATGGGCTAGAATCCATCACTATGTTGCCATCAGCTGCCAATGTTTTGGGCCATTAGCTGGTAATGTTATGGGTTATGGTGTTATGGGCCATCAGCTGGTAATGTTATGGACTACGGACCGTCACTATAGTTGCCATCAGCTGGTAATGTTATGGACTACGGACCGTCACTATAGTTGCCATCAGCTGGTAATGTTATGGACTACGGACCGTCACTATAGTTGCCATCAGCTGGTAATGTTATGGACTACGGACCGTCACTATAGTTGCCATCGGCTGGTAATGTTATGGGCTAGGATCAATCATTATAGTTGCCATCAGCTGGTAATGTGTTGGGCTAGGATCTGTTTCTATAGAGGCCATCAGCCTCATAATGTTATGGGTTAGGATCCGTCACTATAGTTGCATCAGCTGGTAATGTTATGGGCCGTCACTATAAGTCCATCTACTGGTAATGTAATGGGGGTATGCAGTTAACATACCGTCCATCGTGATCCTGGTTGTCTCAATACCGATGCCGTAATCCCGACGGGGGTACTATACTGCCGCCGGAACACCGGCGAGGTAGGCGATTCCCCCTCTATGGGTGTCCACGACACCCACAGAGGGAGACTAGAACAGAGCTGGCATTCTAGTGCCCAGGATGCCGATGTCGGTATACTGACATTCGGCATCCAGTGCGACGGGATCACATACCGATGCCGCTATGGGCCATCTCCTGGTAATGTTATGGGCTTGGATCAATCTCTATAGTTGCCATCAGCTTGTAATGTTATCGGCTAGGATCTGTTACTATTGGGGCATCAGCTGGGAATGTTAAAGATAAGGAGCATTTCACTACAGGGGCAATCAGCTCGGAATTTTATATACTAGGAACAATTTCTATATGGACCATCAACTGGTATAATTGAATAAGATCCTTTCATGGCAAGGGCTTGTGAGTTGGCAGCCTTTTATTATAGAGACTATTGGCTGGTAATGTTTTGGACTATGCGTTTTAACTGCAGGTTGAGTATCCCATATCCAAATATTCCGAAATACGGACTTTTATGAGTGAGATTGTGAAACCTTTGTTTTCTGATGGCTCAATGTACACAAACTTTGTTTAATACACAAAGTTATTAAAATAAGATTTTAAACCTACCGGTAAATCTATTTCTCCTAGTCCGTAGAGGATGCTGGGGACTCCGTAAGGACCATGGTTTATAGACGGGCTCCGCAGGAGATAGGGCACCTAAAAAGAACTTTGACTATGGGTGTACACTGGCTCCTCCCTCTATGCCCCTCCTCCAGACCTCAGTTAGAGAACTGTGCCCAGAGGAGATGGACAATACAAGGCAGGATTTAGCAATCCAAGGGCAAGATTCATTCCAGCCCACACCAATCATACCATGTAACCTGGAACATACATAACCAGTTAACAGTATGAACAAACTACAGTAACGGTCCAAGACCGATGTCAACTGTAACATAACCCTTATGTAAGCAACAACTATATACAAGTCTTGCAGAGTTTCTGCACTGGGACGGGCGCCCAGCATCCTCTACGGACTAGGAGAAATAGATTTACCGGTAGGTTTAAAATCTTATTTTCTCTTGCGTCCTAGAGGATGCTGGGGACTCCGTAAGGACTATGGGGTTTATACCAAAGCATCCAATCGGGCGGGAGAGTGCGTATGACTCTGTAGCACCGACTGAGCAAACGCTAGGTCCTCATCAGCCAGGGTATCAAACTTGTAGAATTTAGCAAAAGTGTTTGACCCCGACCAAGTCGCCGCTCGGCAAAGTTGTAAAGCCGAGACGCCTCGGGCAGCCGCCCAAGAAGAGCCCACCTTCCTAGTGGAATGGGCCTTACCCGAATTTGGTACCGGCAATCCAGCCGTAGAGTGAGCCTGCTGAATCGTATTACAGATCCAGCGAGCAATAGTCTGCTTCAAAGCAGGAGCGCCAATCTTATTGGCCGCATACAGGATAAACAGAGCCTCTGTTTTCTTAATTCTAGCCGTCCTGGCTACATACATTTTTAAGGCCCTGACTACGTCCAGGGATCTGGAATCCTCCAGGTCACTTGTAGCCACAGGCACCACAATAGGTTGATTCATATGGAACGAAGAAACCACTTTAGGCAAAAATTGCGGACGTGTCCTCAATTCAGCTCGATCCACATGAAAAATCAAGTAGGGGCTCTTGTGTGACAAAGCCGCCAATTCTGACACTCGCTTTGCTGATGCTAAGGCCAACAACATGATCACCTTCCAGGTAAGAAATTTCAACTCAACCTTGTTAAGCGGTTCAAACCAGTGTGATTTTAGGAACTGCAACACCACGTTCAGGTCCCATGGTGCCACTGGAGGCACAAAAGGGGGCTGGATGTGCAGCACTCCCTTTACAAACGTCTGGACTTCTGGAAGGGAAGCCAATTCCTTCTGAAAGAAAATCGAGAGGGCCGAAATCTGTACCTTAACAGAGCCTAATTTCAGGCCCATATCCACTCCTGTCTGTAGGAAGTGGAGAAGACGACCCAGATGAAAATCTTCCGTAGGTGCATTCTTGGTCTCACACCAAGACACATACTTTCGCCAGATACCGGTGATAATGTTTTATCGTCACCTCCTTCCTAGCCTTTATTAACGTAGGGATGACCTCTTCCGGAATCCCCTTTTTTGCTAGGATTCGGCGTTCAACCGCCATGCCGTCAAACGTAACCGCGGTAAGTCTTGAAATACATAGGGCCCCTGCTGCAACAGGTCTTCCCTCAGAGGAAGAGGCCAGGGATCTCCTGTGAGCATCTCTTGTAGATCCGAGTACCAGGCCCTTCGAGGCCAGTCTGGGACAACGAGTATCGTTCGTACTCTTCTTCGTCTTATGATCCTCAACACTTTTGTGATGAGAGGAAGAGGAGGAAACACGTAGACCGATTTGAACACCCACGGTGTTACCAGAGCGTCCACTGTTATTGCCTGAGGGTCCCGAAACCTGGCGCAGTACCTCTGAAGTTTTTTGTTGAGGCGTGACGCCATCATGTCTATTTGAGGAGTCCCCAAAGACGTGCTACGTCTGCAAAGACTTCTTGATGAAGTTCCCACTCTCCTGGATGGAGATCGTGTCTGCTGAGGAAGTCTGCTTCCCAGTTGTCCACTCCCGGAATGAAGACAGCTGACAGAGCGCTTACATGATTTTCCGCCCAGCGAAGGATCCTTGTGGCTTCCGCCATCGCGACTATGCTTTTTGTCCCGCCTTGGCGGTTCACATGAGCCACTGCTGTGACATTGTCTGATTGAATCAGAACCGGTAGGTTTCGAAGAAAACTCTCCGCTTGTCGAAGGCCGTTGTAAATGGCCCTGAGTTCCAACACATTGATGTGTAGACAGGACTCCTGGTCTGACCAAAGACCTGAAAATGCTTTCCCTGTGTGACCGCTCCCCATCCTCGGAGGCTCACATCCGTGGTAACCAGGATCCAATCCTGAATTCCGAACCTGCGACCCTCCAGGAGGTGAGCACTTTGCAACCACCACAGGAGAGACACTCTGGTCCCTGGGGACAGAGTTATTTTCTGATGTAAGTGCAGATGGGACCCGGACCACTTGTCCAGAAGGTCCCATTGAAAAGTCCTTGCATGGAACCTGCCGAAGGCCTTGTAGGCTGCCACCATTTTCCCCAGAACTCGAGTGCATTGGTGAACTGACACCCTTTTTGGTTTTAGCAGGTCTCTGACCATGTTCTGTATGTCTTGGGCTTTCTCTATTGGGAGGAAGACCTTCATTTGTTCCGTATCCAGTATCATACCTAGGAACGGTAGTCGAGTTGTCGGAATCAACTGTGACTTTGGTAGATTTAGAATCCAACCGTGTTGCTGGAGCACTCTCAACGAGAGCGCCACACTGTTCAGCAAATTCTCCCTTGATCTCGCTTTTATCAGGAGATCGTCCAAGTATGGGATAATTGTGACTCCATGCTTGCGCAGGACCACCATAATTTCCGCCATTATCTTGGTGAAAATCCTCGGGGCCGTGGAGAGTCCAAACGGCAACGTCTGAAATTGGTAATGACAATCCTGTACCGCGAATCTCAGGTATTCCTGATGGGGGGCATATATGGGGACATGAAGGTACGCATCCTTTATGTCCAGAGGCACCATAAACTCCCCCTCCTCCATGTTGGCTATTATCGCTCTGAGAGATTCCATTTTGAATTTGAATCTTCTTATGTACAGGTTTAGGGATTTCAGATTCAAAATAGGTCTGACCGAACCGTCCGGTTTCGGGACCACAAATAGGGTTGAATAGTAACCTCTTCCCTGCTGGTGCAGGGGGAACCTTGATTATCACTTGCTGTATACACAGCGTTTGAATTGCAGCTAACACTACATCCCTTTCCGATGTGGAAGCTGGTAGGGCCGATTTGAAAAATCGGCGCGGGGGCACCTCCTAGAATTCCAATTTGTAACCCTGGGAAACTATTTCCAACACCCAGGAATTCGGGTCCGAACTGACCCAGGCCTGACTGAAAAGTCGAAGACGTGCCCCCACCGGTGCGGACTCCCTCAGGGGAGCCCCAGCGTCATGCTGTGGGTTTTGGAGCAGCCGAGGAGGACTTTGGTTCCTGGGCACCTGCCGAAGCAGGTGCTCTCTTGTCTCTGCCCTTACCTCTGGCGAGGAAAGAGGATCCCCGACCTCTTTTGGACTTTTGCGACCGAAAGGACTGCATCCGATAGGGTGTTACTTTCTTTTGCTGTTGGGGAATATATGGTAAAAAATTTGATTTACCTGCTGTGGCTGTGGAAACCAGGTCCGTCAGCCCATCCCCAAACAATACATCACCCTTGTAGGGTAGTACTTCCATATGTTTCTTGGAATCCGCATCACCCGTCCATTGGCGAGTCCATAAGGATCTTCTCGCTGAGACAGACATGGCATTGTCCCTAGAAGCTAGCAATCCAATGTCCCTTTGAGCATCCATCATAAATAAGACTGCGTCTTTAATATGGGCTAGAGTTAGGAATATAGTATCCTTATCCATATTATCAAATTGATCTGTCAGCTCATCTGTCCAAGCTGCAATTGCGCTACACACCCATGCCGACGCAATTGTCGATCTTAGCACAGCACCTGTATGAGAATAAACACCCTTTAAGGTAGTTTCTTGCCTGCGATCTGCAGGGTCCTTAAGGGCTGCTGTGTCAGGAGACGGTAGCGCCACTTTCTTGGACAAGCGCGTCAAGGCTTTGTCCACAGTGGGGGGTGATTCCCAAATCTCCCTGTCCTGCTTAGGGAAAGGGTATGCCATATAAATTCTTTTGGGAATCTGCGGTCTCTTATCTGGAGTCTCCCAAGCTTTTCCAAAGAATTCATTTAATTCATGAGATGTGGGAAAGTTAATAATCTGTTTCTTTTCCTAAGACATGTGTACCCTTGTGTCGGGGACAGAGGGTTCATCCACAATATGCAACACATCCCTTATTGCCACAATCATACACTGAATGGTTTTAGTCACCCTAGAGTGCAATTTTACTTCGTCATAGTCGACACTGGAATCAGAATCCGTGTCGGTAGTAGTGACTTGTGTTAAGGGACGCTTTTGAGACCCCGACGGGCCCTGTGAGTCTGAGGATTGACCCCCTGGTGTCCCCCCTAAATCAGCCTTATCAAGCCTTTTATGTAAAGATGCCACACTTGCATTCAACATATGCCACATGTCCATCCAATCTGGAGTCGGCACAACCGACGGGGACACACCACTCATTTGCTCCACCTCCTCCTTGGAAAAGCCTTCCGCTTCAGACATGTCGACACCACGTACCGACACCCCACACACAGGGATTAACCAATAAGGGGACAAAACCCCAACCAGGTCCTTAGGAGAGAGAGAGTATGCCAGCACACACCCAGCGCTTAATAACACTGGAAAAATATTACCAGATAGCGCTTTTATATATATATATATATATATATATATATATATATATATATATATATATATATATATATATATATATATATATATATAATGACCAGATTCCCACTCACTGCGCTCAAAATGCCCCCCTCCTCTTTTTTCCTGCCTGAATGTTCAGCAGGGGAGAGACCAGGGAGCCAGCGTTTTCCACATGCAGCTTCTGTGGAGAAAATGGCGCTGGTTAGTGCTGGGGATCAAGCTCCGCCCCCCGACGGCGGGCTTCGGTCCCGGTGATTTTTATTTTATTTTATAGAAAATGGCGGGGGATCGTAGAATTACTGCCCAGCAGCCTAATCTACCTTGTCAGTGCCCAAATGTGAGGTTTATTGCTGCCCAGGGCGCCCCCCCCCCCCCCCTGCGCCCTGCACCCTTCAGTGCTGCTCTGTGTGTGTGAATGGGAGCAATGGCGCGCAGCTTACCGCTGCGCGCCTTACCTCATGAAGATCTGATGTCTTCTGCCGCCTATGATGTCTTCTGCCTCCTCATACTCACCCAGCTTCTATCTTCGGCATCTGTGAGGAGGACGGCGGCGCGGCTCCGGGACGAACCCCAGGTGAGACCTGTGTTCCGACTCCCTCTGGAGCTAATGGTGTCCAGTAGCCTTAGAAACAGAGCCCAACTTGACAAGCCAGCTCTGCTTCTCTCTCCTCGGTCCCACGATGCAGGGAGCCTGTTGCCAACAGGACTCCCTGAAAATAAAAAACCTAACAAAATTCTTTTTCCACAGAAAACTCTGGAGAGCTCTCTGCAGTGCACCCATTCTCCTCTGGGCACAAGATCTAACTGAGGTCTGGAGGAGGGGCATAGAGGGAGGAGCCAGTGTACACCCATAGTCAAAGTTCTTTTTAGGTGCCCTATCTCCTGCGGAGCCCGTCTATACCCCATGGTCCTTACGGAGTCCCCAGCATCCTCTAGGACGTAAGAGAAAAATATTGTATTAAATGACCTTCAGGCTGTGTGTATAATGTGTATATGAAACATAAATGAATTGTGTGAATGTATACACACTTTGTTTAATGCACAAAGTTATACAAAAATATTGGCTAAAATGACCTTCAGGCTGTGTGTATAAGGTGTATATGTAACATAAATGCATTCTGTGCTTAGATTTAGGTCCCATCACCATGATATCTCATTATGGTATGCAATTATTCCAAAATACGGAAAAATCCCATATCCAAAATACCTCTGGTCCCAAGCATTTTGGATAAGGGAGACTCAACCTGTATAAAGGTTATGAACTGGTAATATAATTGGTTAGCATTAGCGATGGTTTATGAAACTAAAATAATTTTATAAATATGTTTCTGGGTACCTGCACAGTTTCAATTGTTGTCATTAAAATGTACAGTATATAAACCAATATAGTTGAGTGTTCCTTTTGTGTTATTGCTAGGTTTTGCTACACTGGTGGTTGTTAGTCACACAATCTTAAGACATTTGCCTCATACCAATAAAATGACACCAACTAATTGTTTCTGCAGATTGTTTCCTATGGTATGATCTACAAAGACTAAGCTCCTTAGATCATGTAATAACTGTAGTAATTTTACGGTGTCGAGTGAGCTTGAAGCAAATGTTCTTGACAATTGACTATTTTGGACAAGTAATTCATTAAGCATTCATCATATATTCCTAGGTGATCCAGGGCAGGAAATGCTTCTCTGATCTGTCACACTAGCACTATGTTCTCTTAGTGAAGATTTTTGCATAGCTTAATAATTGCTCCTGCATATGGTGGCCAATCCCGGGATCGGGAACCCGGGATTTAGGGCCAAAAATGGCCGGGATTCAATCCCGGGATTGAAAGCTCCAATCCCGGGGATTAAGGGATCAGCGTTGAGCGTCCACAGGACACTCAGACGCTGCCCAGCTTCCTCCTTCCGGCTCCCCAGCGCAGCGTGAGAGGTCACGCTGCACCATCAGCTGCTGCAGGGAGCCGCCAGGAGAGATCAGAGGTTGTTCCCCGCCCGCCCCCGGTATATGGTGAGTTATGTGTGGGGCGAGGGGCCGGTCACATAGCTAAAAGCCAATCCCGGGTATCCAGGGATTGGCCATTTTTCAATCCCGATACCTGGGATTGAAAAAATGTCCCGGAATTGACTTCCCTACTCCTACAGTTAGGCATAAGAGCTTGCCCATATTGGGGCTGATTTTAATGCTTGGTGCACACTAAATGACATACAAGCGATACTATGTCGCTCACGATTTCCCTTGAACTCCCTGGTACTTCGGACAAACGATATTGTGCGTACACACTGAACGATTTTACAAACATCCAAATGATATACATGAGACGTCCAATACCACCAAATTGTTGGGTTCTAGTCTAATTTAAATTAGCTGTTCGTCGTTGGTAGCGTACACACTGCACAATATGGTCCTAGTCGTTAACGACATTGGGCGAGATTCAATTCTTTTTCTCACAGACAGCCACTAAATGGCGTCCAACGGAGCTGTTCAATTGTAGCTACATACGGCCGCGATGGGTGCCAGCACCTACATTTCAGCTCCCACCCCCCGATGGTGACAAGATGAAATGCGTGAAAAGTGACCAGTTTGTGTGCCCAAACAGAACTCTTTGCGATCGTACCCAGCACTTTGGTTGGGTTTATCTGCTTTGCACAGCTAAACCTGACTTCTATGGGGCAATCAGGCTGATATAAAAGATAATCTGAATATCGCCCCACTGTCTCCCATCACTTTAGATGGGAGATCGGGCACTGTATAACATTTAAATATCTCCTATCGTCAAAATTGTTCTGCATGCACAAACGACAGAAAATGTCGCTAGTGACCTGTGGGAGCCCCCATCACTAGTGACATAGGGGGGTAATTCCGAGTAGATCGTAGCTGTCCTAAATTTAGCACCGCTACGATCAGGCACTCAGACATGCTGGGGGACACCCAGCACAGGGCTAGTACGCCCCACATGCCAGTGGGTTTGAGTGGGTTAGCTGCTTTTTAGTTATAGAACATGGGTGGCAAAGACCTTGAGCCATAGGGAGTGGCATACTACCATATGCACCCATGCCACTCCAGGACCTCAGCAGATGCCTATCATAGGTGGAGCACCTGGATTAATTGAATCGAGTGGCAGTGATAGAGCCGCCAGGCATAGCAAAGTGCACACACAAATTAGGCACCACATGAGCATTCTTCACGTTCAGACAAGGGATGGCCCAGTCGCAGTGCAGCTCCTCCCTGCATAATGAGGGTACGTCCCACACCCAACCCTCCTGCAGCCGCATACAAAAGGGAAGGAGCAAGCATCAGATTCAGCTTTCCTCTCCATGTTCCTGTCCAAGTCTGTGATCGATGCTAGTTTCCACCTGCTGTAAGTGCCAGTGAAGGGAAAGGAAACCTCAAACATGATTTTAAGCAGTCTAGCCATGGGATATTTACTGTGTTAGTGAATTCAAGTTGTGTTTTTTTTTTGTATTCTGAGTATGCATCTGGCGTGTTCCGCCTGTTGGCTTTTTATGGCTAAAGCTGGAAAAACATAATTATTCCTATTTGTGCTATACAGTTACTTGTATGTATTTTTTTTTTCTTTATAAAAAAACCCCCCCAGTTTCTTGAGTTTATATTAGCCTTTAAAGTGCATATTACAGTATAAAGGTTTGGTTTGTGTTTTGTTTTTTGTTTTTTTACACAGTTAAAACAAAAAATTACTAATAACTCTTACTTGGTTTGTTGGTTATTATTAATATCCAGTATTTTCAGGTCCTGCATAAATGATCCTACTGTATAATATACCTAGCCTGTGACGGCAGTCACATTGTAAGGCTACAACGTTCTATAGCTTCTTTTGCCTTTTTAGTAGGTTGAGAAGTTGGTGGATTAATGTATCCAAATGTAGCACTGGCTCTCCATATATCTGCTTACAGTACACACTGTAACAGCTGGCATTATATCAGTGGTGACCTAATGCAATTCATAAACTTTATATACTGTTGCTAAACACATCTGTGTTATAAGGAAAGGTAGTATGAAAGGGAAGCATATGGCTTATTATAGGGTGTATTTTCTTACTGGTTAATTTGGCTTTTAGATGTTACTCTAGTTTTCTTAATTTTGTCTGAGTAACAAACCTATACATCTTAAACCCCACTTAGAACACCAATTTTATCCTCCTAATGTCTCTGCAGGGCCACCACACAGAGTAGTGTGCCGCCATCAGAGTCACCTGTAAATCGCTTGATGTCAGAGGTACTTAGATGAATTCTAGCTAGTCTAGAAGAGGGTCAACATCATCATTTGTAAGGCGTGATAAAATGTTGCCACGTTGAGCAGTTCTAAAACATACAATCACACTTGCCCCAAGTACAGACAAACATGACAGGGAGATAGAGAGGGTCCTGCTCATGAGAGGCAATGGTCTGTCGGGTATCAATGATACAGTATCTTTTATCTCTTCTCCATCATTCCGTATATGGAGGTTCTGCCTTCATACTCCCAACACGGGCAACTCGCAGGCTGTTACATTTCATCCCAGGTCTTAACAGTCGGGCAGAGTGGAATGTCCGTCTCCCTCTTTCATACAGTATAACTCCATGGTGGTAGAAGACCACAGAATATTTCTTTACCTTCTTTGCATTATTATGCTGCCTTTCCTTGCAGGGGTTACCTAGTACAGGGCTAATCCTAGGAGGTCAATTCAGTTATCAGAGGTTGCATTGTGCAAGCTGTTTTTGCAGCGAATTTGCTGTGCAGTTTGTAATTCAATTCCAAACTCACAGTTCCCAGTAGGTGAAAAAGTAGAGAATATCATCATATTACTGTAACTATGTCAGGGGACAGTGCAGAGCCTCTGGTGCACTTCTTCCGATGAGTGATCATGCACCTGGAGGGGTTAAATAGTATAATTTGGCAAATAGAGACATGTCGGCTTCAGGTGACTTTCTCTCTAGAAAAAAACAAAACCGCAATAATGGGTTAAGTGATGTGGTACATGTATAGTAAGTTCTTATATTGATGGGAGAGGGGGTTTAAGAACTATAAAAAATAAAAAATAAAAATAAAAATCTGCCATTTTACACCTTTTTAAGAACCTCCAATACTTTCCAAATTAAATTGAATTAACCCCTGAGATCACCGGCTGGTGATTTAATGTCTTGTTTTGGCTCTTCCCGGTCTGATGTTTTGTATGTGTACATTTGGAAGTGTGCGTGTAGCAACTGGAGACGCGTACTTTGTTATATCGGCCCTTGACTGGGGGTATTTGTGGAAACTCCAGGTTTAATGTTCACAAGCCCCCCATTCTGCACTGCAAATATGTTCTCATCTGTGGCAGGAAACCATATTGTTAGTATGATACAGCTGTGAAAAGCAGCGAGATGCTGGTTACTAGAGCTGGGCTTTCCCGGACTGGGATTTTCCAGCAGGATTTCTTGTGACGTCAGGTTTATTACTGTGCAGCAAGCGTCCCCCTATAAACTTGAAGATTGATATGTTTCAGCTTATTTATAGGACACTTTTCACCAAACTGAAAAACCGCAAATTAGTATAGAATATATTTTTAATCTGAGTTTATCCAGAGTATGGTTCCAAGCTCCTATACCCACTGCGTATCTTATCTGTACAGTTCAGGCTGGCAGTGTCTCAGACACCTGTCAGGTTAGCACTGTACGACAAATTGTGCCATGTCTGTAGGATTTCTAACCAAACATTTTGTTTTCTTTTGTTCTATTAAGTAATGATCAATTTGAAACAAAATAGTATGCTGTAATACAGCTGCAATTAATTGCATTTTACACTGTTGTATTTACAATGAATAACCTTGTTCTTGAGCTTGACACAGACTAAAGTCAAGGACTGGCCTTGATAAGGGGAAGATAATGATTGGAGAATGATTAGTGTGCATTGGGTAACCTTACATAAAGATCTTGTTGAATAAATACTACAGTGTCTATTTCATGTGGATTGGCTTTAACTGACGTAACTGTTAGTCATTAGCTTTCTTGTATTCAGTAGTGGATTATTAGCTTTCTGGTATTCAGTAGTGGATTACAGCATTATATATGTATAATTAATCAGGAAGGTTACTTACCATGAACAGTACTGGATGGGAAGCTCTACAACTTACTGACCACATACCTCCCAACATCAGCTGTTGCAAAATCGGGATCCCTTTGTGCAGCGGAGCCACATGTGACTGAAAAGGGGTGTGGTCTATGGAAAAGGTGGCGTGTCCCACTGGAGAACCGCACTCGCGAGCCACGCCCCCATTTGTGTTATTTCGGGGGCATGCCCAGCGCTTTGTGAGCTGCTGGCATCGCTGCTCTGCTTAGCAGCGCGTAACAGGAGCATACCAACTAATACACCCCATCCCCACCCAACGCAAGACACAGACGGGACAGTCCCGCGAAAACCGGGAGATTTGGGAGGTATATGACCATATTCAAGGGCAGAGACGTCTTTATTGAACACTTTTCAAGATGGAAGCACAAGATGCCTTTTTGATTCCTTCACAAAACAGTTATATTTGCATATAAAGGATACCTCGAAATCCATTTATGTTTTCATGATTAATGGTCTGGAATGTGTATTCTAAGGCATCTGAGATGAGATTGCTTCTTGTGCATCTCTGCTGCTTTGTACTTTGTGTTCTCTCCATTCCAATAGATAAGTGCTTCTATTTATTTCTCTGTTCTGTTCACAGGTCACCAGGAACTGTAAGAATGCTGTCCCGACTATTCCGCATGCATGGCCAATTTGTGGCTTCTCATCCATGGGAGGTCATCGTGGGTACGGTGACCATCACCATCTGCATGATGTCCATGAACATGTTTACAGGGAACGATAAGATTTGCGGCTGGAACTATGAGTGCCCTAAGTTTGAAGAAGTAAGTTATGAGCTAGAACAAAAAGTTGCCTTTAGATTCTCTCAAGATTGTTGGACTATATCACCCACATCTTAGTTTTCAAAATGTGTTAACTATATAAAAAATATACATATAATTGTTTTTTAATGTAATAACTTACAATGTTACAGGTGTCAATAAATTACGTCTTGATAAGATTGTTTTGAGTTACAGCTAGTAGGCGATGATGGATTGATGTGTATGGAAATGTGAAAGTGATAGGGGGTGAATTCAAATGTTATCGTTGGTCTTTGCACCCACCAGGACTCATTCAAAAGTTTCTGCAGGCGGGCGCGAGACCTACATTTCAACTCGCTATGAGCTGAAATGCGCGAAAAGTGACCCGTTTGGGCGCCCATTATGCACATATGTTTAGTTATCGCAATTAGGGCGATAACGGGGGACAATTGAATATCTATCCACAAACTCCTGTCACTTTAGACGGGAGATCGGGTGTGATTAAACAATTGAATTCCCCCATTATCTTTTAGAAGGTGCTTGATGCATAAGTAGAATCTAATTGGTTGCTATGGGCAACATGTCCACTTTGAAAAACCCAGCACTTTAGTAAATCTAGCCCTAGGAGACCAGTGCATCATTGGTTGAATGGAGGTTATGTAGGAGAGTTGTATGTGTCAATTGCTAGCTAATATGCCTGGTTATTGTTATTGTCACTAACACAAAAGAGGTGTTATTCACACCCCAACTCCCGGCGCAATTAGACCAATTGTATTTAATTAGCTTCAGCTGCACACATTAAAAGGATTAGCTAAATCCTCAAACAGTTTTAGAAAAAAGGGGGGAAGAAACAATGGTGCGCTTGAATTAAAATATATACTGTTTGTAATATTAGAAGTAGGTGTCCGCTTCTACTCACTACTGAAATCAGTAACAAAGAGTCTGCTTTAATTTATATAATTCTTTTACTCAAATTAATTGACACACATACATAAATAAATAAATGAACTTAAAATCTGTATGTTCCACACACTCTAATAGAGGACAGATAGTATCCGCTGGCACTGAAAAAGATTGGCAGCAACAGTGTAATTGTATTCTTAATGGCAACAATATATTTATGTGACACTAAACAGACTCATCCAATCTGTTACATCCAATTGTGTCACATCAATATGTATCAATGCTGTAACAACTGCCAACAAACTGTATCACAAGTCTCTCAGATCCTCCTGCTACTGGCGTCCCAGTGCAGAGGAGTGCTGCTATATTCTTACCCGAACCTGCGGGAATGTCCAGTGTTAAGATGCACGCACCCAGAGGGATACAGGTCCTGTACAGCTTCCAAACGTAGCGCCTGCCGCCGGTAAATGGTTGTTAATTTCAGTCCTGGCGGGCAGGTAGATTGGTATGGCTCCAAAATGCCGCTTGCAGTGTGACCGCTGGAGATAGCACACTCTCGGGTCCTGGCAGGCGGACAGCGGGAGCTCCGGTCAGCGTCTCAAATAGAAACACCGCTTGCAGTGTGACCGCTGGAGATAGCACACTCTCAGGTTCTGGCAAGCGGACAACGGAAGCTCCGGTCAGTGTCTCAGATAGAACCGCCGCTTGCAGTGTGACTGCTGGAAATAGCACACTCTCAGGTCCTGGCAAGCGGACAGCGGGAGCTCCGGTCAGCGTATCGGATAGGACCGCCGAAGACAGCACGTGTGGATACTTCCGTCAGTGTGTGGTCAGACAGACAGGGAGATGACGTCAACGCGTTTCGTCCCGTCACAACTCGGGACTTCCTCAAGACTATAGGGCTCATTCTGTCTTAGCCCTTATTTAACTCCCATACGGACCGCCTTTAATTACAATTACTTGCACCTGTGTGCTGAGAAATAGTCCTTCAAAGTGCATGTGTGATAGCAGCAATAAATAAAACTATAAGCAGACTCTCTGTTGTTATTGAAAAGCAAATAACTTTACAATAATATATAACCAAACATTCTAATTTACACATTCTAATAGTGACCATAGAACCTTCCATGGCTACCATACTTTATTAAATTATATCCACATAAAAAAAAGTTATTCCTAAAATTACTAATAACAATGGTGTTATCATTATCTATATTACCATTATTCTTTACTCCAGTATCATCATTTTAAGAGTTTATTTATTGAGATACAAATTATATAAATAAATAAATAAAAATTACTAAAAATATTTAATAATGAAAACTATATATACAAAACTAATCCAAACAGGTGTAATCAATAGCCTCATTTAACCCCTTAGGGCTCAGGGTATCTAGTTTGAATATCCATGCAGATTCTCCAATACAAAGCTGTCGGTATCTATTTCCTCCCCTCCTAGTATTACAATATTGTTCCACCACTATCAGAGATAATCCATTAGGGTCCCCATTATGACATTTAGTAAAATGTCTTGAAACATTGTTTCTGATTTCAGTAGTGAGTAGAAGCGGACACCTACTTCTAATATTACAAACAGTATATATTTTAATTCAAGCGCACCATTGTTTCTTCCCCCCTGGTTATTGTCACTAGTTGAGAAAGAAGCTTTGGTTTTAATTTAGACTATTTACTTAATCAGTGTTTTGTGTCTGTTACAGGATGTTCTAAGCAGTGACATTATAATCTTAACCATCACACGCTGCATTGCAATACTCTACATCTACTTCCAGTTCCAGAACCTCAGGCAGCTTGGATCTAAATACATTTTAGGTAATATTATTATTATTATTATTATTACAGTGTACCGGTCGTACCTCAACTGTTGCCTGCACTGAACAGCAGTCTTGCGGCTGAACTAAGGGGGACATTCACTAAGCAGTGATAAGAGCGGAGAAGTGAGCCAGTGGAGAAGTTGCCCATGGCAACCAATCGGCACTGAAGTAACATCTATAATTTGCATACTATAAAATTATTCAGAGCTGTTGATGGGGCAACTTCTCCACTGGCTCACTTCGCCGCTCTTATCACTACTCAGTAAATGGCCACACCCCCTTCTGGCATGCCCACTATTCACGCCAGAGTGAACATGATCATGCAGACCTTGGTCATAGTGAGAGGTACACTAATGTCTTTGACATTTACATGTTTCTCTTTATTCGTGTTTTAGGTATTGCTGGGTTATTTACCATCTTCTCAAGCTTTGTCTTCAGCACAGTAGTTATTCATTTCCTAGATAAAGAACTGACAGGCTTGAAGTAAGTGTATAACACATACTCTGGGTGGTTTTCTTATTGACAGCTGTAGAAATGTGGCTTATTTCCTGTCCTCTTTATGCTTCTCAGTGAGGCTCTTCCATTTTTCCTGCTGCTGATTGATCTCTCCAAAGCCAGTGCGTTAGCCAAGTTTGCCCTCAGTTCCAACTCACAGGTAATCGCATCTAGCAATCTAACGTGCATTATATTATAACTACCATTTCTATTCCGCCATGAGATGACAACATACATCTCTTTCAGGATGAAGTACGTGACAATATTGCTCGTGGCATGGCCATTCTGGGGCCTACTTTCACACTCGATGCCCTTGTGGAATGTCTGGTAATTGGAGTGGGCACCATGTCAGGTCAGTGGTAGATATTATATGGAAAGCGATTGTCATTGCTATGCAGAAGGTTTAATTTAAACTTTTTCATATTACATCTGTTTTCATATCTATTTAATCTTGTTATGCTATTTTGACTATTATTGTAGTTTGTACCCCTTGTTATGTTTCTGCCAACATGCCATTAGGGAGCACCACTATCATGAGGGTACTCCTGCTGACAGTTGGCACTGGTCATGTCCGGGACAGGCATGATGACAACTTCTAACTCTCCCCAGATGTAACCCTCATTCTGCCTTGGTGCAGTATGCTGTGGTAATTCCTAATGCATGATAAGCACAACTTGAATGCAGTTGTATCTCCTGAAGAACACACCATCACTTGGTCGGAAGATGGTGCAAGAAATGCCTAAATATGCTTTTGGGTAAAGATAATGCAATGCAGCACATGGTAGAAAAATAGCCAGTGTGTACATGGCCTTAATTTGTGCTTTACCTTGTGCGACAACATATGGGTCTGCATTCTAAGGGGTCAATTCAATTCGGCAACTTATGAATAGCGGCGGGAATTAGCTCCCGACGCTATTCAATTCAGCTCCAGTTAAGTCGGCGATGTCCCGTTCTCGCCGACTAAACAGGTTGAATTGTCGGGAGAACGGGCATTCTCCGATTTAACTCCCCGGCCGACAGAATCAGCCTCGCGCCGGCCGCTAGGAAGCACTTTTGTCGGGTTTCTTCTCTCATCCCCGGGGATCAGAGAAGAATTCCCGACAATTGCGGGTAACTAGCAGCTGAATTGAATAGCGTCGGGAGCTAATTCCCGGCGCTATTCATAAGTTGCCGAATTGAATTGACCCCAAAGAGGGCTCCCAAAACATAACTGTTATTTGGTAGATGGTATGTATTTAAAGGGCATTGCCTCTTTAATATAAGAAACTTTTAACTTTTGCTACTTTAAAATGGTTTCAGAGAGGAGGTGTGAGTGGCAGGACCAGTCAGAATCTACAGTCTCTGTGATTGGACGTCCTGCTCACACTGCATTGGGTTTTGACCCTGGCTACGGTATATGTCAAACCGCAGATTCCCAGGTAAAACCAGTGCCTGAACCGCCCCCCCCAACAACTCTGTTGAATGGCGCCCAAGGCACTGATAGTTTTTATCCTACCAGGGAGTACTGCTTTAAGTCTCCTGCAGCTTTTTTAGGACCAGTGTTTCCCAACTATGGTCCTCAAGGCACAGTAACAGTCCAGGTTTTAATGAAATCTACACTTGAACACAGAGGTACTAATTAAGTAACCTGTGCTCAAATATGGATATTCTTAAGACTCGGAATGTTAAGCTGGGTTCACACAAGATGATCCCGAACGTTACCGACTGAAAGATATGCCAATCGGCCGCACACATTGAACGATATAGCGAACAATCGCGGGCTATATCGTTCAGTGACCACATCTAGGAGCATGGTGGTGGTAAAGATATTGTCAGATCTGCCTGAAGGCATGATGGACGACCCGCAGGAGCGCAAAATAGTCTGTACACACTGGATAATGTGCACAATATGTTGGTCCAATCCACGGGATTAGACAACATATCGTCTTGTGTGTACCCAGCTTCAGTGTTCCTGGAGGGCAGTGTTTGCGAACCCCTACCTTTAGACTATAAAGTTCTACAATTATATTTGGTAGTACTAGCCTATATTGCGCAGTTATCTTAGTGATCTTCTTTTTTTTTTTTTTTTTTTTTTTTCAAATATGTTGTGCTTCTCTTTTATGCAGGTGTGCGCCAGCTGGAAATAATGTGCTGTTTTGGCTGTATGTCCGTCCTAGCAAATTATTTTGCCTTCATGACATTCTTCCCAGCCTGTGTGTCCTTGGTCCTGGAGGTAAGTGTTACAATATACAGTACAGATTTTCAAATTGTGTTTTGGTATTTTTTATATATCAGAATGGATTTACTAGGGGATTCTAACCATTAACTGTAATAGTAAAGTTGGGATGTGTGCCCATTATGTGTTTTATTAACATTAAGGGCTAGATGCGTCATCACTTGAAAAGTGATAACATGGAGACTGAAAAAGTAGCAGCCAATCAGCTCCTAACTGCCGTGTCACAGGCTGTGTTTGAAAACTGGCAGTTAGGAGCTGATTGGCTGGTACTTTTTCACTCTCCATTTTATCACTTTCCAAGCGATAATGCATGCAGGCCAATCTAGAAGGTCGCTCATTTCACCCGCTGAGTGAAATGAGCGCCACCCCCCGCACGCTCAGCACACATCGCGCTGTGCTGAGCGGCGGGAGAGATGTGTGCTGAGCGGTTCGCTTAGCACACATCTCTCCCACATCGGCCAGTGAGTACTGGCCTTTAATCTTTTATTCTTAATTAGTAGTAAAAACAACTTATTCCAACAAATGTGCACTGCTTTTGCAAAGATGCACCAAATACATCCTGCATGAGTATATACAGAGTAAAACCATAATACACATCTTATCGTAAATTATTGATAGATGTAAATACTATAATTCTACTGTTTTATTTTTTTACATAATGGTGTATGGGGCATTATTTGATCATTATTCTTTTCCTGCAGCTGTCCAGGGAGAGCCGAGAGGGCCGTCCAATCTGGCAGCTGAGCCAGTTTGCAAATGTATTGGAGGAGGAGGAGGATAACAAACCCAATCCTGTCACTCAGAGGGTGAAGATGATCATGGTGAGTTTTTCTGTTCACTGGGCTACAGATATTATGAAATGGTTTCAATATGTAAAACATACATTCAAATCTTTTATTTCATGAGTCATTTGTGGGCACACTTACTAATGTGGGCCCCATACACTGAGATCTCCCCTAATTCTCCTGGTAGCGGCTCTGAGTCGGCGACAATTGGTCAGACAAATCTGCAGATGTAGGACCGGCTTAGTGTGTGTTAGGGCAGGTGAGAGATATTCAAATAATAATCCCTGTCACAAACTGTCTTCAGTCCTTAGGTCTGGTCCTGGTTCATGCTCACAGCAGATGGATAAGTGAACCCACTCCCCAGAATAGTACTTCTATTCAAGACCATACGGTTTCCATTGGCCTGGATGACACCATACCGAAGAGAATTGAGCCCAAGGTGCCTCTTTGGCATTTTTATCTCTCCAGGTAATGAGAATAATTGTATTATTTCACTATGATTTGATGCTGTTCACATAAACTGTATAGCTCTCTTACTAGAATGTTTCAGTAGAAGTATATAGTCTCTGGGTAGTCCTACAATGTAATACATGTTAGAAATCTGTTTATCCAGCTTACATGGATCTCTTTATTCCACAGAATGGTCACCATGGACATTGAGCAGGTCATAACGCTCGGCCTTGCTCTTCTTCTGGCTGTCAAGTACATATTCTTTGAACAGACTGAGACCGAGTCTACACTCTCCCTGAAGAACCCCATCACCTCACCAGTCACTGTGCAGAAGAAGCAAGATCAGAGTTGTTGCAGAAAGGAGTCTGTGCTGGAAAAAGCAGCCCCGGATTGTAAAGTAGAAGACCTCTCCTCAAAAGAGGAAAAAGGTACAAATCCCACGTATCAATATTTTAGACGCTGTTGTGTTACTGACCTTAGATAAGGATTGGTTTGGGATTTTTCTACTTTCTACAACAACTTGCATTATGCTTAAGAATAGGTTCGCATTTTAATAGGTGAATTTTGTGTGCATTTTTAGAAGCGGTTATAAAGCCATTGCCTTTGGAGAATTCACCCAAGCTCAAGTTTGTGTTGGGAGATTCCTCATCACCGGCATCCTCAAGTGAAGAGGAGGTGGAAACCAAGTTTGATATACCAGAGGACCCCCGGCCCATTGATGAATGTGTTCGCATTCTCCGGAATCCAGATGTAAGAGAATACTGATGTGATATCATTGCCTTATTTCAGAATGGTCAGAGGGCATAGTTTTGGCTTTTCTAGTTTCCCAAACTTTTATTGAGTTACTATATGTAAACGGTATTTGACACTTGCCAACCAATTTTATTTTTGTAGCAACCCCTTCTGTACTAGACTAGCGCCTCATATATTCCCTACATTTTTATTCCACACATTATCTACATGTTAGGTCTTCAATATGTATGCGGTAAAATTTCATAAACAGTGCATGTCCAGATGAGTGAGTCAGTCCTACCTGTAGTGTATGCAGTCTATGTACTGGTAATGGTTATAGCCACTTTCCATGTGTACCATAAGTGTTTGGAGGGGGGCTGGACTGCACTGCACAGCATGCCCTAATTCTAAACATGAGGCGTTACCATGCTGAGACTTGTATTATTACGCAGAAGAAAAAACGCAGGTGCACAGTCTAAGAACACTGGTAATAAGAGCAATTATAATAAACTCTGCAATTTAACATAGAGTAAAATTGAAGTTCCTAGCATATTTGTTAGCCAAAAATATAGGCCCATCTACCACGGCCAGGTGACCTCATCAAGTGGGTTCCTAACATTGCTAAGGCTCAAGTCCAAAGCATGGGACGCCCAAGGCATAACACTAGTAAGAAGTAGACGTTTAAGTGCTTAGAGTATGCACCTGCATTTTTGTGTTTGAAAAATTTGAATTGCATTCTTTATTGTTTGCTGCTTTATGAAGAGAAACCCTAACCCGAGCTCCTCTTCTTTTCAGAAAGGTGCTCTGTACCTGAGTGATGCAGAGGTGATCAGGTTGGTGAATGCTAAGCACATCCCATCCTACAAGCTGGAGTCCATAATGGAATCCCCCGAGAGAGGAGTTGCCATTCGTAGGCAAATGTTGTCCGGCAAACTACCTCAGTCATCAGCTCTTCAGAACCTGCCTTACAAAAACTACAACTATTCAATGGTATGTCATTAAAGAGGCCAGAGACTGTATTATTCAGAATAAAAAGTAGTGTCTCCCCCAAACTGTGGTAGTTTGTATAGATCTGTAACTACTGTTACCTGCAATTGTAATTGTATACTTTCTACTGTCTGTCATTAGCTTCCAATTTTATGCCTTAGGATGTCACTAGTGACTCTGTGATTTGTAACCAGTGTATTCTCTCTTTCTAGGTAATGGGTGCATGCTGTGAGAATGTTATTGGGTATATGCCTATACCCGTTGGTGTTGCAGGACCTCTGATCTTGGATAACAAAGAGTTTCAGGTTCCTATGGCAACAACAGAAGGCTGCCTGGTGGCTAGCACCAACCGAGGATGCAGAGCCATAATGGTGAGCTTTACTCAAGAAATTACTTAATGGGGCATATTGTAAAGGGTCAGAGTTTGCCAGAGGTGTGGCTTTGCTGGGTGAGCTCAGTAGTGTTTTTAAAGCGGCAATCATTTACAAGTCAAAACCATGCCTTCTAAATGATTGCTGCTTTAAAAAAAACAAACACAAAAAACCCTCAAAAATGGGTCGGCATCCCACAACTCCGGCAAACTCATACCCTATTACATATATGCCCTTATATAAGAATTAAGAATGGTAAGTTTACTGCGCTATAGTTAATTAAGTTAACTCCAGCTGCTCTGATTTTTTTAAAAAAGGCATTGGAAGAAGGCAGAGCGCTTGTAAATCTATGGTGGACGCATTACCTAAAAAGAAAAAGGGTTTAAACAAGTTTAATGTTTAAGCTCTTTTAATGAAGTCTTTGCAAAAAGGACTTGCAGTGAAGGTGGTGCGGAATATCCAAGATTTTACCAAGTATTTGCAGGGCTGAGCTGCAGCTGCAGCAGGTCCGCTGACTAAACTAGGCTGTCCCTATCTATGCCTACCTGCTTCCAAGCAGACCTTAGGCTGGTAACCTTCGTCCTCCGTGCTGTGAGGTAGCGCTCACTGATGGTTTGCTGCTGCAGCTGCTGCTCAGCCCAGCAAATACTCGGTAAAATCTTGGATACCCTGCACCACCTTCACTGCAAGTCCTTTTACAGAGTATTTGCAGGGCTGAGCTGCAGCGGCATATGTCGCTGCTTACAGCAATACAATGCAATATTGATGTGAGGTTACACAATTTACAAATGAGTTTCCTGATGTCTCTGCTATGTAATATAATAATATTACACAGAGATCTCTAAGGTAGCTCCTTTAATGCATCCATATTCCACTTTCAAAGTTGCTGTGTATATCTGTATAAGCCATTAAGCAAGTGCTGACTCTATATACCCTTTCAGCTGGGCGGAGGGGCACACAGCCGTGTACTTGCTGATGGGATGACCCGTGGACCAGTTGTCCGGTTACCAACTGCTTGTGAGGCAGCTGAGGTGAAGAGCTGGATAGACAGTCCTGAGGGCTTCAAAGCAATAAAAGATGTGTTTGATAGCACAAGCAGGTAAGCGTTTTATATACTGGATCACTTGGGCACATGCCTGGTGTTATTAATCTTTTGAAGTATCTGCAGTTGTTTATGAATAAGACTATTATTACAAGAGATTTTACTTTTCTCTGACGTCCTAAGTGGATGCTGGGACTCCGTAAGGACCATGGGGAATAGCGGCTCCGCAGGAGACTGGGCACAACTAAAGAAAGCTTTAGGACTACCTGGTGTGCACTGGCTCCTCCCACTATGACCCTCCTCCAGACCTCAGTTAGAATCTTGTGCCCGGCTGAGCTGGATGCACACTAGGGGCTCTCCTGAGCTCCTAGAAAAGAAAGTATATTTTAGGTTTTTTATTTTCAGTGAGATCTGCTGGCAACAGACTCACTGCTACGAGGGACTAAGGGGAGAAGAAGCGAACCTACCTGCTTGCAGCTAGTTTGGGCTTCTTAGGCTACTGGACACCATTAGCTCCAGAGGGATCGAACACAGGACCCGACCTCGATCGTCCGGTCCCGGAGCCGCGCCGCCGTCCCCCTTACAGAGCCAGAAGCAAGAAGATGGTCCTGAAAATCGGCGGCAGAAGACTTCGGTCTTCAACAAGGTAGCGCACAGCACTGCAGCTGTGCGCCATTGCTCCTCATGCACACCTCACACTCCGGTCACTGATGGGTGCAGGGCGCTGGGGGGGGGGGGGGGCGCCCTGAGCAGCAATATTAACACCTTGGCTGGCAAAAAAATCACAATATATAGTCCTAGAGGCTATATATGTGAAAATACCCCTGCCAGAGATCCATAAAAAAGCGGGAGAAAGTCCGCCGAAAAAGGGGCGGGGCTATCTCCCTCAGCACACTGGCGCCATTTTCTCTTCACAGTGCAGCTGGAAGACAGCTCCCCAGGCTCTCCCCTGTAGTTTTCAGGCTCAAAGGGTTAAAAAGAGAGGGGGGGCACTAAATTTAGGCGCAAAATTATGTATTATAGCAGCTATAAGGGAAAAATCACTGTGGGTAGTGTGAATCCCTGTATTATATAGCGCTTTGGTGTGTGCTGGCATACTCTCTCTCTGTCTCCCCAAAGGACTTTGTGGGGTCCTGTCCTCAATCAGAGCATTCCCTGTGTGTGTGCGGTGTGTCGGTATGGCTGTGTCGACATGTTTGATGAGGAAGGTTACGTGGAAGGCGGAGCAGATGCCGATAAATGTGATGTCGCCCCCTGTGGGGCCGACACCAGAGTGGATGGATAGGTGGAAGGTATTAACCGACAGTGTCAACTCCTTACATAAAAGGCTGGATGATGTAACAGCTGTGGGACAGCCGGCTTCTCAGCCCGCGCCTGCACAGGCGTCTCAAAGGCCATCAGGGGCTCAAAAAACGCCCGCTACCTCAGATGGCAGACACAGATGTCGACACGGAGTCTGACTCCAGTGTCGACGAGGTTGAGACATATACACAATCCACTAGGAACATCCGTTGCATGATCTCGGCAATGAAAAATGTGTTACACATTTCTGACATTACCCAAGTACCACAAAAAAGGGGTTTTATGTTTGGGGAGAAAAAGCAGCCTGTGTTTTGTTCCCCCATCAGCTGAGTGAATGAAGTGTGTGAAGAGGCGTGGGTTCCCCCGATAAGAAACTGGTAATTTCTAAAAAGTTACTGATGGCGTACCCTTTCCCGCCAGAGGATAGGTCACGTTGGGAGATATCCCCTAGGGTGGATAAGGCGCTCACACGTTTGTCAAAAAAGGTGGCACTGCCGTCTTAGGATACGGCCACCTTGAAGGAGCCTGCTGATAAAAAGCAGGAGGCTATCCTGAAGTCTGTATATACACACTCAGGTACTATACTGAGACCTGCAATTGCCTCAGCATGGATAGTGCTGCTGCAGCGTGGTCTGTTACCCTGTCAGGACAGGGATACTATTTTGCTAACCATAGAGCATATTAAAGACGTAGTCTTATATATGAGGGATGCACAGAGGGATATTTGCCGGCTGGCATCCAGAATTAATGCAATGTCCATTCTGCCAGGAGGGTATTAGGGACCCGGCAGTGGACAGGTGAAGCTGACTTTAAAAGGCACATCTGCCTTATAAGGGTGAGGAATTGTTGGGGATGGTCTCTGGGACCTCATATCCACAGCAACAGCTGGGAAGAAAATTTTTTACCTCAGGTTTCCTCACAGCCTAAGAAAGCACTGTATTATCAGGTACAGTCCTTTCGGCTTCAGAACAGCAAGCGGGTCAAAGGCGCTTCCTTTCTGCACAGAGTCAAGGGAAGAGGGAAAAAAGCTGCACCAGACAGCCAGTTCCCAGGATCAAAAATCTTCCCCCGCTTCCTCTGAGTCCACCGCATGACGCTGGGGCTCCACAGGTGGAGCCAGGTGCGGTGGGGGCGCGTTTCGGGAACTTCAGCGACCAGTGGGCTCGCTCACAGGTGGATCCCTGGGTTCTGCAAGTAGTATCACAGGGATACAAGCTGGAGTTCGATGCGACTCCCCCTCGCCGTTACCTCAAATCAGCCTTGCCTGCTGCCCTCGGAGAAAGGGGAGGTAGTACTGGCGGCAATTCACAAGCTGTACTTCCAGCTGGTGATAATCAAGGTACCCCTCCTTCAACAAGGCCGGGGTTACTATTCCACAATGTTTGTGGTACCGAAACCAGACGGTTCGGTGAGACCCATTCTAAAATTGAAATCCTTGAACACTTATATACGAAGGTTCAAGTTCAAAATGGAATCGCTCAGGGCGGTTATTGCAAGCCTGGGCGAAGGGGATTACATGGTATCACTGGACATCAAAGATGCTTACCTGCATGTCCCCATTTACCCTCCTCACCAGGAGTACCTCAGAATTGTGGTACAGGACTGTCATTACCAATTCCAGACGTTGCCGTTGGTCTGTCCCCGGCACCGAGGGTATTTACCAAGGTAATGGCCGAAATGATGATACTCCTTAAAAAAAAAAAAAAAAAAAAAGGGAGTTATAATTATCCCTACTTGGACGATCTCCTTATAAAGGCGAGGTCCAGGGAACAGTTGTTGGTCGGAGTAACACTATCTCGGGAAGTGCTACAACAGCACGGCTGGATTCTGAATATTCCAAAGTCGCAGCTGGTTCCTACGACGCGTCTACTGTTCCTGGGTATGGTTCTGGACACAGAACAGGAAAAAGTGTTTCTCCCGGAGGAGAAGGCCAAGGAGTTGTCATCTCTAGTCAGAGACCTCCTAAAACAAATACAGGTGTCGGTGCATCAATGCACGCGAGTCCTGGGAAAGATGGTAGCTTCTTACGAAGAAATTCCATTCGGCAGGTTCCATGCAAGGATCTTCCAGTGGGATCTGTTGGACAAGTGGTCCGGGTCGCATCTTCAGATGCATCGGCTGATAACCCTGTCTCCAAGGGCCAGGGTGTCGCTGTTGTGGTGGCTGCAGAGTGCTCATCTTCTAGAGGGCCGCAGATTCGGCATACAGGACTGGGTCCTGGTGACCATGGATGCCAGCCTTCGAGGCTGGGGGGCAGTCACACAGGGAAGAAGCTTCCAAGGACTATGGTCGAGTCAGGAGACTTCCCTACACATAAATATTCTGGAACTAAGGGCCATTTACAATGCCCTAAGTTAGGCTAGACCCCTGCTTCAACCCAGCCGGTGCTGATCCAGTCAGACAATATCACGGCGGTCGCCCATGTATACCAACAGGGCGGCACAAGAAGCAGGATGGCGATGGCAGAAGCCACAAGGATTTTCCGATGGGCGGAAAATCATGTGTTAGCACTGTCAGCAGTGTTCATTTCCGGAGTGGTCAACTGGGAAGCAGACTTTCTCAGCTTGCACGACTTCCACCCGGGAGAGTGGGGATTTCATCCAGAAGTCTTCCAAATGATTGTACACCATTGGGAAAGGCCACAGGTGGACATGATGGCGTCCCGCCTCAACAAAAAGCTAAAAAGATATTGCGCCAGGTCAAGGGACCCTCAGGCGATAGCTGTGGCCGCTCTGGTGACACCGTGGGTGTACCAGTCGGTTTATGTGTTCCCTCCTCTTCCTCTCATACCCAAGGTACTGAGGATAATAAGAAAAAGAGGAGTAAGGACTATACTCATTGTTCCGGATTGGCCAAGAAGAGTTTGGTACCCGAAACTTCAAGAACTGATCTCAGAGGACCCATGGCCTCTGCCGCTCAGACAGGACCTGCTGCAGCAGGGGCCCTGTCTGTTCCAAGACTTACCGCGGCTGCGTTTTGACGGCATGGCGGTTGAACGCCGGATCCTGAAGGAAAAGGGCATTCCGGAGGAAGTCATCCCTACGCTGATTAAAGCTAGGAAAGAAGTGACCGCAAACCATTATCACCGCATATGGCGAAAATATGTTGCGTGGTGTGAGGCCAGGAAGGCCCCAATGGAGGAATTTCAGCTAGGCCGTTTTCTGCACTTCCTACAGTCAGGGGTGACTATGGGCCTAAAATTGGGTTCCATTAAGGTCCAGATTTCGGCTCGGTCGATTTTCTTCCAGAAAGAACTGGCTTCACTGCCTGAAGTTCAGACATTTGTTAAGGGAGTGCTGCATATTCAGCCCCCTTTTGTGCCTCCAGTGGCACCTTGGGATCTCAACGTGGTGTTGGATTCCTAAAGTCGCATTGGTTTGAGCCACTTAAAACCGTGGATTTGAAATATCTCACGTGGACAGTGGTCATGCTGTTGGCCTTGGCTTCGGCCAGGCGTGTGTCAGAATTGGCGGCTTTGTCATGTAAAAGCCCTTATCTGATTTTCCATATGGATAGGGCAGAATTGAGGACTTGTCCCCAGTTTCTCCCCAAGGTGGTATCAGCTTTTCATTTGAACCAACCTATTGTAGTGCCTGCGGCTACTAAAGACTTGGAGGATTCCAAGTTGTTGGACGTAGTCGGGGGCCCTGAAAATTTATGTTTCCAGGACAGCTAGTGTCAGGAAAACTGACTCGCTATTTATCCTGTATGCACCCAACAAGCTGGGTGCTCCTGCTTCAAAGCAGACTATTGCTCGCTGGATCTGTAGTACGATTCAGCTTGCACATTCTGCGGCTGGACTGCCGCATCCTAGATCAGTGAAAGCCCATTCCACAAGGAAGGTGGGCTCTTCTTGGGCGGCTGCCCGAGGGGTCTCGGCTTTACACCTTTGCCGAGCAGCTACTTGGTCGGGGTCAAACACATTTGCAAAATTCTACAAGTTTGATACCCTGGCTGAGGAGGACCTAGAGGTTGCTCATTCGGTGCTGCAGAGTCATCCGCACTCTCCCGTCCGTTTGGGAGCTTTGGTATAATCCCCATGGTCCTTACGGAGTCCCAGCATCCACTTAGGATGTCAGAGAAAATAAGATTTTACTCACCGGTAAATCTATTTCTCGTAGTCCGTAGTAGATGCTGGGCGCCCATCCCAAGTGCGGATTGTCTGCAATACTTGTATATAGTTATTGTTTAACTAAAGGGTTATTGTTGAGCCATCTGTTGAGAGGCTCAGTTATATTTCATACTGTTAACTGGGTATAGTATCACGAGTTATACGGTGTGATTGGTGTGGCTGGTATGAGTCTTACCCGGGATTCAAAATCCTTCCTTATTGTGTCAGCTCTTCCGGGCACAGTATCCTAACTGAGGTCTGGAGGAGGGTCATAGTGGGAGGAGCCAGTGCACACCAGGTAGTCCTAAAGCTTTCTTTAGTTGTGCCCAGTCTCCTGCGGAGCCGCTATTCCCCATGGTCCTTACGGAGTCCCAGCATCCACTACGGACTACGAGAAATAGATTTACCGGTGAGTAAAATCTTATTTTCTATTAGCACAGGATAGCATTGGGGCAGGGAGTGCACACGCTAAATGGGGGTGTGTTCCCTTTCGTTCTTTTCTGTCCTTTTGGGTCTTAGGGGCAGATGTATTAGGGATAAAGCAGTGATAAGTGTAAGGTGATAACGCACCAACCAATCATTACAGGTTTGAAAAATGACAGGAGCTGATTGGCTGGTGCGTTATCACCTTACACTTAGCACTTTTCTTTATCACTTCTCCAGGCTAAATACATCTGCCCTTTAGTTAGATAAGTGACCGACATCTTGTCAGGCTAAGGAATGTAGAACGGGGGAGTTGCAGAGTGCTGAAACTCCTGCCTTTATGCCTGCATGGTTTCAGGGTCACCCAATGGATTCAGAGAAAATGATTTTTAGTGTTCTCTACATTGTTTCCAACAAGGTGATGATTGTACGTCTATGCTGTTTTTATATTATTGTTTGCTTATAGGTCTCTAAATTTCTCCCTACTTTTAGATTTGCTCGACTTGGGAGATTACAAGCCAGTGTAGCTGGACGATACCTTTACATTCGTTTTCAATCCAGAACGGGAGATGCTATGGGAATGAACATGATATCAAAGGTGAGTTTTGCTGGCTGATTAAAGCCTGACTTCCGGATGTAATGTGTTATTTTCATTTTAAAGCTATCATTATCCTGTTAATGAAGCACTATTTAGGGAAATTAAATGTACCCAAGGTATAGAACATACTGTACTAGAAATGGCGTAAAAAAGATCCTTGTTCATCTGTTATGTGGAGTGTTTAGAGTCTTCTGGAAAAGGGTATTTTTCATGGAGCCCCATATCGCTATCGAACACATTTAAAATTGCTCTCATCTTTCCCCGCACTGTCCCATTTAATTAAGCTGATTAACAGGACTCCTTAATGTGGCTGTAGACCGTTTGTGATCCTGTCTATAGTGTTCACTGTAGCATTTGGGCAAGGCAGGGCGCCGGACTGAGAGGGGCGCGTCTAAAAAAAAGGGGCTTGGCCAGGCAAAATAGAGGGTGTGGTCATTTCGCGTAATAAAAGTGGGCGGTTCAGTCCACAGACGTTAAAACAGGGGGCCTGGGCGGCCGGCGGCGTCACTGTTGGGGTCGTGTCCAGCACCTACAGAGGTGCTGGGCTTCCACCAAGCTCTCTCTCAGCGTGAATGGATGCCGCGCGCATGCACACAGCATATTTACACCGCTGGGAGGGCAGGAAGCGGGCGGCTGTTCTAGCAGGGCGCCGCAGAAAGGGCAGGGCGGATTTTGCCCTTAAAAAATCGGGCAGGGCGCGGCGCCCTGCTAAAACAGCCTAGCGTGAACACTGTCTACATGTTGCTATCACAGAACAGAGGGATTTCTGGGCTTTACACTCTGACAAGTGTCACATCTGTACGATTTCTGGGAGGTGGGAGTTCTCATGGAGCTGCTTTCAGCACATGTAATATGGAAGTAACGGTTTTACATAACATTCTCTTGCTCTTCTGTGAGTTTCTGGAATCGCGAAGTGTATTTCTTGATTTTCTCCATGGTTGAACATTTAATTCTGATTCTTGTTATAGGGCACAGAACAGGCTCTGTCTAGATTACAAGAAGAGTTTCCGGAGCTCCAGGTTATAGCTGTAAGTGGCAACTTCTGTACAGACAAGAAACCGGCTGCAATCAACTGGGTGGAGGGCAGAGGAAAATCCGTGGTGTCCGAGGCCATCATTCCAGCAAAAGTCGTACGAGAAGTAAGAAGCAAAATAGATTTTACACTATTTATTAATATTCCAGTTTACGGTTTCTCTTTCCCTTTTTAAAAGCACAATTGTGTGGAGGAAAATCTAATAAAAAAACCTATTTAGTTATTCACTTTTTCCAGTGTCCAGTAGTATGTGTGTTAAGGGGGGTACTCTCGGAGAGATCCATGCTTAAAATCTAAGCAATCTGACTAGATTGCTTAGATTTTAAGCACAAATTACTCGTGTGTACCCCCCTCAGCGATACCGATGCGCGGCCCCGCACATCGCTATCGCCGGTGCTAAATTGGCCTGCAGTGCAGGCCAATCTAGCACGTCGCTAATTTCACCCGCTGGGTGAAATGAGCGGCCCCCTGTCCTCCCCCCGCATCGCTCAGCACACATTGCGCTGTGCTAAGCGGCCGGAGAGATGTGTGCTGAGCGGTTCGCTCAGCACACCTCTCTCCCATGTATATGGCCCTTTACCTAATCCCCACTCACTCCAATGGAAAAAGTCATAATGATCAGTGTAATTGGGGCTAATTGGCCAGTCACATGAACTCAGTCTGTTTTTGAAAGATGATCCAATCCGAATGCATGCCTTTAATATTTGCTGATTGTGTGTGCAGGTGCTGAAAACATCCACAGCTGCACTGGTGGAAGTTAATATAAGCAAGAATCTGGTTGGCTCTGCAATGGCTGGCAGTATTGGCGGATACAATGCACATGCAGCTAATATTGTTACTGCAATCTACATTGCTTGTGGACAGGTGAGATAAACAAGTCTAAGTTCTAGGCATATGTTAGACATGCATGTTTTAAATTGTGGGAAAGATAAAAGTTTTATGTACTACAATAGTCTCTCGTTTTCTTTCGCAGGATGCTGCTCAGAATGTAGGAAGCTCAAACTGCATCACACTAATGGAGGCTACAGGTCCCACAAATGAGGATTTGTACATCAGCTGCACAATGCCTTCTATAGAGATTGGTACTGTGGGAGGAGGAACTAACCTGGCCCCTCAACAGGCTTGCCTACAGGTATTTAAGAGAATTCTCTTGTCATAACTATGTCACCTTTCTTTGGTGAAACCGATTTTCCCTTGCATCCAATAGAGGACACTGGAACCTCTGTGTATAGAGGCTCAGCCAGGAGTTTGGATAGCACTTTAGGGCAATTTTGTGGCTGTACTTCTGGACCATGGCCATTGACCATTGCCCCCACCTACTGCTGAGTTTGTCCAGCCTTTCCAATTTGCATGGCACCTTAATTAACAATGGCGGCCTTCTTTTGTGCCTGTGAATGATCATACAGATCAAGCTGCTCTGAAGACCCATGTAAGGGAGACAGCAGTAACTAATGAGTGGATCATTATTAAATCTGATCTTCCACTCACCTGGTCAATCAACACCAAAAGCAAAGTGTGTTTTTTCCAGAGAACAAAATAAACACACTACAGATACTAGTAAAGAGTTTATTGCAGAGGTTCTCAAACGCTGTCCTCAAGGCACCCCAACAGTCCAGGTTTTAGGTATATCCATGGTTCAGCACAGATGCTTAAATCAAATTGACTGAGGTGCTAATTGAGTCATCTGTGACCAAGCATGAATAAACTTAAAATCTGGAAGATTGGCGTGCCTTTAGGACCGCATTCTAGAACCTTCCTGGCAGGCTAGGGCATATATATGGGGGGGGTAGACACCTTTCACGCTGTGTGTATAATTGTTAACAGAGCCCAAACTCCTGGATGAGCATCAATACCCCAAACTCGGGAAAAGGGTTTTAAAGTGTCTATAAAAATTAGAGATGAGCGGATTCGGTTTTACTCGGTTTTACTCGGTTCTCAAAACCGAATCTTATTGGCTATCCAAAACACGTGACATCCGTGAGCCAATTAGATGCCGTTTTGAGAACCGAGTAAAACCGAGTAAAACCGAACCCGCTCATCTCTAATAAAAATCCCATTATTTTGGGGAATGTAAATTCTGCTAAAATGAATGTTGCCAGTTTTAAAATACCCCTATTGAGTTCATGTAATCGAATTTGTTCATTTATTTTTACATAGATGAAATAAAATACAGTGTATATCTATTCACTAGCGTGCAGTGCCAATGATATGTGGAAAATAAAGGGCATTATTTGTTTATGTGATGGATTCAATATGAATATTGGCTTAGGTCACATTCATTGTGTGTAAAAGAAACACACTTAAGAAACAAAATATAAAAGAATATTGTAAATTAATTACATATATGACTTAAGACCATAGTTTTACTTTAGACAATAAATACAACTCTTAATTGCTGAAATCATAGAAAGTGTATCCCCCTCCCCTCTGAGCTGCTAGGGTCTGTGATTCCGTCAAGTTTTTACAACACAAGAGCTAGTATACAATCAGGCCATAATCTGTGTTGTGACTGTCGTCCCCAGTCTCATTATTGAACCGCTCAAGGCCTGGCCTGGCATGATGGGAAGTACTGTAAAGATGGAACTGGTCTTAAATTTTTCTTGTTCTTGTTACAGATGTTGGGAGTCCAAGGCGCAAACACAGAGTGTCCTGGTAGAAATGCCTGTCAGCTGGCACAGATAGTCTGTGGCACAGTAATGGCAGGAGAGCTTTCTCTCATGGCAGCATTGGCAGCTGGGCATCTAGTCAAGAGCCACATGGTCCACAACAGGTAATGTAACAGCGTATGTTGTTCCCCCTCAAGCTCAATAGCTTATGCTCACATTTCAGTTGTAACCCAACGTTAATGCAACGTACTTGTTACCGACTTCTGCATGTTACTAAATACACCTTTTGGTAAATGTACTAGACCTAAACTGTACTAGACCTAAACTGACCACAGTATGGTGGATATATGGAAATGACAGCTTTCTAACCTTGCTATGCTGCCACCCTAATCCCTGGTCTATATGGCCTTTCTACAAACCCAGACATCTCTACAACCTCTGACATAGGACAATCTCACTACATAAACCTTGAATATTTAAATATTTGTTTCTTCCAGGTCAAAAATGAACCTTCAAGACCTGCCAGGCACATGCACAAAGAAAGCTGCCTGAGCCCACAGACAGGCAGGAATTCTACTTTGGGATCACTGAAGGACCATATTGGAAACGAAAAGGAAAGAGCTGAATATTTAACGGATACATTTCTTTAGAGCATTGGTGCTTTGTCAGCTGAGGCCACTCAAGAGGAAAACCTATACCAGCTGCAAACTGTGTCACAAGCCCTATGTTTCGGCTGGACAAACCAAAGGAGCCAGTCGGCCAGTGGCCTCATTATTGGGAGTCTTTGCTACTGATGACTTAAACATCCTGTTGACTCCTGCCTTTGTCAGACTGGCTCCTGAACTTCAGGTTATTTTGTCCACCCTTTGTCTAAATACCTATGTCCAATATATTAAGTCTCAAAGGGTCCAGTAATCTGTCGATTTTGCTGTACGTTTGCTATTGAGACGAAAGCCAGATGAACGGAGAATGTTGAGACCGATATATTTAAAACTACATTTTTGTTTTTCTTAACACTGCTCACAGAAACACTGTTTATAATTGTGAAAGCTGTTCATACTTCGCAGTCCTGTTTAAAGACTTGATTTTCTTTAATTATGTTGGAATATGTAATATATGTTTTAATAATAATAATAATTTATATCTTATTTTTCTAGCGTGAACTCCATTCTTGAGAGAACACAGTTTCAAAATCCATGTTATTTTTTGTTAGCCCATAAAGAGCTTTTTACAGAATTCTCCCAGCGACCTGCAAAATATTCCCATTTGAACCCAAGATAAACAACCTCTGGCATTGCCACCAATTGCAGATTTACAGGTCCAGCATCCCTAAGCAGTCGCTGGCTAGTAAGGTTTGCTGCTATATCGCAACATCAGAACTACAAGTTGTATTAGAAGATACCGCATTGTAAAACACATCCTTATAATTTTACTTACTTTACCTTAGCTGTCCTTTTATTTTACCTTGTTTAATTCCGCAAACAAGGACATACTTTAATTACATACATGCCCCCAGCAGTGAAACTGGAAATATCTTTGTTTTAATCATTTGCTGGGAGGTGTGTATAATGTACATCAGCCAAGAGGTAACATGACAGTCTGATCACACATACTGAGTGTGTAATCCCAACTCTAGATTGCCATACACTTAATAACATGTTTGTTTCTAGATTTTGTAATTGGCGTTTATCGGAGGGATGTAGTTGCTGCAGAGTGGTGTAAAACACCTTGAATATGTGTCACTGCCACAGGTGGTACCCGTGTCACCGTTCTGTACTGGCAAACAGCTGACATTAATGAATAAAGCATCTGTTTCCGTTTATTTTCCCAATTTTGTATTTATTGGAAAAGTAACGTAAAGGTCACCTTTTTATTGTATATTGAAACATAAGCTATCTCTAATTTACTGGAATAAATGTACATATTTTTGTAAAGTCCTGTTTGATTTGGTGCCTGTCTTACATGCCAAAAGTCCCACAGAAGTTCTTAAATTGCAGTTGTGTCTAGCGTACCCCTGGAAACACACTAAGCAAAAAACTAGTAGAAGACACTTTAAAATAGTAATTTTTTTTTGTATAACTCATCCAAACAAAGGAACAAAAACGATTCTTGGGGAAACGCAAATGTATTTTCATTGGGACATACTTCTCTTTTGGCAAAACATCTAATCAGTCATTTTAAAAAAAAAATTTATTGGTTCTGTGACAAGGGTCTTAGGGATAAATTTACGCCGAATAGTGCTTGGTCCGAGTTTAAACATGATTGGCATCGCAGGGATACGTGAGGTTTTTTTAAGATCAAAAACTCAAACTTACTGAGAATCATGTTTAACAAAATCATGTGTTCCGATGGTGTCTGCAGTCATTTGTGAGTGTTCAGCCACTTTGATCAGGAAGGTTAAAATAAAACTGGCGTGGGTGATGATGGGAGATGTGCGAGTAGGTGTTTTGGATCACCGATCATTATATGCATCAAGTTCTCCGAGTGCTGCTGCCAATTACTTCTATGTATTCTCAGTGACGGAGGCACCTGGGCAAGCTGTCAATTATAGAATGTGTTTGGTAATAGCAGTGGCGCTAATATGTGTAATCAAGCCAAATAAATCCAAATCGTAAAATCATTAAATATCAGAACGAACATACAATATTGGTCCTTATTCAGGGTTCTTCTCAAACCAAAAAAGCACAGTAATGGGCAAAACCATGCTGCACTGCAGGTGGGGGCAGGTGTAACGTGCAGAGACAGTGATCGCGCTGAGCCAAAAAAAAGGTGGGTCCCAGGGACCCCTCACTTTTAGAAATTGGGGTCCTACCGGTCTTTTTCTGGGTCCCATCGGAATGAAGGTTTGTATTAATCTTGTTTGGACACTACAAAAGTGTTGCAAGGTGGGGGGATGGGGTGACAATGCTGCTGGGCTGTGTAGCATGCAGGACACCCTGCACCAGAGGTGTAACTAGACATTTTGGTGCCCTTAGGCAGAAAGTGAATTGGTGTTCCACCTCCCAGACTGCAAAGTATAGGCAGTGCGTGCCGCAAAACTTTAGGTGCGTGGCTTCAATTCATGGGGATGGGCGTGACCACATAATAGTGCCAATTCACATTACACCACACAGTAGTGCCGCTTATACACATTGCACCAGGTAGACCCTCCAATGCACACTGTGCCAGGTAGAGCACTTTATACACTTTGCTCCAGGTACAACACGTTATTATACACATTGCGCCAGGCAGAGAACGTTATAATACACATTGCGCCAGGCAGAGCACGTCGTTATACACATTGCGTCAGGCAGAGCACGTTATTATACACATTGCGCCAGGCAGAGCACGTTATTATACACATTGCGCCAGGCAGAGCACGTTATTATACACATTGCGCCAGGCAGAGAATGTTATAATACACATTGCGCCAGGCAGAGCACGTCGTTATACACATTGCGTCAGGCAGAGCACGTCGTTATACACATTGCGTCAGGCAGAGCACGTTATTATACACATTGCGCCAGGCAGAGCACGTTATTATACACAATGCGCCAGGCAGAGCACGTTATTATACACAATGCGCCAGGCAGAGCACGTTATTATACACATGTACACATGCATACAGACACACACATACTTATTATAAGTACACAAGCATCGACACACATGTATATATACAGACACAAACACAAGCTGCCCATCCCTGTTACCGGGTTGCTGGGTGCTGAGAATGGCAGGGGATCCATGACTATAAAGTCACAACCTGGGAGTAGCTGCGGATTACGGAATTAGCCGGTAACAGAGCTCTTTCCACTCTGCGTCTCCTGCTGCCGAGCTCCATAGACACTGTGCTGACATGCTGTACTCCCCCCGCCGCCAGGTAATCACTGATCCATTCTGGGCGCCGCTCTCTCTGCTGTGTCGGGCTGGCTGTGAGTGAGGGGGGGGGGGGGGGTAGGGGGGAGGAGCTCACGGCAGCAATTGTAAGGAGATGGGAAGGCGGCACCAACCATGCTCCAGCCTCCCTGTTTATCAGTGACCCGGGGGAGGGGGGGGGGTAGCACACGGCAGCACAGCACCAATTGGAAGGGGACGGGGAGGCAGCAGGAGGATTATTACACTGGCTGGTCGCGGTGTGTAGCGGTAATCACAGTGGGACCCGCTGATTTTTGGAAACTGGGTCCCTTACTGCTTATAGCGCATAAAATACGTGCTATAGCGAGTATTTGCAATCACTGAGAGAGAGTTAGATTTGGGTGGGGTGTTTTCAAACTAAAATCGTAATTGCAGTGTAAAAATGAAGCAGTCAGTATTTACCGTGCACAGAAACAATATAACCCACCCAAATCTAACTCTCTCTGCACATGTTACATCTGCCCCACCAGCAGTGCAACATGGCTTTGCCCATTAGTGTGCTTTTTAGGTTTACTAACAACTCTGATTAACCCCCATAGACTTTTAAACTTTGAAGGTGAACGGGTGGCAGCTGTTAATCAAAATCCTATGGTTTTCATAGTGGTGGAAAAAATGAAGACAAAAACCTCTTAGCTGTGAAAGTTTAAATGTGATCCAAAGAAAAAAATCCTAAAATAGGGATATTTGCTTACTTACCGTAAAATCTTTCTCTGATTCTATCTGGGTTACGCTGCATCTGTACTGATGGGCTAGTGTGTGTGGGAGGGAGCTTTGGCACAGAACCCATAAAAACGAACTCCTAACCCCTCCCATCTCCAGCCTGACTAGCAGATCACCTCAGTAAACGTTTAGCAAAGCCGGAAGAGGCAGACCGAATACAACCAATAAATCAGACAAAAATACGGGAGGGATCGCAGCGTCCCCCAGATGGATTCAGAGAAAGATTTTACGGGGTACACTGAGCTCCACCAGGAAATACATTGGGGTGTAGGGTAGGATCTTGATCCTAGGCACCAACAGGCTCAAAGCTTTAGACTATTCCCAAGATGCACAGCGCCGCCTCCTCTATAACCCCGCCTCCATGCCAGAGAGCTCAGTTTGTAGTTGGTGCCTGCAGTAGCAGGTCACTTAACTGGGGTTGCTTCTAGCCCGTTCTTAGCATACAGACAGAAGAGGACTATACCAAGGGCTACAGCAGGCTGCGTTTGATCGACGTCTCTGCTGCAGCTCCATCACCCCCAGCGTCACTGTATACTCCCGTGCCGCGGTTGCCAGGTCCCTACAGCGGAGGCGCCGGCTTCTTCCTCTGTCCTCCAGTGAGTCACACGCCACCGTCTCCCGGATCGCGGGGCCGCTGACAAGGGGGAGGTAAGGGGCTCTGTGCCGCACTTTTGCACCACGATCCCGCGCGGCCGTAGGAGGTGGGCCGCGAGCACGCTGGCGTGGACACAGATTACTGGGCTGCTTGCTCCACCAGCCACCAGGGTGATTATATAAGGGCACAGGTCAGGGGGGAACGTTGTACCATTACTCTTCCCCCCCCCCCCCCACCCCACCCCACCTGTTTTCTTTACTGCCCGCACGCCCGGTGGGCATGCCAGCAGGGGGAGCAGGCCGGACCTGAGGCCCCCAGCCCCAGGGCGCCATTTCTACAGTGTTCCCACCCTGGAGCTGCTGCATATCTCTCCCTCACTCCTGACCAGCGGCCATCATACGTTGAGCTGAGCTGTTTCTAGGACTGCAGAGGCAAATCCTCCTCTGTGGAACCGCCTGACTGCCAGTGCTGTGTTTCCCACAGGACACTTGAGTATTCTACCTGTCACTGTGTTAGTTAAGAAAGAGTGCATACTGTCAGGGTTGTGTGGTACAAACACCCTGTGATATACATCCAGTGCTTACTGTGTTTGTTATATCTATTAGTTTCACGTATAGCCATACTGAGTACTACTTTGTATTGCTAGTCCAGTGCAGTTTATGGTACATAATTTCTGCATGGTACGTGTGTGACAATATATACGCGTGTGTGCATGTAGCTGCTGCGTGGTTGCCTTATTGCAGGGTATTTCACTCAGCGTGCTATTCCTATATTACTATACCTGTGGGGGCCAAGTGTTTCAGGTTTTTCTCTGATAACATAGGGTTGTTTCACAAGATTTACAACTGCAGTATTTTTTACTTGTGAATTATAGTTACCATATATATATTTTATTCCTGTTGAATCCTCGGTCTGTGCCAGCTGAGGCTGTTATTCTGAGAGTTCTTCCTAGGTGCAGTGCTGCTAATTATAAAATAACTGTTTGTATCGGGTTGCCCATTACTGTGAGCATTGTTATGTCTGCTACACGTGGCAACAACGTTGGGGCCTCTCCCACACTGCGTGGTAGGGAGGCCACTGACGGAATGGAGGATAATTTAGCAGTTGAGAGTTCAGGTTCAGAGGCTTCTTTGCCCCCTAGTGGGTCAGTAGCACTCGGGGCATCACAAGAACCACCTTGGGCTACGTTCTCCACATTGTTAAGCACGATTGTAACTAAATTGAGGCCCCCTGTGGGACCACCTGTGCCGTTACCACAGATTGTGGTCCCCGCTGTGAACCCGCCATGGGCGGACCAGCTTTCCACTCAGTTACAGCAATTGAACCGATCCATGTCCAAATATAAGGGTCACTCTTGCCCACATAAGACTAGGTCGTCTTCTAAAAGGGCCATTACGTCCTCCCGATCCGCGGCCTTAACTGACGCGTATTCTGAGGAGGACAGTGCCTATACTGACCCCTCTGACGCTGATGTTTCGGATGGGGAGGGGAAATCACCCGTGGATGTCTCGGATTTGATTGAGGTGATAAGGCTCATTCTTCAGGTGGCTGATGATTCTCCAAGAAACCTGATAGATTTAAGCATAAGAAGGTGGTTACGCAGGTTCTTCCCTACTCTAAACACCTGATTGACATACGTCAGGAATCCTGGGAAAATCCGGGGACAAAATTTACACCGAATAAGAGACTGTTCGCTATTCTCTCTCTGCGGAGGTGAGTAAACATTGGGAAACCCCTCTGCCTCTAGATTCTCATGTGGCGCGTATGGTTGTTTCCTCGGCCCTACCGATAACTACCGTCACCTCTCTGAAAAAAAACGACGGATCGCCGAGTGAAGGGCTGTTTGAAAGTGATTTATACCCTGTCTGGGGCTGTTCAAAGGCTAATTATTGCAGCGACTTGGGCTGCTGAAGCTGTCGAGGCGTGGGCTCAGGAACTCGAGGCGGAAAGGCCTTCGGATGCTTCTGAGCATGCTCGTCAATGTCTCTCATATATTGCCACGGCTTCTCTGTACCTTAAGGAGGCGGCCTCCGATGCCGGGGTGCTCGCAGCCAAGGCTGGTACTGCATCCGTTTTGGCCAGACGTATCCTTTGGTTGAGATCCTGGTCGGTGGATTTGAATTCCAGAAAAACCCTGGAGGTTCTTTCTTTCAAGGGAGACATTCTCTTTGGAGAAGACCTCAATAAGATTGTGGCTGACCTGGCTACTGCTAAAACAGCCTGCCTACCTAGTACGGCTCCTTCTGCACAGAAGGCTAAAAGTACTTTTCCTCAGCCCTTTCGTACTCCAGGTAAAGCAAAAGGTCAGGCGTACCCAAAGCAAGCCCGTGCTTCCAGACCTGCCAAGCCCAGACTGAAGCGTGCTTGGGCCGCCCGTCAGCCAGCTTCAAAAAGTGATAAGCCTGCCGTATGACCGGGCGGGCCTCCCCCTGGGGGATCCCAGGGTGGGGGGCCGACTTCTAGGTTTTACCCAGGAATGGTTGAAGACCACTTCGGATACCTGGGTGCGGGAAGTCGTTGCTCGAGGTTACGCCATACCCTTCAAGAATCGCCCTCCTCATCGATTTTGCCTAACAGATGTGCCTCTGGATCCGGCAAAAGCAAACACGTTGCACTCGGTAGTACGTTCCCTCCTGTCCACAGGAGTGGTGGTACAGGTGCCTCTGTCTCATAGGGGCATGGGGTTCTATTCACCGCTGTTTCCAGTCCCGAAACCAAACGGGTCCTCACGGCCCATTCTCAATCTGAAGTCCTTGAAGAAGCATGTGCGAATTTCCAAGTTCCGTATGGAAACGCTGTGCTCTATTGTTCTGGCCATGGAGCCTGGGGACTATATGGTCTCCCTGGACATACAGGATGCCTACCTACATATTCCTATAGCGGTATCTCATCAGCAGTACTTGCGGTTTGCAGTGGGCAACCTTCATTACCAATTTCGGGCGTTACCTTTTGGTTTGACAATGGCTCCGCGAGTCTTCACCAAGGTTATGGCGGTCATGATGGCCATGCTACGCCGTCAAGGGGTCAGGATCCTACCATACCTAGACGATTTGTTGATCCTGGCGAGTTCCCCAGATCTTCTCCCGTGTCATCTCAATCTGACGATCCAGTGCATGAAAGCCCACGGTTGGCTGATCAACTGGAAGAAATCCTCCCTGGTTCCGGCTCGGAGCATGGTACACCTGGGGGCGTTATTGGACACCCACAACCAGCGGTTGTTCCTGTCTCAGGAGAAAGTCAAGACAAGATTCGCTGCTTCCTATCCCGTCCGCAAGTGTCGATCCATTCGGCGATGCAAGTGCTAGGTCTCATGGTGTCGGCTTTTGACATGGTGGAGTATGCTCAATTCCATTCTCTCCCTCTGCAGAAGTTGATTCTGTCCAAGTGGGACGGTCTGCCTCACCGGATAAGATCTTGCATGATCTCTCTATCTCCGGAGGTCCGTCTGTCACTGAGCTGGTGGCTTCAGGACCAACGATTGAGCAGGGGCCGTCCCTTCTGGATATCCGACTGGGTCCTGCTGACGACTGATGCCAGTCTTAGAGGTTGGGGCGCGGTGTTGGAACAACACTCTCTCCAGGGTTGGTGGACCGAGGAGGAGTCTCTACTCCCGATAAACATTCTGGAACTGCGGGCAGTGTTCAATGCATTGACAATGGCCCAGCATCTGATACAGAACAGACCTGTTCAAGTACAATCGGACAATGCCACCACGGTGGCGTACATCAATCATCAGGGCAGCACTCGAAGCCGCATGGCAATGAGGGAAGTATCAAGGATTCTTCAGTTGGCAGAACGCCATCTGCCGGCCATATCAGCAGTGTTTTATTCCGGGCGTTCTGAACTGGGAGGCGGACTATCTCAGTCGCCAGGACGTGCATGCCGGAGAATGGAGCCTACATCCGGAGGTGTTTCAACTTCTCGTGGACAAGTGGGGTCTCCCAGATGTGGACCTGATGGCGTCTCGACACAATCACAAGGTTCCGGTCTTCAGGGCAAGGACAAGGGATCCTCAAGCAGCGTTTGTGGATGCTCTATCAATCCCGTGGAACTTTCGCCTGCCGTATGTGTTCCCTCCGGTGTCCCTCCTGCCCAGAGTAATACGGAAGTTCAAGCAAGAAGGGGGAACCTACTAATAGTCGCTCCAGCGTGGCCCAGGCGGCACTAGTTCTCTGATCTACAGGGCCTCTCATTGGATCGTTCTCTTCTACTTCCACAACGACCAGACCTCCTCGTTCAAGGCCCTTGTGTTTACCAGGATTTGGCCCGTCTGGCTTTGACGGCATGGCTCTTGAAGCTTCCATCCTGAGGGCCAAGGGTTTTTCTGAGGCGTTCGTTCAAACTATGTTGAAGACCCGTAAGCCGGCTTCTGCTCGGATATACCATAGGGTCTGGCATGCTTACTTTCCTTGGTGTGTGTCTCACAATCATGACGTTTTCAAGTTTAGTACAGCCAGACTATTGGCCTTTCTGCAGCAAGGCCTGGATTTAATATCATTCCCCCACAAATAAAAGCACATCTGCACTAGAGCTACAGGTCCATGGAACCGTATCCTATACAGGTATAGGTTATTGACTTCATGTTAATTTACACCCAGTAATAACAGATGGTGCCGACAGGTCACCCACATACTACTGTGTCACCCATACGGTGTTTACTTTTGAAAAAGCATACAACTACCGACCTGCTGACACTTGATCTACCGACCCAAGTACCATCAGGAATCGGCAATGCGACAGAGGGATTCCCATAGCCAGCTTGTGGCAGAGCACACACACATGTCGACACGTGTACTATAAGGTATCATGGGTATATGTGACAGGGAAAACACAGAACACAATCACAACTCATTAACTGACACGCACATTATAGTGTATAATGCTATATTTTCCTATTTTGCACTAAAATCACCTTGCCCCCCCCCCCCTCGTTTTTCACTGTTAGCTGCCTAACAGTGCTTTTTGGCGGGGACATGAGGAGAAAATGGTGCTGTAACAAGTTGTGAGGGCTAAGCCCCGCCCCCTCGGCGCGCTTCAGCCGCTCTACTATTTTTCATATTTATACTGGCGGGGGTCCCTATACAGTGCCTATATACATCTTTTGCCAGTGTCAGGAAGAGGTATATTGCTGCCCAGGGCGCCCCCCCTGCACCCTTGTAGAACCGTTGGTGTGTGGGAGCAATGGACCGCTGCGCGGTACCTCCGAGACCTGAAGTCTTCTGCCGTCACTGAAGTCTTCTTTTCTTCCAATACTCACCCGGCTTCTGGCTTCTGTGAGGGAGTTGACGGCGCGGCTCCGGGAACAAGCAGCTAGGCGCACCAAGTGATCGAACTCTCTGGAGCTAATGGTGTCCAGTAGCCTAAGAAGCAGAGCCCTTAACTCAGAAGAAGTAGGTCCGACTTCTCTCCCCTCAGTCCCACGAAGCAGAGAGCCTGTAGCCAGCAGGTCTCTCTGAAAATAAAAAACCTAGCATAACGTCTTTCCAGAGAAACTCAGTAGAGCTCCCCTAGTGTGTGACCAGTCTCTCCTGTACGGAGTCCCTAGCATCCTCTACGGACTAAGAGAAAAGGATTTACCGGTAGGTATTAAAATCCTATTTTCTGCAGCAAGGCCTGGATTTAGGCCTGCGTCTGGCCTCCCTCAAGGTTCACACCTCGGCCTTGTCGGTTTGGTTTCAGAGAAAGATTGCTACCCTACCTGATGTCCATACATTCACTCAGGGTGTGCTGAGGATTCAGCCTCCTTATGTGCCACCTGTGGCCCCTTGGGATCTGTCGGTGGTTTTGGAGGCTTTGCAAGTGTCTCCGTTTGAGCCTCTTACCTCTGCTGTCCTTAAGTGGCTTTCCCTTAAGGTGTTGTTTTTGCTGGCTATTGCTTCAGCTAGAAGGGTCTCGGACTTGGATGCCTTATCCTATAAGTCCCCCTATTTGTTTTTTCCCCGTGACCGGGCGGTTCTTCGGACACGCTCAGGATATTTACCCAAGGTGTTGTCTTCTTTCCACCTTAACCAGGAGATTGTGTTTCCGGCCTTTAATTCTCCTGAGTTGTCTTCCAAAGAACGGTCTTTAGATGTGGTACGGGCTCTCCGTATCTATGTGAAGAGAACTTCCTCCATTAGGAAATCTGATTCTCTTTTTGTGTTTGGTTTTCACAAACGTGGCTGGCCTGCTTCTAAGCAGACATTGGCCAGATGGATTAGAATGGTGATTGCACATGCTTATGTACAGGCTGGTCGTCCGGTTCCTGCTACCATCAAAGCCCATTCTACTCGGTTGGTTAGACCTTCTTGGGCGGCCCACCGTGGTGCGACCCTTGAACAATTGTGCAGGGCGGCTACGTGGTCCTCGAGGTACACGTTTATTAGGTTCTATGCCTTTGATACTGCCGCTTCCCAGGATGCTTCCTTTTGGACGCCGGGTTCTTTTGCCCGCTACAGTGCATCCCCTCCCGTGAGGAACTGCTTTGGGACATCCCCGATGTATTTCCTTGTGGAGCCCAGTGTACCCCGCAGCAGAAAACAAGATTTATGGTAAGAACTTACCGTTGTTAAATCTCTTTCTGTGAGGTACACTGGGCTCCACAAGGCGCCCACCCTGACGCACTTTGCTTTTTTGGGTTGGTATTGGCATAGCTGCTGACACCCTCTCCTACGGTGAGTGTGTGGTGTAATTGGCTACGAGCAATTGTTGTCTCTGGTACCTGCTACTGCATTGGGCTGGTTAACTAAACTGAGCTCTCTGGCATGGAGGCGGGGTTATAGAGGAGGCGGCGCTGTGCATCTTGGGAACAGTCTAAAGCTTTGAGCCTGTTTGGTGCCTTGGATCAAGATCCTACTCTACACCCCAATGTATTTCCTTGTGGAGCCCAGTGTACCTTGCAGAAAGAGATTTAACAACGGTAAGTTCTTACCATAAATCTCGTTTTCTCTTTCATCCATCTGGGGGATGCTGCGGGGAGTCTGTAAAATTTGACGCTCAACAGAGGCAGTCTCCAAACCAAAAGTATGAAAACAGTACAACTTGGTGAAAGTATGCACTGAAGACCAAGTTGCCGCTATACACAACTGCTCAACTGAAACACCACCGCGAGCAGCCCAAGAGGCTCCAATAGCCCTAGTCGAATGAGCGAATGAGCCCTCACGAGTCAGGAACAGGTAATGCTGAAACATAGCCCTGCCGAATAGCAGAAGTAACCCTGAGGACACCCTGAAGGAACATCAGCCTCTGGAATGAGAGCCAATCTTTTTTTTTTTTTTAAACAGACAATGCCGAAACATGACCCTTAAAGGAGGACAAACGATGCCCTTTAGTTAGATCCTCCTGAAGGAAGGACATACTCTATGATAAACACAGGGGTTGACCGGTTTCCTAGCCTGAAGCATAGTTTGTACTACTGGTTGAGAACCCTTCAGCTCTTAAAATGCTGGATTCAAGAACCATGCCGTCAAAGCCAGACGATTTAAAGGACTTTGTAGAAGTAGATTGGGTCACAAAGGTAGATGGAACGGTTCCCTGGTCTCCATGCTGCGGAGAAGAGACTACCACGGACGATGAGACCAGTCTGGCGCTACAAGAATAATCGGGAAACCTCTCCAAATACGTTGTAGCAGGTGCGGTATCAGGGGAAATGGTGGAAACACATCCCAGTTGAAAATTCCACGGAGCTGTCAATGCATCGATTAGCGTTGTTTGAGGATCCTTAGTTCGAGAGCCATACCGGGGTAGTTTTCGTTTGAGATGAGATGCCATGAGGTCGATGTCGGGTGTGCTCCATAGAGACACGAGAGTCAGAAAGACTTCTTGATGCAGTTCACATTCTCCCGGATGTATCATGTGACGGCTTAAGAAATCTGCTTCCCAGTTAATGACGCCTGGTATGTGAATTGCAGAGATGGTCGTAATCCACCATTCCGCCCACTGGAGAATATGGGCGACCTCCTTCATGGCTCTCCAGCTGCGAGTCCCGCCTTGTTTGTTTATCCAAGCCACCGCCATGGCGTTGTCTGATTGAATGCGTACCAGATGATCCTGAACACTGGTTTGTACCTAAAACAGAGCATAACTAATTGCTCTCAACTCCAAAATGTTGGTAACCTCGATTCCTGACTGTTCCAGAGTCCCTGGAAGTGTTGAGCTTAGAACACTGCCCCCAACTGGTTAGGCTGGCGTCCGTGGTGATCATCATCCAAGACCAAACATTGAAAGGGGCCCCCTTTGTTAAATTTGGACTGTGAAGCTACCATGGGAGAGACTGCCGAGTCTGAGCCGACAGCCGGCACAATTGCAAGTCCACATGTTGACCTGTTTGATTCCAAGAGCCCAAAATCTGAGACTGAAGGGCCCGAGCATAAAACCTGTCATACGGTACTGCTTCGAAGGTAGCCACCATCTTGCCCAATACTTGCATACATTGGAGAATTGAGACCATCGGTAATTGTAACAGGGAGCGGACTCTCGATTGGAGATCCTGAAGTTTGTCTTGAGGTAGAAAAACCTTCTGACTTCTCGTGTTGAATAGGAGAGCCATCTCCTGAGAGGGGATCAAGGAAGATTTCCGGAGATTCACAATCCATCCGAAAGATTGTAGAGTCTCCATGGTGAGTCGTTGGTGTTGTTGAAGAAGTTCCTGTGACGGAGTCTTTGGCAACAAATTGTCCAGGTAAGGAGTAATGTTGACCTCCTGACATCTGAGGATCGCCACTATGTGACCCAATATTTTTGTAAATACTCAGGCTGTGGAAAGACCGAACGGAAGAGCCTGAAATTTGAAATGCCAAGGACCGATTGCGAACCTCAACAAATGTTGATGACCTGACCAAAACAACAAAAAAGGCTGCGCTGTGTGTCAGTAGTTAGTACAAAAAGAGAGCAGACGTGTACTATAAAGGTATTAAATTTAATTAAAATAACATGAAGTTATAAAAGCAAACATAAAATATAAGCACACTTGTACCTGTCTCAAAGGTATATTTGAGTGGTTATGAATGGTATATGGCAAGGAAAAGTCCAATGCTAAAGTTCAGAGAGAAGAAACTCTAAACGGTGCAGTCCCAAAAGATGGTTACCTCGTATATGTCATCAGGCAGGTTAAATGAATAATGATAGTACCTCTCCGAATGGGCTGGTGTAAATTTCGGCCGAGCGTCCCCGGCCAAAACAATCCTGCTTTGCCCAAAATGCTGCACAGCGGAGGGACGATATCTTGTAGACTGCCTGTTGATGATCACTCGTCACAGTGAAAAGGCGGTGACAGCATGCGGCTGGATGGAAGCAAGGTCCGATAATGCTCACCAGTTGCAGTGGTGAGATGGACGACAGCCTGTATAGTGACGAGCCGGTCAGTGGATGGAAATAGAAACCAAGGAGGGTATGCACGGCAGTGTAACACCTTGAGCCAGGTGTGCTAGTTTAGAGGCGGAGCATTGGACTTTTCCTTGCCATATACCATTCATAACCACTCAAATATACCTTTGAGACAGGTACAAGTGTGCTTATATTTTATGTTTGCTTTTATAACTTCATGTTATTTTAATTAAATTTAATACCTTTATAGTACACGTCTGCTCTCTTTTTGTACTAACTACTGACACACAGCGCAGCCTTTTTTGTTGTTTTAGTCTACTTTTTCCATCCCTCACATAGTGGTCACGGCAAGCGCAGTGTCTCAGCAGTTTATTATCTTATTTACACTACAATTAGGCGCTGCACTAGGAGTGTTTTTTTGATGACCTGACCAAACTGGAACATGGAGGTACGCGTCTTTTATGTCGATAGATGCCAAATACTCCTCCAGTTCCATGGCCATGATGATTGACCGAAACAATTCCATCTTGAATTTTTGGGCAGCGAGATACGGATTCAGGCATTTTAGATTCAAAATGGTTCAAAACTAATCGTCCGGTTTGTTTACGAGAAAAAGAATCGAGTAAAAGGCTTGACCCCGTTGTAGTTTGGGAACTGAAAGAATTACTCCATTTTGTCGTCTTGAGGAATCGCTTGGGAGAGGAGTGATGAAAAAGCAGTCTGGGACAGGTTCCTCTAAATCTAAAATGTAACCTCTGGTTATGACCCCCGTCACCCACTGATCAGCTGTGACAGGAGCCACACTTCTTGGAACTGTAGTAACCGTGCCCCCACCACCAAGGACCCCTCCGGAGATCTCCCCGCGTCATGCGGCAGGTTTATCGGCAGGCTTGACTGCCAGTTTGCGAGATGCCTGTGATCCGCTACCACGGTATGGACTTCTGCGTAGGAATCTTGAAAAGGCTCGAAAGGACTAGAAACTGCCCCTGCCTTGAATACGAAAGGGACGAAATCTAGTCTGTTTTGGCTTTTGAGGAACAACTGGAAAAAACTGGCTCTTGCCACCCGTGGTATTGGAGATAATCTTCTTAAGTTCTGGACCAAAGAGGAATTCTCCTTCAAACGGAACAGCTGTCAATGTCTGTTTGGAATCAGAGTCAACATTCCAAATATGAAGCCAGAGTGAACGCATCGCTGTAACCGCTAGAGCAGAAACACGTGACTGTAGCGAAGCTGAATCCAACAAGGCCTCACCAACATAAGTGAGAGCCTCAGAAATCTGCTCAGCTAATTGAATAGCCTCTGACAGGTCATCAGACTGCATGCCCGACACCACTCACGCTCACCAGTCATTTACGGCTTTAAGAACCCAGGCACCAGTGAGAACTGGACGCAGAGAAATACCTGATAAGGTAAATATAGATTTAAGAATCGCCTCAATCTTTCTATCCGTTGAATCTTTTAACGTCGCTGATTGCACTGAAGGAATTACTGTAGCCTTCGCCAGGTGAGAAATAGGGGCATCCTCCTTTGGAGCAGTTTCCCAGAATTTGGTATCTTCCTCTGCAAAAGGATAAAGAAACCTTAATTTTTTTAGGAGCCTGAGAGCGTGAATCCAGTTTAAGCCAAGGTTCTTTCAAAGTGTCTGCAAAATGCGTATATGAAGGAAAGACAGCTACTTTTCTCTTCTGTCAATTGAAAAAGGCAGTTGAAGTCTCCGCCTCTATCGTATCTTGAATATTAAGGGTTTGACATATGGCTTCGATCAATAACCTGACACCTGAACTTGTAGACAATTCTTCTTCCTCCCAAGCGGAAGAATCTTCCCACTCAGAATCCAGTTGACCATCTTCCAACGGAGTGACCGGATCTATCTCCTCATCTGAGAAGGTGATAGCGGGTAACGGATGCTGTCTCTTAGTGGCCGCTGAGCCCGAAGTAGTCACAATTTTGTTAATAGACTGTGCTATATCCGAAAGACCCATATGTCTTGTCCAAGGTGGTTCCTCAGCAGATTGATTTGTATCAGTACCTGACTGGGGCTGATGCAAATACGCAATAGCATCGGCCATGTTCCTGGCCCAGAGAGGAATATTTGGATTTTTTACTTACCGTAAAATCTCTTTCAATGAGTCCATCTGGGGGACGCTGTGCACTTACACTTGGGTTAGAGTGTGTGAGTATGGAGTTTGGCACAAGCTATGAAAAGAACTAACGGATTCCCCCTCTAACCCCTCCCATCAACCCCCTGTTCACAGGAAGTACTCCTCAGTTAAAGTTTAACAAAGCCGAGAGAGAGAAAACCAAACCAACAATAACCAGACAAAAGGGAAGGGATCGCAGCGTCCCCCAGATAGACTGAGAGAAAGAGATTTTACGGTAAGTAAAAAATCCAAATTTCTCTCTCATCCACCTGGAGTACGCTGCGCACTTACACTTGGGTGATATCCCAAAGCAAGCCAAAGAGGGGGGGCACACAGGCGGGAAATCCGCCCCTAAGATCAGATGCCCAACAGAGGCATCGCATCCCCCCATACCAAAAGTATGGAAACAATAGAATCCTGTGAAGGTTGCCGCTCTACACAGCTGCACAAAGGCACCTCTGCGAACAGCCCAGAAGGCCCCAACGGCCTGAGTCGCACAATTCCGCAGAGGAACAGGAACAGCAGAAGATACACATAAGGCTGATGGGTAGCTTATGTGACCCAACGAGCCCTAGTGTTCTTAGAGATCAGTCAACCTTGCTGGGATGCGCCTCTAAGAACTAACAACGTGTCCGTATGGTGAACTTTAAATGTTTTGGTTCAAGGTTTGTTTTGAACAGAGGTCCCAATATACACTGGTCTCTAGCATTAGTGCGCTGAGCCACAGCTCTTGTGTTGAAAAAAGGAGTTTTGTATGTAAAACCACTCTATCCTAATAGAAAAACCAACAAAGGTGGACTGCAGTAAAGGACTGCCAACTCAGAAACACACCGAGCTGAGGCAATGGGCAAAAGAAAACAAAACCACCGTAAGAGGAATGAACCGCCTCCCAACAAGTCCAGAGGCTGGAAAGGAGACACAGGAGCTACACAGGGAAACTGTTATATGCAAAAAGCTGTGAAGGAAACACCGAACATCCGTAAGAATGTTAGTAACCATCTCTGGAAAAGAAAATCTAGAGCAGAACCCTGTATCTGAAGATAAGAAGACAAAGTCCTTCTGACAACTGTTCTGCAGAAAGGACAAGAGGCGAAAAAGACTAAGAACTTCAGCTGAGAGGCCTTTATATTCGCACCAAAAGATGAACAGTTTTACTGGGCACTGTGATTGATTTGCAAGCCTGAAACATAGTCAGGGCTACTGACTGAGGTAAACTTATTACTCTGATGATGCTGTTCTCCACAATCATGCTGTCACCATCAGACGAGACAAATCCCGGTGATGACATAATTTGAAAGTGAAGATCTGGCCGAAGAGTAACACTATAAGGAGCCTTGGCCACCCTGGTCTGAAGCATTGCAGAGCAGTGTCGACAGGCAAATCCGGATCGATTAAGTTAGACCAAAAGAGCCACTGGTCAAATGCGTTGAAGCATTCACTGGATCTTGCCAGAGGCAGAAACAAATATGCCAGATGAAAGTGACAAGGAGCGAATACGGCGTCCATGATTGCCACAAGAGGATCCCCGGAGCGATCACCGTACCAAGGAAGTCCTTTTTGCAGAGACGAGAAGCCCTGAGATCGATGTCGGCTTGTCACACAATTACATAAAAATCAGAAAACCTGTTGGATTATTTCACATTCTTCAGGGAAGAAAAGCATGACAACCCGGAAAGTCCACTTCCCAGTTGTCCATTCTGGAACTGGCCGATATTGCCGGAACCCAAAGTTCCGCCCTCTGCATATGTGAGATACCATTTCGACGGCTCTCCACCTGCAAGTGCCACTGTGCATGTTCATATAGGCCACTGCAGTGTCGAAGTTCGACTGGATGCGGGATGCAAGACCATGCTAATCTTCTCTGTATCGTTACAATTTATTTTTTTCTAGTACATGTGCTGCCAAAGTGAGCACTTGTAGAAAGCCTTGAGCTGGACCCAAGGCGTCGTGGATTGCCCGGAGATGGAAGGGACATCTCCACTGCAGACCTCCAATGTTTTTGAAAACCAAAGTTGAAATCCAAAACCGTAACGGCTGAGACTAGTGACTGTGGTTATGACCTTCCATGTCAAGACAGAAAATGGGAGTCCTATGGGTCATATTCGGATTGTGTAGACACCAACAAAGATATTGTCGTATTTGAAGTAACATACTGAACTGTTGTTTATGTAAACTCAATTCTGCCTGGGATTAAGAACATAGAATTTGAGAATGAAGAATCCAGGCATGAGACCGGAAGAATGGAGCCACCTGTAAAGTCGCCTCTATCTTGCAGAGGAAGTGTATGCCCTGGATCACTGACCCCTGAGGAAACTGCAGAAAATAGTGTATTCTGGTCTGGAAATCCTGCACTCAGCCAAAAGACCGAGATACCAAGGGTCGAAAAGAAAACCTTTGGACACCATCCTCCACAAAGTAAGAAATCCGGAACCAAGGTCCACTGTAGATGTGTATGACAAAAGGTGCATGAGACGGAGCTCTTTTTGCAACAATCGACTAAATATGGCAGTGATGGGAAAGTAACAGTAAAAACCCCAAGACCCTGTTGATGGGAAAGGGATTGGAATGAATTCTCCCGCATTGGATAGCAAACAGACTGCAAGGATTAGAGCCTGTCTCTTGAAAGAATCGCAAATAAGAGGGATAACAAAGAATCCTGCTTGGTACGTGTTCTCCAAGATTCAGAATATATGCTCATGATATAATTCGGTATATATCCAACGGACCAGTGGAATCTGAGAAAGTTGGTTTCCCCCCCCTGAGAACCAGACCACCCGACTCCATGAGCCCTGCAGAGGACATATCGGAAGTCTGAGTTCCAGGTGGACAAATGCCTTCTTAGAGAATACATATTTCATTTATATTTATTTTAAATAACACATTTTTTAGCAGTCATACTCAGAATGAGAACACATGACCTGTTATACAGAAGGCAGACACCTTACTGCTAGAGCTATTTGCTCCTGCCTGCAAGGCACGCTTTGGTTTGGAAGCAGAAATCCACAAATCGCAATCAAAATGAATATATGGGCATCATAGACAGGGCAGAGATGCAGGATTGAATAGAAATAGAAGTCAAGAAAACAACATTGATGGAGGATAGAGCTTCAGCAACCTAATCTGTCAATGGATAATTTGAAAAGGATCTTATACAAAATAGACAACTTGCATTATGCAATCTGCAACCGCTCTAAGATCCATGCATTAGCCAGGATAGGGCATAGGAATATTCCTGTCAGAATGAATACCAATTTAATAACCGCCTCACTGTTGTCAATCTGCGGTGATTCAAGGTCACATACTGTACTTTAGGAAAGACCGTTGTCTTAGGCCACCACATGATGGATGCGTCCACTAATTAGTGGAACCTCCATCAGGTCAGTGTCTTCATCAGTGAAACGATAAAGAAACACTGTCTGTAAATGTGAGCCATCGGATCTGAAGCGACAATATTCTGTACTAGAGACAGACGCATTACCCAGGAAACCGCTACATCGTCCCAACGTGAGGGAAGAGGTGGAAACCAATTAAATCCGTAGTCTATTTCTTTTAGCTCTGAGCAGCCATTTTGGCAATTTATAGGTACATAATGCACAAGAAATAATAAATAGTCTGTCTTGTGTCTTGACAGAAATAACGAAAGGAAAACAGACTACCAACAATCACTGCTTTAGGTGAAAGTTTTGACCACAGAGTATTTTACATTAACTCAGCGATTAACATTTTACTAAGGTTTGTGGGCTAAGTAGTAAACAGAGTAATGTAGGTGTGATGTCAGTATGTAGCCCTGCTGTGTAATATAGCTGTGATGTCAGTATGTATTCCTGTAGTGTGATGTAGCTTTGATGTCAGTGTGTAGCCCTGCTGTGTAATGTAGCTGTGATGTCAGTGTGTAGCCAAGTAATGTAGGTGTGATGTCACTATGTAGCCTTGCTGTGTCATGTAGCTGTGATGTCAGTATGTATCCCTGCTGTGTGATGTAGATGTGATATTAGTGTGTAGCCCTGCTGTTTAATGTAGCTGTGATGTCAGTATGTAGCCCTGCTGTGTAATGTAGCTGTGATGTCAGTATGTATCCCTGCTGTTTAATGTAGCTGTGATGTCAGTATGTAGCCCTGCTGTGTAATGTAGCTGTGATGTCAGTATGTATCCCTGCTGTGTAATGTAGGTATGATGTCCGTATGTAGTCCTGCAGTGTGATGTAGCTTTGATGTCAGTGTGTGTAGCTCTGCTATGTAGCTGTAATGCCAGTGTGTAGCCAAGTAATGTAGGTGTGATGTCAGTATGTATCCCTGCTGTGTAATGTAGCTGTTATGTCAGTATGTAGCCCTGCTGTGTGATGTCAATGTGTAGCCCTGCTGTATAATGTAGGTGTGATGTCAGTGTGTAGCCCTGCTGTGTAATGTAGGTGTGATGTCAGTGTGTAGCCCTGCTGTGTCATGTAGGTGTGATGTCAGTGTGTAGCCCTGCTGTGTAATGTAGCTGTGATGCCAGTGTGCATCCCTGCTGTGTAATGTAGGTGTGATGTCAGTGTGTAGCCCTGCTGTGTAATGTAGCTGTGATGTCAGTATGTAGCCCTGCTGTGTAATGTAGCTGTGATGTCAGTATGTAGCCCTGCAGTGTGATGTAAATGTGATGTCAGTGTGTAGCCCTGCTGTGTGATGTAGCTGTGATGTCAGTGTGTATCCCTGCTGTGTAATGTAGGTGTGATGTCAGTGTGTAGCCCTGCTGTGTAATGTAGCTGTGATGTCAGTGTATAGCCCTGCTGTGTAATGTAGCTGTGATGTCAGTATGTAGCCCTGCAGTGTGATGTAGTTGTGATGTCCGTATGTAGTCCTGCAGTGTGATGTAGCTTTGATGTCAGTGTGTGTAGCCCTGCTATGTAGCTGTAATGTCAGTGTGTAGCCAAGTAATGTAGGTGTGATGTCAGTATGTATCCCTGCTGTGTAATGTAGCTGTTATGTCAGTATGTATCCCTGCTGTGTGATGTCAATGTGTAGCCCTGCTGTATAATGTAGGTGTGATGTCAGTGTGTAGCCCTGCTGTATAATGTAGCTGTTATGTCAGTATGTATCCCTGCTGTGTGATGTAGCTGTGATGGCAGTGTGTATCCCTGCTGTGTAATGTAGTGTGATGTCAATGTGTAGCCCTGCTGTGTAATGTAGCTGTGATGTCAGTGTATAGCCTGCTGTGTAATGTAGTGTGATGTCAGTATGTAGCCCTGCTGTGTAATGTAGCTGTGATGTCCGTATGTAGTCCTGCAGTGTGATGTAGCTTTGATGTCAGTGTGTGTAGCCCTGCTATGTAGCTGTAATGTCAGTGTGTAGCCAAGTAATGTAGGTGTGATGTCAGTATGTATCCCTGCTGTGTAATGTCGCTGTTATGTCAGTATGTATCCCTGCTGTGTGATGTAGCTGTGATGGCAGTGTGTATCCCTGCTGTGTAATGTAGTGTGATGTCAATGTGTAGCCCTGCTGTGTAATGTAGCTGTGATGTCAGTGTATAGCCCTGCTGTGTAATGTAGTGTGATGTCAGTGTGTAGCCCTGCTGTGTAATGTAGCTGTGATATCAGTATTTAGCCCTGCTGTGTAATGTAGGTGTGATGTCAGTATGTAGCCTGCAGTGTAATGTAGCTGTGATATCAGTATGTGTAGCCCTGTTGTGTAATGTAGCTGTGATGTCAGTGTGTAGCCCTGCTGTGTAATGTAGCTGTGATGCCAGTGTGCATCCCTGCTGTGTAATGTAGGTGTGATGTCAGTGTGTAGCCCTGCTGTGTAATGTAGCTGTGATGTCAGTATGTAGCCCTGCTGTGTAATGTAGCTGTGATGTCAGTATGTAGCCCTGCAGTGTGATGTAAATGTGATGTCAGTGTGTAGCCCTGCTGTGTGATGTAGCTGTGATGTCAGTGTGTATCCCTGCTGTGTAATGTAGGTGTGATGTCAGTGTGTATCCCTGCTGTGTAATGTAGTGTGATGTCAGTGTGTAGCCCTGCTGTGTAATGTAGCTGTGATGTCAGTATTTAGCCCTGCTGTGTAATGTAGGTGTGATGTCAGTATGTAGCCTGCAGTGTAATGTAGCTGTGATATCAGTATGTGTAGCCCTGTTGTGTAATGTAGCTGTGATGTCAGTGTGTAGCCCTGCTGTGTAATGTAGCTGTGATGCCAGTGTGCATCCCTGCTGTGTAATGTAGGTGTGATGTCAGTGTGTAGCCCTGCTGTGTAATGTAGCTGTGATGTCAGTATGTAGCCCTGCAGTGTGATGTAAATGTGATGTCAGTGTGTAGCCCTGCTGTGTGATGTAGCTGTGATGTCAGTGTGTATCCCTGCTGTGTAATGTAGGTGTGATGTCAGTGTGTAGCCCTGCTGTGTAATGTAGCTGTGATGTCAGTGTATAGCCCTGCTGTGTAATGTAGCTGTGATGTCAGTATGTAGCCCTGCAGTGTGATGTAGTTGTGATGTCCGTATGTAGTCCTGCAGTGTGATGTAGCTTTGATGTCAGTGTGTGTAGCCCTGCTATGTAGCTGTAATGTCAGTGTGTAGCCAAGTAATGTAGGTGTGATGTCAGTATGTATCCCTGCTGTGTAATGTAGCTGTTATGTCAGTATGTATCCCTGCTGTGTGATGTAGCTGTGATGGCAGTGTGTATCCCTGCTGTGTAATGTAGTGTGATGTCAATGTGTAGCCCTGCTGTGTAATGTAGCTGTGATGTCAGTGTATAGCCCTGCTGTGTAATGTAGTGTGATGTCAGTGTGTAGCCCTGCTGTGTAATGTAGCTGTGATATCAGTATTTAGCCCTGCTGTGTAATGTAGGTGTGATGTCAGTATGTAGCCTGCAGTGTAATGTAGCTGTGATATCAGTATGTGTAGCCCTGTTGTGTAATGTAGTGTGATGTCAGTGTGTAGCCCTGCTGTGTAATGTAGCTGTGATATCCGTATTTAGCCCTGCTGAGTAATGTAGGTGTGATGTCAGTGTAATGTAGTGTGATGTCAATGTGTATCCCTGCTGTGTAATGTAGGTGTGATGTCAGTGTGTATCCCTGCTGTGTAATGTAGACGTGATGTCAGTGTGTATCCCTGCTGTGTAATGTAGGTGTGATGTCAGTATGCATCCCTGCTGTGTGATGTAGCTGTGATGTCAGTGTGTATCCCTGCTGTGTAATGTAGGTATGATGTCAGCATGTAGCCCTGCCATGTAATGTAATGTGATGTCAACGTGTAGCCCTGCTGTGTAGTGATGTCAGTGTGTAGCCCTGCTGTGTAATTTATTTATTTATTAACAGTTTCTTATATAGCGCAGCAAATTCCGTTGCGCTTACAATTGGAAATAACAATAATATAACAAAACTGGGTAATAACAAACAGTCATAGAGGTAGGAGGGCCCTGCTTGCAAGCTTACAATCTATAGGGAAATAGGCATGTATACACAAGGATAGGTGCTATCTATTGCATAGTTATCCGCCAGATTGCAAAGGTTCTTGGTGGGCTGTATGATATGGTCATATAGCAATGATGAACCGGGGTTGAGAGGAAGGGAAAGTGAAGAATGAGAAGACATGTGAGGATATGTGTGGACTCTGCAGAGTGGATGCAATTTGATAGGAAGGTTTATGAAAGTTATGTGTGTAATGTAGGTGTGATGTCAGTGTGTAGCCCTGCTATGTAATGTGTGTTGTCAGTGTGTAGCCCTGCTTTGTAATGTAGGTATGATGTCAGTGTGTAGCCCTGCTATGTAATGTAGCTGTCATGTTAGTGTATAGCCCTGTTGTGTAATGTAGCTGTGATGGCAGTGTGTAACCATGTAATGTAGGTGTGATGTCGGTGTGTAGCCTGGCTGTGTAATGTAGCTGTGATGTCAGTGTGTAGCCTGGCTGTGTAATGTACCTGTGATGTCAGTGTTTATCCATGTAATGTGTCACGATGCTGCCAGCTAATTCTACAAATACGCCAATTTGAGAGTTGCCTCTTGCGACGTGGGGGGTCACTTTTGACACAGGATTAATCAAACACCTTAGCTGCCACCAGCAAGAGGAAATTAGCGTCTGAACGCAAGGTAGCCTTTGCTTCTACCTGTCACACACACACTGCAATACTTAGAAAAATAGGTAGACGTGGGCCACAAGGACTTGGTTCAAGAATCACAACTAAAATTAGATATTTAATTTAAAGGATACTTCAGAGCTTTAGTTACAAAATGGTTACAAAGATTATTAAGAATATTTTAAAAGCACACACAGAATACAGCAATCTCAACAAATGAAAAGAACTAAAAAATACAGAAAACCTAACTCAAACGAATTCAGGTGATTCCATTGTGGGGGAGTTTCACAGAATAACTCAGGTCATCTCCAACATATTATTGAGTCCCCAAGAGATGCACTTTCTGTCCCAGTGAGAGGCACAGATATAGCCCTCAGCTTCATCAGCCCCCACCCTTGGGATTTTTATCTACTTCCCTGCTGGACACTAACTAAACATACACTATTTTTACATGTAATGTGTCACGACGCTGCCAGCTAATTCTACAAATACGCCAATTTGAGAGTTCCCTCATGCGACGTGGGGGTCGCTTTTGACACAGGATTAATGTAGGTGTGATGTCAGTGTGTAGCCCTGCTGTTTTGTAATGTAGCTGTGGTGGCAGTGTGTAACCATGTAATGTAGGTGTAATGTCGGTATCTAGCCCTGCTATGTAATGTAGCAGTGATGTCAGTGTGTAACCATGTAATATAGGTGTGATGTCAGTGTGTAGCCCTGTTGTGTAATTAGCTGTGATTTCAGTGTGTAGCCCTACTATGTAATGTAGCTGTGATATTGATGTATAGCCCTGTTGTGTAATGTAGCTGTAATGGCAGTGTGTAGCCCTGTTATGTAATGTAGCTGTGATGGCAGTGTATAGCCCTGTTGTGTAATGTAGCTGTGATGCTAGTGTGTAACCATGAAATGTAGGTGTGATGTCTGTTTTTAGACCAGCTGCGTAATCAGAGCTGGCGCTAGCCACTCAGTAAAGGGATGCAGTGCAGGGAGGTGCCAAACTGAAGAAGCACTCAGCCTCTCCCTGCTCTGCATCCCTGTTGCTGCTGGCTGCTGCTGCGCCTATCACACTGGATGACAGGTAGTGGTGCTGGCAGCTTGCAGCGAGGCTCCCACCCCTCCTCCTCCCCAGAAAGAGTGCACGCAGTGTGTGGCCTCAGCCCACACAGAGCGCCGCTGAAATGTGAGCTGCCTAGAGTGTTGGGGCGTGGCCAAATCTCGGGAGCAGTGACCACGCCCCTTTATGGAAAACTTAATTTAAAAAAAAAGTCTTTGCAGTGCCGAGCAGGGTGGGTGCAGTGCCTGATCCCTGAGCCCCCAGCCACTCAGCCAGGGTCAGTTCGAGAGGGGAGTGTGATCTCTCACACAGTGGCTCAGCAATAGCAGCAGCCTCTCTGCCCCACTGCGGCACAGCACACTGCAGCATGTGCTGTGCTGCCAAGATGAGAGCTGATGCTGCTGCTGCCCAGTAAGGTGGGAGCGTAAGGGACCAGGGCCCCCTCCGGGCCCCTCCATCAGTACCAGGCCCAAGTGGTTAGTACCCGCTCCCGCCCCTCTCGGGGTCACTGACAACATCCTACAGAGCCACTGGAGTAACGAAGCCTGCGAGAAAATGGAGAAGGGAGAGGAGGAGCAGCACCCAAGGCGGGACCTCCTGCAGCTACCGGGGCCACACTGTGGAGGGAGTGAAGGCTGTACCTGTCATAGGGGGTCATTCAGAGATGAACACAGATTGCTGCATATGCAGCCGGATCCTTGTTCATCTCTGCACATGCTCAGGGCCGCCCAGCACAAAGCAAGGCTGCTCAGCATGTGTAGTGCCACCTTCCGATGCATCCGCAATTACATTGCTGACGCATCTTATGTAAGGTTGACCCCTGGCTGCACTGTCAGCGGCTTTTTTTTTCTCAGACACTACTGTGCAGTGTAATGGAACTAACGCACACTACTGTGCAGTGTAATGTGACTGACGGACACTACTGTGCGGTGTAATGTGACTAACGGACATTCCTATGCGGTGTAATGTGACTAGCGAATACTACTGTGTGGTGTAGTATGACTAACAAACACTACTATGCGGTGTAATGTGACTAGTGGACACTACTATATGGTTTAATGTGACTAATGGATACTACTGTGTGGTGTAATGTGACTAGCGAACGCTACTGTGCAGTGTAATGTGACTAGCGAACACTACTGTGCGGTGTAATGTGACTAACGGACACTACTATGTGGTGTAATGGGACTAATGGACACTATTATGTGGTGTAATGTGACAAATGGACACTACTATGTGGTGTAATGTGACTAGCGAACACTACGATGTGGTGTAATGTGACTAATGGACACTACTATGCGGTGTAATGGGACAAATGGACACTACTATGTGGTGTAATGTGACTAGCGAACACTACTGTGCGGTGTAATGTGACAAATGGACACTACTATGCGGTGTAATGTGACTAACTGACACTACTATTCGGTGTAGTGTGACTAGCAAACACTACTGTGCAGTGTAATGTGACTAACGGACACTACTATGCGGTGTAATGTGACTAGCAAACAATACTGTGCAGTGTAATGTGACTAGAGAATACTACTATGCGGTGTAATGTGACTAACGGACACTACTGTGCAGTGTAATGTGACTAACGGACACTATTATGCGGTGTAATGTGACTAGCGAACACTACTGTGTGGTGTAATGTGACTAACGGACACTACTATGCAGTGTTATGTGACTAGCGAACACTACTGTGCAGTGTAATGTGAATTGGTACTATTCTGTGGCCCCTGTATTTTTGGCGCTTCCCCCTGCTGGGGAAGTGGCATGTGTAAAAGGGTGCTCTACCTGGCGCAAAGGGTAAAAGGGAACTCTACCTGACTCATTGTGTAAAAGGGTGCTCTATCTGGAATAATGTGTGACTGGCTCTACCATGCGTTGTAAAAGGGGCTCTACCTGGGACAATGTGTAAAAGGGACTCTACCTGGCATTGTAAACGGAGACTATACCTTGCAGAATGTGTAAAAGGGTGCTCTACCTGGAATAATGTGTGACTGGCTCTACCTGGTGCAATATGTAAAAGGGGGCTCTATCTGGCGTAATGTATATAAGGGGGCACTCTGCCCCTATATTTGATGTCATTTTTTTTATGACCCTATATTTATGGGTCTTGGGGGCGAGGGGCACCAAAATGTCTAGTTACAGCTCTGAGGATGATATCGGTCACATTTGTATTTGTAGAAAGACGCAAAATTGATCGTTTGCAGGAGGGCACCGAACACCCTAGCACCGGCCCTGTGTGTAATGTAGGTGTGATGTCTGTGTGTAGCCCTTCTGTGTAATGTAGGTGTCATGTCAGTGTGTAGCCCTGCTGTGTAATGTAGCTGTGAGATCAGTGTGTAGCCCTTCAGTGTAATGTAGGTGTGATGTCAGTATGTATTCCTGCTGTGTAATGTAGCTGTGATGTCTGTGTGTAGCCCTGCTGTGTAATGTAGCTGTGATGTCAGTATGTATTCCTGCTGTGTAATGTAGCTGTGATGTCTGTGTGTAGTCCAGCTGTGTAATGTAGCTGTAATGTCAGTATGTAGCCCTGCAGTGTGATGTAGGTGTTATGTCAGTGTGTAGCCCTTCTGTGTAATGTAGGTGTCATGTCAGTGTGTAGCCCTGCTATGTAATGTAGGTGTGATGTCAGTATGTAGCCCTGCTGTGTAATGTAGGTGTGATATCAGTGTGTAGCCCTGCTGTGTAATGTAGCTGTAATATCAATGTGTAGCCCTTCTGTGTAATGTAGCTGTGATATCAGTGTGTAGCCCGCCTTTGTAATGTAGCTGTGAGATCAGTGTGTAGCCCTGCTGTGTAATGTAGCTGTGATATCAGTGTGTAGCCCTGCTTTGTAATGTAGCTGTGAGATCAGTGTGTAGCCCGGCTGTGTAATGTAGCTGTGAGATCAGTGTGTAGCCCTGCTGTGTAATGTAGCTGTGATATCAGTGTGTAGCCCTGCTTTGTAATGTAGCTGTGAGATCAGTGTGTAGCCCGGCTGTGTAATGTAGCTGTGATATCAGTGTGTAGCCCTGCTGTGTATTGTAGCTGTGAGATCAGTGTGTAGCCCGGCTGTGTAATGTAGCTGTGATATCAGTGTGTAGCCCTGCTGTGTATTGTAGCTGTGATGTCAGTATGTAGCCCTGCTGTGTAATGTAGGTGTGATGTCCGTATGTAGCCCTGCTGTGTAATGTAGTTGTGATATCAGTGTGTAGCCCTGCTGTGTAATGTAGTTGTGATATCAGTGTGTAGCCCTGCTTTGTAATGTAGCTGTGAGATCAGTGTGTAGCCCGGCTGTGTAATGTAGCTGTGATATCAGTGTGTAGCCCTGCTGTGTATTGTAGCTGTGATGTCAGTATGTAGCCCTGCTGTGTATTGTAGCTGTGATATCAGTGTGTAGCCCTGCTGTGTAATGTAGCTGTGATATCAGTGTGTAGCCCGGCTGTGTAATGTAGCTGTGATATCAGTGTGTAGCCCGGCTGTGTAATGTAGCTGTGATATCAGTGTGTAGCCCTGCTGTGTATTGTAGCTGTGATGTCAGTATGTATCCCTGCTGTGTATTGTAGCTGTGATATCAGTGTGTAGCCCTGCTGTGTATTGTAGCTGTGATGTCAGTATGTATCCCTGCTGTGTAATGTACGTGTGATGACAGTGTGTAGCCAGTACTGCGCTTTGTACTTTAGTTTTCACCAGCCCCTGCAGGACACACCCCTGAGTGAAAATACGCTCATAGGTGAAGATAGATACTGTATACCCCTTGGGTGTAATGTGATACATCCCCTTAACAGCGCAACGCATTATAGTGCGAGCTATAATTTCCCTGAAACTGCTTTCAAAAGTAGCAAGTATGGTGTTATAGCACTTTTCCAAGAGCCGCATACTATACATGAATCCAGGGTTAGTTGTTTTTCAAGTGACCATATCTACTAGACATCACTGTCTGATCTTATGGTGTGTACACACGGTGAGATATTTTCTTATGATTTTGACTATATAGTCAAATCGTAAGAAAAGTTAGTGCAGATCGCAAGGTGAAAGTCACTTTGCGATGCCGATGCGCGGTCCCACGCGGCCAGCATCACAAGCCTAGATATACTGTGCAGGCAAGTCAATTTTGACTGTCTCATAGAAAAGATAGTCAAAATTGACACTTAGCCAAAATCGCACATAGTCAGTATCACAGGCAGTGTCTTTATGTGCTTGTGATGCCGACCTAGCCCCTGTCGCATAGTGAGAATCTGGGTTAGCCCAAATCTCACCGTGTGTATGCACCTTTACAGGTCATCCTGCAGGCAGTGATATATACAGCAGCCACCCGGGGGATTTAGCAGAGTGACTGGCAGGCTCATGAGCAACTCATAGATTCAGACTGTGGCATATCAATGGAATGGGGTTATAAGCAAGGACAATGTAAAACAATGAAGGCTGCAGGTATACTTCAGGGTCCAGTGAAAATGATGGGGTGGGGAAGATGCATGTATCTAAGGGACGCATGTATCATAGATTGCACAATGTCACAGAATGCCATCACATCAGGGCAATGTATTATCCTGCAACCAAAGTTACATGGCCTCAGAAAGGGTGCAAGGGCTTCTGCCATTTCCGGCAAAGGAAATCCTCCAGAACAGCCACAATGGGCAGTCCATAGGCTACAATGGGCAAGTGCCATCTTCAGATGGAGGTAGCTGAGGGGCCCAATATCGTGAATGCTTCACATTCTGAAAATTGTTAAATCTGGCAGCATCACATTCCCCATAGAAACCTATAGGGGATGGAGCTGCAGGCGGAAATGTAGGGATCGCAAGAGATATCGGATATATCTGCTGTGGTGCCTCCTACATACATTCGGGAGATACATAATATTTGCAGTTGGGGATCAATCCGCAAATATACAGTGATAAATGGTCCCCTAAGGCTGTATACGCTGAATAGATTCTGCTAGAATGTGCATCTATCCAGCCAGGGGGTGGCATACCTTTCATGGCAGCAGGGTGACCCCAAGCCCACACACCTCTACTTACATTTCAGCCAGCAGTGCTAAAATCCCCAGAAAAATGTCACTGACGTCATGTTTGTGAAGGAATGTGTAGTAGGCTCCCACCCTAGCCTTTGAGAAACATAAAGTACTGTATATTAGTAAAATAGACCATGTAAGTCAATTATATTTAATATGCAGCTAATAGACTGAGCTAATTTTGTGTATCTAATTTCCAGCAGTCAGTTAATAGGACTTACATGGTGCTAAGTAAATACATTATACCAATAACATTTTATCTTGATTCTGAGTTCTGCCATATGTGCAGCTGTATAGAACTTGGAGTGACACTGCAGCCCTGTCATTGGCACAATGCTCACTAGGCCCTCCTACCGCAATAACTCCTCAGCAGAGCAATGTGAGCCAATGGCTGCCTGTGACATCATATCTCCCCAGTGCATGTCCTGACTGTTGTGCTTAACTCTCTGGATTCTGGGGAAAGCTCTCATTGTTCTGCAGCTCAGGCACTCCTACTACAACAGTTACTGTAAAACAGGCATTTATCAGATCCCTTCATACAAGATATTTGATATTTAAGGAAAAGGCGCGTGACTGACCAGAGAAGCGGTTCTTGGTGCACAGAAAGCAGGAAAAAAACTTATTTCTGATATCTGTAAAATCTGGACAAGAACAGACTTGCACACGTCTCCAAAAATACATCTATTAATTATCAATATGTTTTTAATGTATATAATGCATGCACAGGAATATACAGAAACTGAGCAATTTATCAGGCTTCTCAGCAGGCAGTGTAACATCTGGCAAGGGAACAGGGGTGTTTATGAGCTGGGGGAGCCCGTGTGCACCAGGCACCCAATATACCTGATCCTAGTGGTGCCATCTTTCCAATGATCTTTTTGGAGAGATGATACATGTGCAGAAAAAAAGCAAAGACTAATAGGCCCTACACACTGGCCGACAATCCTCAAAGATATGAACGATCTCGTTCATAATTGAATGAGATAACGTTCATATCTTTGAGAGTGGAGTCACCAGCGATGAACGATGCGCGGCCCCACGCGTGTTCATCGCTGGTGCTCCGTCGGCTGTGCATGCAGGCCAATATGGACGATCTCCTCCATATTTGCCTGCACCTGTATGAAGCCGGGTGACGGGGGAGTGAAGAAACTTCACTCCCCCGCCATCGGGTCGCCCGTCTGCCGTATCGGCGGTCGGGCAGCTCGGCGGCGAATCGCCGTGTCTGTAGGGCCCTTACCAGTACCAGCCAATCAGCTCCTAGCTGTCATGTTACAGACTGTTGCTAGGGTTGCCACCACATGCATTATCGATCCCTAGAGGTCCCCCCCCCCCCTCCCCGATCCCAGCTCCCACCCCCACCCGCTGCACCAGGCAATGTTCATGTAAATAAAATTATGTACCATATTAATAAAGTATTTTACGTACAATCTAAATGAAACAGTGTATCTATATAAATAGGAATATAATAGTCCCCACTTGGATAAATTACAGGCATTTGGTGCCTTAAAACTAGATTGTGTGAAAGAGGGAAGAAGCATGGAAGTGTAAGTGTTGCACACAACCTAATCAATATCAAGTTTCAACAGGTTACACAAACAAATGCACTACTAAAAGGTGTGTGTTAGTGATTAAAAAAATATACATATATCTATATATAACTTGAGCCTCTATTTGTTTCATGCTTCCTCATTATATTATAAACATATGTATGACATGTCTGTCAGCTCTCGTTGCTCTTCTCACATGAGCCGGGTCGGCGTTACTTCACCACCACAGCTCGGGTAAATGCTGAGGAACTAGGGCCGTCTTTTTGTATGGGTCAGTGGGCACTTGCCCAAGAGCCCCAAGAGTATAAGGGGCCTAGACTGATAGCTAAGGGTCCCCTTTTTCCAGGGGTACCAGATTTTTGAAAATCGGCCCTTGGGAAGCGGAGATATCCGACTTCAAAGCAGTGGTCCCCATCCAAGCCTGTAAATTGCTCTTCCAAGCCAGATATTTTAGGTTCTGTCTGACTTAGTGTTTTTCTGATGCTATACTGCAAAAGCTGGGACTCTCCCCTTCCGGTGGACACTGGCAGCTTGTTTGTACTATGCCCAGAACCAGAGATATTAGCCTTCCAGCAGCTGGTCCCTGCTCCAATTCCACACGCCTGGTATGCAGTTTTATATATTTGTCGGTGGATTGCTCCGGCTCCTGAAGTCTGATCCCCAAGTTCCCAGTAATTCCTAAAGGGGGAACTGTTTAGTTGTTTACCCATTAAAAGCTAAGAAATCTATTTCCAGTAACTGGAGATATCTGTAGTCAAGCAGCTGCCCTCCCACCGGAAAATGATGAATATTAAGCCCACTCCACTATCAAACCCTCCCCTACATATTAAACACCCCCTACCACCTTGAAAGTCATGTACCAGGGCCCCTTCATCCAGCCCAATGCCCCTTCTACAGATTAGTGTTCTCCCTCGTGCCTCATCTCCACCCCCTACTGCCCATTGGACATCAAAGCTGCCGCTGATAGCACCCCCACTGGCATATTTATAATGGGTGCAGTGTGTGTGGTGCACATGCAGGGGGCTAACACTGCACACTGCACACCCTGTACCCACGATGCAGCAGCAGCGCTGCAGAAATCACTGGGAAAATGGCACGGTGCCATTTTTCCTGGTGTTTCGCACACACACGCAGTAGAAAAAGCACTGGGGAAATGGCTGCCAAGCCATTTTCCCGGAGATCTGAGCATGCACTGTAAACTCTGGGACAGCGCTAGGGCACACTAGTGCTCAAAGTCTACACAGCTCTGCTGGCTAGAGAGGAGGGGGCCCAGACGTAGCCTGCACACGGGCCTCCTCCTCTCTAGAAATGCCCCCACGCCTACTGCTGGAGGATGGGTAGGGGCCACAGTGCACTGCTTTGCACAGGGGCCTACACTGCTCGTAAGATGGCCCTGTGAGGAAGAGCTGCCTATGGCAGCATCACAGCAGCTTCGGCTCAATCTGCGGTCCGCAGGCGCAGCCCGGGGAAACGCTGAGGAAGAGCTGCTGCTTGCAGCGTCACGGCTACTCAGCTCAATCTGGGCTGAACACAGTCTCGCGAGATTTGATGTCATCATCTCGTAAGACAGTCACTGTAGTTCATCAAGTTCCTCGGCTGCCAAGGAGCACTATTCCTGGAGAATCCGGGTGAAGGGAAAAGCCTCCTGGAGTGTTGCCACCGGGTGGTAGTCATGTGACCGCTGTTTGGCTGACCGACAGTCACATGACCTCCTCCGTGAGCCCGACGGCTCACTATCCCGATGGTCGGCATGCCGACCAACAGGGACTATTTCCACTCGTGGGTGTCCACGACACCCATAGAGTGGGAATAAAACCCGTGGCGACCACAGGTCGCCACCGAGCCCGCAAGGGGCTTGCTGCACTCGCCCCTCCCCGCCGGGATCCCGGCGTCGGTATGCTGCCGGGATCCCGGCGTCGGTAAGGAGACCGCCGGTCACCCGTACTACACCCGTTGCCACCAAATCCTGGAGAATCCAGGAAATCAGGGAGAGGTGGCAAACCTACTGCGGGTGGATATCAGAAGTACAGCAAGTACAATCACTGGAGCAGTCTGATCTCTGCAGCCCACGGGCACATGAGAATGTCTGTCTGTCATTCTCATCACCTGCATCTGATGTGCAAAGGAAGCATATTCTCCCACTTGCGGGTAATTACCACTATGGTACATTTAATTATTGCTAAGTGTAGCCGGGGCGCCGGCTTTCTCTATTTCACGTAAGCAGAAACAATATCTGTATTGAACAGACCATGGACACTTCATGTTCACATTGCTGTATTAGCAACATGTTGCATATTTGAAAGTGCTACATTAGCAACATCACTTTGAGTTACTGATTACAAAGTGTCGACATTGTTTCCTATTTTTATCAGCAGTATATTGGGACTAGACCTAATTAGTCCTTAAATTTATTTTGGATATATAAACCCTGTTTTATGTCTTGGCTAGATAGGGAAATGTGTTTGTATGTGGTTTTAATTAAAACCATTATATGTTTGTCTAAAGCAAAGGTCTCCTAGTACTTTGTGAATGTGCAGCCACTCATACTTTTATTATATAGTTTATAATTATATCCGAAGCGCAGTGCTGTATTTTCTATGTGTGTATATATGGTTGAGAACAGAGGGCCTAATTAAAACCTAATCGCTGCTGTGCGTTTTCGCACAGCAGCCGATCAGGTCTGAACTGCACATGCGCCGGCACTGCAGTGTGCCGGTGCATGCTAGACAGCTGACGGCCATCTCAGCCCTGCGATCGTCTCTGCCTGATTGACAGGCAGAGGCGGTCACTTGGCTGGAGGGGGCGGGCCAGTGGCGTTTGGCCGCTGTTTTAGGAGCGCGGTCCAGGAAACGCAGGCATGCCCAGACCGTGCGGGGCGTGGGCCGCAGCGGCTGCGTGACGTCACACGCAGCCGCTATGACCTGGAAAGCGACGAGTAACTCCGTCAGCGCTCAGGAGCTCCGCTGGTAGCTAGCTACTCGTCAAGTACAAAAGCATCTCTGCTGTGCGATGCCTTTGTACTAGTGTGGCGGGGTAGGGCCTGACATGTGGGGTGGACTAGCCCTGTGCTGGGCGTCCCCCCCCCACATGTCAGGGAAGCTGATCGTAGATGTGTTAAATTTAGCACATCTACAATCAAGTCTGAATTAGGCCCATAGTTTGGAAGCTCTACTGGGGCAGGGACACGGATGTGAATGGCTTAATATCTGTACAGCGCTGTGGAATATGTATGCACTATATAACTGGTAGTGATGTGCACCGGAAATTTTTCGGGTTTTGTGTTTTGGTTTTGGGTTCAGTTCCGCGGCCGTGTTTTGGGTTCGGATGCGTTTTGGCAAAACCTCACCGAAATGTTTTTGTCGGATTCGGGTGTGTTTTGGATTCGGGTGTTTTTTTTCAAAAACCCCTAAAAAAAACAGCTTAAATCATAGAATTTGGGGGTCATTTTGATCCCATAGTATTATTAACCTCAATAACCATAATTTCCACTCATTTTCAGTCTATTCTGAACACCTCACACCTCACAATATTATTTTTAGTCCTAAAATTTGCACCAAGGTCGCTGGATGGCTAAGCTAAGCGACCCAAGTGGCCGACACAAACACCTGGCCCATCTAGGAGTGGCACTGCAGTGTCAGACAGGATGGCCCTTCAAAAAAATACTCCCCAAACAGCACATGATGCAAAGAAAAAAAGAGGCGCAATGAGGTAGCTGTGTGACTAAGATAAGCGACCCAAGTGGCCGACACAAACATCTGGCCCATCTAGGAGTGGCACTGCGGTGTCACGCAGGATGGCCCTTCAAAAAAATACTCCCCAAACAGCACATGATGCAAAGAAAAATGAAGGAAAAAAGAGGTGCAAGATGGAATTGTCCTTGGGCCCTCCCACCCACCCTTATGTTGTATAAACAGGACATGCACACTTTAACGAACCCATCATTTCAGCCACAGGGTCTGCCACACGACTGTGACTGAAATGACTGGTTGGTTTGAGCCCCCACCAAAAAAGAAGCAATCAATCTCTCCTTGCACAAACTGGCTCTACAGAGGCAAGATGTCCACCTCCTCCTCATCGTCCGATTCATCACCCTTTTCACTGTGTACATCCCCCTCCTCACAGATTATTAATTCGTCCCCACTGGAATCCACCATCTCAGGTCCCCGTGTACTTTCTGGAGGAAATTGCTGCTGGTGAATGTCTCCACGGAGGAATTGATTATAATTAATTTTAATGAACATCATCTTCTCCACATTTTCTGGAAGTAACCTCGTACGCCGATTGCTGACAAGGTGAGCGGCTGCACTAAACACTCTTTCGTAGTACACACTGGAGGGAGGGCAACTTAGGTAGAATAAAGCCAGTTTGTGCAAGGGCCTCCAAATTGCCTCTTTTTCCTGCCAGTATACGTACGGACTGTCTGACGTGCCTACTTGGATGCGGTCACTCATATAATCCACCATTCTTTCAATGGTGAGAGAATCATATGCAGTGACAGTAGACGACATGTCAGTAATCGTTGGCAGGTCCTTCAGTCCGGACCAGATGTCAGCACTCGCTCCAGACTGCCTTGCATCACCGCCAGCGGGTGGGCTCGGAATTCTTAGCCTTTTCCTCGCACCCCCAGTTGCGGGAGAATGTGAAGGAGGAGCTGTTGACGGGTCACGTTCCGCTTGACTTGACAATTTTCTCACCAGCTGGTCTTTGAACCCCTGCAGACTTGTGTCTGCCGGAAAGAGAGATACAACGTAGGTTTTAAATCTAGGATCGAGCACGGTGGCCAAAATGTAGTGCTCTGATTTCAACAGATTGACCACCCGTGAATCCTGGTTAAGCGAATTAAGGGCTCCATCCACAAGTCCCACATGCCTAGCGGAATCGCTCTGTTTTAGCTCCTCCTTCAATGTCTCCAGCTTCTTCTGCAAAAGCCTGATGAGGGGAATGACCTGACTCAGGCTGGCAGTGTCTGAACTGACTTCACGTGTGGCAAGTTCAAAGGGTTGTAGAACCTTGCACAACGTTGAAATCATTCTCCACTGCGCTTGAGACAGGTGCATTCCACCTCCTTTGCCTATATCGTGGCCAGATGTATAGGCTTGAATGGCCTTTTGCTGCTCCTCCATCCTCTGAAGCATATAGAGGGTTGAATTCCACCTCGTTACCACCTCCTGCTTCAGATGATGGCAGGGCAGGTTCAGGTATTTTTGGTGGTGCTCCAGTCTTCTGTACGCGGTGCCTGAACGCAGAAAGTGGCCCGCAATTCTTCGGGCCACCGACAGCATCTCTTGCACGCCCCTGTCGTTTTTTAAATAATTCTGCACCACCAAATTCAAGGTATGTGCAAAACATGGGACGTGCAGGAATTTGCCCAGATGTAATGCACGCACAATATTGCTGGCGTTGTCCGATGTCACAAATCCTCAGGAGAGTCCAATTGGGGTAAGCCATTCTGCGATGATCTTCCTCAGTTGCCATAAGAGGTTTTCAGCTGTGTGCGTATTCTGGAAAGCGGTGATACAAAGCGTAGTCTGCCTAGGAACGATTTGGCGTTTGCGAGATGCTGCTACTGGTGCCGCCGCTGCTGTTCTTGCAGCGGGAGGCAATACATCTACCCAGTGGGCTGTCACAGTCATATAATCCTGAGTCTGCCCTGCTCCACTTGTCCACATGTCCGTGGTTAAGTGGACATTGGGTACAACTGCATTTTTTAGGACACTGGTGAGTCTTTTTCTGAGGTCTGTGTACATTTTCGGTATCGCCTGCCTAGAGAAATGGAACCTAGATGGTATTTGGTACCGGGGACACAGTACCTCAATCAAGTCTATAGTTGGCTCTGAATTAACGATGGATACCGGAACCGCGTTTCTCACCACCCAGGCTGCCAAGGCCTTAGTTATCCGCTTTGCAGCAGGATGACTGCTGTGATATTTCATCTTCCTCGCAAAGGACTGTTGGACAGTCAATTACTTACTGGAAGTGGTACAAGTGGTCTTCCGACTTCCCCTCTGGGATGACGATCGACTCCTAGCAGCAACAACAGCAGCGCCAGCAGCAGTAGGCGTTACACTCAAGGATGCATCGGAGGAATCCCAGGCAGGAGAGGACTCGTCAGACTTGCCAGTGACATGGCCTGCAGGACTATTGGCTTTCCTGGGTAAGGAGGAAATTGACACTGAGGGAGTTGGTGGTGTGGTTTGCAGGAGCTTGGTTACAAGAGGAAGGGATTTACTGGTCAGTGGACTGCTTCCGCTGTCGCCCAAAGTTTTTGAACTTGTCACTGACTTATGATGAATGCGCTGCAGGTGACGTATAAGGGAGGATGTTCCGAGGTGGTTAACGTCCTTACCCCTACTTATTACAGCTTGACAAAGGCAACACACGGCTTGACACCTGTTGTCCGCATTTGTGTTGAAATAATTCCACACCGAAGAGCTGATTTTTTTTTGTATTTTGACCAGGCATGTCAATGGCCATATTCCTCCCACGGACAACAGGCGTCTCCCCGGGTGCCTGACTTAAACAAACCACCTCAGAATCCTCCTTGTCAATTTCCTCCCCAGCGCCAGCAACACCCATATCCTCATCCTGGTGTACTTCAACACTGATATCTTCAATTTGACTATCAGGAACTGGACTGCGGGTGCTCCTTCCAGCACTTGCAGGGGGCGTGCAAATGGTGGAAGGCGCAAGCTCTTCCCGTTCAGTGTTGGGAAGGGCAGGCATCGCAACCGACACAATTGGACTCTCCTTGGGGATTTGTGATTTCGAAGAACGCACAGTTCTTTGCTGTGCTTTTGCCAGCTTAAGTCTTTTCTGTTTTCTAGCGAGAGGATGAGTGCTTCCATCCTCATGTGAAGCTGAACCACTAGCCATGAACATAGGCCAGGGCCTCAGCCGTTCCTTGCCACTCCGTGTCGTAAATGGCATATTGGCAAGTTTACGCTTCTCCTCAGACGCTTTTAATTTTGATTTTTGGGTCATTTTACTGATCTTTTGTGTTTTGGATTTTACATCCTCTGTACTATGACATTGGGCATCGGCCTTGGCAGACGACGTTGATGGCATTTCATCGTCTCGGCCATGACTAGTGGCAGCAGCTTCAGCACGAGGTGGAAGTGGATCTTGATCTTTCCCTATTTTTTTAACCTCCACATTTTTGTTCTCCATATTTTAATGCGCACAACTAAAAGGCACCACAGGTATACAATGTAGATGGATGGATAGTATACTTATGGACGAGTGACTGACGACACAGAGGTAGGTACAGCAGTGGCCTACCGTACTGCTATATACAGTATAATGGACCTGCTGGACATTCAGCAGACTGCTAAACTAGTACTACTAGTATAAAAAAAAAAGCCACCACAGGTATACAATGTAGATGGATGGTAGTATACTTATGGACGACGAGTGACGACACAGAGGTAGGTACAGCAGTGGCCTACCGTACTGCTATATACAGTATAATGGACCTGGTGGACACTGTCAGCAGACTGCTAAACTAGTACTATTAGTATAAAAAAAAAAAGCCACCACAGGTATACAATGTAGATGGATGGATAGTATACTTATGGACGAGTGACTGACGACACAGAGGTAGGTACAGCAGTGGCCTACCGTACTGCTATATACAGTATAATGGACCTGGTGGACACTGTCAGCAGACTGCTAAACTAGTACTACTAGTATAAAAAAAAAGACACCACGGGTATACAATGTAGATGATGGTAGTATACTTATGGACGACGACTGACGACACAGAGGTAGGTACAGCAGTGGCCTACCGTACTGCTATATACAGTATAATGGACCTAGTGGACACTGTCAGCAGACTGCTAAACTAGTACTACTAGTATAAAAAAAAAAAGCCACCACAGGTATACAATGTAGATGGATGGTAGTATACTTATGGACGACGAGTGACGACACAGAGGTAGGTACTGCAGTGGCCTACCGTACTGCTATATACAGTATAATGGACCTGGTGGACACTGTCGGCAGACTGCTAAACTAGTATAAAAAAAAGCCACCACAGGAGTGTTTTTAAGGCAGACAAACGTATACTGGTGGTCACTGTCAGCAAAACTGTGCACTGTACTCCTGCTATAGCTGCTCCCCAGTCCCCACAATTAAGCAGTGTGAGCACTCAGCACAGATATATCATGCGGCACACTGAGCACAGATATGGTATGGAGCGTTTTTTTTCAGGCAGAGAACGGATAAAAAAAAAACTGGTGGTCACTATCAGAAAAACTCTGCACTCTACTCCGAGTCCTAACAGCTGCTCCCCAATCCTCCCCACAATTAGTAATAAAACAAGCAATCAACTGTCTCTTCTACAATTATAAACGGAGAGGACGCCAGCCACGTCCTCTCCCTATCAATCTCAATGCACGTGTGAAAATGGCGGCGACGCGCGGCTGCTTATATAGAATCTGAATCTCGTGAGAATCCGACAGCGGGATGATGACGTTCGGTCGCGCTCGGGTTAGCCGAGCAAGGCGGGAGGATCCGAGTCTGCTCGGACCCGTGTAAAAAAAAGGTAAAGCTCGGGTGGGTTCGGTTTCTCGGAAACCGAACCCGCTCATCACTAATAACTGGTGCTAAATCCTCCTAACATTATGTCACTACACTTGTCCTTTTATTACACAATGACAAGAACTGTAGACAGATCATTGGTTCTACAATATTGGCACACTCATTCCCTTAAACTAGGAATGGGGCATCAAACGTGTAACATTGATGTTACCAGTTATTTTGCCATCAGAACAATGGTCCTGGACAGTATATGGACACAAGGTCCTAATAGTAGAAAGGAGCTGGCTAGCTGTAGGCAGGTGAATGGGAATTAAATGGACAGTACCTTGGTTTATTCTTGTCCTGTGTAAATGTTATTTCTGCATTTCTGTATCCGTGCCGGCTAGGTAGATCAGTATTGTGACATGCAAATAATGGGTACAACAGAGTGCGCTAGTGGGCTAGATGGTTCCCAAATGTGAAGATATCGTAATCCTTTATACAAAATAAAAAGGTGATATAATTCCCATAAAAGAGGAATCAAAATACTTCCCTTACTACTTCATCAAAATGCTCAAAGTTTTCCAACGGATTCCATATGCAAAGGAAACAACAAAATGGCATATAGTGTAGTAGGTATATACAAGGATATTTAATGACAAAACTTTTCATAAAATTTCAGCGTGTGATAAAACACTTATACACACAAACAGAATATAAAATGGATAAGTAAAAAATACACCCAAATGAAGGGTGATGTTTAGGGTGGAGGATTACCAGATAGTAGCGAAAATCAGGCCTTAAGATGTAGTGATAGGGTGTTTGGCTCCGGAACCTCGTTCCCTTGACCGTATTCCCCTTCTGTCTGGTTCTCCTTTTCCCCAATTAGATAAAGGTAGACACTCCACTCTCCAGCTGCAACGCGTTTCGGGGTATTCCCTTCCTCAGGCAGTGAGGGTGGAGTGTGGTGGACTTCCTTTTAAGCTCCCTTCCGTGATTACTTCCAGGTTAAAGGTCAAATTCATTTTTTAAAAACATTATTAAAACTTTCCACAATACATATTATTATATTACTTAAGAACTATTTCCATTATCATCCAATTTATAATCAAACTGTTTAAAATTTAGTCTTAAATTAATGAAATTATTAAATTTTATATGTACATTGACCGGAAGTGATCATTATACAACTTCCGGTATCGACCTCCCAAAGATGATCCGCAAACATCTTTTAATATCATGACAAAACAAACTTCAATAATATCCGGGCTCCTTGATCATTCATCTATATGATGCCAGGAGTCTGTAGTGTTGTGTCCACACCCGGCGTTGTATCCGCACCTGGCGTCGTTTCCTCGTGGAACGCATTTGGAACGCATCACTGACTTCCTGTTAACTTGCGATGACGTATTTCCGCTTCCGTTCGGGGCCGTTAATAGCATGTAATCTCCCCATATTAAGTCTGGATTTTGCAGTCATATTATTAACACAATTTATATAAAAACTTATACTATTAGTCCTGCATGTATACATATATGGAACGCATTCTGGAACGCATAATAAGTATCCAGTCACTTCCGGTGATGCGTTTCCTGTTTAGTCCTGCTGCTTCCATATTATTTGTTGGCAACAAATAATATGGAAGCAGCAGGACTAAACAGGAAACGCATCACCGGAAGTGACTGGATACTTATTATGCGTTCCAGAATGCGTTCCATATATGTATACATGCAGGACTAATAGTATAAGTTTTTATATAAATTGTGTTAATAATATGACTGCAAAATCCAGACTTAATATGGGGAGATTACATGCTATTAACGGCCCCGAACGGAAGCGGAAATACGTCATCGCAAGTTAACAGGAAGTCAGTGATGCGTTCCAAATGCGTTCCACGAGGAAACGACGCCAGGTGCGGATACAACGCCGGGTGTGGACACAACACTACAGACTCCTGGCATCATATAGATGAATGATCAAGGAGCCCGGATATTATTGAAGTTTGTTTTGTCATGATATTAAAAGATGTTTGCGGATCATCTTTGGGAGGTCGATACCGGAAGTTGTATAATGATCACTTCCGGTCAATGTACATATAAAATTTAATAATTTCATTAATTTAAGACTAAATTTTAAACAGTTTGATTATAAATTGGATGATAATGGAAATAGTTCTTAAGTAATATAATAATATGTATTGTGGAAAGTTTTAATAATGTTTTAAAAAAATGAATTTGACCTTTAACCTGGAAGTAATCACGGAAGGGAGCTTAAAAGGAAGTCCACCACACTCCACCCTCACTGCCTGAGGAAGGGAATACCCCGAAACGCGTTGCAGCTGGAGAGTGGAGTGTCTACCTTTATCTAATTGGGGAAAAGGAGAACCAGACAGAAGGGGAATACGGTCAAGGGAACGAGGTTCCGGAGCCAAACACCCTATCACTACATCTTAAGGCCTGATTTTCGCTACTATCTGGTAATCCTCCACCCTAAACATCACCCTTCATTTGGGTGTATTTTTTACTTATCCATTTTATATTCTGTTTGTGTGTATAAGTGTTTTATCACACGCTGAAATTTTATGAAAAGTTTTGTCATTAAATATCCTTGTATATACCTACTACACTATATGCCATTTTGTTGTTTCCTTTGCATATGGAATCCGTTGGAAAACTTTAAGCATTTTGATGAAGTAGTAAGGGAAGTATTTTGATTCCTCTTTTATGGGAATTATATCACCTTTTTATTTTGTATAAAGGATTACGATATCTTCACATTTGGGAACCATCTAGCCCACTAGCGCACTCTGTTGTACCCATTATTTGCATGTCACAGTTTGTTATCTAGGTATAAGGGAATACCATTGGTTCAAAGGGGTGCTGCTTAATAGGGGTTCACTTGGCGCCTTATTAGCTCTGTAAATATAAATACCAAGGTAGATCAGTATTGTTAGAGTTGGGCACATACAGTAAGTTTTTGGACTACACTTGTTGTCACAGTATGTTAGGCCAATGAGTTGAGGGTCCTGTGTGTTGTACAGAAGTGCAATGTTGCGTAGTATTGTCACACCTAGGCTTAGTTAGCTTTAGGCCCTCCACTGCAGTGTGGCTGATGTTTCCTTGCAGGGATCTGTGGGATAGTGCACAAAGAACAAGAGTCACCACTGTGAGAACCTGTGATTGTTTCTTTTTCCTATCTCTTTCTGGACGGACGGTGAGCCTTGCACCTTAGTGTAAGGTTCAGTTTTTGTCTGATACATAAGTACCTATAGGTGAAACTCTGGGTCTGAGGCCAAGAGTGCCAGGGATGATTTTCCACTAAACCCGTTATCCCTTTTTTGTAGTCTCGGATTGGTAGGTCTACTCTGTGATAAAATGGTACTTCTGTATTGACCTTTCTCCTAGATCTCCATGGTCTGCTACCCATACAGACTAAAGGTGAGAGGATGCGAGCCAGGTAGGCCACTGACTATTCCGGTGCGGCTGCAGGAAACACCCCACAACATACTTCTTACACCATGTCATACACACACAGTGGTTCCTGCCAAGTAGTTGCATTTGGATAGTAAGGGTCTGACAGCCAGAGCCAATCAGAAGATAGTGACAAAACATTGGAACAAAACAACTGGTTGTGAGTAAACATCGCCCTCCCACTCAGAAGATAGTGGAAAAACATTGGAACAAAACAATTGGTTGTGAGTAAACATCGCCCTCTCATCATCAATGGCAAAACCACCAGCTATCGGAAGGAAAACATTGATGGTTACATATTCCTGTTACTACCTTAAACAATCTGTACTTCTGCGCGTATGCAGACGATCTAATGGACTACAGGTTACTCCACCCACTTAGGAATGAGAGGAATACATATGTAAAGTTGATAAAGACGCTAATCCCATACATTGCAGCAAATAGTTGTCAGTTAAAAACTTAATACAAAAATATAGGTGGTACATCACTAGTACATTCACACATTTCACACATTTGTAACAGTCCTTTCCACATCATTTGAGGATGCAGATCTCATTTCCTGAAATCAAATAGTAGAGAGATATAAAGTACTGACCAATCAGCTCCTGTCAGTTTGCAGATCGACTACAAAAATGACGCAAGCGAATCGGTTGGTTCTTTATCTCTCTCCATGTTATCTCTTTCCGAGGTTTGATAAATCTCCCTGAGGGATCTATTCATTAAGCATTGAAAAGAGTGGAGAAGTGAGCCTGTGGAGAAGTTGCCCATGGCAACCAATCAGCTGCTTCGTACAATTGTGTAGTATGCGAATGTTACTTCAATGCTGATTGGTTGCCATGGGCAACTTCTCCAATGGCTCATTTCTCCACTGCTACATGAATAGACCCCTTAAAATTATAAAAAGTTATCAGCAAAGCTTCTTAAGACACAAGGACAATGGTACATAAACGGCATTGCATTTATATCTGCATTATCTAAATATGGATCTTTGCCAATTCCTAAATTTTTCTCCACAATTCAGTGTCCCGTCATGGATATAAGGCCTTTGGAGTTCTCAATCTAGAAGACAGAGAAGGAGGAGGCACAATGTACATCTACTGCTTTCTGGTCGACTGACCACAGACCATGTCATCATTGTGTATGTGGATCTAAAGAAATAGGACGACATTCTGCAAGTTTACTTGGATGTCTGTCATTACATTTGATTCAATTTCTTCCTGCACAGACTGAGGAGAATACTGGACTGAGGTGAAGTAGCAGCATGGAGGAACCTTGTTATGTTGGGGTACGTACTGAGGCTCAGTCAGAGGCTTACGCTAATGGCGCAGCCGCTGTGTCTTTGTATGCAGCAGCTGTGTAAAACATACTTGACCTGACCCTCTCCATGAGGGAGAAAATGCTCTGTTCCTGGACTTTCCTGGTAATGTATGATTGCCATCACCTGTGGTGAGCTAGTTAATTGATAAGAAAGGTGTTTCACCTAGTGATGTGCACCGGAAATTTTTCGGGTTTTGTGTTTTGGTTTTGGGTTCGGTTCCGCGGCCGTGTTTTGGGTTCGAACGCGTTTTGGCAAAACCTCACCGAATTTTTTTTGTCGGATTCGGGTGTGTTTTGGATTCAGGTGTTTTTTTCAAAAAACCCTAAAAAACAGCTTAAATCATTGAATTTGGGGGTCATTTTGATCCCATAGTATTATGAACCTCAATAACCATAATTTACACTCATTTCCAGTCTATTCTGAACACCTCACAATATTATTTTTAGTCCTAAAATTTGCACCGAGGTCGCTGGATGGCTAAGCTAAGCAACACAAGTGGCCGACACAAACACCTGGCCCATCTAGGAGTGGCACTGCAGTGTCAGGCAGGATGGCCCTTCCAAAAAATACTCCCCAAACAGCACATGACGCAAAGAAAAAAAGAGGCGCAATGAGGTAGCTGTGTGAGTAAGCTAAGCGACCCTAGTGGCCGACACAAACACCTGGCCCATCTCACGCAGGATGGCCCTTCCAAAAAAATACTCCCCAAACAGCACATGACGCAAAGAAAAAAAGAGGCGCAAGCTCTTCCCGTCCAGTGTTGGGAAGGTCAGGCATCGCAACCGACACAATTGGACTCTCCTTTGGGATTTGTCATTTCGAAGAACGCACAGTTCTTTGCTGTGCTTTTGCTGCAAGTCTTTTCTTTTTTCTAGCGAGAGGATGAGTGCTTCCATCCTCATGTGAAGCTGAACCACTAGCCATGAACATAGGCCAGGGCCTCAGCCGTTCCTTGCCACTCCGTGTCGTAAATGGCATATTGGCAAGTTTACGCTTCTCCTCAGACGCTTTTAATTTTGATTTTTGGGTCATTTTTTACTGATCTTTTGTGTTTTGGATTTTACATGCTCTGTACTATGACATTGGGCATCGGCCTTGGCAGACGACGTTGATGGCATTTCATCGTCTCGGCCATGACTAGTGGCAGCAGCTTCAGCACGAGGTGGAAGTGGATCTTGAACTTTCCCTATTTTTTTAACCTCCACATTTTTGTTCTCCATATTTTGCGCACAACTAAAAGCCACCACAGGTATACAATGTAGATGGGTGGATAGTATAGTATTATATTACTTATGGACGACGAGTGACGACACAGAGGTAGGTACAGCCGTGGCCTACCATACTGCTGCTTATATATATAATATACTGTATAACGGACCTGGTGGACATTGTCAGCAGACTGCTAAACTAGGATGAAGAGAAAAACAACAACACAGGTATACAATGTAGATGGATGGATAGTATAGTATTATATTACTTATGGACGACGAGTGCACTGACGACACAGAGGTAGGTACAGCCGTGGCCTACCGTACTGCTGCTTATATATATATATATATATATATATATATATATATATATAATATACTGTATAACGGACCTGGTGGACACTGTCAGCAGACTGCTAAACTAGTATGAAGAAAAAAACAACAACACAGGTATACAATGTAGATGGATGGATAGTATAGTATTATATTACTTATGGACGACGAGTGACGACACAGATGTAGGTACAGCCGTGACCTACCGTACTGCTGCTTATATATATAATATATTGCTAAGTATAGCCGGGATGCCGTCTTTCTCTATTTCACGTAAGCAGAAACAATGGGGTATATTTACTAAGCTCCCGATTTTGACCGAGATGCCGTTTTTTCATCAAAGTGTCATCTCGGTCAATCTCGGTCATTTACTAAACACTAATCACGGCAGTGATGAGGGCATTCGTAATTTTTTTCTAGTTCAGGTAAAAAATTACGAATGAATACACCATCGGTCAAATTACGCCTGTTTAAGTATGAATCTCGGTCATTTACTAAGAAGTGCAAAGCAAAAAAACCCAAAACACTGCCGTGAAAAATTACAATTCGTAAAAAAGTCCTAAAAAAAAACAGACCTGCTTTTTTTATTCGTGATTTGAGATGCATGCAGGGATCCATGAGATCCGTGCATGTATATCAGTGGGAAGGGGTTGGAAAGTGCTTTTTTTTGCCAAAAAAAATTGCGTGGGGTCCCCCCTCCTAAGCATAACCAGCCTCGGGCTCTTTGAGCCGATCCTGGTTGCAGAAATATGGGGAAAAAAATGACAGGGGTTCCCCCATATTTAAGCAACCAGCATCGGGCTCTGCGCCTGGTCCTGGTCCCAAAAATACGGGGGACAAAAAGAGTAGGGGTCCCCCGTATTTTTAAAACCAGCACCGGGCTCCACTAGCTGGACAGATAATGCCACAGCCGGGGGTCACTTTTATACAGCGCCCTGCGGCCGTGGCATCAAAAATCCAACTAGTCACCCCTGGCCGGGGTACCCTGGGGGAGTGGGGACCCCTTCAATCAAGGGGTCCCCCCCCCAGCCACCCAAGGGCCAGGGGTGAAGCCCGAGGCTGTCCCCCCCCATCCAATGGGCTGCGGATGGGAGGGCTGATAGCCTTTGTTGTAAAATAAAAGATATTGTTTTTAGTAGCAGTACTACAAGTCCCAGCAAGCCTCCCCCGCATGCTTGTACTTGGAGAACCACAAGTACCAGCATGCGGCGGAAAAACGGGCCCGCTGGTACCTGTAGTACTACCACTAAAAAAATACCCAAAAAAACACAAGACACACACACCGTGAAAGTATAATTTTATTACATACATACACACATACATACATACTTACCTTATGTTCCCACGCAGGTCGGTCCTCTTCTCCAGTAGAATCCAAGGGGTACCTGTTGAAGAAATTCAACTCACCAGATCCAGTGGTCCAGGCTCCTCGGCAAATCCAGGGATAATCCACGTACTTGAATAAAACAAAAAAACGGTTGCCCGACCACGAACTGAAAGGTGACCCATGTTTGCACATGGGTCACCTTTCCACGAATGCCAGAAACCCACTTTGCCTTCTGGCTAAGTGGGTTTCTTCAGCCAATCAGGGAGTGCCACGTTGTAGCACTCTCCTGATCAGCTGTGTGCTGCTGTCCTCACTGACAGGCAGCACGCGGCAGTGTTACAATGTAGCGCCTATGCGCTACATTGTAACCAATGATGGGAACTTTCTGCTCAGCGGTGACGTCACTTTAGGTCAACCGCAGGGCAGAAAGTTCCCATCATTGGTTACAATGTAGCGCATAGGCGCTACATTGTAACACTGCCGTGTGCCGCCTGTCAGTGAGGACAGGAGCACACAGCTGATCAGGAGAGTGCTACAACGTGGCACTCCCTGATTGGCTGAAGAAACCCACTTAGCCAGAAGGCAAAGTGGGTTTCTGGCATTCGTGGAAAGGTGACCCATGTGCAAACATGGGTCACCTTTCAGTTCGTGGTCGGGCAACCGTTTTTTTGTTTTATTCAAGTACGTGGATTATCCCTGGATTTGCCGAGGAGCCTGGACCACTGGATCTGGTGAGTAGAATTTCTTCAACAGGTACCCCTTGGATTCTACTGGAGAAGAGGACCGACCTGCGTGGGAACATAAGGTAAGTATGTATGTATGTGTGTATGTATGTAATAAAATTATACTTTCACGGTGTGTGTGTCTTGTGTTTTTTTGGGTATTTTTTTAGTGGTAGTACTACAGGTACCAGCGGGCCCGTTTTTCCACCGCATGCTGGTACTTGTGGTTCTCCAAGTACAAGCATGCGGGGGAGGCTTGCTGGGACTTGTAGTACTGCTACTAAAAACAATATCTTTTATTTTACAACAAAGGCTATCAGCCCTCCCATCCGCAGCCCATTGGATGGGGGGGGACAGCCTCGGGCTTCACCCCTGGCCCTTGGGTGGCTGGGGGGGGGGGACCCCTTGATTGAAGGGGTCCCCACTCCCCCAGGGTACCCCGGCCAGGGGTGACTAGTTGGATTTTTGATGCCACGGCCGCAGGGCGCTATATAAAAGTGACCCCCGGCTGTGGCATTATCTGTCCAGCTAGTGGAGCCCGGTGCTGGTTTTAAAAATACGGGGGACCCCTACTCTTTTTGTCCCCCGTATTTTTGGGACCAGGACCAGGCGCAGAGCCCGATGCTGGTTGCTTAAATATGGGGGAACCCCTGTCATTTTTTTTCCCATATTTCTGCAACCAGGATCGGCTCAAAGAGCCCGAGGCTGGTTATGCTTAGGAGGGGGGACCCCACGCAATTTTTTTTAGGATTTTACTTTGTTTAATTTAAAAAAAAAAAAAATACGAACCCCAGCACGGATCACACAGATCCGGCCGAGATTGATTGTAAAAAAAAACGGCAGTGTTTTGCTAATCACTGCCGTCAAATTAGGTAAAAAAACACGAATGACATCGACATCGGAAGCAAAGAAAAATACGAATACGACAGCTTAGTAAATTAGTCGTAATCAATTCAAAAAGTTGCAGTTTTACACTGCCGATGTCATTCGTGATTGAACTTTGACCTATTTTCGGAAATTACGAATCTTAGTAAATATACCCCAATATCTGTATTGAACAGACCATGGACAGTTCATGTTCACATTGCTGTATTAGCAACATGTTGCATATTTGAAAGTGCTACATTAGCAACATCACTTTGAGTTACTAATTACAAAGTTTCCTATTTTTATCAGCAGTATATTGGGACTAGACCTAATTGGTCCTTAAATTTGGATCAGGGCCGGCTCCAGACCTACTAGCACCCTGAGCAAAAAATTTAGAAGCACCCCCTAACCATATAATGTGCGCGCGGTCCTGGGAGAGTGGGTGTGGCTTCGCAACTGTATATTATCACTCTATATATATATATATATATATATATATATATATATATTTATTTTCACACCCCCTCTACACACACAATTAGCAGCCTTACACATAATGCCCACAGTAGTGTTCCTTACATATAATGTCCCCAGTATAGTGTCAGATACACAAAATGTTCCAGTAGCATGCTACACATACGCCCCCAATAGTGCAGTGCCAAATGCACATATGCCCCCAGTAGTGCCAGGTACACATCATATGCCCCTAGCAGTGCTGCCAGATACACATTATATGCCCCCAGCAATGCTGCCAGATACACATTATATGCCCCCACAGTGCTGCCAGATACACAAATGTCCCCACAGTGCTGCCAGATACACAAATGCCCCCACAGTGCTGCCAGATACACAATATATATGCCCCCACAGTGCTACCAGATACACAATATATATGCCCCCACAGTGCTGCCAGATACACATTATATGCCCCCACAGTGATGCCAGATACACATTATATGCCCCCACAGTGCTGCCAGATACACATTATATGCCCCCACAGTGCTGCCAGATACACATTATATGCCCCCAGGAGTGCTGCCAGATACACAAATGCCCCTACAGTGCTGCAAGATACACAAATGCCCCCACAGTGCTGCCAGATACACAAATACACCCACAGTGCTGCACTGCCAGATACACATTATATGCCCCCACAGTGCTGCCAGATACACAATATATGCCCCCACAGTGCAGCCAGATACACAAATGCCCCCACAGTGCTGCCAGATACACTAATGCCCCATAGTACTGACAGATATACCCACCAACTGTACCTTTTTTTTTAAGGTCTGTACTGATTTTTGGCTCTCCAAATTTCCATTATAAGTATAGGGAAAGGACGACGAGTGCACTGACAACACAGAGGTATGTACAGCCGTGGCCTACCGTACTGCTGCTTATATATATAATATACTGTATAACGGACCTGGTGGACACTGTCAGCAGACTGCTAAACTAGTATGAAGAAAAACAAAACAAAACACAGGAGTGTTTTTCAGGCAGACAAACGTATACTGGACTGGTGGTCACTGTCCGCAAAACTGTGCACTGTACTCCTGCTATAACTGCTCCCCAGTCCCCACAATTAGGCAGTGTGAGCAGAACAGTGCACTCAGCACAGATATATCATGCAGCAGTGCAGCACACTGAGTGAGCACAGATATGGTGGTCGGAGCGTTTTTTTCAGGCAGAGAAACAAAGGATTAAACTCACTGGTGGTATAATCAAAACCCTGCACTGTACTCCCTAACAGCTGCTCCCCGTCCCCAATCCTCCCCACAATTATAACTAACTAAGTCACTCTGTGTTCTACTATATCGGAGAGGACGCCAGCCACGTCCTCTCCCTATCAATCTCAATGCACGTGTGAAAATGGCGGCGACGCGCGGCTCCTTATATAGAATCCGAGTCTTGCGAGAATCCGACAGCGGGATGATGACGTTCGGGCGCGCTCGGGTTAACCGAGCAAGGCGGGAGGATCCGAGTCGCTCGGACCCGTGTAAAAAAAAAGGTGAAGTTCGGGCGGGTCGGATTCCGAGGATCCGAACCCGCTCATCACTAGACTTTCACCACAGGTGATGGCAATCATACATTACCAGGAAAGTCCAGGAACAGAGCATTTTCTCCCTCATGGAGAGGGTCAGGTAGGCAAGTATTGTGTAAAATGATGCAAAAGCTGCATGAGGAGTCTTGGATAAAAATACACCCATAATAGAAGCCTGTCTATTATCTGCTGCTGCGTCCGAAAATGCAGCACTGGATCAACTGTGTGAACACCGGGCGGCCATCTGGCATCGGAGTAACCCTCAGGTAACTGAAGATTATACTTGCCTACTTTCAAGGTCTCCTCACTGCTGGCTACTTTGAGAGGGGCGGACCCAGGCTGTCATGTCACTAAGGCCCGTCCCTGTCACAGCAAAATGGCACAATTTGTGGGTGGAGCTAAATGACACCCACTACATACAGCACCACGATTCCCAGTATTCTCATCCTGCCCGCTTCACTAGGAAGTGGGTGGGATGCGGGAGATCCAGCCACTCTTCCGTGGGTGCAGGGAATTACCCCCCAAAAATCAGGAGAGTAGGCAAGTATGCCCAAGATGTCTGGCAACGTCATCATGCCGGAGCCATTGAAGCTAGGCCCAAGGGCACAGCTACTGGCCTCGGAAAGCCCTGAAAATAGGATAGGCTCATGCTGCGGCATTTGGTGGTCGTCACAGGACCAGATCTCCTGAGCATGCGCAAATCATTAAACAACTGTGATTTATATAAATATTGGCTTTATGTAAATCTCTGAATCAGGCCCACTGACAAGGAGTACACCTCCCGGAAATTTGCTTTCATTTGCTTGCATTACCCAGTGCTTTTTGCATTTTTACTTAAGATCATTAATATTTGTTGTATTAAGGTTTAGAGTTTATCAAGAACAAAATCTAAACAAAAGATGATATCGCTACAGTATAGTATTCTATAGTACTAATCTATTTCTTTCTTTTGTTTTGTTTCTAATTTTTATTGGGTAAAATGGACATCTGCAGATCAGCAAGATACCTGCACTATAATCTGAGGGATCTTGAAGTGTAAAATCCTGAAAAAATAAATGACTGAACATATGTGACGCTCCGGAATGACTTCAAGATTGTGCTGGATAATGGGCCTAATTGAGACCTGATTGCAGCAGCAAATTTGTTAGCTAATGGGCAAAACCGTGTGCACTGCAGGTGGGGCAGATGTAACATGTGCAGAGAGAGTTAGATTTTGTTTCTGTGCAGGGTAAATATTGGCAGCTTCATTTTTACACTGCAGTTTAGATTTCATTTTGAACACACCCCACCCAAACCTAGTTCTCTCTGCACATGTTACATCTGCCCCTGCCCCTCCCCCCTGCACTGCACATGGTTTTGCCCATTAGAGAACAATTTTGCTACTGCAATCAGGTCTGAATTAGGCCCTATAAGCAGTTAAGATTACAATCCCCTCCAATAACAGCCCAAATTCAATAACTATCTTTTTTTTTCTTTTCTTTTCTGTTGCATTGATGGCTATTATAGACTGCAATTTTACATTATTTACAGTAGGAGCCTAATCATCCCTGCCTATTCCAATGTTTTCTGCAAAATATTAATTTGCCAGTATCAGGAAGAAGTCAGCATTACATACATACACATATGAAGCTAATAGGACTTCTGTACCATGTACACACAGGGCCGGATTAAGCCTTGGGGGGTGCCAGGGGCACTTAACACAAGGGAGCCCCCGGTGGAAGGCAGGGAAATGTATTTTAGATTGTGCATACACCCCAACATGACCCATTCCAGGAGGGACAAAATGCTCTCTATCTGGACTTCCCTCTTAATATATATTAGGTGTCACCTGTGTTGAACTATTTAATAGATAAGTAAGGTGTTTCAACACAAGTGATTGCAGTCACATATCAAAACAGCATGTTATCCCTCCAGGACTGAGCCATGTTAGGATGTATGTATTGTATATATTAACGTTAACCCAATGGGGTATATTAGATTTAAACTAATAGTTTAATAATGCCTGATTACTGTTTATAGCTCCACCTAATTGAATGACAACTACCTTATAAAATTTTATTGTAGTGGAACAAAGACAACTTAAACAACCTTAGAATACACAGAATTTATTTTTATAATTTATCTTGTCACATGCAAGAATAGCAGCAGCAGCCTCTGTACTACTTACACACTGGTGCAGGACTCAGGAGGACTCTGTATGTGATTGTGTCTCTTTCTCTCTAGACCCTCATTAGAAAACAGATTACACAGACACCCAGTCAGGGAGGAATAGAAGCTGGGATCCCTGTGTCACTTCCTAGCTCTCCTCTGGTCGGAAAACTCAATTGGTAGATCATAAAACCTGATACTCTGCCTGAAATTCATACTGTCCTGCTTTCATTCTGGCTGTCTGGTTCTGCTACTGCATGAGAGGGAAAGCTAGCGATGTCGGTGTGCTCTGGCTGGGTGGCCCCATAACAAAGGGGGGCCCGGGGTACAGTATGCCCTGAGACCCCCCTTAATCTGGCTATGTGTACACATTGTCTACAATGTTATAGACTATCCATCATGACCCCTTTCACCTGGTACAAAATGCTCTGCTCCCGGGCATCCAAAAACATTTTTTATTAAGTAATTTTCAATGGTGTTTACTACCCATTAACTGAAAAAGACTTTCATAATAACCTTCACATATCAACCAGGTTCTATGTTTAGTTTGATATAAAGGTTTATATGTGCACTGGGGGAGTGGTCATGTGACCAGAATGTGCAGCACAGAACATGACATTACAAAAACTTGTGGAATCCTGAGGATGAGTCCTGCCAGTACCTAATGTTTATAGAATTTAAGGAATAGGAACATTATTAAGGACTTAAAATTGATTCTTTGTAATTATTAGGAAACACCCAACTTGCATTGAAAAGAAATTGAAACGAAATGATGTCTATCCTTTGATGATCAAATTTAATTAATATTAGATCATTAAAGCAGATTAACCTTAATTTACAGCTAACGGCTGTTTTTCACGAACAATACAATGTGTAATTAAAGCATGTTTACATTCAGACGGCCTAACAATTGCTGTACCTGGCATTAACCTACGAGGCGGTGAGCTGGAATTAAAAATAAATTGTCTACAATGAGAGAAACAATAATTTTCCCTTTTTGGGGTCAGCAATGATTGAGAGTCAGACATTTTTTTATAAAAAACAAAGGTCACGTGAAACATACATGCTAAACTGCTCTCGTGCAACTATTTCTGATTCATGTGGAATACAGACAGTGACCATCTCTTCTGTTTAATGGTCAGCACCTGTCACAGAAGTGCTCCGATACGTGCTTATTCTGAGCCACACAACTCTCTCTACAGAGACGCAAACTGCAAGTGTTTGCATACAGTATCTGCCTTTCCATGAAATAGGGTGTTTTAGGGCAGGAGCTGGGCAGTGGCAATGCTCACCTTGACCTATGGGAGTGCTGTGGCATAAATCAAAAGCTCCGTGTGAGTCAGATGTGAGAACATTGGGGGTCATTCTGAGTAGTGCTAAATTTCGAACAGCTACGATTGTTAACTCAGACATGCGGGGGGACGCTCAGCACAGGGATAGTCCGCCCCGCATGTCAGTGCCGGCCCCCCCCGCACAAATACAAAAGCATCGCACAGCGGTGATGCCTTTGTATTTGAGGAGTAACCCCAGGCCAGCGCAGCTACTGTGGCTGGCCGGGAGTTGCTCGTCGCTCCCGCTGGCCGCAGCAGCCGCGGGCCACCCCCGCCTGCGTTGGCCGGACCGCTACCCCTAAACGGCGGCTTAACGCCACCGTTCAGCCCCCTCCCGCCTAGCGACCGCCTCTGTCTCAGAGGCGATCACTAGGTAACGAAAGCTGCCATGGCGCCGGCACATGCGCAGTTCCGACTCGATCGCTGCACTGCGACAAACTGCAGCGAGCGGGTCGGAATGACCCCCCATGTCGGACTGGGGCATGAAGGGCCCACTGGGAAAATGCAGTGGTAGGAGCCCAATCTTAGAGGCTTGTCTAACCATTAGTGCATGGTCTGAGCCCCTTGATAAATAATATATATAGTAAATACTACTAGAGCATGCTGGATAATGTAGCAGATTAATAATAGTAATGCACTGTAGAGAATACACCATAGTCCTGTGCAGTATAATGTAACATATGCATAATGTATAATGTATAATTCAAGTGCACAATATGATGGATTCTAGAGGAGGGAGTGGCCTGAGGCCCACCAGTATCTGACAGATCTCTAGCACAGCATGGGGCTGGTGCAATAGCTAATGATGGTTGTAGCTGCCCGTGTAAACACAGGTTCTCGCTAGCACACGCATGATCCCTGCATTAGTTGAATGGATACTACCATTAGCATAAGGCAGTAAATCAAACTCCCGCAGCTGCCGGCAACTACAGCCATTTTGCCTGCGACTCAGCCCCATATTGTCCTGCCTTCAGCAACCCGCAGATATATGTGAGCGGGCAGAGCTAATCTGGCATGGTCTAACCCAGAGGTTCTCAAACTTGGTCCTCGTGGGCCCACACAGTGCATGTTTTGCAGGTCTCCTCACAGAATCGCAAGTGAAATCATTAGCTCCACCTGTGGACCTTTTAAAATGTGTCAGTGAGTAATTAATACACCTGTGCACCTGCTGGGTTACCTGCAAAACATGCACTGTGTGGGCCCACGAGGACCGAGTTTGAGAACCTCTGGTCTAACCCATGAGTAAGATGAGCTCATACGGAAAAGCAGCAGGGGTGTTCTATGACTTTAGTGGGCTTGTGTGCAACAGTTCTCCCCCCTCCCTCATGTGCTGAGGGGACCTATGTGACATGGGGTGGAATAAGGGGTGGTCTTCAGGTTGCCGAATGTCGGGATCCCGGCGCACAGTATACCGGCGCCGGAATCCCGACACCCGGCATATCGACAGATATTCTCCCTCATGGGGGTCCACGACTCCTCTGGAGGGAGAATAAATAGCATGGCGCGCGTAGCGTGCCACCGTGCCCGCAGCGTGGCGAGCCTGCAAGGGGCTCATTTGCGTTCTCCACGCTGTCGGTATGCCAGCGGTCGGGCTCCCGGCGACGGTATGCTGGTCGCCGGGAGCCCGGCCGCCGGCATACCATACTACACCCGGAATAAGTAAGGAAAGAGACATTCACCCTGGTAGGCTATGGACTTCACAGCAGCTCACATTTCTGTTAATCTATGTGGGAAAGAACTCTGGGGGTAATTCAGACCTGATTTTTGCTGCCCTGCGATTTGATAGTCGCCGCCTATAGGGGGAGTTTTTATTTATCTGTGCAAGTGTGCGATCACGTGTAGCAGTCTCTGCCCAGCTCAGAACTTACTCAGCCGCTGCGATCACATCAGACTGTTCAGTACCGGATTTAGCGTCAGACACCCTCCCTTCAAACACTTGGTCCCACCTGCGTTTTTCCAGACACTCCCTGAAAACAGTCAGTTGACACCCATAAACGCCCTCTTCCTGTCTATCACCTTGCGAACACCCGTGCAAATGGATCCTTCGCACAAACCCATTGCTGACCGGAGATCCGCTTAGCAGCTGTCCGTCACTGCCTGTGCATTGCGGTGCATATGCATGCGCAGTTTGGATCTGATCGCCCGCTGTGCACAGCAGCGATCAGGTCTGAATTACCCCCTTTGTGCAAAGCGCTGACTCCCAGTGATGATATCCCCAAATCTCAGCTCAGACTGCACAAATCATGGAGCAGCAGCACGAGGTATGTAGCATAGTGCAGATGCCGTCACAGTGTGAGGTGCTGGCAGGGGTGGATTGGCAGCACTCTGGTCACCAGGATGCCGCCACAGTGAGAGAGGTGCTGGCAGGGGTGGATTGGCAGCATTCTGGTCACCAGGACCGCAGATGCCGTCACCAGGGCCGGCTCTAGGCATGTTCGAATAGAGCGGCCGCACAGGGCGCCACCCTTAATGGGCGCCGCGCGCTGGCGCCGCCATATTCGATGCTGGAGCCGGCCCTGTGTGTGCAGCATTGGCCCGTGTGCACTGTGCGCTATGCGCGCTGCGCGGCGCCTGACGTCAGACGCCGGCGCCATAGTGCACACAAGTGGCCACCCGGACCCAGGCTCACTCTGACTCGCCGGCCGCCCGCCCGCCCGCCAGCACTCCCGCCCGCTCGCCAGCACACTCGGACAGGCGGACAGCAGCAGTACTCCTCCCCAGCAGCGCCGCAGGTATTGGGGGGATCCGCACTGTGGGGGCATTTCTGGCTATGGGGGGGGCATTTCTGGCACTGTGGGGGGCATTGCATATCTGGCTCTGTGGGGGCATATCTGGTTCTGTGGGGGCATATCTGGCACTGTGGGTGGCATATCTGGCACTGTGGGGGGCATTTCTGGCACTGTGCGGGCATATCTGGCACTGTGGGGGCATATCTGGCTCTGTGGGTGGCATATCTGGCACTGTGGGGGGCATTTCTGGCACTGTGGGGGCATATCTGGCACTGTGGGGGCATATCTGGTTCTGTGGGGGCATATCTGGCACTGTGGGTGGCATATCTGGCACTGTGGGTGGCATATCTGGCACTGTGGGGGGCATTTCTGGCACTGTGGGGGCATATCTGGCACTGTGGGTGGCATATCTGGCACTGTGGGGGGCATATCTGGCACTGTGGGGCATATCTGGCACTGTGGGGGCATATCTGGCACTGTGGGGGCATATCTGGCACTGTGGGGGTATTTATCTGGCACTGTGGGGGCATTTATCTGGCACTGTGGGGGCATTTATCTGGCTCTGTGGGGGCATATCTGGCTCTGTGGGGGCATTTATGTATCAGGCACTGTGGGGGCATTTATGTATCTGGCACCGTGGGGGCATTTATGTATCTGGCACCGTGGGGGCATTTATGTATCTGGCACCGTGGGGGCATTTATGTATCTGGCACCGTGGGGGCATTTATGTATCTGGCACCGTGGGGGCATTTATGTATCTGGCACCGTGGGGGCAATTATGTATCTGGCACCGTGGGGGCATTTATGTATCTGGCACTGTGGGGGCATTTCTTGCACTGTGGGGGCATTTCTTGCACTGTGGGGGCATATCTTGCACTGTGAGGGCATTAATGTATCTGGCACTGTGGGGGCATATCTGCGCTGTGGGGGCATTTATCCATCTGGAACTGTGTGGCCATTTATGTAGCTGGCACTGATGGGGGGCATGTCACGTGTAGCTGCCACTGCTGGGGGGCATGTCATGTGTAGCTGGCACTGCTGGGGGGCATATCATGTAGTGTTCCCGCTAGGCGTCTGTGGCTGGGCAGTGTGTCTCAGTGCTCTACCTGGCGCAATGTGTCTAACGTGCTCTTATAGGAGGTTCTACCTGGTGCAATGTGTATTAGCTGCACTACTGTGTGGTGTAATGTGAATTGCCACTATAATGTGGCTACGCACCTTCCCCACGAAGTAACTCCCCTAAATTTTTGCTGCGCGCCTTCGGCGCGGACTGTCCAAGCTTTAGCGTGTGGAAATGGGTACAACAAGCATTACAATATGTACATCATTTTGCCCACCTAACTTAAAAATGTGCCCTCCCTGTGATCAGCAACCTGCCCTAAAAAGTGAACACTATCATGTGTAGCTGGCACTGCTGGGAGTCATGTCACGTGTAGCTGGCACTGCCGGAGGGCATGTCATGTGTAGCTGGCACTGCTGGGGGGCGAGACCACGCCCACTTTTTCAGGAGGCCACACCCACTTTTTCAGGAGCGCGCGCCTTCGGCGCGCGCATGGGGGAGGGGGGGGGGCACTTTTAAATTTTCTCGCTCAGGGTGCTAGTAGGCCTGGAGCCGGCCCTGGCCGTCACAGTGTGAGAGGTGCTGGCAGGGGTGGATTAGCAGCACTCTGGTCACCAGGGCAGCAGATGCAGTCACAGTATGAGAGGTGCTGGCAGGGGTGGATTGGCAGCACTCTGGTTACCTGGTCTGCAGGATGCCACCACAGTGTGAGAGGTGCTGGCAGGGGTGGATTGGTAGCACTCTGGTTACCTGGTCTGCAGGATACCACCACAGTGTGAGAGGTGCTGGCAGGGGTGGATTGGCAGCACTCTGGTCACCAGGACCGCAGATGCCATCACAGAGAGAGAGGTGCTGGCAGGGGTGGATTGGCAGCACTCTGGTTACCTGGTCTGCAGGATGCCACCACAGTGTGAGAAATGCTGGCAGGGGTGGATTGGCACCACTCTGGTCACCTGGTCTGCAGGATGCCGCCACAGTGTGAGAGTTGCTGGCAGGGGTGAGTAGCATGAAGCAAAACTTACCTCCTGACTGCTGCTGATGCCAGGGTTGTCTCAACAGAAATAGAACAGATGACAGCTTGTGCTGTTATCATCTACCTATTCTAGCAGTCTTGACTACCTGCTGTTACTTATCCTGGCGTCTTAAACTCTTTGCTCGCATCCTAGAATATTGTAGTCCTCTTTGGCAAACAGATGCTGTTCCCCACCTGGGCAGCTGAGCAGTGGTTTTCCCAGGCTTCCTCCTCCAAACTGCACCAATATTACACTAATAGCTACCCCATTTAAGAAGTAGCCTCCCCCAGAGGGTCCCATGACTAACTACTGTCACATCACATAATTAGCCTCTACAATATATTAACAACCCCATCAACCCTGCATTACTTTAATAGCCCTTACATTTAATAGGATCTGAAATTATATTAATAACTCCCACAGTACAGTCACAATGCATTACTAGCCCCAACGGCAAATGTGTTACACATACGTTACACAGAGTATGTAGACATGCGTTACACAGTGTACAGTATACATATGCATTACCCAGAGTGTACAGTATACACCTACATTACACAGAGTGTACAGTATACACCTACATTACACAGAGTGTACAGTATACACATCCATTACCCAGAGCGTGTAGACATGCGTTACACAGTGTACAGTATAGATATGCATTACCCAGAGTGTATAGTATTCACATGCATTACAGTATACACATGCATCACCCAGAGTGTACAGTATACACCTACATTACCCAGAGTGTACAGTATACACATGTATCACCCAGTGTACAGTATACACCTACATTACCCAGAGTGTACAGTATACACCTACATTACCCAGAGTGTACAGTATACACATGCATCACCCAGTGTACAGTATACACATGCATCACCCAGTGTACAGTATACACCTACATTACCCAGAGTGTACAGTATACACCTGCATTACCCAGAGTGTACAGTATACACCTGCATTACCCAGAGTGTACAGTATACACCTGCATTACCCAGAGTGTACAGTATACACAGCGGTGCAAGTTGGCAGGTACGGCGTACCCTTAAGAATTTAGCCGTGGGTACTTCGTACCCACCGCCGACGGGCCGCCGCTCCCTCCGCTGCTCACTGCTGCAAGGGGAGGAGAGCGCAGCGTTCGCCGCTCCTGCCGCTCAGTGTCTTCCTTCAATTCAGCGCCGGCTCATGAGCCAATCAGAGCTCGCGGACCAGTAGCCAAGGCTGCCGGACCGCAAGCTTTGATTGGCTCACAGATCACTGATGAATTGAAGGAAGACACCCGCACCGCCATCGGAGACTGAGGGACAGGAGAGGCATACGCTGCGCTCTCCTCCCCTCACACGCACACAGGACAGCAGCAGCGGTGAGCAGCAGGGGAAGGGGGCGGGCATGTGTACCTGGCACTGGGGGCATATCTGGTACTGGGGGCATATCTGGCACTGGGGGGACCTGTGTATCTGGCACTAGTGGCATATCTGGCACTGGGGGGGACATGTGTATCTGGCACTGGGGGCATATCTGGCACTGGGGGGACATGCATATCTGGCACTGTGGGCATATCTGGCACTAAGGGCATATCTGGCACGAAGGGGACATGTGTATCTGGCACTGGGGGCATATCTGACACTGAGGGCATATCTGGCACTGTGGCCATATCTGGCACGGTGAGGCAATGTATATCAGGCACTCTGGGGGCATTTGTGTATTTGGCACTGTGGGGCAATGTGTATCTGGCACTGTGAGGCAATGTATATCTGGCACTCTGGGGGCATTTGTGTATTTGGCACTGTGAGGCAATGTATATCTGGCACTCTAGGGGCATTTGTGTATCTAGCACAGTGAGGCAATGTATATCTGGCACTGTGGGGCAACGTGTATCTGGCACTATTAGGGTCATACGTGTATCTGGCCCGCCCCCCATATGTGTATCACCCCCCCATTTTCATTGCCCACTCCCCATGTGGCATTTGGCCACACCCATTTTTGGCACGCGCACACAGTACCTATAAGACATTTTTTCTACTTGCACCACTGAGTATACACATGCATTACCCAGAGTGTACAATAACACATGCATTACCCAGTGTGTACAGTATACACATGCATTACCCAGAATGTACAATAACACGTGCATTACCCAGAGTGTACAGCGCAGGATGACCTTTACTAGACAGCAGTGCCTGAGTGTCAGCTTCACCTCCCCAAGCTGGAGCTTAAAGGGCAGCTGCAGGAAGCCGCGAGTAATGCCCCCCCTCCCTTGCTTCATGGTAACGCTGAGCCGCGACTCCGCCAGCATTATTGCCCGACCCCCCCACCGGCAGGAGCTTAGAGCAGCAGCGGGCATCTCCCTCCTCTGTGTGCAGACTGACGATCTGTGTGCATTGCCCGTGGAATTTGAGATCCGCCTCCACCCCTGGCTCCCGCAGTCTGAAGGGAGTTATAGCTGTGGAGCCGCTCTGTGGTTCAAGACATAAGGTAAAGCCAGCACACCATGGGAGAGGAGGGAATGGGGGAAGGTGAGCAGGCACAAGGGCCATCCCAGGATATTTCAGCACGGGGGGAGGGGGGGTGGTGTTATACATATATGCCGTAATGTGTAAAAGGGAGCTCTGCCAGCCGTAATGTGTAAAAGGGAGCTCTGCCTGCACTAATGTGTACATGGAGACTCTACCTGTCATAATGTGTCAAAGGGAGCTCTGTCTGACGTAATGCGTAACAAGGGACTCTACCTGCTGTAATGTGTGACAGGGACTCTACCTGGTGTAATTTGTAATAGGGGACTCTACCTGGCATAATGTGTGACAGGGGCTCTACCTGGCGTAATGTAAGTGGCACTACTGTTCAGCGTAATTTGAATAATGGGGACTACTGTGCAGTATAATATGAATTGGTATTATTTTGTGGCCACACCCCTATATTTTTGGCACACCTACGGTGCGCACTGGCCCTGTCTTATATATGGGGGGCGCTGATGCTGTTTCTGGCACACTGCGCTAAAATGTATAGTTACAGCACTGAATATACACATGCATTACAATATATACATTCATTACCCAAAATGTACAGTATACACATGCATTATACAGAGTGTACAGTGGAACGAATTCAGACCTGGGCGAACAAGTCTGAACTGCGCATGTACCACAATGCGCAGGCGCGACGGTCCGCAGCGACAGGGAGCGCACGTCAGTGATGGGGTGATGCAAAAAATCTGAGCGCACCGGCGAATGCAAGGAAAGAGGAAGAGGCCGTTTGTGGGTGGCAACTGACCGTTTCCAGGGAGTGTCCGGAAAAACACAGGAAAGACCTGGCGTTTTGTGGGAGAATGCCTGATGACAGCTCCAGCCGGATCATCGTAGTGGGTCAGTACAGTACAGTACAGTATACATATGCATTACACAGAATGTACAGTATACTAGAGATGAGCGCCTGAAATTTTTCGGGTTTTGTGTTTTGGTTTTGGGTTCGGTTCCGCGGCCGTGTTTTGGGTTCGACCGCGTTTTGGCAAAACCTCACCGAATTTTTTTTGTCGGATTCGGGTGTGTTTTGGATTTGGGTGTTTTTTTTTAAAAAACACTAAAAAACAGCTTAAATCATAGAATTTGGGGGTCATTTTGATCCCATATTATTATTAACCTCAAAAACCATAATTTCCACTCATTTTCAGTCTATTCTGAATACCTCACACCTCACAATATTATTTTTAGTCCTAAAATTTGCACCAAGGTCGCTGGATGACTAAGCTAAGCGACACTAGTGGCCGACACAAACACCTGGCCCATCTAGGAGTGGCACTGCAGTGTCACGCAGGATGTCCCTTCCAAAAAACCCTCCCCAATCAGCACATGACGCAAAGAAAAAAAGAGGCGGAATGAGGTAGCTGACTGTGTGAGTAAGATAAGCGACCCTAGTGGCCGACACAAACACCGGGCCCATTTAGGAGTGGCACTGCAGTGTCACGCAGGATGTCCCTTCCAAAAAACCCTCCCCAATCAGCACATGACGCAAAGAAAAAAAGAGGCGCAATGAGGTAGCTGACTGTGTGAGTAAGATTAGCGACCCTAGTGGCCGACACAAACACCGGGCCCATTTAGGAGTGGCACTGCAGTGTCACGCAGGATGTCCCTTCCAAAAAACCCTCCCCAAACAGCACATGACGCAAAGAAAAAGAAAAGAAAAAAAGAGGTGCAAGATGGAATTGTCCTTGGGCCCTCCCACCCACCCTTATGTTGTATAAACAAAACAGGACATGCACACTTTAACCAACCCATCATTTCAGTGACAGGGTCTGCCACACGACTGTGACTGATATGACGGGTTGGTTTGGACCCCCCCCAAAAAAGAAGCAATTAATCTCTCCTTGCACAAACTGGCTCTACAGAGGCAAGATGTCCACCTCATCATCACCCTCCGATATATCACCGTGTACATCCCCCTCCTCACAGATTATCAATTCGTCCCCACTGGAATCCACCATCTCAGCTCCCTGTGTACTTTGTGGAGGCAATTGCTGCTGGTCAATGTCTCCGCGGAGGAATTGATTATAATTCATTTTAATGAACATCATCTTCTCCACATTTTCTGGATGTAACCTCGTACGCCGATTGCTGACAAGGTGAGCGGCGGCACTAAACACTCTTTCGGAGTACACACTTGTCGGAGGGCAACTTAGGTAGAATAAAGCCAGTTTGTGCAATGGCCTCCAAATTGCCTCTTTTTCCTGCCAGTATAAGTATGGACTGTGTGACGTGCCTACTTGGATGCGGTCACTCATATAATCCTCCACCATTCTTTCAATGGTGAGAGAATCATATGCAGTGACAGTAGACGACATGTCCGTAATCGTTGTCAGGTCCTTCAGTCCGGACCAGATGTCAGCATCAGCAGTCGCTCCAGACTGCCCTGCATCACCGCCAGCGGGTGGGCTCGGAATTCTGAGCCTTTTCCTCGCACCCCCAGTTGCGGGAGAATGTGAAGGAGGAGATGTTGACAGGTCGCGTTCCGCTTGACTTGACAATTTTCTCACCAGCAGGTCTTTCAACCCCAGCAGACTTGTGTCTGCCGGAAAGAGAGATCCAAGGTAGGCTTTAAATCTAGGATCGAGCACGGTGGCCAAAATGTAGTGCTCTGATTTCAACAGATTGACCACCCGTGAATCCTTGTTAAGCGAATTAAGGGCTCCATCCACAAGTCCCACATGCCTAGCGGAATCGCTCCGTGTTAGCTCCTCCTTCAATGTCTCCAGCTTCTTCTGCAAAAGCCTGATGAGGGGAATGACCTGACTCAGGCTGGCAGTGTCTGAACTGACTTCACGTGTGGCAAGTTCAAAGGGCATCAGAACCTTGCACAACGTTGAAATCATTCTCCACTGCGCTTGAGACAGGTGCATTCCACCTCCTATATCGTGCTCAATTGTATAGGCTTGAATGGCCTTTTGCTGCTCCTCCAACCTCTGAAGCATATAGAGGGTTGAATTCCACCTCGTTACCACTTCTTGCTTCAGATGATGGCAGGGCAGGTTCAGTAGTTTTTGGTGGTGCTCCAGTCTTCTGTACGTGGTGCCTGTACGCCGAAAGTGTCCCGCAATTTTTCTGGCCACCGACAGCATCTCTTGCACGCCCCTGTCGTTTTTTAAATAATTCTGCACCACCAAATTCAAGGTATGTGCAAAACATGGGACGTGCTGGAATTTGCCCATATTTAATGCACACACAATATTGCTGGCGTTGTCCGATGCCACAAATCCACAGGAGAGTCCAATTGGGGTAAGCCATTCCGCGATGATCTTCCTCAGTTGCCGTAAGAGGTTTTCAGCTGTGTGCGTATTCTGGAAACCGGTGATACAAAGCGTAGCCTGCCTAGGAAAGAGTTGGCGTTTGCGAGATGCTGCTACTGGTGCCGCCGCTGCTGTTCTTGCGGCGGGAGTCCATACATCTACCCAGTGGGCTGTCACAGTCATATAGTCCTGACCCTGCCCTGCTCCACTTGTCCACATGTCCGTGGTTAAGTGGACATTGGGTACAACTGCATTTTTTAGGACACTGGTGAGTCTTTTTCTGACGTCCGTGTACATTCTCGGTATCGCCTGCCTAGAGAAGTGGAAACTAGATGGTATTTGGTAACGGGGGCACACTGCCTCAATAAATTGTCTAGTTCCCTGTGAACTAACGGCGGATACCGGACGCACGTCTAACACCAACATAGTTGTCAAGGCCTCAGTTATCCGCTTTGCAGCAGGATGACTGCTGTGATATTTCATCTTCCTCGCAAAGGACTGTTGAACAGTCAATTGCTTACTGGAAGTAGTACAAGTGGGCTTACGACTTCCCCTCTGGGATGACCATCGACTCCCAGCAGCAACAACAGCAGCGCCAGCAGCAGTAGGCGTTACACGCAAGGATGCATCGGAGGAATCCCAGGCAGGAGAGGAATCGTCAGAATTGCCAGTGACATGGCCTGCAGGACTATTGGCATTCCTGGGGAAGGAGGAAATTGACACTGAGGGAGTTGGTGGGGTGGTTTGCGTGAGCTTGGTTACAAGAGGAAGGGATTTACTGGTCAGTGGACTGCTTCCGCTGTCACCCAAAGTTTTTGAACTTGTCACTGTCTTATTATGAATGCGCTGCAGGTGACGTATAAGGGAGGATGTTCCGAGGTGGTTAACGTCCTTACCCCTACTTATTACAGCTTGACAAAGGGAACACACGGCTTGACACCTGTTGTCCGCATTTCTGTTGAAATACCTCCACACCGAAGAGCTGATTTTTTTGGTATTTTCACCTGGCATGTCAACGGCCATATTCCTCCCACCGACAACAGGTGTCTCCCCGGGTGCCTGACTTAAACAAACCACCTCACCATCAGAATCCTCCTGGTCAATTTCCTCCCCAGCGCCAGCAACACCCATATCCTCCTCATCCTGGTGTACTTCAACACTGACATCTTCAATCTGACTATCAGGAACTGGACTGCGGGTGCTCCTTCCAGCACTTGCAGGGGGCGTGCAAATGGTGGAAGGCGCATGCTCTTCACGTCCAGTGTTGGGAAGGTCAGGCATCGCAACCGACACAATTGGACTCTCCTTGTGGATTTGGGATTTCGAAGAATGCACAGTTCTTTGCTGTGCTTTTGCCAGCTTGAGTCTTTTCATTTTTCTAGCGAGAGGCTGAGTGCTTCCATCCTCATGTGAAGCTGAACCACTAGCCATGAACATAGGCCAGGGCCTCAGCCGTTCCTTGCCACTCCGTGTGGTAAATGGCATATTGGCAAGTTTACGCTTCTCCTCCGACAATTTTATTTTAGGTTTTGGAGTCCTTTTTTTACTGATATTTGGTGTTTTGGATTTGACATGCTCTGTACTATGACATTGGGCATCGGCCTTGGCAGACGACGTTGCTGGCATTTCATCGTCTCGGCCATGACTAGTGGCAGCAGCTTCAGCACGAGGTGGAAGTGGATCTTGATCTTTCCCTAATTTTGGAACCTCAACATTTTTGTTCTCCATATTTTAATAGGCACAACTAAAAGGCACCTCAGGTAAACAATGGAGATGGATGGATACTAGTATACAATTATGGACGGACTGCCGAGTGCCGACACAGAGGTAGCCACAGCCGTGAACTACCGTACTGTACTGTGTCTGCTGCTAATATAGACTGGTTGATAAAGAGATGTCGTAGTATGTATGTATGAAGAAGAAAGAAAAAAAAACCACGGTTAGGTGGTATACAATTATGGACGGACTGCCGAGTGCCGACACAGAGGTAGCCACAGCCGTGAACTACCGTACTGTACTGTGTCTGCTGCTAATATAGACTGGTTGATAAAGAGATGTCGTAGTATGTATGTATGAAGAAGAAAGAAAAAAAAACCACGGGTAGGTGGTATACAATTATGGACGGACTGCCGAGTGCCGACACAGAGGTAGCCACAGCCGTGAACTACCGTACTGTACTGTGTCTGCTGCTAATATAGACTGGTTGATAAAGAGATGTCGTAGTATTTATGTATAAAGAAGAAAGAAAAAAAAACCACGGTTAGGTGGTATACAATTATGGACGGACTGCCGAGTGCCGACACAGAGGTAGCCACAGCCGTGAACTACCGTACTGTACTGTGTCTGCTGCTAATATAGACTGGTTGATAAAGAGATGTAGTAGTATGTATGTATAAGGAAGAAAGAAAAAAAAACCACGGGTAGGTGGTATACAATTATGGACGGACTGCCGAGTGCCGACACAGAGGTAGCCACAGCCGTGAACTACCGTACTGTACTGTGTCTGCTGCTAAAATAGACTGGTTGATAAAGAGATGTCGTAGTATGTATGTATAAAGAAGAAAGAAAAAAAAACCACGGTTAGGTGGTATACAATTATGGACGGACTGCCGAGTGCCGACACAGAGGTAGCCACAGCCGTGAACTACCGTACTGTACTGTGTCTGCTGCTAATATAGACTGGTTGATAAAGAGATGTCGTAGTATGTATGTATAAAGAAGAAAGAAAAAAAAACCACGGTTAGGTGGTATACAATTATGGACGGACTGCCGAGTGCCGACACAGAGGTAGCCACAGCCGTGAACTACCGTACTGTACTGTGTCTGCTGCTAATATAGACTGGTTGATAAAGAGATGTCGTAGTATGTATGTATAAAGAAGAAAGAAAAAAAAACCACGGGTAGGTGGTATACAATTATGGATGGACTGCCGAGTGCCGACACAGAGGTAGCTACAGCCGTGAACTACCGTACTGTGTCTGCTGCGACTGGATGATAAATAATGATATAAAAAATATATATATATCACTACTGCAGCCGGACAGGTATATATATTATATAATGACGGACCTGCTGGACACTGTCTGTCAGCAGAATGAGTTTTTTATAGAATAAAAAAAAAAACACCACACAAGTGAAGTCACACGACGAGTGTTTAACTTTTTCAGGCAATCACAATATAGTATACTACTAACTATACTGGTGGTCAGTGTGGTCAGGTCACTGGTCAGTCACACTGGCAGTGGCACTCCTGCAGCAAAAGTGTGCAGTGCACTGTTTAATTTTAATATAATATGTACTCCTGGCTCCTGCTATAACCTATAACTGGCACTGCAGTGCTCCCCAGTCTCCCCCACAATTATAAGCTGTGTGAGCTGAGCACAGTCAGATATATAATATATACATAGATGATGCAGCACACTGGGCTGAGCAGTGCACACAGATATGGTATGTGACTGTCTTGTACTCCTGGCTCCTGCTATAACCTATAACTGGCACTGCAGTGCTCCCCAGTCTCCCCCACAATTATAAGCTGTGTGAGCTGAGCACAGTCAGATATATAATATATACATAGATGATGCAGGCATGCAGCACACTGGGCTGAGCAGTGCACACAGATATGGTATGTGACTGAGTCACTGTGTGTACCGTTTTTTTCAGGCAGAGAACGGATATATTAAATAAAACAACTGCACTGCTGGTGGTCACTGTGGTCAGTCACTAAACTCTGCACTCTCTTCTACAGTATCAGCCTCAGGTCAATCTCTCTCTCTCTCTCTCTCCTAATCTAAATGGAGAGGACGCCAGCCACGTCCTCTCCCTATCAATCTCAATGCACGTGTGAAAATGGCGGCGACGCGCGGCTCCTTATATAGAATCCGAGTCTCGCGAGAATCCGACAGCGTCATGATGACGTTCGGGCGCGCTCGGGTTAACCGAGCAAGGCGGGAAGATCCGAGTCGCTCGGACCCGTGAAAAAAAACATGAAGTTCGTGCGGGTTCGGATTCAGAGAAACCGAACCCGCTCATCTCTACAGTATACACATGCATTACACAGAATGTACAGTATACACATGCATTACACAGAGCGTACAGTATACACATGCATTACAAAGAGCGTACAGTATACACATGCATTACCCAGAGTGTACAGTATACACATGCATTGCAGTATACACATGCATCACCCAGAGTGTACAATATAATGTACACAGGCATTACACAGAGTGTACAGTATACACGTGCATTACACAGAGTTTACAGTATACACGTGCATTACACAGAGAATACAGTATATACTTACATTACACAGACTGTACAATATACACATTTAGTACAGTAAACACATGCATTACACAGAGTGTACAGTACACATGCATTACCCAGAGAGTACAGTCTACATACGCATTACAGTATACACATACATTACCCAGAGTGTACAGTATACACATGCATTACAGTATACACATGTATTACCCATAGTGTACAATATACTGTACACATGTGTAGAGATGGGTTACACAGTGTACAGTATGCATGTGCGTTACATAAAGTGTACAGTATGCATGTGCATTACAGAGTTAACAGTATACACATGCATTACACAGAATGTACAGTACACACATTCAGTACAGTATACAATTCATTACACAGAATTTACAGAATACATATGCATTACACAGAGTGTAGAGTATACACGTACATTACACAATGTACAGTATACACATGCATTACACAGAATGTACAGTATACAAATTCAGTACAGTATACACATGCATTAGAGTGTACAGTATACACCTGCATTACACAGAGTGTACAGTATACACATGCATTACAGTATACACATGTATTACCCATAGTGTGCAATATACTGTACACATACATTACCCAGAGTGTGTAGAGATGGGTTACACAGTGTACAGTATGCATATGCGTTACATAAAGTGTACAGTATGCACGTGCGTTACAGCGTTTACAGTATACACATGCATTACAGTGTACAGTATACACATGCATTACAGAGAATGTACAGTACACATATGCATTACACAGAGTGTAGAGTATACACGTGCATTACACAATGTACAGTATACAAATTGAGTACAGTATACACATGCATTAGACTGTACAGTATACACCTGCATTACAGAGTGTACAGTACACACCTGCATTACAGAGTGTACAGTATACACATACATTACATAGTGTGTACATGGTTCACATGCATTACACCGAGTGTATACACAAAGGCTCTGTCTGATAGTCGGACGGTATCGGAAATGTTTTGAAACAGTGATGGGTATTCCTGGTGGTGACTATTGGTGCAGACAAAAATGGTTGGTTCATTGGGCACATTATTGGATTGTTGCATCCGTGCCAATGCAAGCACAGCCACAGGTACTGTATGGGAGGCCATTGTCAGAGATACTGCAGCTGCCATAGGGTTGGTACAAGTTTCGATGGTGTGACCGATGGTGGTGTATAAGGATGCATCATTCGGTATTACAGTGTCCACGGGGGCTAAAAGTGGGCATCCCTCTTACATTCAGTGGAAAAGATGTACTGTACACAGGGGAAGGAGATTGTAGGACATTTGCATAAGCTCGCAGACTGGTGACAGCCAATAGATGCTGCTGTTATCTTTATAGAGTGACATGTATCTTATTGCAGCTATAGTTGAATAAATTACATGGTATACTAATCGATACCCCTTTCGCATCGCAATGCCAGGTCCCGCCAGGGAATTGGAAATGATGCCTTCCCGGGTGGGACCATGCTTTGGACCCTACACACCACCATTCCAACCCAGCAATGTCGAGTCGCCATCCGGGGACGGGGATGGAGCCGGCGTCGGAGGGCGGCGCTGTGAGATGACAATCTCCGTGCCACCTCTTCCTATGCATCGACCCGACCACCCGTGCACACTGCACCTGACGCAGTATTTAACTCGGGAATAACTCTTCTTTAGTCACGGGTTGAATTACCGGGTCAGGCGACCCGGGAATATGTCCATGGCTCCTTTCACACCGCACAGCGACCCATGTCGACCCGGCAATGTACTGGGTTATTTATGCGGTGTGAAAGGGATTTAAATGATTCTCTTTTAGCTGGGAGAAGAAGCTCACATACTATTTGGAATAGATTTCTCGGGGGCATCCTGTTTACATTTGAAAGTATAAATCATGTATTTGTAAATATATACAGAAGCCTGACTCAGGGATAAGTAACTCCTGTTTGCTGAGAAAGATATGGGCATACACAATGTGCAGTCAGCATGTGATCCCAGCTTGTCTCCAGATTCTGGACAGTAAAGCACATTCATGGGGGTTGGGGCATCATATATACAGATACTATATTAAATATACATATGCTGTCAAAGTCAAAATTGCATTTCTGTATTAGAATACATTGTGGCGTTTATTAGCGGTTGTGTAAGTACGCACTTTGCGTATTGCGGTGCTTTGAGGGTCACTGCACACTTCACGCATTACGGTAGAATACGAAATCCCTGAGAAAAGTCAGAATGTTACACATAAATACATTCTTACATATCACATAAATTACAGTCACAAACATCCAGAGCACTGTTTTAATATATAGCAACATTAGTAATAAACCAGCATTACACATACCCCAGGGTTAAAATCACATTATTGCCCCATATTTAGTGTCATACTGATCAGCATGTTATTAGCAGTAACCCAATCATTTCAAACAAACTGTTGCACACAGCGATCGGATGATATGAGCAATATTTGATTTATTTATATATATATATATATATATATATATATATATATACATACATACACACTGCTCAAAAAAATAAAGGGAACACTTAAACAACACAATGTAACTCCAAGTCAATCACACTTCCGTGAAATCAAACTGTCCACTTAGGAAGCAACACTGATTGACAATCAATTTCACATGCTGTTGTGCAAATGGAATAGACAACAGGTGGAAATTATAGGCAATTAGCAAGACACCCCCAATAAAGGAGTTGTTCTGCAGGTGGTGACCACAGACCACTTCTCAGCTCCTATACTTTCTGGCTGATGGTTTGGTCACTTTTGAAAGCTGGCGCTACCTCTGCCTTTGTGCAAAGAGGAACAGGAGGAGCACCGCCAGAGCCCTGCAAAATGACCTCCAGCAAGCCACAAATGTGCATGTGTCTACTCAAACGATCAGAAACAGACTCCATGAGGGTGGTATGAGAGCCTGACATCCACAGGTGGGGGTTGTGCTTACAGCCCAACACCGTGCAGGACGTTTGGCATTTGCCAGAGAACACCAAGATTGGCAAATTCGCCACTGGCGCCCTGTACTCTTCACAGATGAAAGCAGGTTCTCACTGAGCACATGTGACAGACGTGACAGAGTCTGGAGATTCCAAGGAGAACGTTCTGCTGCCTGCAACATCCTCCACCATGACCGGTTTGGCAGTGGGTCAGTAATGGTGTGGGGTGGCATTTCTTAGGGGGGCCGCACAGCCCTTCATGTGCTCGCCAGAGGTAGCCTGGCTGCCATTAGGTACCGAGATGAGATCCCCAGACCCCTTGTGAGACCATATGCTGGTGCGGTTGGCTCTGGGTTCCTCCTAATGCAAGACAATGCTAGACCTCATGTGGCTGGAGTGTGTCAGCAGTTCCTGCAAGACGAAGGCATTGATGCTATGGACTGGCCCACCCGTTCCCCAGACCTGAATCCAATTGAGCACAGGACATCATGTCTCGCTCCGTCCACCAACGCCACATTGCACCAGAGACTGTCCAGGAGTTGGCAGATGCTTTAGTCCAGGTCTGGGAGGAGATCCCTCAGGAGACCATCCGCCACCTCATCAGGAGCATGCCCAGGCATTGTAGGGAGGTCATACAGGCACGTGGAGGCCACACACACTACTGAGCCTCATTTTGACTTGTTTTAAAGGACATTACATCAAAGTTGGATCAGCCTGTAGTGTGTTTTTCCACTTTAATTTTGAGTGTGACTCCAAATCCAGACCTCCATGGGTTAATAAATTTGATTTCCATTGATAATTTTGTTGTCAGCACATTCAACTATGTAAAGAACAAAGTATTTAATAAAAATATTTCATTCATTCAGATCTAGGATGTGTTGTTTAAGTGTTCCCTTTATTTTTTTGAGCAGTGTGTATGTGTATATATATATATATATATATATATATATATATATATATATATATATATATATATACACATACACACACACACACACACAGCAATGTGTGTATATTAGCCAGTTCAAGACACTTTCGCAGCGGGACCCTGAAAGCAAACGTGTGTCTCCTTCAAGGAACAAAGCTTTCTCCCTCCTGTGGACTGACCTATGGGCCGTTGAGTTATAGAGATGCCTCACCCCTGGATCAATACTAATAGACTTTTTGCTTGATGTATTGTATGGCTTTGGACAAAGGGTATAAATACTGAGCCCCTGGAGACAGAGAGGAGATCTCCTATCTCAGAAGTGCTCTTGCTGAAGACTGATCACCTGGATCCAGGGGCGCATGCGTAACTGTAAGTCTCTCCTGGGGTGTTGTTACTTGCATTTGTCCGTTATCTGTTTTTGCGATTTAATACTTTTACTTGCTATATTAAAGCTGATTGTGGGTTGTACTGCAATTCAACAGTATACTATTGTACTATTTTATTAAGGTATTAGTGTGAGTGTAACCGCACCAGGGGCGCAAATAGACACAGCATGCGTCCGCAGCAAACTATTTTAGTATTGTTTTAAAATTAATTGACTTTACAATGTATATGTGTGTGTGTATATATATAATAGTGATGTTTCTGGCGATATTACATGCAGTCAACCCAGTGAATAATAAACCAATAAAAGTAAAAACTTAAATATACCCTTTTAAAGGTGGTGCACTCCCCCGTTTTTCAGCAGCAGCTTTATAGTCAAGTACAAGTAGTCAAGTCAGCAATGAATCTAAAACATACTTGTCTACTCTCCCGGAATGGCCGGGAGGCTCCAGAAAATCTGGTGGCGCACTCAGCAAAGTTTGTACGTCTCCTGGCCAGCAGCCAAGTCCCTACACCCCCAGGCGCAAAACACTCATAGACCCCTCACAGCGGGGGTGCAGATAACACAATTCGCATCATCATGACCCTGCCCCCGCCTTACTCTGCCGGTATTCTCGGCATAGTGTACCAGGGGCGGGGCTACAATGACCAACGTGATCTCTCAGTCATGCCCCCTGCTCCTTACAATCACGCCCCCTGCTGAGCCGACCTGACTGCCTCCTCCCGGAGGAGGCAGCCAGAATGTAACTATGATGTCTCTGATTGTCATCTCCCCGCTGCCTGAAGTGCCTGTTTCGCCCGTTGCTAAGAAATATGGGGGGTGCCACGAGTCAAAAAAACTGGGTCTGGTTATGCTTTAGGGATAAAAACTCCACCCTGGTTTTTGTTTTACTTTTTTCAGACTTTTTCCATGCACAGATCAGTCCATGCATGCTTCTGACAAACTTGCGTATCAAGAGCTGCATCTATTTATTGACAAGTTTTCGGTAAGGTTTTGGGTGCGAGTTCTAAATTCACACCCTATTACATTGGCTGAGTTGTATGTTTTCCACTGGAACACACCTCTTCCCTGGGTGTGCTAATTAACTCCTTTGGCCTTCAATACCACCTCTCTTCTCCTGATCTGTCCCCCTCTGTCCTCTCTCAGGTTTCCAGCTGCCTCTCCGCAATCTCTCCCTGGATGTCTGAGCGCTCTCTGAAGCTCAACATGGACAAAACTGAACTCATCATCTTCCCCCCATCCAGAGCAACACCCCCAGACCAATATCTCAATCATTGTTGACAACACCACCATCTCCCCCGTTCCCCAACTCCGCTGCTTGGGCGTCATTCTTGACTCCTCCCTCTCCTTTGCACCCCACATCCAAGCTCTGGCACAATCCTGTCGTTTCCAGCTACGCAACATTGCTCGCATCAGGCCAGATCTCTCCCAGAGTGCAACTAAACTCATCATCTACTCACTGGTCATCTCACGACTTGACTACTGCAATGTGTTCTCCTCACTGGCCTCGCTTGCTCCCATCCAATCTATCCTGAACTCCACAGCTAGGCTTATCTTCCTCTCCCGACGCACCACATCTGCCACTCCCCTTCGACAAAATCTACACTGGCTCCCATTCCCCTACAGAATACTCTTCAAACTTCTCACCCTTACATACAAGGCCATCTCTAATTCCACTGCTCCCTACATCTCCAACCTCCTCTCCCTTCATACTTCCTCCCGCCCCCTACGGTCGACCAATGACGGTCGCCTCTCCACCGCCCTGGTCACTGCTTCCTATGCTCGTGTTCAAGACTACACCTGTGCTGCACCCCTTCAGTAGAACGCACTCCCCCGCTCCATTAGACTCTCCCCGACCTTGCAAAGCTTCAAACTGGCATTTAAAACCCACCTATTCATCAAAGCATACCCTCCCAATGCATAACCCAGCCCTGAGGCCACGCCTCCATCGCCCTGCCTCATGCTGTGAACATCTCAGCTTTGCTTGCATACTGCCATCACGCTACCTCCTGCTTGCCTGCACCTCTTGTCTTCTGTCTGTCGCCCCTCCCCACGAAATTGTTAGCGCCTCAGAGCAGGGCCCTCTTTCCTCTGGTTATCTAAGCGCTCGCCTCGACACATTTCACTCGCAGCTCTCTCCTACTCAACAACCATCTTTACCCTGCTAGTAAAGGCTCATCTCCATCTATGGCCACTAGCCCCTAGTAGTACGATGATCACTCCCTCAATACTGTATTATGTTTTGAGAATTGTGGTGCTCTATGTTACCTGTACTCTATTTCTGTTATTTATTTACTGTAATGCTATGTTTTGTCTCCCTGTACTGTCCTTTGTACGGTGCTGCAAAACACATGTGGTGCCTTATAAATAAAATGTAGCAATAATAATAATAATGTGAGTTTAGCCATTGTGAGTTCCAGGAATGCGAGCAACATACGAGTTCACATGTTTTCGTACCCTATTACATGTGCCTGTTTGCCAAAATCTGCAAGCTTAGCATTAAACTCACTCATTTTCAGAATTCACATCCTATTACATTTAGCCCTATATCGCTGTCCACTTTTTCACTCTCCAAATCTTAGTAGAATAGACCCCCGAGTCTCAGACAGATGACTGGAAGCTTTGAGCTGCTGTGTGTACAGATTCTTTTTTTTCTTTGTTGGATACAAATAGACAACAGGAGTCACAGATTAGTTCAGTTCACCACACATTAAATGCATTTGGTAACCGTATGATATTACTTGTCCTCTTTTTGTCACACACATAAATGACAGGGACACTACACAATCTAAGAAACAGAATTAAGCACTGAGAAGCTAGCGGTGGGAAAAATCTATTTGTATAAGAAGTATCCGATAACCTTTCACTGTAGCTGTGCCTAATCTGCGAGGAAACTGCAAACTCCAAATTTTTTTTTATTTTTTTAGTTTGTTAGTAAATTGATGCATGTTACTTAAGGTGGATCTCGATGGTCAGATGATGTAGAGAGGGCTAATTAATGCTTCCAACCATATTTAATTTGTTAATGTAAGAAGGCTTATACTGTGTGTTTGGGAATTGATCACCCGACTCCCAAAGGTTTATAATGGGCAGTATGAGCCTGTACATTTTAATACTTAAGGGGAAAAACACCAGTTCAATTAGCATCGTCACTATTTATTTGTACATTTTTTTTAACATTTAACATACAAAGTGTTCTACATCCTACTGCGTGCCCCGCTCCTCACACAATCAGGAACATACCTAATTGGCCTTGACCCAGATTCAGAAAGCAAGACCACCCCTAACAGCATTCTTGACGATATCAATGGATAAATGCCCGACACTCACCCTTGTGCCCCATTTGGCCATAGTGAGCAGTGCCTTCCAGCTCAGATGTGCAATGGGAGACAGAAAAAAAAAAAAAAAAAAAAGAGACTGATAGGTTGAGTGGTGGGAACCTGAAATGGAAAGAGGATACCTTCCTGTCAGAGCCAGACTAAGAACTCACCTGAAACCCTCCCCTAAGCAGTCCCTGATTGGTCCCAATATTCATAATAAAAAAATTAATAATAATAATATCACCCGTTAAAAGCCAGGGGTGGCATGTGAGATGCTGGGGGTATTTGGTGCACAAGCTGCTGGTGGAGGGGGGAAGGGACATGAACGCTAAGGGCATTTGGGGAACACAAGGGGGCATGTAGGGAACACACTTCTGTGGAGGGTATACAAGCACTCATTGCAACAAGGTGCTAACCGTCTAGTTTTTCTTTAACATGGTGGGCCCAAAGCATACAGTATATTTGAACATGGGCCCACCTGTCGCTAGTTCCGCCACCAATGTTCCTATATAACTCAACAATCTAGTTATAACATTTACATTAAATTAATATACTATGACTTTCTCACTCCCATGGAAACAAATTATGTAAAGGTTTATAGGCAAGCTAGATTTAGATATTTTTATATTAAGGTAAATTTGTAATTACAATCAATTATGTTATCAAACATTAAGACAGCATGAGGCCTTCATTTCCCTATACACACACACACTTGCACTGGATACAGTTGATTCATTATTACATGTACAGAGATAAGGTCTGCGTTCTGACAAACCGCTGATGCTGTGTAGCTTGCTGCTAGAGAGATGGCCCGTGGGTGAAATGAATAATGTACTTTGCATAAAGTAAATAGCCACATTCTGTGATGCAGATTTCACAGTCGCCCTAAAAAGCTTTTTCAAAAGAGGGCAAGTCTGACCTAGAAATTCCATACCGTGTGCAATGCACACTTCCCCTGTACATAGTGTATGGTAGCCTCATACTGTGCATTTTCCTGAGCACACACCTGAAGGGTTGCAAACTAAAATATAGTCCCAACAACGCATCAAACCTGCACTGGTGATGTAGCTCTGTGTTGCGGTCCCTGGGCCACGCGTCTTGTGAATCCAGCACGGATGAAAAACATTCTTCATAGAGTACCAGATAAAATTTGGAAGCAATAAAAATAAATTCTATTCACACTTTTATATATTTGTCAGGAAAGTGAAGAGACACCACGCCACAGACACTGATCTTCTCATCATCAGAAATGGGATGTATTCAAAATCCCCAGCGCACATGATGCCTAACAGAATCCCGGCAGCGGAACACAGACACAATCCTGCTGGTAAGTATAGGGGTTAGGGTGGTGCACTAGGAGATGGTACAGGTTAGGCTATGGGAGGGGACGGTTAGGGTTACAATACTTCCCAAACTCAGTGGGGATTCTGACCCTTGGCATGCTGAGCACAAGGATATAGTGCCCAGCCCATCATATATAACCTTACCTACAACCAAAACTGAAAGTAAGGGTTCTTCCTATAAATTAAACAATGACCTTTGATACAGTATTTGGCAAGTGTGTTTTCCATGGGATCAATTAGATTTAATGATTTAGTCAGCACAATATTAGCTGCACATTGTATGCTATAATGTGCCTGCTACTATATTCCAGTCTCTAGCTCCCTAATACTGCTTTTATACCTAAATGCTGGACGCCCACTCGGGATTTATACACGGTTCCTTCCCGGGTGCGACTCGGCTGAGACACCTTTCAGACAGGTGGCCCAATCCGGCAATATGCGCTTGGAGATTAAATCATCTCCAAGCACCGCCTCTTTCTATTCAGTAAACGGGTGCCAGGTCACATCGACCCGACTTGCACATTTGCACTGCACCAGGACCAACCCTGCAAGCTAGCCGGGTTAGATTCCCAGGTCACTGAACAATGTAAATACATTTATATTGACCCGAGACCCGGATTAACCCAGCAATAATCAGAGTAAAAAGGGTATGACAGGTCTAACATTCCATCTCCTCACAGGAATAACTGCAATTCTCAAACCTGGAGAGTCTACAATGCAATGATATTGAAGGTGAGTTTATCACTGTGATCTACAGCCTGGTACACACTTTTAAAGTAATACCTGAAATGCAATTCTTCTTACAGTTGAAAGTCCAGATGGACATGAAAGGCCTCACTCTAACAAACAAATCTTTATTCTCCCTACCTGAAAAGGCCATTGCAATAGAAACGTGTCTTGGAGTATAGTGTCTACAATTGTCTGAGCAGGAAAACCATAGCATTCTGAAGTGAAATTACGCTCAGTCAGTACAGAACGCAACATTCATGCAAGTCACTACACTGTGGGCACCCATTATGTAAAATTAGGCCATACTGCTGAGAAAGGACTATGAAGTAGCTACTTCCCACCGATTTATTTCTAGTCAGAATTAACGGACTATGGGCTCCCTCTAGTGACATTATGTGGTCATGACAACAACTACACGGTTTATAACATATCTGTACCCAAAATCAATTCAACAATGTGGTATCAGCAGGCCATTCTCTCTTGTGAAATCCGTAGAGAATGAAGAGAGAATCTGTCTTTCTGATGGCACTGGTACGATCCACGTAGATCCTTAATGCACGGACCACGTCCAGCGATGCATCTTCTGCAGAAAGGCCCGGTACCTGGAAAGCCGGGACTACAATTTCTTCATTGAGGTGGAATTTAGACATCATCTTCGGAAGATACCCAGATCTAATTCTGAGAACTGCTTTATCTGGATAAAAAAAAAAAAAAAAAAAAAATCAGAAATGGGGAATGACATGATAATGCCCCTAAATCTGATACTCTTCTAGCTGACGCCATAGCCAGTAGAAAGAGAACTTCAGCTGTTAACCATTAAAGATCCACTTTATTAAGTGGTTCAAACAGGGCAACTTGAAGGGCTTTCAGGACTAGACTTAAGTCCCAAGGCACTGTAGGAGAAACAAAAGGAGGTTGAATGCGCAGCATTCCCTGGAAAAAAGTACACACATCCTGTAAATTGGTAATTTTCTTTTGGAGTCATACAGTCAATGCTGATACTTGCACTGTTAAGGAAGCCAACTTCAAACCTTTATCCATTCCTGCCTGAAGGAATGCTAAGACCATGGACACTCTGAAAGATTTAGGGTCCACTTTCCGTTCACTGCACAAATGAACATAGGTTTGCCATATTTGGTGATAAATACGAGCTGAGGAAGGTTTCCTTGCTCGGAGCATAGTTTTAATTACTGTTTTGAGAATCCTCTTGACTTCAGGATAGAGGTTTCAAGAGCCACGCCGTCAAACACAGTCGATCCAGATGTCTGTGATAAGAAAGACCCTGCATCAGTAGATCTGGACGTTGAGGGAGCAGAAGTGGAACATACAGCGACATCCTCTGCAGCTCTGTGTACCAATGTCTTCTGGGCCAAGCCAGAGTTATTAGTATCACAGCACCTTTCCCTTGCTTTATCTCTCTCACCACCCTGGGTAATAGGGTGATTGGAAGAAACACATAAGCCAGTTGAAAACCCCATCTCACAGACAGGGCATCCACAAAGATCGCTCTGGGATCCTTTGTTCTTGACCCATATGTGAGCACTTTGTTGTCAGATGGGACACCATGAGATCTATCTCTGGCAACCCCCACTTGTCTACTAGAGTCTGGAAGACCTCCGGGTGTAGAGCCCATTCGCTTGCCTGAATGGCGTGTCGACTGAGAAAGTCCGCTTCCCAGTTTAGAACTCCCGGAACGAACACTGCGGACAAGGCTGGATGATGAAGTTCTGTCTACTTTAGTATGTGACTTACCTCCTTCGTCGCGTTTTGGCTGCGAGTTCCTCCTTGATGGTTGAGGTACGCCACTGCCGTTGCATTGTCCGAGCGGATCTGGACTGGTTTTCCTCGAAGAATGTTCTTTGCCTGAATCATTGCCATGTATATGGCCCAAAGTTTCAATAGGTTTATTGGCAGGCAACTTTCTTCCTTGGTCCATTGCCCCTGAAAACACAACCTTCCTGACACTGCTCCCTAGCCCTGGAGACTGGGAAATTCTGACGACAGACGCCAATCTGATATCCGAAAGGGTCTCCACTTGTCCAGATGGGATGTCTGAAGCCACCAGGCTAATGACCTTCATACGTCTATCGTAAGAACCATAGTCTGTGTTTTTATCGTCTTATGCAACCCATTCCATTTGGCAAGAATCAGACACTGCAGAGGTCTCCAGTGGAATTGTTCATACTCCACCATGTCGAATGTTGACACCACCAAACCCATCACGCGCATTGCTGTGTGAATGGATACCTTCTGACTGTGTAACAAGTCCTGAATCCTTGACTGAACCTTGGATATCTTGTTCAGAGGTAAAATTACTCTCTGAAGACTTGAATTCAGTACAGCCCCCAAGTGAGTCATCCATTGTGACGGAACCAGAGACGATTTTGACCAATTTATGAGCCACCTGTGGTTCTGCAGACACGTTTTTGTCTGTTGCAGAGGACATAAGAGCAAATCCTGTGTCTGTGCCAGGATTAAAAGATCGTCGAGGTATGGAAATATTCTTATTCCCTGCTGGCGGAGATAAGCTGCCATTACCACCATAATCTTGGTAAATACTCTGGGAGCTGTGGATAACCCAAAAAGGTAGGGCCTGGAACTGAAAATGCTGTTGGAGGATAGCAAACCTGAGATAGCACTGATGGGACAGTGCTATAGGAACATGTAGGTAAGCATCCTCTTTATCCAGGGATACCATATAATCCCCTGGCTCCATGGCCAAAATGATGGAACGTAATGTCTCCATGTGAAACTGAGGTACCCAAATGTATTTGTTCAGTACTTTGAGATTGAGAATGGGCCGAAAAGACCCATTTGGCTTCTGAACCAAAAACAGGTTGGAGTAAAAACCCTGTTCTCGTTGTGCAGGAGGAACTGGAATGACTACTCCTGGACTGAAGCAATTTCTGAAATGCTTCTACCCAAGCCCTGGCCTTCATCTCTACCAGAGACCGGCTGGCACAAAAAAACCTTCGGGGCGGGTGCTTCTTGAAGGCAAAAGCATAACCTAGAGATACCCCTTCCTGCACCCAGGCATCTGTTGTACACTGCTGCCAGATCTGTGCAAACTGAAGAAGTCGGTCCCCCAGGTGGAGGCCCGCACCATCAGGCTGATGGTTTATTATCTGTTATCCCAACCGGTCCTCTGGTAGCCCAATGCTTTTTAGTCTTACCAGACTTTTTGTATTGGGCCTGCTTGCCATCACTTTTTTCTTTAGCTTTTCTTTGAGACCGAAAGGGCCGAAAAGCCGGAACTTTAGGTTTCAAATTGTATGTGGAAGGAAACTTGACCAACTTGGAGTCTGCCTCTGACTCCAGAATATCTGCCAATTCTTTACCAAAAAAAGAATATTTCCAGAAAAGGGCAACGATTCCAAAACCTTCTTAGATTCTGAATCAGCTTTCCACGTACATAGCCAAACTGCTGTGCGAGCAGCTATTGTTGAAGCTGATGACCTGGAGGCAATAGTACCCATATCCAATGATGCTTCTTCCAGGAACATTGCAGTCTGTTTTATATGAGCTATATGGGATTTTTGCTCTCTAGAAGCTATAGAAAATTCCCCCTCCAATGCATCAGCCCAGGCAGCCACTGCCTTTGCCATCCAAGCTGAAGCCGTGGATGGCCTTATGACTGCCCCAGACAGGGAAAAAATGTTTTTTAGCAACCCATCCACTCTCCTACCTGTGACATCATTTAATGATGTTGAAGGCAAAGGCAATGTAGATTTTCGCACTAATCGAATTACATGCGTATCCACTTTGGGAGCCACATACCTTTTTAAACAATCCCCAGCTGGAAGAGGATAATTGGAATTCCATTTCTTAGGAATTCTAAACTTATTGGCGTAGCCCAAGACTCTTCCATAATTTCAGTCAGCTGATCTGACCCTGGAAACTCAGTCTCAACTGTTTTGGAACGGTTAAACACAGGTGCCTTGGTTTTTAACACAGGCTCTGCTGAATCCTCAAGGATAGAATGGCTTTCATTGCTTTAAATTAAATCAGTTATATCCACTGAGCTGAGACCTTCCTCTTCGTATGCCGAAATAGAATTAATTGAGCTTTCATCTTCCGATGAATCCTCATCTGAATCATGTGTAGCCTGTGAGGGTGAAGATTTACTTACCACCAGCTTATCAGTTTGTTTCTATTGAGAAGCTGCTGCTGGAAGTGATACACCATAGGTGGGGAGGAATTATCCGTTCAGCTATACTGGATAAAGTCTGTGCAAACACAGCCTAAGGTGGATCCATCTGCACCTGAATCTGCCTTGTATTTTTCATTAACCCCCTGGTGAAAGCTAAAACAATTTCCACACAAACGATCCTGAACCAGATCGCGAGAGGATAACACCGCTTTGCAAGACAAACATGATATGAGTGTTGGTGTTGCTGTGAATGTACCTTCCTCACCTTTGCCGCTCTTAGACATGATAATCAACACTTCCACAGTGTACTACACAATTTGTGACTGTAATCACTTTAAATTTCTTAAAGTGATATACAATCAGACCCTACCCATGCACCAGCATTGGGGATGGAATAAACAAACTGACAGAAAGATAGTAAAGTCAGCAATCACACTAGCAGTCAGTCACATGTTATACATTAATATAATAAGCAATATGAGCACATCATCAACTACAACTACATTTTAAGTATGTAGGAGAACATATTACTGCATGTTTAAAACGCATCTAACGTATTCAGACGCAATGCAAAACAAACAGTAAATGTATACAGACTCATATGCAATAGACACTTATCTTACTATTCGTACTCAGAGGTTAGATACTTAGTGCTGTATAACCCGTACTCAGTAGAGTGGGATACAGGGAGACTCACCTCTCTTCCAAGACCGATCAATACGTTAGAGAGCGCTGAGTGGATCCAGACGCTACTAGTGTACACTGCCGCTCCATAAACATATAGTGAACATAGACACACCAGTCACACAGCCGCCTATGCTTCGACTGGGTCCCCTACGTGTACAGCGTCTGAGGCTGAAGCAAGAAACAGTTCATGGCGGGAAACTGGTCATGAACAGGGGGGAGGGGTGACCAGGAGAGCGTCTTGACTCCCCACTGCCGACATCAACCCTAGGGATCGCGGCCTCATGCTACTCCTGGAGCCTCTGATCCCTAAGCGCTGGTGCACCCGAGGTGGCAGCCGCATCAGCGACTGTTTGGTGGTCTCCTCCCAAAACAGTGCGGCTGTGTCCGTATTCCCCTTCTAAGCAGAACCGATGCCTTACCTTCTTCCCGTGCTCCGGCCACAGCCTGGTAACGTCTGCTGGACCTGCTAGTATATCCGAGACAGACACCCGCCGAAACAGCACTGTACTCGTGGGTAAGCGTTGTCGCGACCCGGCGGAGAGTTGTTGGAGCGACTCTTTCTAAGGTACATATAAGACGCTGTTTAGAAAAATCACTCAAAAAAATAATAATATTATAAAAATAAAATAAGAAAGCTTAGGGCTGCTAAAACCAGCAGCCCTCTGACCATGGTCTGGCTCCTGCCGCGCCAAACAAAAAACTGATTTGCCCAAGCAAGGAGGCGGGGATATATGGACGGGCCCACTGCATGCTGGGAGGCCGGAAAAGCTTTGACCGATTGGTGCAAATCCGCTGTCGCTTCATCATATTCCATTGTTCTCCTGTGGATAACCTATGGACCCTGCTGGAGAAATGGGTGAATCACAGCATGAATGTCAGCCCCATGTGAATCATGTCAACCCAGGCAATAATCTCAAAGGGATGTTCCATGAACATTGTTCAATCCATGACCAGTGGAAATTCAGGCTTTTCTGAGAAGGGCCAAATACTTGCCCTAGTGCCCTATCAACAGATATCATCCACATCGGACCAAACGCAGGGGCACTAGTGGACTATCTTATAGCAAAATAGAAATCATTAAGGTTAAATGAAGTATTTGAACTGGATGACTTCCATTTTGTAAATCAGACCTTGAGTGCCACGTGCGTTTGGTTTGATTATATAATTTGACATCATACAAAATGCATTTGATTTAAAAAAAACAGTACCAATAGTTTACCCTACAATATTACATTATTAAATGATTTCAGTAATGCCAGACATCTTAGTGTAATACGTTTATTTACAGAATAGCAAAAGTACAACACATTTAGTGCAAATGCAACTAATGATATTAAGAATTATATATTGTTTTGTAAACTTCTCATAAGCCTTCTTAAAATAAAGCTTTCAATTTCAGCACTTGAAGCATTGAACAGCTTTGCAATGCATTGTAGTTGAATGCACAGCAGGCTTTCCATCACTCAAAGTGCCAAAGTTACTTGCATCCACAATAGCAACCGAAAATAACCAACATTCATATTTATAACTGTTTTCCATAACCAATAAGTGGCTATTCAATGTTTTGGTATTTGAGTACGATTTTCTTATTTTTGAAAAGTTTGATGCCATAGTTTCCTAGGTTCTGGTCATCTGCTTCTTACCACGTAGGCACTTCTAGATCAATCCTTGAACAGAGCTTTGTAGTGGTAAGGCAATATATGTTTATGTGCGTTGTCTGGAGTAGAACAAATAAATTACTCAGCATGGAGTGGACAGGGCGCTTTCCTCCCACAGCAGAAAACACCTGTAGGTAGTTGTTGATTATAAGTTCTAGCAAACTTGAAAAAAAAATAAAAAAAAATCTGTAACTGATGTACGAGACAGATATCAATGGAATGGACAAGTTAGTCAGGATTCCTAATGTCCCGTTACCGAGTGAGGAATTTAAGGTGGGTGGGGAAGCAAACATTGTGATTATTATATATTGCATCATCAACCAGGGCAGGAACATTTTATTTCTGTGCCAAATCTCATATTAGAACAACCATCAAATCAGCATTTCCAGAAGAGGAACATTACCGGAATATACAGAAGGGTGCAGACATCAGACCTAAGACTGTGGGGTAACGTATAGCCACCGCTTGGTGACAATTCGACTTTGAAGACTAACTGCACTGACGATCAGGAGACCGCTAGATTTGCAAACATGAACACAGGCCTTTCTTCCAAAGCCTTTAGTCCTCCATATTCTGTAAGAATCAAGATTGTCATTCAACAATAATTAAACAAATAGATTAACAAGAAACCTCAATATGCAAAGTTCACGACTCTCCCTTTTCAACAGCCATGAAGCCCCAACATTCCATAATATACATGTTACCATTTTATGTCCCAATTTTTTATAATATTAACAAATGTCAGAAAAGAGGACGACTGAGTAAATGTTCAACAAGCTTGCACTCAGCTACCCAGCAATATAACACATGTAAGTGTTTTTAATTTTTTACAGTATCTTATTGGTGGACGTTCTGAAACGTTGTGGTGCAAATCAATTTTTTTTTCTATGATCACTCAAGCAGAATATAAACCTTAAACTAAGTACAGAGAGAGGGGGAAAAAAGCAGCTTTCAGTCTTTCAGAATTATTCTGGACCATGTGTTATAATCAAGTTTATGGCCATTAAAAAGGATTTGCAGTTCAGTAACTGCTTGAGTGCTAGGTGTACTTTCTCTTGGTCTACAGCCTGTATTCACACAACATTTAAAATGTACCCATCGCTTACAAACTATAGAAGCAGCCATAGTGTGGACTCGCTCATTATGCAGCCAATCCGCTTACTAGACCCTAGTGGCCTCACTGGAGTGTGAGGTACTAGCATGTCGATCAGCTGCAGAGTGGCTCCGCCCACAAACCGCTCCCAGCAGTGCAGTTGACAGGCCCCTAAGTGCGAATGTTCAAGTCACACCAGATCGAGAGGCTAGTGCAAAAACACAGAATCCATTCAACTGAAGAACACACATTAAGGGCTTGTATGTAAGAATTATGTAGTGAGGACCCAGGTGTCATTAAGCAGATTAACCACTCAAGAAACGGATCTGGAAATTTCTGGATCAAATTCTAGAACACAATGTTTGCTCTAAGTTATTCACACAACTAAAATACAAAATAGAAATATATAGATTTCTGGAGAGAGAAAAAAATAAAATAAAGCTTTCTTACAATGTAGAACTCCTTCAGATGTTTTAAATCTTCATTGGAATTTTACAAGGAAAGGCAAAGCCATAGCTTATAACAGCCCTCAGTTATTACCATCACAAAAGCTAGCAAGAAGCTAGCAAAAAAAACAAACAAAAACAAACCCCAATATCTTTTTACCAACAGTCTTAAGACAACCTTTAAAAACACCCGTGTGTTTCTGTCCATGAATATCACAACCTAAAACATGCACAGAAACACAGGATAGTTATGGCTTTATTACGTTTACAGGCCTATGGTAGGTAAGCTGTTTACTGTTGTAGAAAATTTAAAGCCTCGATCCTTACAGTAATTGTTTCCCATGACCATTCGAAGCAAGCAAATAGAAAAAGGGAAAGAAAAAAAAATATATATAAATCTCTTCTTCAGCGCGTAGTTATAATTTACACTCTAATTCAGCGAGAAGGCCTAGCAGAAGACAGCTAGTGTTTGCAATTCAGTCTCATGTAAGACTCCTCATTATCCTCAGGACAGTATGTAAAAAGGCTGACGATCCCAGGTTCCATGTTGGAGGTGTAATTCACAGTCATCCAATGTGGAATGTTCTCACTGCCTCTTCATTTCACTGCACAGAAAGAGAAAATATTCTCCAGTCAAGCACAGCGCACAAGAAGAAGGTTCATTCTTTACAACAGGGGTGGATAATAGATCAGGGACATCAACATGGCTCTTAGTGCAGGGGACTACACCCTGCCTTTGTAGTTGAGCAAAAATAAAGGCTAGCTTATAGCCGATTAGGAGAACAGAAGTGATTCTGAAAGACGTGAACTTTCTTGCAGATCTATCATCACTAACCTACATAAAAACCATCAATGTAAAATGTACAATCAACTTATCCACAAAAAACTTCATGATGTTTTTATTTTTGCTCTCTATCTGATGACCTGTATCTTACGGTTCTGTACACTGCACATAAATACTTAAAAATGTCTTCTTACTTTATCTTTCACCAAAATAATTATCTTGAAGAAAGGTCTAATCTTGTTTCATGAGGACTGGTGTAGCACACACTATAACGTGTTAAATGAGCTATAGTACACTGTGCTTCATGCCTCAGTATTTTCATTAAATTATGGTAAATGAAGGAGACTGGATATTTGTTCAGTTCCACTTGAATTTACCAAGGTATTGTGCACAGAAGCTGCTCTCACCTGGCAATGGTTAGAAAAATATAGATTTCCCTGAGGTTTTCTCTTGCACGTATGTAGTAAACCTTTTAAGAAACTTGGGGTATTCACGTTTGGCCACTGCTCGGAGTACAGATGCAGGAGCCCACCCTCCCGGATTCACTAAATAAACAAAACAATGCACATTAGTAAAATAAAATCACACTAACATTATAGAAAGCAAATGGCATGTATTAAGTTTATTTACGATACTACAAGATTTAAGTGCATTATTGAAAGACAGAAAGGAAAAATAAATAAATTATATATATATATATATATATATATATACACACACACACATACACATACATACATACATACATACTAGGTGAATCATCGCGCCCTACGGGCGCTCTTCACACCGTCGTAAGGTGTGAAGGTGTAGAGTAATGGGTGGTGGAGTTTCACATGGCTTTGTAGTGTTCATGGGAGGAGTGGGGTAGGCGGAGGTTGATGGTTTTGTTGATGTTTAGGGGGAGGTGGAGGGGTGGTGTATTTGAATAAGCTGTGTGTCAATGATGGGGCAAGGGGGTTGGGTGGATGTTAGTGTGAGGCGTTGTGGGTGCTGGGCATGTGTGCGTTGTGCGAGTGTGGGGCAACAGTGTACATGGTGTGTTGTTTGAATGTGAAAGGGGGTGGGTGTAGTGAGGTGGAGGTGTGTGTGTGTTGGTGTTGCCCTGTGATTGTGGTATTGACTGGTTGTGTGGAGGGTTGGTGTTGTAGGTGGTGTGTGTGGTGGATGGTTGTGTGTAAAATTGTCTTGTGGACGGGGATGTTGGTGCAGAGGTGGTGTTGTAAATGGGGTATGTGGATGTTGTGAGTGGTGAAGGGTTGCCAGGGGGGATATGGAACTGTTGAAGGGGGAACTGATGTGCTGTGTGTGATGGAGGAATGTGTGGTGTGCAGGTGGGTTGAGAGGGTGTTTAGCATTTGGCAGGGTGTTCATAAGTGGTTAGGGGGTGTTGTGAGTGTGGTGGGTTGGTTAGGTGGGTTAGGGTTTGAGGATGTATGTGATAGGGAGAGTGGGGGTTGTGTTTGGAGTGTTGATGATGGTGATGGTAATGGGTTTGGTGTGGTGGTGTGAGTGTTAGTAGGTTAGGGCTGTGGGTTGGTAAGATGCTGGGGAGGGTGAATGAGCGTGTATGGGCTTACCCATGGATGGGGGCCGGTGACTGCGTATATAGGGGGCAAGGGGTAAGGGATGGTGTAGGTGCTAGGAGGAATTGTATTTGTTGGATTTGTGTTTGTGGGGTACACAGGGACATGGGAGGGTGTTGGAAAGTGGGGGAGTTGCACATGGGGAGTGTGGTGGGATGATGTAGGGTATTTGGGGTAGTGTGCTGTAATTTAGGAAGGAGGGTGGGGATTGTTGTAGGGGGATGGTGAATGGGCTGGTCAGTTGTATGGGGCAATGGTTGGGTGGTGTCTGTGTGGATGGTGAGTGTTAGGTTGTATGTGGGATGTGCTTGTGAGGTGCAGGGGATGTGGTGGAGGTGGGTGAGTTGAAGGTGTGGGTGGGGTTGTGTTGAGGGGTAGGGGTTTGTTTGTGGTGGGAGTGTTTTATGATGTAGGTAGTGACAGTGTGCAGAGTGGGATGGTATTGTGTGAGGTGGATGTGGAGGATGGTTTTTTGGGAAAGGGGCGTGCGCGGATGGGGGTGATGTTTTTGAGGGGTGGAAGAAAATGTGGTGTGTACATGATGTGAGTGGTGGGTGGTTAGCATTGGGAGGGATGGCAATAAGGGATGGTGAAGGTAAAGTGTGTGTGTGTGTGTGTGTGTGTGTGTGTGTGTGTGTGTGTGTGTGTGTGTGTGTGTGTGTGAGGAAGGGTTTGCGGGCAGGTAGGTTGAGAGGGGGTGCAGGGTGTGTCTATGGCATGTGCAAGGGGGACTTGATGGGGGTGTATGTGGGTTAAGGGTAGGTTGAAAGGTTGGATGTAATAGGTTTAGGGCGGCTTTGGTGTACATTGTGGAGGGGGGTGAAAGGACTGTGGTTGGTGGAATGTTTTGTGTGAAGGGGTACATGGATACGGCTGTCTGTCCGTAAGAAGCTGTGGTTGGTGGCTGACCACAGTAAGGCTGGACGGTGGATGTGGTCCGGTCACTGTATACTTTGGGCTAGGGGTGAGGTTGGTGGAGGGGGCCTGAGGTACTGCACTTGGCGGAGTTGTAGGTGTGTGGATAAGGGGTAGGGTGTGTAAAGGTGCCAAGGCGCAGGGTTGTCTGGATAGGGTGAGGTGTGTAGGGTCGTGTGGTGTGTGCATGGGAGGATGGGGGGTGAGTAGGCTAGGGGAATGTGGAAGGCTGTGTTGAGGTGCAAGGTGGGATGTATTTATGGAAGGGGTGTGTTCGGTATTGTGCTTGGGTGGTAGATGGATGTGTTTGTGAGGTGTGGTGGTTTAATTGTAGTGGGGGGGGTGTAGTGTGTTGAAGTTGTGGGTGGGTGAGGTTTATGTTCAGAGGTGTGATTTGTCAGATGGCTAAGCTTGTGCTTTGGTGCAGGGGGTGTTGGATGGGTATTGTAGTTGTGGAGGGTGTGTGGGAGATATGGGGTTGTGGGATGGGGTTGTGGTGTGGGGGGTGTTGTACAGGTGGTTGCGGGGGTGTGGGGGTGTTTGTGAAAAGTACTGCTGGTTGTGTAATTTTTTTTTTTTTTTTTGTTGCTGGTGGAATTAGGGAATTAGTGCCTTTAGGATAGTGTTGTCGGGGCATTGGTGTTTTGATGGTTTGGGCGAATTAGTTGGTTGCAGAGGGAGGGAGGTGGGTGTGCGATAGAGTTAGGGTGGTGTTTGGTTGTTTTTTGGAGGGTTATGAAGGGAAGGTGCGTGGTGGACTGTTACTTGTAAGGGGTGGCTAGTTAGGCGTGTGGTGTTCTGTGATTTATGGTGCTTGGGCAAGTGTGTGGAGTGGCTTTATATGTTGTTGCGTAGTGGGGAGGGATGGTGGTGGTGACCGGAGGTGCAGTGTGGGATGCAGATGTGGGTGGGAGGTGGATGGGGTTTGAAGTTTGCATGGGTGGAGGAGGTGCACATAAGATGGGTGGGTGCATGGTGGAGTGTTTTGGTGGGTTTGTGATGTGTGCAGGGGAAGGGGAGGGGAGGAGACGGAAGGGGAGGGGGGGGGTCTGGATTAGTCAGATGGTTACGGTTGTGCTGGGGTGCAGGGGGTATTTGAGGGGTGTTGTATTTGTGGAGGGTGGTTGGCCGGTATGGTGTTATTTGGGGGGTGGGTGATGGTCTTGGGGTGTGTGCGGGGGTTTTAGAAAGGTGGTTGTGGGTATGTGTGTTAAAAGTAGTGTTGGGTGTGTTTTGTGTTGGGTTGACCCTAATTGGTGCAGGAGTGGTTGTTCTTGGGCAGTGGTGTAGTCCAGATGGGCAAGGTGTTTTGTGTGAGGAGGGAGGGGTAAGTGTGTGTGTGTGTGTGTGTGTGTGTGTGAGGTAGAAGTGGTAGCAGTGTTAGATTGGGGGATGTTTGGTGTCCGTGGGGTGGGGGTGGTAGGTAGGGTAAGCCACATGCATTAGAGGGGTCTGGGGGCAGCAGACAGCGGAGGCTGGTAGAGAGGCAGGTGCGGCGTGTAGTCGGGGTGATGGTGGGCGGCATGTACGTGTGGCTTAGTTCCAGAGCAGCGTATGCCGGCGGCTCCTGGGCAGCGTGTACATGTGGAAGCTGGGGGGGGGGGGGGGGGGGGGGGGGAGGGGGTTGCGGAGGCAGGTTTGCGGGGTGCGGGTGTCAGGCGGCTCCCGTCCAGTGCTGCCCGTGAGTGGCTGGAGGTGGGAGCTGGGGACGGGGTGGTTGCTGAGGCAGGCTGTCTGGGTGCGGGTGTCAGGCGGCTCCCGTCCACTGCTGGCCGTGAGTGGCTGGAGGTGGGAGCTGGGGACGGGGTGGTTGCGGAAGCAGGCGGCGCCCGTCCAGTGCTGCCCGTGAGTGGCTGGAGGTGGGAGCTGGGGACGGGGTGGTTGCGGAGGCAGGCTGTCGGGGGGTGCGGGTGTCAGGCGGCTCCCGTCCACTGCTGGCCGTGAGTGGCTGGAGGTGGGAGCTGGGGACGGTGGCTGGAGGTGGGAGCTGGGGACGGGGTGGTTGCGGAGGCAGGCTGTTGGGGTTGCGAGTGTCGGGCGGCTCCCGTCCAACGCTGCCCGTGAGTGGCTGGAGGTGGGAGCTGGGGACGGGGTGGTTGCGGAGGCAGGCTGTCGGGGTTGCGAGTGTCAGGCGGCTCCCGCCCAGCGCTGCCCGTGAGTGGCTGGAGGTGGGAGCTGGGGACGGGGGGTTGTCAAGGGAGGTTTTGGTGGTGCAGGGGTTAGTGGGTTCCCGGCCAGTGTGTTGCGCCACTGGCTGTATGTGGAAGCTAGTGCCCAGGTGTTGGGGAAGGAGGATTCGGTGCGTTGTGTGTTGCGGGGAAAACCAAGGGTGGGGTGTGGGTGTGTATTGTGGTACCGTGCACGGTGGGGTGTTTCCCTCTGATGGTGGCCGGTTTGTGTGGCTGATACTGCTGGCGCTGTCCACCTGGCTATGTGTAGGGAGTGTTGTGCTGGGACACGGCAGAAGCAGGTGACTCCGCCCAGCCCTGTGACTCCACCTAGCGTTACGGCCAGGCACAGAATCACAGAGTTGGGCTAATATATAGGAGATTAGAGATATATATATATATATATATATATATATATATAGATATATATAGAGATAGATAGAGAGAGAGAGAGAGAGAGAGAGAGAGAGAGAGAGAAATTTATAAATATGTTCTCTACAGAAGATGCTACTAGGCGGCTGCATCTGGTATAGAACTAGGCAATGACTTATTCCTTATAGGAGAAGGCACTTATTATCCTTTATTTATATGGCGCCACAAGGGTTCCGCAGCGCCCAATTACAGAGTACATAAACAAATAATCAAACAGGAAAACAGCAACTTACAGTTGACGACAATATAGGTCAAGTACAGGGTAAAAAAACATAGCTACATCAGCAGATGACACTGGAATAAGTATCAGGTGGCAGAGGACTGCTGGATTTGGTGCAGCTGAAGATTATTATTAAAGTAAGAAAAGGGTAAGCACATGAGGGAAGAGGGCCCTGCTCGTGAGAGCTTACATTCTAAAGGGGAGGGGTAGACAGACAGGGGTGAGACAGATGGGGTACATAGAGAGCGTGGAACAGAGGTTTAGGATGAGATTTGGCTGGGTTTGGTGAAGAAGTGGGTCTTGAGAGCCCGTTTGAAGTTTTGTAGAGAGGTGGAGAGTCTGAGGGGGAGAGGTAGGGAATTACAGAGAAGTGATGCAGCACGTGACAAATCTTGGAGGTAGGAGTGGGAGGAAGTAATCCATAGGCAGGAGAGTCGGCGAGCATTAGCAGAGCGAAGAGGACGGGTGGGAGTGTAAAGAGAGATAAGATCAGAGATGTAGATGGGAGAGGAGTGGGTGAGGGCTTTGTAAGCAAGTGTGAGAAGCTTGAAATGGATTCTGAAAGGGAAGGGGAGCCAGTGAAGGGTCTAGTAAGAGAGGAGAGGTGGACGTAGTGCGTTTGGTGAGGAAAATGAGCCGGGCAGCAGCATTGAGGATAGATTGGAGTGGAGAGAGGTATTTGTCAGGAATGCCAGTCAGGAGGAGATTACAGTAGTCCAGTCTGGAGATGACCAGTGAGTGGATAAGAGTCTTAGTAGCATCCTGGGTCAGAAAGGGTCTGATCCTGGAAATATTTTTTAGATGAAAACGGCAGGTTTGTGAGAGGTGCTGAATGTGTGGTGTGAAGGAGAGGGAGAAGTCAAGGATTACTCCAAGACTTACACAATAGATGTATATAGGAATTTTATATATTATATTGTTATATATATTGTATGGTTATTCCATATTTCCTGACACCCATTGCTTGAATGTATATAGGTTAAGTGACAATCACTAGAACATTTTTGTGTTTGGACTAAATTTTAAGTTCTTTTAATTTGTCTGTATTTTGTATGTTTTTTCTTTGACTGGTCAAGTTTTCCATCTATACCAGATACCTTCAGGGTATGGCTCAAGGCGGTTCGTGCCTGTTTGATGAAGGTCTTCTTTCTCAGGCCGAGCAAGGGGTTATCTCATTTACAGATGACGACATTGAGAGTTTTATTTGATGAACTAGATTTTGATGCCCTACCAGCCGAATCCTCTGCAGATATATTTTATAGGGTACTGAGACTCAAACGCTGTGAAGTGGATTTACTGCTTCACGGCCAATTTTTGTCAGAATATCACAGACGTAAATTGATACCTCGGGGTTTTAGGGTAAACAATGTACCCATGTTAGGAAGAAACAACCCCGTCTTCTGCAGTAGGTGGTGCTCTATCTTAAATAAGTGCTCGCTTGACCTTTTAATACTTGTGATTGAAGAAGTAGGTAGTGAACTCAAGAAGGTGAAGGTTGAGATAGAACAACTTGAGACTATATCCCTGTCCACATTACGTGACGATAAGAGTACTAATTGGTTAGACAGATTACAGTCACAAGTAGACGCGTATAGGATGGAACTCACCTCATTTAAAAGAAAGAAACTTTCAACGGTAACAGTGGATTATCAAAATCACACCGTATACCGGTGGCTGTTAGGCAACAGCAATCCGCAACAGGGTGATCGGGCTGGACGGTTCTACAGGAAACGCAGAAAGGCTCCATTTCCGCGTGAGATTGCCTCATCTATATCCACCTCAGATACGGATGTATCTGACACACACCAGAGTAATTCCTCCCATGTTTTAGACTCGGCCACGGGACCCACAGGCCTGCCACCAGCCCACGGGGACTCGCGAAACATCGAACATACACGAGGAGGGGCGGTCATTGTAAAAAGAAGGGGTCGCAGGAAGCAAAACTAGATTAGGTATTTAATTTATCTAAATGAACACTTGACCAATCTGAATTAAGTCTTCTTGCCAGAGGATTGTCTTTCATTCCGACGTTTCCACACCAAGCCTTTCAGGGAACTGTCAATCAAGAACGGTTTGGGAGAAATCTTAGACTGAAGGAACATTTCGCGGGTCGGTCCAAACCTGCTGATAAGAAACCTTTTAAAAAAAGCTCAAAATCTGACCCTATTTCTCATAATCCAAGCATGAAGACTTTCCTCAGATTAGTCAATAATGATGTACAGCATTTAAAGCCATCACACCTCTTTGACAACCTGACCCCTGGTGAAAGAACGGCACTTAAGAAACTAAGGGATGACACCTCTATCGTAATACGTCCTGCCGACAAGGGGGGTGCCGTGGTAGTCCAAGATTGGACGGACTACGATTTGGAGATTTGTCGCCAATTGGCGGACACTAATACATACCGCAGGGGTCATGACCAACCCGATTCCTTCGATTAAAAAGACCATGGATCTGAGTCTTAAGAGAGGATTGGAGTGTGGTTGGATTGATCAAGACACCTTTGACTTTTTGAGTGTAGAAGAGCCCAAGTGCCCTATCATCTAAACACTTCACAAAACTTTGACCAAGCCACTGGGGCGACCAATAATCGCAGCCGAAGGCTCATTGTGACAACCTATAGCCATGTGGGTGGATTCTATACTACAGCCACACGTGAGTAATTGTCATAGCTGAAGCAAAAATGATAATGACATAGCGGACACACTAAATGAGTTTTTTTCAACAGTATTCACTAGAGAGGACCCATTTCAGGGACTGACACAATCTCAATGAGAATATCCCACTGATAGGTACTTATTAAGCGAGGAAGTAGTCTGTGACCGATTAAAACATTTAAAGATTAATAAATCACCAGGGCCCGATGGTATTCACCCAAGGGTTCTAATGGAGCTTCACCCTGAACTGGCAAAACCGCTATCTTTGATCTTTAAGGATTCAGTTATATCAGGTATGGTTCCCAAAGACTGGCGTATAGCGGAAGTAGTGCCTATATTCAAAAAGGGAAGTAAAGCTGAACCAGGTAATTATAGACCAGTTAGTCTTACATCTATAGTGGGGAAAGTATTGGAAGGTATTCTAAGAGATAGTATTCAGAAGTTCCTTGAAGTCAATAAGGTCATTAAAAGGAATCAACATGGGTTTATGAAGGACAGATCCTGTCAAACCAACTTACTTGGCTTTTATGAAACAGTAAGCGCAAACCTAGATCAGGGTAAAGACGTGGATGTAATCTTTTTAGACTTTGCCAAAGTGTTCGCTACTGTACCACACATGAGACTTATCTACAAGCTACAAGAATCAGGGCTAGGAAGCACAACATGCACTTGGGTCAAAAACTGGTTAGATAATAGGGAGCAGCGCGTTGTGGTTAATGGATCTTTTTCAACTTGGACTGAAGTGCTAAGTGGTGTGCCGCAAGGCTCAGTATTAGGACCGCTATTGTTCAATATTTTCATTAACGACCTAACAGAAGGTCTAGAGAGCATGGTGTCAATTTTTGCAGATGATACCAAATTGTGTAAGGCTATAAATACAGAGGAGGATGCAGAGTCTCTTCAGAACGACTTAGTTAAATTAGAAGCATGGGCAGCCAAATGGAGAATGCGCTTCAACACAGACAAGTGTAAGGTAATGCACTGTGGTAACAAGAACAAAAATTACACCTACCTACTAAATGGGGTAAAATTAGGGGATTCTGTACTGGAAAAGGACTTGGGTGTCCTCATAGATAGCAAGCTAAGCAGTAGTACCCAAAGTAGGACTGCAGCAAAGAAGGCTAATAAGATATTAGCATGCATAAAACGGGGTATTGATGCTAGGGACGAGAGTATTATACTCCCGTTATATAAATCACTAGTGAGGCCACACCTTGAATACTGTGTACAATTCTGGGCACCGTACTACAAAAAGGATATCCTGGAGCTTGAAAAGGTACAGAGGAGGGCGACCAAACTAATTAAGGGCATGGAGACGATGGAATACAAGGAAAGGCTTGAAAGACTAGGCATGTTTACATTGGAAAAGCGGAGACTAAGAGGGGATATGATCAACATCTACAAATATATAAGGGGACAATACACAGAGCTTGCGCGGGACCTGTTTTTGGTTAGATCAACACAGAGGACTCGTGGACACTCGCTTAGGTTAGAGGAGAGGAGATACCGCACAATACGGCGTAAAGGCTTTTTCACGGTAAGGACAATACGTGTTTGGAATTCCCTGCCCGAGGGAGTTGTAATGGCGGAATCTGTCAACACCTTTAAGAATGGGTTACATAAATTCCTAATGGATAAGGATATCCAGGGGTATGGTGCATAGTCATGCATTATAGTTACTATAAATAGGGATAAAATGCAACGGCTGACAGCAGCATCAGCAGAAATTTTAGTCAAATCATCATGCATAGGAGACCACAAATAGGTTGAACTTGATGGACAATTGTCTTTTTTCAACCTCAGATACTATGTTACTATATACGCGATACTAGCGATTTTCTTAATCAATTGGGATTGATTGATGTACCCAGTGGTAACTGCCTCTTGGCCACTATGGATGTACAATCACTGTACACGATCATACCACACAGTGAAGGCTTGGAAGCAATCAAGGAGGTACTTACCAGAAGTCCAGTTGGTAATGTACCAACTGAATATGTGTTAGAACTGACCAATCTTGTTCTGGGCCTTAACCATTTTAAATATAAAGACTCATATTTTCTGCAACAATCAGGTACGGCTATGGGTTCTAACCTGGCACCCGCATATGCCAATCTATATATGTCCAGCTTTGAAGATACCTACATCCTGCCCATTTATGGTTCTAAAATCTCTTTCTATAAACGATTCATAGACGATGTCTTCCTGATTTGGGAATACACGCATGAATCCTTTATTGAGATGGTTAGTAACATCAATTCACTCAACAGTCCGGTTAAGTTCACGTGTGAAAGCTCTTATCATTCGATCCACTTTCTCGACGTGACTGTATCCATCAAGGGTTGTGTATTTGTCACATCACTATATAGAAAGTCAACCGATAGAAATACCACCTTGTTCACCAGCAGCTTCCATCCTCCCTCGTTAAAGGATAACTTACCTAACTCGCAGTTTTTGCGAGTAATGCGTATTAACAACGATGGATCAACAAGGGAGAAACGGATTAAATGAAGCTGAGGTTTAGGGAGAGAGGTTACTCATCTAAAGTGATTGGCAATTGTTTACGCAAAGCTAGAAACATCTTTAGTGGTAATGCAACAGGGGTTGCCGCTAATGATAACCGTATGGTCTTTACGACTAAGTTTGATAACTACGCACATTTCACGAGAAAAACATTGCGCAAACATTGGCCCGTCTTAAAGTCTGACCAAGGGTTACCCTTTACACATATGGATCCACCTATGATGGCATATAAGCGGGGACCGAATTTAAGACAGATGTTGATGAGGCCGACTTTGGTACCCGAGACCAAATTGAACTTCCTCCAGATTATGAGTAGTAAACCGGGATGCTTTTCATGTGGAAAGTGCACCACATGTAGATCTCTCCTCACCGGTCCTACATTTCCCCATCCACACTCTGGTAGGAACATAAAAATCAGGTTTCATCTACATTGTAAACTCGACTTTGTGGTTTACACCCTTATATGTCCTTGCGGACTGTGTTATGTAGGGCTCACGACCCGGTGTTTCAGGGAACGAATGGCTAACCACCGTTTGTCCATCAGAAAGGCAATTCAAACAGGCAGTTCCGATAAGCCTGTAGCTCGACACTACCTACAAAGAGGACATCAAGTTGCGAACTTAAAATGTAGGTTAATTGACTGGGTTCTACCACTACCATATGGGGGGGGGACCGTACTCTAGCCTTGCGTAAACGTGAGAGTTTCCGGATTTCGCACCTGAACACAGTTTCACCCAAAGGCTTGAATGAACATTCGGCTATGAATGTTTTCCTATGAATTACATATCCATGAGTGATTCATATGTAGTGACCAAAATAAGTGGTGATGTTTGGGTATTTGGAGATAATGTGGAATACTATACTGACCATGTATTTTTAGCCACTGGTGGCACAGCAGTGGTTATATCTAAATAAAACTAATCAGTATGTAATTAACATTGATATAGATTACCTGATTAATTAGCAGGACAGGGAGATGTCCCATTTATGCAAAATTTACATCAGAGGTTTATGCTAACCATACTGCGCTGTGCCATATAAATTTTGTATAGTTTATATTTGATATCAATTTGTTTGTGTTTTTCTTAATTTTCTTAATTCATTTTTTTTGTCTGTACGCAGTGACTTCTAGGTCCCAAATATTAATTTTCTTACATCAGTATCCTTCTCTGACCACAGTCACCCTGAGTGTGATAATTTCTTACTTGGTTCCAGCATTTGTCAGTTTTTATAGGACTAGGTGCAGCATTCATTCATTTATTAGTACGTTCTATTTATGACTGTTCTGACACCTCCTTTATTATTTCTTTATGTAACAATATCCTTCAGCATAGTTTATACAGTGTAGCGGAGTTGACCGCAGGTGACCCCTGGTTACCTGGCTCTTGAGCGCATATTGAACGATACTCTCATGTGCATCGTCTGCGCATGTTTTGTAGGTTCACCTAACCATTGTGTGTACGTTGGTAGCCCTGCGCTGTCTGTCAGCGCCTTGTGATCTTTTTTGAGCCTAGACAGCATCCGTTTGAGTTAACACCGGAGCGCATCGAACTTCCGGTTTCCGCGAGCTGGAACGCAATGCGTTCCACAGGCATCGCGATGAACTGTTTGGAGTGGTTTATCAGGTTTTTGACACCGTACTTTGTACGTCCCCTGGTTGATACTGATATGTAGGAGGTTGCATATGTTTGGGTGTGCTTGGTACCTTTATTTCAGCACATGTGAGCATGGGGTAGGACCCGTGTTTTATGCACATAGTATACTTCCGGTTGTGGGGTATATAAGGGCACCCCACCTACTTCCTGGTGGTGTGGCTGTAAAGGACTTGTTGGTTAGAGTTGACTCCCAGAGGTGAGCACTGAATTACCTTTTTTGACTTGAAAATAGAACAATATAGGTTTCTATGTAATTGTTATATTTGTTTATGCTACTGTTTTTACAGTGATTACTTCGGTTGTCTGATGTGCTCTATGATTGAGAGTTTGAGTAACTGCATTTGTGAGTATTACTGTTTGCGTACGTCTATTGGTGGCCTTTCTATACACATTATATATATATATATATATATATATATATATATATATATATATATATATATATATATATATATATATATATACACACATACATATGTATTTCTGACCCATCACTGCAGATTCCCTACCTGGTGCTTGAATTTTAAGCCTTACAGCCAGTATACTGTTTAAATACGACACATTGATTTTTTGAGTAAGTGCATTATCGTACTATTTATTGACACACTGGTGCTGTTGGTTAGTGGTACTGTATTGTGTGCTTTGAACATTTTACTTCAGCCCATTAAGTTTCACACACTTGGTGTTGTTCTCTATTCACGGTGAACTGTGACAAGAGTTGTGGTACTGTTCTCGCTTACCCTCCTAGGGTGTGAATCGAGTTTTGTTGTAATAAGTGTTTGGGACCTGGTAGTCAATCTATGTTTGTTTTTGTTCTTGTACGTATATTGATTTTTGTGTTTTTGTTTTTTGTAGTAATCAGTTTGTGATGCTTTCAAATTATTATTCTTTATATATGGAAGCTTGTCTTGATAAAGATCCTACACTGAGGATCGAAACGTCGACTACAATAAGCCCGATATGTCTGAAATAAAGTTATTGTGAAAACTGATGCTGCTGAAGATCTCTTGACTTGACAAGTGCACCTCCACACTATTGGACTCTTTCTAAATATTGTAGGTCCACCCGTTGAAGGTGATCCCCACTAGGTAGCACCGCACTGTTGCTAACATTATTGATGCGAGTGCAGGACTATTCGTGATTATATATATATATATATATATATATATATATATATATATATATATATATATATATATATATATATATATATATATAGAGAGATACAGATATACAGAGATATAGAGATATAGAGAGAGAGAGAGAGAGAGAGAGAAAGAGAAATGTATAAATATGTTCTCTACAGAAGATGCTACTAGGCAGCTGCATCTGGAATAGAACTAGGCAATGACTTATTCCTTATAGGAGAAGGCACTTACACAAATAGGAGGCATATAGGAATTTTGGCTCCTCTTTTTTTGGGTGAATATTATATATGCAGCTTTGCTATACTCTGAATAGCGGTAATGACTTTTTTGTATTATTTGCACGGTAAGGGTTTTTTTTTTTTTTTAAGTGTTTTGATTTAGGATAACAAGTACAAAGCTCATTTGAATTATAAACACAAAGAGTGTTAACAAATCCAGAGCAAAAGGTATATCTGTAGGACATAGTCATCCAAGGTAAAAATAAATTATAAACAGGCTACACCAGTGGTTCCCAAACCTTTTTGAATCCAAGCGCCCTCGAGCATCAGAATATTTTTCACGGCACCCCTAGGCCAAATGTTTCTTATTGATAAATTTAGAAACAAATATTATGTAAATTGTGTTTAAGTCATCATTAAGTTCAGTTATGGTGTACGGGACAGGATTTGTTTTTGTTTGTCCACATTTTATGATTGCCAGCCACCAGCACTGGACTTGCCTATTACAGTACATTGAACATAAAGATGTTTAATTGGTCCAAGACCAACAATCCAAGCCACCCCTGCAAGTGTCCTGCGGCACCCCAGTCGTTTGAGTATGTGGTATAATCGATTGTCACCCTATGTCTGTATTTTCATAATGTAGAAGAAAGTATGGGGTATATTCAGTTGGTGTCGAAAACTGCTGTCTGTCGAAAAGACGTCAGTTTTTGACTTTTTAAGGTCGAAACGTGATTCGACAAGTCGAGGAATTCAACTTGTCGAAAAGCACGTGGATCGGCGGAATAGCGGCCAATCCACGTGCTTGTGTCGAAAACGGGACCAAAAACGCATTTCGACCATCTCAGTCCGACATTAAAAAAATGTCGGATTAAGATGTGGGACCCGAAAGGAGGAGAGGGGGGGGGGGGGCCGCAGGGAGACGGGGGGACAGCCGGCGGGCAGATGGAGGAGATTAGCGCTACAGTAGCGCTGAAGCAGGATGCGTCACAGCTGCGCCGCTCATGGCAGCTTCCACCCGGCTCCAGCAAGTGAAGTCACGCTTGCTGGAGCAGGGAGGACACTGGCCTGAGGTCGGGCTGCTGTGCGACATCCTGCTGCAGCGCTACTGTAGCGCTGATCTCCTCCATCTGCCCGCCGGCTGTCCCCGTTGGTCTCCCCGCAGCTCGCCCCCCCTCTCCTCCTCTGCGTCCCTCATCTCAATTCGACTTGAAAAAGTCGAATTGAGATGAGATTGAATAGGGGTTGTCGGATCCATTCCGACAAATACATGTCGGAATGGATCCGACGCTAATTGAATATACCCCTAGATATGAAACTTAAGCATTAAGCGAGTAAATGTTTGTGAACTTCGTATAACTTTCATACAAGAGAAAGGAATGAAAAGTAGTATGGAAAAGAGAGAAAAAAAAAAAAAAAGATGGAAGTTAGGAAAGCAGGGGAAGGGGAGGGTGTAGGAGGGGTGCATAAAATAAAGGGAGGGAGTGATAATTAAGGAGAATGACAATGTAATGAACCCAGGACCAGCAGGCAAGGCGAGCCAAATTATGTTACAAAGCACAGTGGATTCGAGTACACGCTTCATGAATAAAGTGTGGAATTTATCCACACATTGGTTTGGACCCAATTCATGGATTGAAAACATGTAGTTATAAGGCTTTTAATATAATTTGGTTGGGACTGGATATACTTATCCCAGTTTTTAAAGAATTTCTTGACTCTGGATTCTTTATGGAGTGAGGCTTCTATCCAGTCTATTTTTAAGAAGAACAATTTTTCTTTAAATAAATTAATGGAAGGCGGATAAGGCAAGAGCCAATGCAACATTGGAGACTATATAGAGAGGAGTCCACAATCTCCCGGAGTCAGACGAGAACTAGGATCTATGAATCCCAGTATAGCTCATTCTGGGGTCAGTGGAGAGGATGGACTTGCACGGTAATTCTGTATTCTATGTTGTATAAATACACCTAAGGCACACTTATTACCTGTACTGTCCATAGTTCAGACCTGGCCAACCTGTGGCTCTCCAGCTGTTGTGAAACTACACATCCCAGCATGCCCTGCCACAGTTTGGAGTTTCACAACAGCTGGAGAGCCACAGGTAGGTCAGGCCTGGTTTAGTTTGTAATGTGTGTTTTAAAAGTCAAGAAAGAAAATGACATATTTCCAGCTAAGCCTCTTGAATTTGGCTATTACGGTCTATGTCAGCACTAATTCCCTATGCTGTGTTTAGACAGAAATGGAAAGTTAACATATAGAGAGTCTTACCATTAGCAACATAGGTAATCTTGCATTGAATGTTGTCTCTACTTATTTCTTTGTTGCCTTCCGGTGGACTAACCAGTGTTTGACAGATCATGGCAATATTGATTTTGGCACGAACACACCGGTTGTTGAGCTAATAATACAATCAGTAAAACACAAATGTTACAATGTTGTACGTTCATCACTGTAGTCGCAATTATTGTGGTTACTGTTTAGACTCCTTTCCATTTATAACCGGAAAATAGCCAAATCCATGCAGAGCATCAGTAATCACACTTAGACACACCGCTTCTGCCCACAGCACGTCCTGGAGAGCAGTATACTTACAGGAGCGCTGTCATGGTCCACGGAGAAGTTGCACACAATCCAAGTGTCCATTTCATTCTCACTAGCAGCTGGAATCATTCGGATTGCAGATAAGTACAAGACATCGCGTTGGGAAGCTGGCCACACTCTCTGCAAACAGATATCTATTTATTGTACACTGCTCAAAAAAAATAAAGGTAACACTGAAATAACACATCCTAGATCTGCATGAATGAAATATTCTTATTAAATACTTTGGTCTTTACATAGTTGAATATGTGCTGACAACAAAATCACACAAAAATTATCTATGGAAATCAAATTTATTAACCCATGGAGGTCTGGATTTGGAGTCGCACTCAAAATTAAAGTGGAAAAACACACTACATGCCGATCCAACTTTGATGTAATGTCATTAAAAAAAAGTCAAAATGAGGCTCAGTAGTGTGCATGTCCTCCACGTGCCTGTATGACCTCCCTACAACGCCTGGGCATGCTCCTGATGAGGTGGCGGATGGTCTCCTGAGGGATCTCCTCCCAGACCTGGACTAAAGCATCAGCCAACTCCTGGACAGTCTGTGGTGCAACGTGGCATTGGTGGATGGAGCGAGACATGATGTCCCAGATGTGCTCAATTGGATTCAGGTCCGGGGAACGGGCGGGCCAGTCCATAGCATCAATGCCTTCGTCTTGCAGGAACTGCTGACACACTCCAGCCACATGAGGTCTAGCATTGTCTTTCATTAGGAGGAACCCAGGGCCAACCGCACCAGCATATGGTCTCACAAGGGGTCTGAGGATCTTATCTCGGTACCTAATGGCAGTCAGGCTACCTCTGGTGAGCACATGGAGAACTGTGCGTCCCCCAAAGAAATGCCACCTCACACCATTACTGACCCACTGCCAAACCGGTCATGCTGGAGGATGTTACAGGCAGCAGAACGTTCTCCTTGGCGTCTCCAGACTCTGTCACGTCTGTCACATGTGCTCAGTGAGAACCTGCTTTCATCTGTGAAGAGCACAGGGCGCCAGTGGCGAATTTTCCAATCTTGGTGTTCTGTGGCAAATGCCAAACGTCCGGCACGGTGTTGGGCTGTAAGCACAACCCCCACCTGTGGATGTCGGGCCCTCATACCACCCTCATGGAGTCTGTTTCTGATCGTTTGAGTAGACACATGCACATTTGTGGCTTGCTGGAGGTCATTTTGCAGGGCTCTGGCAGTGCTCCTCATGTTCCTCCTTTCACAAAGGTGGAGGCAGCGGTCCTGCTGCTGGGTTGTTGGCCTCCTCCGTGTCTCCTGATGTACTGGCATGTCTCCTGGCAGCACCTCCATGCTCTGGACACTACGCTGACAGACACAACAAACCTTGCCACAGCTCGCATTGATGAGCCATCCTGGATGAGCTGCACTACCTGAGCCACTTGTGCGGGTTGTAGACTCCGTCTCATGCTACCACTAGAGTGAAAGCACCGCCAGCTTTCAAAAGTGACCAAAACATCAGCCAGAAAGCATAGGAGCCGAGAAGTGGTCTGTGGTCACCACCTGCAGAACAACTCCTTTATTGGGGGTGTCTTGCTAATTGCCTATAATTTCAACCTGTTGTCTATTCCATTTGCACAACAGCATGTGAAATTGATTGTCAATCAGTGTTGCTTCCTAAGTGGACAGTTTTATTTCACAGAAGTGATTGACTTGGAGTTACATTGTGTTGTTTAAGTGTTCCCTTTATTTTTTTGAGCAGTGTATATTTCCACAAGCACTGGGGAAATTAGAGGAGGAACCCAATTGCACGTGGGAAAAAAACAAAAACAAAAAAACACAGCAGCACAGGGTTTTTCCAGCAGCCACAGGGTTTTGCTATTCAATTGCGGGACAGAAAATGGTACGCGGTGGTGTCTATAGAAATAACGTCTTTTTTCACGCACATTAATTTTAAATATTCATTTTAGGAAACAATCACTGGAACTTGCTCTGAGACCCCAGGAACTAGGGAGTACTAATTAAGCGATTGGAAGTTTCCAATTAGCTTAGCTAGTAATTAGCTAGTAATTCCTCACATTCCGAACCAGTGTCTTCTTCATCCACAGTCGGGATCCGGGGGCTTCTGCAACAGTGGTGAGTATGCAGTGTGTGTATGGTGAGGGAGCCCACTCGAAAAGACGCAATATTAGACTTAATACTTACAAATGGAAACAGAATATCAGACGCAAAAGTGGGTGAAAACCTGGGATCCAGTGATCATCAAGCAGTATGGTTCAGCATAAAGACAAACTGACTCGTCCCATACAAAAACAAAAGGTATTGGATTTTAGGAAGGCTGATTTTGTAGGGATAGGAAAATGTGTAAGCAATTCTTTGGCAGAGTGGAGGAATTGGAAGCAGTGCAGGAGAGGTGGAAAACATTAAAAAGTGCAATATTAAAGGTAACAGACCCTTGTATCAAAAGGGTTATGAAAAACACAAGGAAAAGGAAACCAGTGTGGTTTGCGAGAGAAGCAGCAAATATTGTCAAAGAAAAAAAAAGATGGCTTTTAGGAAATATAAGCAGACACAAAATAATGAAGACAAAGATATATATCTTGTTAGACAGAAGGAGACTAAGAAGGTAATCAGATGTGCAAAGGCACAAGCTGAGGAGAAAATGGCCCAGTCAGTGGGTTAAGGTAGAAAAACTTTTTTTTAGGTATATAAGCGAAAGAAGAAAAACAAAAGGCGGAATTATAAAACTAAAGAGAGAGACTGGGAGTCTTGTTGAGGGAGACAATGTAATAGCAGATCATCTTAATTATTTTTGCTCAGTATTCACTACTGAAAGAGAGGGGAAGGGGCCACAGTTAAGTTGCAGGGATATTCAGGAAAATGAAAGTAGTACATTTACAGAGGAAATGGTCCTAACAGAACTCTCAAAGCTGAAAGTGGAAAAATCTATGGGGCCAGATGGGATACATCCAAGGATACTAAAAGAACTTAGAGGTGCTGGTAGCACCATTGACAGAATTATTCAACCAGTCATTAGCTACAGGAGTAATTCCAGAGGACTGGAAAAGAGCGAACGTAGTCCCACTGCACAAAAGTGGAAGCAAGGAAGAGGCAAACAACTACAGACCCGTAAGTCTTACATCAGTAGTATGGAAATTGATGTAAAACCCTCTTAAAAGAAAGTTGTAGATTATCTCAAAACCAGCAATTTACAGGATCCCAAACAGCATGGAATCACTGGGCGGAGATCATGTCAAACAAATCTTATTGACTTTTTTAAACGTGTGACTAAAGTGATCGATAAAGGTGGAGCCGTGGATATAGCTCATCTAAACTTTAGTAAGGCTTTTGACACTGTTCCACATCGCAGACTGCTAAATGAACTTGGAAGTTTGGGATTGGATACTAGGATTATTGAATGGATAAGATCTTGGTTGCAGGATAGAAAACAGAGTTGTAGTAAATGGAGTGCATTCACAGGAGGGAAATGTTACCAGTGGAGTACCCCAGGGATCTGTACTTGGACCAGTGCTTTTTAATATCTTTATTGGTGACATTGCAAATGGTATTAAAGGGAAAGTATGCCTCTTTTGCAGATGACACAAAGGTATGCAACACGGTAGACACACCACGTAGGGTAAAACAAGTGATTGAGGATCTAGGTAGACTAGAGGAATGGTCAAGAGTGTGGAAATTACAGTATAATGCCAAAAATATACGTTATGGTAAGAACTTGCCGTGGATAACTGTATTTCTCCTAAGTCCACAGGTTACACAGGATAACAAAGGTATATTATGGAGCAACAGCGGATTGGCACCAAACGATCAAAAGCTTTCTGGCCTCCCAGGATCCAACGGGCCTGTCCATATATCCCACCCACTGGCTCAGGCAAATCAGTTGTATTCCAAAGCACAAGGCAGGAGCATCATGTAGAGCCCTAATCAGGCGATAAGCACACACATGCACACCCTTCCATACAAGAAAGAAGAGGTTAGTGAGTAGAAAGATCCTCAAATCCGGTGCGTCAGGGTGGGATCCCTGTGGAACCTGTGGACTCAGGAGAAATACCGTTATCCATGGTAAGTTCTTACCATAACGTATATTTCTCTGGCAGGGTCCACAGGATAACAATGGGATTTCCCAAAGCAATTTAGTGGTGGGGATGCTCCTGATTGGACAGGAGAACCTTACGCCCGAATTCCGAGTCATGAGAAGCAAAAGTATCCAAAGCATGATGTCTAATGTATGTGTGAATGGAAGACCATGCGGCTGCCTTACATAGCTGTTCTGTTGAAGCAGTATGTTGTGCTGCCCATGAAGTACCTACCTTACGAGTAGAGTGAGCAGAGACATTAGCTGGAATAGGGAGATCCGCTTGAGAATATGCTTCTGAAATAGTAATTCGAAGCCTTCTTGCCAGCATCTGTTTATTAGCAGGCCATCCTCTCTTGTGAAATCCGTAGAGAATGAAGAGAGAATCCCTGTCTTTCTGATGGCACTGGTACGATCCACGTAGATCCTTAATGCACGGACTACGTCCAGCGACGCATCTCCCGCAGAAAGTCCAGATACCTGAAAAGCCGGGACTACAATTTCTTCATAGATATAGTACCCAGACCTAGTTCTAAGAACTGCTTTATCGTGATAAAAAATTAGAAATGGGGAACGACATGACAGCGCTCCTAAATCGGATACTCTTCTAGCTGATGCTATAGCCAGTTGAAAGAGTACTTTTGTTGTCAACCATTTAAGATCCACCTTGTTAAGTGGTTCAAATGGGGCAAACTGAAGTGCTTTCAGGACTAAACCTAAGTCCCATGGTGCGGTAGGTGAAACAAAGGAAGACTGAATGCGCAGCATTCCCTGAAAAAAAAAAAAAAAAAAAAAGTACGCACATCCTGCAAAATTGGCAATTTTCTTTTGGAACCATACAGTCCATGCTGATACCTGCACTCTCAAGGTAGCCACCTTCAAACCTTTATCCATGCCTGCCTGAGAGAAATGCTAGGACTCTGGAAACTCTTAAAGATTTCGGGTCCATACCTCCTTTACTGCACCAATGAATATAGGTCTGCCATATTCGGTGATAAATACGAGCTGAGGAAGGTTTCCTTGCTCTGAGCATTGTTTGAATTACCTGTTTAGAGTATCCTCTTGACTTTAGGATAGAGGTTTCAAGAGCCACGCTGTCAAAGACAGTCGATCCAGATGTCTGTGATAACAGGGACCCTGCATCAGTAGATCTGGACGTTGAGGGAGCAGAAATGGAGCATCCATCGACATTCTCTGCAGATCTGTGTACCAATGCCTTCTGGGCCAAGCCGGAGCTATTAGAATCACGGCACACTTTGCTTGCTTTATTTTCCTCACCACCCTGGGTAATAGGGTGATCAGAGGAAACAGATAAGCCAGATGAAAGTCACATTTCACCGACAATGCGTCCACAAAGATCGCTCCGGGATCCTTTGTTCTTAACCCGTATGCGGGCACTTTGTTGTTCAGACGGGATGCCACGAAAGGTGTAGTATGGCATACCGGCGCCGGAAGCCCGACCGCCAGCATACCGACAGCGTGGCGAGCGCAAATGAGCCCCTTGCGGGCTCGCTGCGCTCGCCTACGCTGCGGGCACGGTGGCGCGCTACGCTATTTTATTCTCCCTCGAGGGGGCTCGTGGACCCCCACGAGGTAGAAAAAATGTTGGTATGCCGGCTGTCGGGATTGCAGCGCCGGTATATTGTGCGCCGAGATCCCGACAGTCCGCATACTGAAGACCACCCGCCATGAGATCTATCTCTGGCAACCCCCATTTGTCTATTAGAGTCTGAAAAGACCTCCGGGTGTAGAGCCCATTCACTTGCTTGAATAGTGTGTCGACTGAGAAAGTCCGCTTCCCAGTTTAGGACTCCCGGAACGAACACTGCGGACAAGGTTGGAAGATGGAGTTCTGCCCATTTTAGTATGTGACTTACCTCTATGTGACTTACCTCTTACCCTTCATTGCTTTTTGACTGCGAGTTCCTCCCTGATGGTTGAGGTACGCTACTGCCGTCGCATTGTCCGAGCGGATCTGGACTGGTTTTCCCTGAAGAATATCCTTTGCCTGAATCAGTGCCATGTATATGGCCCGAAGTTCTAATAGGTTTATTGGCAGGCAACTTTCTTCTCTTGTCCATTGTCCCTGGAACCATAATTTTCCGGACACTGCTCCCCAGTCCTGAAGACTGGCATCTGTTGTCAGGATCTCCCAATCGGATATCCGAAAGGGTCTCCCTTTGTCTAGATGGGATGTCTGTAGCCACCAGGCTAATAACTTTCTTACCTTTACTGGAAGTACCATCGTCTGTTTATTTATTGTCTGATGTACTCCATTCCATCTGACCAGAATAAGACGCAGAGGTCTTCAGTGGAATTGTGCATACTCCACCATGTCGAATGTTGACACCATCGACCCCATCACTCGCATGGCTGCGTTAATGGATATCCTCTGACTGTGTAACAAGTCCTGAATTCGTGACTGTACCTTGGATATCTTTTTCCGAGGTAAAAATACTTTCTGCAGACCTGAATCCAGTACAGTCCCCAAGTGAGTCATCCGTTGTGACGGCACCAGAGATGATTTTTCCCAATTTATGAGCCACCCGTGCCTCTGGAGACATGTTATTGTCTGTTGCAGATGGCACAGGAGCAATTCCTGTGATTGTGCCAGGATTAAAAGGTCATCGAGGTATGGAAAAATTCTTATCCCCTGCTTGCGGAGATAAGCTGCCATAACCACCATAATCTTGGTAAATACTCTGGGGGCCGTGGCTAACTTAAAGGGTAGGGCCTGGAACTGGAAATGCTGCTGGCAGATAGCAAACCTGAGATAACACTGATGGGACAGTGCTATAGGAACATGTAGGTAAGCATCATGAATATCAAGGGATATATCATATAATCCCCTGTCTCCATGGCCAAAACTATGGAGCGCAATGTCTCCATGTGGAACCTCGGTACCCAAATATGCTTGTTTAGCATTTTGAGATTGAGAATGGGCCGAAATGACCCATTTGGCTTCTGGACCAAAAATTGGTTGGAGTAAAAACCCTGTGTGCCGGGGGTACTGGAATGACTACTCCTGACTGCTTCTTGCAAAGCCCTGGCCTTTGTCTCTACCCGAGATGGGCTGGTGCAGAAGAACCTTCGAGGAGGATGCTTCTTGAAGGAAAAAACATAACCTAGAGATAACGCTTCTTGCACCCAGGCATCTGTTGTAGATTGTCGCCAGATGTGTGCAAACTGAAGAAGTCGGACCCTCACTCTGGGATCCCCCAGGAGGAGGCCCGCACCATCAGGCTGATGGCTTATCTTCTGGTTTGGAAGCCGGCCCTCTGGTAGCCCAATGCTTTTTTGACTTACCAAAAACTTATTGTATTGGGGCTGCTTACGATCACTTTTTCCCTTTGGTTTTCCTTGAGACCGAAAGGGCCGGAAAACCGGACCCCTAGGTTTGGGGTTATATGTGGAAGGAAACTTGACCTTCTTGGAGTCTGCTTCTGACTCCAGAATATCTGTCAATTCTTTATGAAACAGAATATTTCCAGAAAAAGGCAAAGATTCCAAAACCTTCTTGGATTCTGAATCAGCTTTCCATGTACATAACCAAACTGCTTTGTGAGCAGCTATTGTGGAGGCTGATGCCCTAGAAGCAATAGTACCCATATCTAATGGTGCTTCTTCCAAGAATACTGCCGCTTGTTAATATGGGCTATATAAAATTTTTGCTCTCTAGAAGCTGATGAAAAATCACTTTCCAATGCATCAGCCCAAGCAGCCACTGCCTTTGCTATCCAAGCTGAAGCCATTGCTGGCCTTATGACTGTTCCAGACAGGGAAAATATAATTTTTAGAATACCATCCACTCTCCTATCCGTGACATCATTTAAAGATGTTGATGGCAAAGGTAATATAGATTTTTGCACTAATAGAATCACGTGCGTATCTACCTTAGGAGCTACCTTCCTTTTTAAACAGTCCCTGGCTGGAAAAGGATAATTAGAGTCCCATTTTTTGGGAATTCTATATTTTTTGTTGGGTGTTGCCCAAGCCTCTTCCATGATTTTAGTCAGCTGGTCTGACCCTGGAAACTCAGTCTTAACTGTCTTGGGACGTTTAAACACAGGTGCCTTGGTTTTTAACACAGGCTCTGCTGAAGTCTTCTAAGGTTAGAATGACCTTCATTGCTCTAATTAATTCAGCTATATCCACATGACCTTCTTCCTCCTCTTCATATACTGAAGTAGAGTAAATAGAGCTTTCATCATCCGATGAATCGTCATGTGTAGCCTGAGAAGGTGAAGATTTACTTACCATCGGTTTATCAGCTTGTTTCATTTGAGAAGCTGCTGGGGGAAATGGTATACCGTAGGTAGGGAGTGCATGTATGGATACCATTCCTGGTACAGAAACTGTAGGAATTATCCGTCCCGCTATACTGGACAAGGTCTGTGCAAACATAGCCCAGGGTGGATCTATCTGTACCTGATGGTGTACAGGGATCTGCCTTGTGTTCTGCTGAAAAGCAAAACAATTTGCACATAACCTATCCTGGATGAGATCCTGAGAGGATAATACAGTTTTGCAAGACAAACATGATATGAGTGTTGCTGTAAGTGTACCTTTGTCACCTTTGCCGCTCTTAGACATGATAAATAATCAGCATTTTCACAGTGTACTACACAATTTGTGACTGTAATCACTTTAACCTTCTAAAGTGATATCAACCTGCCCCCTACACCAACCTACACCAGCATCGAGTATCAGAAGAAACAACTGACAAACATATATTAAAGTCAGCAATCAAACTAGCAGTCAGTCACTTTATATATTAGTCATATGAGCACATCATCAACTACAAACACTTTTTAAAGTATGTAGGCGAACATTTACTGAATCCTGTATAAACAGATCTAACGTATTCAGACGCAATGCAAAGAAAACCACAGTAAATGTACACAGACTCATATGCAATAGACACTTAATTATTCATACTGAACAAGTAGATGGAAATTTAGTGCTGTATAGTCCATACTCAGAGTGGGATACAGGGAGACTCACCTCCCTTCCAGTGATCGATCAATACGTTAGCGAACGCTGAGTGGATCCAGACGCTACTAGTGTACACTGCCGCTCCAGGAACCTATAGCGGACACAGACGCTTCAGTGAACACAGACGCACCGGCAACAAGTCTCCTCATGGTAACGTTCAGTGAACACAGACGCAGTGGTCACACAGCCGCCTATGCTGCAACCAGATCTCTCATGGTAGCGCTTAGTGAACACTGATGCAGCCGCCTATGCTGCGACCGAGTCCCCTCTGGTAGCGCCTGAGACGGAAGCGAGAAAACAGTTCATGGCGGGAGACTCGGCAGAAACTGGTCATGAACTGGGGGGGCGCGGCGACGAGGAGAGCGTCTGACTCCCCGCTGCCGACATCAACCCTAGGGAGCGCGGCCTCAATTCCTGGAGCCTCTGATCCCTAAGGCCTAGCGCTGAAGCACCCGTGGTAACAGCGCATCAGCTACTCTTTGGTAGTCTCCTCCCAAAACAGTGTGGCTGTGTCCGTATTCCATCTACTAAGCAGAACCGATGCCTTACCTTCTCTCAGTGCTCCGGCCACAGCCTGGTAAGAGTCTGATGGACCTGCTAGTATATCAGACACAGACGCCCACCGAAACAGCACTGTACTCGTGGGTAAGCGTTGACGCGACCCGGCGGAGAGCTGTTGGAGCGACTCTTTCCAATATGCGTATAAGACGCTGTTTAGAAAGATCACTCAAAACATAGTAAGACTACAAAAATAAAATAAGAAAGCTTAGGGCTGCCAAAAAACAGCAGCCTTCTGACCATGGTCCGGCTCCTGCCGCACCAAACAAAAAACTGATTTGCCTGAGCCAGTGGGCAGGATATATGGACGGGTCCATTGCATCCTGGGAGGCCAGAAAGCTTTTGATAGTTTGGTGCCAATGCGCTGTCGCTCCATCATATCGCATAGTTATCCTGTGGATAACCTGTGGACCCTGCCGGAGAAATGCAAAACCAGTCCCTTTTGTCTCAAAAATCCAAAGGCTAAATATAGTATTAAATGGCACTATACTGGAAACTACGGAGGACGAAAGGGACCTAGGAGTCACTATTTCAGGTGACTTAAAGGCAGGTAAGCATTGTAATAAAGCAATGAGGAAGGCTAGTCAGATGCTTGACTGCAGTGGCAGAGGAATCAGCAGCAGAAAGAAGTAATAATGCCACTGTATAGCTCATTGGTACGGCCTCATCTAGAATACTTTGTTCAATCCTGGAGGCCATATCTTCAAAAGGATATTAATACATTAGACACTGTACGGAGAAGGGCAACTAAAATGGTGGATGGCCTACATCACAAAACATACCCAGAAAGACTAAGAAATCTCAATATGCATAGTTTGGAGCAGAGAAGGGAAAGGGGGGACATGATAGAAACTTTCAAATATATCAAGGGTTTTAACAAAGTCCAGGAGGGAAACATTCTCCAAATGAAGAGAAGCAATAGGACACGAGGACATGCACTGAGACTGGAGAGGGAAAAGGGGGGTGTAGGTTCAGGGGAAATTTGCAGAAAAATTATTTCACAGAAAAGGTGGTGGACAAGTGGAATAGACTGCCATCAGAGGTGGTAGAGGCTAAGACAGTAGAGCGCAATTTAAACATGCATGGGATAGACCAGGCTTTTTCAACCAGTGTGCCGTGGCACACTAGTGTGCCGCGACCAGTTGCAAGGTGTGCCGCGGAGCCAGAGGAGCTTCCTGCACCTTCAGAGTGAACTGTTGGCCCGGGCTCTTCTTAGAAGATCAGTGATGCTCTGCCCATGACCTATGCCTTGAAAACGATGTGATATCATAGGTCACAGCCGCCGAGTCTCACCACCCAGCCAGCCCACCCGCCTGCATACATATCTTCCAGTTCCCGCCTGCATACACAGCTCTCCTTGCCCACCCACATCCACATCTGCCCGACCGCCTGCTGCTCAGTATTCTGAGAACTCCACTATGAACAGCCCCCACCACTGAGGGACAGGGAGGAGGACAGCTGATAATATTTGTTATTTTATTTCTCCTGTGGGGAATAATAGGATTTCAATAGGATTTATGTGGGGAGAATAAAAATTTATGGATTTATGGGGGGAACAATGTGAATAAGTCATGTGGGGAGCAATAGGATTTACTGTATGTGGGGAGAAATGTGATTGATTTATGTTTGGAGCAATAGGATTTATGTGGGGAGCAATGTGATTGTTTTTTCTGTATAGGCCAGTGTATGTGTGGATTATTATTATTATTTTTTATTATTTTTTTTACGGTGTGTGTTTTGTTTTTTTTCTGTGGGGAAGTGATGGTGTGCCTTGGCAATTTTAAAATATTGTTCGATGTGCCGCGAGTAAAAAAAGGTTGAAAATCACTGGGATAGACATAAGGATATCCTTACAAAGAAATAAGGATCAAATAAAGGATTGAGCTAAAAATATGGTAAAAAAATAAATAAATAAAATAGGATTTTAATACCTACCGGTAAATCCTTTTCTCTTAGTCCGTAGAGGATGCTGGGGATGCTTCAAAAACCATGGGGTATAGACGGGATCTGCAGGAGACATGGGCACACTATAAGACTTTGAATGGGTGTGAACTGGCTCCTCCCTCTATGCCCCTCCTCCAGACTTCAGTTATAAGAAATGTGCCCAGGGGGACGGACATTGAGGAAAAGGATTTAGTTAATTTTTAAACTAAGGTGAGATACATACCAGCTCACACCTCAAACACGCTGTACAACATGACAGTCAACAACAACGCATGCAACGGCATGACTATCATCAGCCACAGACTGACTGAAGTCAACACAACGTGTGTGTAACCATAGCCAATAACTGCAGATACAGCCCGCACGGGGACGGGCGCCCAGCATCCTCTACGGACTAAGAGAAAAGGATTTACCGGTAGGTATTAAAATCCTATTTTCTCATACGTCCTAGAGGATGCTGGGGATGCTTCAAGAACCATGGGGTTTATACCAAAGCTCTAGAACGGACAGGAGTGCGCCGATGACTCTGCAGCACCAATTGACCAAACAAGAGGTCCTCCTCAGCCAGGGTATCAAACTTGTAAAACTTCCCAAAAGTGTTTGATCCCTACCAAGTAGCAGATCGGCAAAGCTGTAATGCCGAGACCCCTCGGGCAGCCGCCCAGGATGAGCCCACCTTTCTGGTAGAATGGGCCTTCACAGATTTCGGTAATGGCAATCCTGCTGTAGAATGAGCTTGCTGAATCGTATTATAGATCCAGCGTGCAATAGTCTGCTTGGAAGCAGGAGCCCCAATCTTGTTGGGAGCCCACAGGATAAACAGAGCCTCTGTTTTCGTAATTTGAGCCATTCTGGCGACACAGATTTTCAAAGCTCTGACCACATCGAGAGACTTAGACTCCGCCAAGGCGTCCGTAGCCATTGGCACCACAATAGGCTGGTTTACGTGAAACGATGAAACCACTTTTGGCAGAAATTGCTGACGAGTTCTCAACTCCGCTCTATCAGCATGGAAGATTAAATAGGGGCTTTTGTGAGACAAAGCCGCCAATTAAGATACCTGCCTTGCGAATGCCAAGGCCAACAACATGACTACTTTCCAAGTAAGGAATTTTAACTCAACCTTACGCAAAGGTTCAAAATGAGATTGCAGGAACTGCAACACCACATTAAGATTCCATGGTGCCACTGGGGGCACAAAAGGGAGGTAGGATGTGTAGCACGCTTTTCACGAAGGTCTGAACTTCTGGAAGGGAGGCCAATTCTTTGTAAAAGAAAATTGATAAGGCCGAAATTTGTACTTTAATTGAGCCCAACTTTAGGCCCGCATCCACACCTGCATGCAAAAAATGGAGCAAACGCCCCAGCTGAAATTCCTCAGATGGAGCCATCTTGGATTCACACCAAGACACATATTTCCTCCAAATACGGTGGTAATGTTTCGCCGTTACTTCCTTTCTAGCCTGAAGTAGTGTGGGAATGACTTCACTGGAAATACCCTTTCGGTCTAGGATTTGGCGATCAACAGCCATGCCGTCAAACGCAGCCGCGGTAAGTCTTGATACACGCACGGTCCTTGCTGTAACAGGTCCTCTCGTAGAGGAAGAGGCCAGGGATCTTCTATGAATAATTCTTGAAGATCGGGATACTAGGTCCTCCTTGGCCAGTCCGGAACAATGAGTATCGCCTGAACCCTTGTTCTTCTTATGATCTTGTTGAGGCGAGACGCCATCATGTCTATTTGAGGAATTCCCCAACGACTTGTCACTTCTGCAAAGACCTCTTGATGAAGACCCCACTCTCCTGGATGAAGATCGTGTCTGCTGAGTAAGTCTGCTTCCCAGTTGTCCACTCCTCGAATTAAGACTGCTGACAGAGCGCCTGCATGAGTTTCTGCCCAGCGAAGAACTTTTGTGGCCTCCGCCATCACCGCTCTGCTCTTTGTTCCGTCCTGGCGGTTTATGTACGCCACTGCTGTTATGTTGTCTGACTGAATCAAGACGGGCAGACGGCGAAGATGTTCCGCTTGCCGAAGGCCGTTGTAAATGGCACTTAATTCCAGAATGTTTATGTGCAGACAAGCTTCCTGGCTTGACCATTTTCCGTGGAAATTTTTCCCCTGTGTGACTGCTCCCCAGCCTCGGAGACTTGCATCTGTGGTCACCAGGATCCAATCCTGAATCCCGAACCTGCGTCCCTCTAGGAGGGGAGAACTGTGCAGCCACCACAAGAGAGATTCTGGTCCTGGAAGATAGGATTATTTTCCAGTGCATGTGCAGGTGAGACCCGGACCACTTGTCCAACAGGTCCCACTGAAATACTCTGGCATGGAACCTGCCAAACTGAATGGCCTCGTAGGCCGTCACCATCTTCCCCAGCAACCGAGTGCAGTGAAGGATCGACACTCTTGCCGGTTTCAGAATCTGTTTTACCATGTTCTGTAGTTCCAGAGCCTTTTCCACTGGAAGAAAAACTCTGTAATTCTGCATCCAGAATCATACTCAAGAACGACAGCCGTGTTGTCGGAAGCAACTGTGATTTTGGCAAGTTTAGGAGCCAACCATGTTGTTGCAGAATTGTCAGGGAGAGCGTAACGTTTTTCAGCAATTGCTCCTTGGATCTCACCTTTATTAGGAGATCGTCCAAGTACGGGATAATTGTGACTCCCTGCTTGCGCAGGAGAACCATCATTTTCGCTATCACCTTGGTGAAAATCCTCGGAGCCGTGGACAGACCAAACGGCAATGTCTGAAATTGGTAATGACAATCCTGAACAGCAAACCTCAGATAAGCTTGATGTAGAGGATATATGGGGACGTGTAAGTAGGCATCCTTTACGTTGACCGACACCATAAAATCCCCCTCCTCCAGACTGGAGATCACTGCTCGGAGAGATTCCATCTTGAATTTGAATTTTTTTTAGATAGAAATTGAGGGATTTTAGGTTCAGAATCGGCCTGACCGAGCCATCCGGCTTCGGGACCACGAACAGCCTCGAATAAAAGCCTTCCCCCTGTTGTGACGGGGGTACCGTGACAATGACCTGATTTTGACACAGTTTTAGTATTGCAGCAGATACTACCTCCCTTTCTGAAAGAGAAGCTGGCAAGACCGATTTGAAAAATCGGTGAGGGGGCATATCTTGAAACTCCAATTTGTACCCTTTGGCTACTATTTCTAATACCCAAGGATCCAGGGACGAGCGAACCCAGACCTGACTGAAGAGTTGGAGACGTGCCCCCACTGGTGCGGACTCCCGCAGAGGAGCCCTAGCGTCATGCGGTGGACTTGGCAGAAGCCGGTGACTTACCCACGGTAGCCGTAGATACCAGGTCAGTGAGGCCATCACCAAACAAGACACTACTATTAAACTCCATAGTCTTCTTAGAGTTAGTATCAACATTCCATTGATGAATCCACAATGCTCTTCTAGCTGAGACCGCCATGGCATTGGCCCATGATCCCAAAAGGCCAATATCCCTTGCAGCTTCCTTTAGATAAGCTGCAGCGTCCCTGATATGACCCAGTGTCAAAAGCACGCTATCCCTGTCCAGGGAATCTATATCAGATGACAAGCTATCTGCCCACTTTTCAATAGCGCTACTCACCCATGCCAATGCAACGGCAGGCCTGAGCAGCGTAAAAATGGATTTCAATGTATTTTCGTGCTGACGAGCCGCAGGATCCTTCAGGGCTGCCGTGTCAGGAGACGGAAGCGCCACCTTTTTGGACAGACGAGATAGAGCTTTGTCCACCGTGGGGTTTGACTCCCACTTTTCCCTGTCCCCAGAGGGGAACGGATATGCTACCGGAATTCTCTTGGGAACCTGTAACTTCTTGTCAGGATTTTCCCAAGCTTTTTCAAAGAGAGTGTTCAGTTCATGAGAGGGAGGAAATGTCACCTCAGGTTTCTTTCCCTTAAACATGCAGACCCTAATATCAGGAACAGCAGGGTCCTCCGTGATATGTAATACGTCTTTTATCGCCACAATCATGTACTGAATGCTCTTAGTCAGTTTAGGATTCAATCTGGCATCACTATAGTCGACACTGGAATCAGAGTCCGTGTCGGTATCTGTATCAGCTATTTGGGTAAATGAATGCTTCTGAGACCCCAAGGGGTTCTGAACCTGCGACAATGCATCCTCCATGGATTTTCTCCATGTCTGGTTCTGAGACTCAGATTTATTTAATCTCTTATTCAACCGAGCCACATTTGCATTCAAAACACTCAACATATTTACCCAATCAGCCGTCGGCGGTGTCGACGCAGTCACTCCCTCAGTCTTTTCTGTCCCCACTCCAGCCTCCTCCTGGGAAGAGCACTCAGCCTCAGACATGTCGACACACGCGTACCGACACCCACAACACACTGGGCTATAGGGGACAGACCCACAGCAAAGCCTGTTAGAGAAACACAGAGCGAGCTCTGCCAGCTCACAACCCAGCGCCTATCCCGGTTCTGAAGCGTGTAATATACTGCCCAGACCTGTTAGCGCTTTTAATATCAATAAAATAGCACCAAATCAACTGTGCCCCCCACCCCGTTTTGCACCGTTACTTGTACAGCAGTGTGGGAGGCCAGGCTCAGCGTCTCTGCAGCTGTGAAGAGAAAATGGCGCTGGTTAGAGCTGTGAGGGCTAAGCCACGCCCCCTTAATGGCGCGCTTCAGTCCCGCTTATTTTTATATATTTATACTGGTGGGGGTCTGTATTTAGTGCCCAGGCACTGTATACTTTTATGCCAGTCGCTATTGAGGTTTAATGCTGCCCAGGGCGCCACCACCCTGCGCCCTGCAGTGCCTCTGTGTATGTGGGAGCATGGCGCGCAGCGCGGCAGCTGCGCAGTACCTCAAAGCAGTCACTGAAATCTTCTGCCGTCACTGAAGTCTTCTGATCTTCTTCTACTCAATCTAACTGGAGTCTGGAGGAGGGGCATAGAGGGAGGAGCCAGTTCACACCCCTTTTAAAATCTTAAAGTGCCCATGTCTAATGCGGATCCAGTCTATACCCCATGGTTCTTGAAGCATCCCCAAGGACGTATGAGAAAAAAAAAAAGGCAGACTAGATGGGCCAAGTGGTTCTTATCTGCCGTCAAATTCTATGTTTTAGGAGTGTGTGACCCCTGCTATAAATGTAAATTTACTTGATCTGGCTGCTGGGAGAACTAAATCTCCTAGCATCCCTTGCGCCTTCCAACTGCCCCCTCCCTAGTGAAAAGATGGAGGGTAGCGCACTGGGAGACACGGAGAGCACCGGGCAGGTATTTTTTATTTTTAAGTGCCACATGGGTTTTCAGCGCTGAAAACCCTGAAAGCATTTTTTTTTATTGGATACCGCAGGTACCAAGAGCGTGCATACCCGCAGTAATCCAAAATTGGGCATGAGGTAAGCAAGGCTTTTTAACTCTCTCCCAAATGGATACCCTCTTAGGAATGCTTTGATGAGGTCACTTACTGTATCAGCAGATTCCTATGACTAGAAACATCAACTTGTTCTCAAACTATGTCCTCAAGACCCCAAACAGTTCACATTTTCCAGGTCACCTATCAGGTGCACAGGTACAGTCATTACTCACCGACATTTTAAAAGAACCACAGGTGGAGCTAATTATTTCACTAGTGATTCTGTGAGGAGACCTGGAAAACATGAACTGTTTGGGTTCCTGAAGACACAGATTGAGAACCTATTATGTAGACAATTAGGCATTTTCAGTATTTATTTTTGATATGCTTTCACATGACAGTAAGTACTCACATCTCCAAAACATATGCAAAAGATTTCACTTTTATATTTTATTATTATTTACCGAGGGTTCTCCTGTGAAATTTGTGCAGATGATGGACTTTAGCAATAAACAAAACCCATCAAGGCATAAACCTGCACAGGCTTAATCTATGAAATACACAAGTAAACGTGGCATACTGTACCTTGTGCGTCTGGTATACAATGATTGCGTTTGGGGACAGTTTCTCAACGACGTGGAAGTTTTCAATTGTAGCTGTTAAAACACAGGTGCAAAACACCGTAAAAAAAAGTTGCATAACATGAAACATGACAAATCTAACATTTAGTAATGGAAAGGGTCTTACTCTCCCAGTCGTTGCGTACATCGACGTTCCAGAAGTATTGGCAGACCTCATGTCCTGTGACTCCTTTTACAGAATGAGTGGCCTTTAGTGGGTCGAGGACAATGCCATTTTCTTCCACTTCTCTTCTATAAACCTGCAACGAATTGGATTTGTATTACAATAAGCTGCAGGTGGAAGAATGCCAACATGTCCCAAAACATAAAACGAACTAGGTTAAAGCACACTACAGCTCCCTCCTACCAGTTGAGACTAATAGAGTTACATTACCTTCATCTCTCCTTCTTCTACAACTAGCTGCCAGTTGGCGTCTCCCCCCACATCTTGTAGTGAGTAAGTCATGTGGTTTTGTACCATCTCTTCCACCTACAACATAACACACACATTCAAGATGTAAACACAGTGGACAGTTCTCATGTTCATTATCTGGAATACTATATTTACTACTTAAAGAGCTGTCCATACATCTAAGGCATTCATTTCTGGGCAACATGGTGACTCACTGGTGAGCATTGCTACCCAACAGTGCTGGGGTTATGGGTCTTATTCCAAACAGGGCACTATATTAAGTTTATAGGTCTTCCTCATGTTAGTCAAGTCTGGTGTGTTCCAGTTTTCGGTATCCGGACTCCAGGTCGACAGCACAAAGGTCGACACACCTTAGGTCGACGCCAATTGGTTGACACACCTTAGGTTGACATGGACAAAAGGTCGACATGGAAAAAGGTCGACATGAGTTTTTCACGATTTTTTTCTTTTTTTGAACCTTTTCATTCTTAACGATCCACGTGGACTACGATTGGAACGGTAAAGTGTGCCGAGCGAAGCGAAGGCACCATGCGAGGGGACGCGGTGCACTAATTGGGGTTCCCGGTCACTCTACGAAGAAAACGACACCAAAAAACCCATAAAAAACTCACGCCAACCTTTTTCCATGTCGACCTTGTTCCTGTCGACCTTTTGTCCATGTCGACATTTTGTCCATGACGACCTAATGTGTGTCGACCAATTGGCGTCGACCTAAGGTGTGTCGACCTTTGTGCTGTCGACCCTCAGTCCCAGACCCCAGTTTTCACCCACATTCATAAACATGCTACAAGGTTATTCTAACCCTAGTGTGTGTCTGACCCTGTGCGGTAGGGAATATAGCATGTACGGTTAACTGGGGCAGGGACAACGAAAGATACAGTATCTACGTAATATCTAAGCACTAAATCAAATATCTAATAAATATGTATCCATACAATACCTGCATATTTGTTTGTACTAACATTGTTCATAGCTGGTTCTGTGGAAAGTATGTTAAACAGCCAGAAGTGCATGCAGATTGCCCTAATCAACCTAACACGCTAAACAGTCTGGCCAGCAGCCTAACGCCAGCCTCTGTTGTGCTGTGCTAAGCATCAGCACTCTATACTAATGAGAGACTAGGCAGAGGGCTGCCCAGCATGCAGTCAGAGTTCTGGACATGCTTTCTACATCAGGGCTAACCTGAGGGAGTATGGATTTTATTGGCTAAAGGCTTTAGAGGCATGCACTTAAATGGAATGGTTACATGTAATATAATGCACAATGGTAGGAGACAAACACAAAGAATTGTACTAATGTTTGTTATACCTGATTAATACACAGAAACGCTCACAAACAGTCCGACAAAATATTAAAAAAGTTATCAAGAGTCCAGTAAAGTGACCTTTGTATTTACTGTACATAGGAATGACACGCCTATACAGTGTTCCCTCTACCAACCACACTTTACTGCAAACACATTAAGCACTACTATTCGAAATGCTAATTTGTTCATGTTACAGTATTTAAATATCAATTCTGGTTAATGTTTCAAGCTCATGATGTAGAGAGGGCGCAATGGCGACGAACCAGTATTAGTATGGTGTTAATGGTTAGGGACACTCAGATGCAATTTAATGTTGAGAAAATTCAGAAAAGGGTTTAGAAAGGACACAAGAGCAAGCGGTGTCCCACTCCTGCAGCAATACAGTACCTCGCTCCGGAATCTGTGCTCATCAGGGGTACTGACTAGATCATTTGGAGGAGAATGACAAGGGGACTACCATAGACAAAAGAAAAACCAGGTGAGGAGACGCGAGAAGCATCCAGCAGAATGGAAATAAATGACAGGCAGAAGAACACCCTAGCGGTACTCCATAGTTATTCATACTAAACAGAGACTGTGGGCGTGTAACAGAACCACAGACCCTCTACTAGAATGACCTAATGTGGGCAGCACCACTGACAAAGTAAAGGCTCGTCTGAGAAGTACGGATATGTAATCAGTATACAATGTGATGTATTGCTACTGGCACTTTCAGGGAAACGCTTCTGAATGATTCCTTATCGATTACACTTACTATGACAGGGCAAAGTACAATTCATCTTCAACATATACAGACCCAAATGTAATATCATGCAAGTTGGGGCAACTGCCGAGATTCCAGCAATTTAGCCGTGACAGTCAAAGCATTTGCTTTACCTCACGTCTAAATCGCTGAAATCTCAGCACTTGCTGCAACTCGCAGGTTATTACATTTGGTCCATAACCATTTCCAAGCTTAGCTTCAGGTCAACATTTTTCATTCATATAATGTAGTCCATTTATCTCGTTATCCTTCCTACAAACAGAGCATATTGCTTTAATTCCACTACCGTCTGCACAGAAAATAATGTAATGAATCTGTACTTACCGCTCGAACATATCTGTGAGTTCCCACCCCGCTGAACGCATCACTTGTTGCTAAAGCTGAAGATAAATGTGTTCTCGTCTTTTCTGACTGGGACTGAAAGAAAACATCAATAATACAATTGGCTTTGATTACAGCACAAAAATAAAAAAAAACAAAACGCTATTTTAAAGATTCAATAACCGGCCCCTACTAACATTTACTCTAGGCCACAGGTTATAAAAACCTGTCCTCTGGGCCCCAGACAGTTCATGTTTTGCAGGTCTCCTCACAGAATCAGTGAAATAATTTGCTCCACCTGTGGACCTTTTAAAATGTGTCAGTAAGTAATAAATACACCTGCACACCTGCTGGGTTACCTGAAAAACACTTACTGAGGACAGAGTTTTAGTACCTATGCTCTACGTGAAAGAAAACAGATCAATATTATGCAATTTTGCATAACTACTGTTTCAGATTACCCAGACTGCAGCATGTCCAATGCAGGGTGTCCTCTAGTGATGGCCACTGATCAGTCATCGATGGTCTATTGCCAATGCTGAATACTTTTACCATCGATGGGGGAGAACCAAATGGTTTCCCGCCATCGATGGTAAAGAACAAGCAAAGTTTTTCCCCACAATGTGTCGACCACCACTAAGCTTCGCCCACAGGCATTGATTGTCCCAAAGCCCATTCCATAGTAAAGCAGAAATAACCACAGGTGAGTGAAACCTTCGATGGTTCCTTAACAGATGGTTTTATACCATCAATGGTGACCATCGATACAAAACCCACAGATGGCCATCCCTAGTGTCCTCTCATTACATAGTAATTGAGGTTGAATAGAGGCAAAATGCCCATCGTGTTCAACCTATATTAAGTTGAGTTGATTATAATGTACCTGCTGAAGTAATGTTTTATGACTAGTTAACACCTATCAAACATGTTACACCCGGATTATCAATGTCAATATTTTAAATGTTATAACCTTGGATATCATTTTCAATCAGAAATTTATCCAATCCGTTTTTAAATGCATTTACGGAGTCCGCCTTTACCACATTCACTGGCAGGGAATTCCAAATCCTTATTGCTGCGTACAGAATTTTTTCTTCTCCAGCCTCAGCAAATGCCCACAAGTTCTTTTACTAAATAATTCCTCTGATAAACTCTTTGTGATGTCCCTTTACATTATTTGAAGATGTTGATAATGTCTCCTCTTACGCCTCTTTTCCAGTGAATACATATTCAACCTAGTAAGCCTTTCCTCGTAATCCAGTCCCTCTAGCCCTTTAAATCAATTTAGTAGCTCGCCTTTGAACTGTTTCGAGTTCACAGATATCTTTTTTATACAGTGGTGCCCAAAACTGAATACAGTATTCCAGGTGCGGACGTACCAGTCTCCTCTCCTGATTCCTAATGCAGACTGGGCATTTAGGGAAGAGTTCCCATCAGATGCAGTGTTAAAGTCTTCCCCATAACCGAATGAGTTCCTCTTTTGTTAGATTACCCCATCTAATTCACATGTCAATTTATAGATAATGGTTCGGTACACATTAGTGTGTAAACCGACCTGCAAGATACAGGAGTGCTTCTCGCTACGATCGCAGCACACCCAATAGCAGGGAACAGAAACACTCAGGTTGAGTCTATTTTTGAGTCAGATGAAGGACGCAGCAAAGGCAGTGGCTCTATCTGCCAGCATGAAGTTGTGGACGCTACAGAGAGGGTGGCTTTGTTGAATGGTATTTCTGGCTTGTTTTAGAGGACATTCAGAAAACATTTGGATATAGCTTACATAAAGCTTGTAACTAGAGAAGTTTTATTTCATTAAATTAGTTATTTATACTATGACAAACAATGTGGAATATATCCAGGTATAAATCTAACAGCTCCATGCTTAAGTCTCCATCTTCCCACACCCAAATCAGCCTTCCTGGAAAGCACAAAGTGTGCAGGACGAGTATACAGACAGCCAAAAGGGAACGGAAAATGGTCAACAGATGAGCAACAGGAGATCTCCACTTCCTGCTATTCTGGCTGAGGCCTGCAAGTTATGGGAATTCTATACTGCTCAGTAGCGTGTAACATTGCTCACATGCCCCAGTGTTAGGACACACATACCAGATAAATTAAATGAAACATTAACACAAAGCTGAGGATTTGTTAAAACTCAAACATAGAACTTGTGGCTCGCCTGCTGAGACAGCTAAACTCTAGGTTCTTAACTCTAGGGGCCCCATGCAGTACCTCATGAAGGCAACGGCACTTCAGTATGAACATTACAATGGGAATACATACAATATACCGACAGAGCCACCCGGGGAGGTGAAAATCCTGGCAGCTGTCTAAAAAGGTAACCTAACCATGATAACCCCACAACCCACCTTTCCCGCAGCCTGACCCTAAGCGCCTCAATTAAAGGGGTTCTAGGTAAATATATGATTAAATGATAATATATAACATAAGCACCACACTGACATAATAGGGTGACCTGTACCTGCTCAATTTTATCCTGTCGGTCCAAAGCAGCTTCCACAGCATCAAAGAATTCTTCCTCATTAATCAGGCTGTTGGGTCCCTCCTGCCAAAGCACGAGAGAGATAATGATTACCAGTTATTTATATTGCGCACACATATTCCGCAGTGCTTTACAGAGAATATTTGGCCATTCACATCATTCCCTGCACCAGCGGAGCGTACACTCTATGGGCCTATTACAGACCTGTTTGTAGCAGCAAATTTGTTAGCAGATGGGCAAAACCATGTGCACTGCAGGGGGGAAGGGGGGGATGGGGCAGATATAGCATGTGCAGAGAGAGTTAAATTTGGGTGGGGTGTGTTCAAACTGAAACCTAAATTTCAATGTAAAAATAAAGCAGCCAGTATTTACCCTGCACAAAATCAATATAACCCACCCAAATCTAACTCTCTCTGCAGATGATAAATTTGACCCCCCCCCCCCGCCCCTCCCCTGCAGTGCACATAGTTTTGCCCATCTGCTAACAAATTTGCTGCTACAATCATTCCCTACCACATGTACATGCAGACACATTCACGCAAGGTTTAATTTTGTTTGGAGCCAATTAACCTGTCAGTATGTTTTTGGATTGTGGGAGGAAACCGGAGTACCCGGAGGAAACCCACGCAAGTACGGGAAGAATATACAAACTCCACACAGTTAGGGCCATGGTGGGAATCAAACCCATGACCTCAGAGCTGTGAAGCAGTAATGCTAACCATTACACCATCCGTACGGATAGTGACGTCACACCATGAAAGGTACACCAGGATATGTTCATTTATATTATACTACAGTGGTGTCCCTCCTGCGCTGTACCTACAGCAACCGAGACCAGAAATCAGACTGACATGATAAACCCTGGCACTGACTAGGTGAGGAGGAGATTTATGAGAGGGGTTTGGATCATAGTTATGATACATAAACCATTTGCAGTTCTGGCTAGCTGGATATACAGGGACTTGCAGTTTAAGCCTTAGAGAAGCACATTTCTTGTTTTTTTCAATATATATTCTGTTTTTATTGAGACATTCAAATGTATACAAACATCTAAAAACGGATTGAGTTGCAGCTACCGTCGGGGGGTGATGGGAGTAGCAGCGCTGGCGTCCATAAGACTGCTTAGAGCTGCTGCTAAAAATGTTTTTATTACAAACTAAATAAAATCATAAAATTAAAGCTTGGGGCTGCTTAAAAGCAGCCCCCACTGTTTAAAGGTGTGGCACCTGCCTGCACCAAAACAAAACAGAGGATGCCTGTGCATGGATATGGGGTATGGGGGGCGTAAGGACCAGAGCATCTTGGGATGACAAAACAAAAGCTTTACTGTTTGGTGCCCGGTCCTAAACCCCCCATGGTATTCCCTGTGGACCCCCTATGGAACCAGAAGAACAAACCACATATTATTTATTTGTGGATTCTGGAAATCTATTGAAAGAAACCAGTTATATAATTATGTTTTGTTGCAAAGACAAGAAAATATTAAAACACATTTGATGCTCCATGCACTGAGATGGTGAAATATATATTCTGAATAAAACACAACCTGGAACCAGCAGTACAGTAGCTACATTCTCATTATTTTGCTGTAAGTGTTAATAAAAATGTGGAATATGGAAATGCTGGATTAGAAAAAAATAAGACCATTTCAAAAACCACAGAAATTAGAATAGGAAAAGTAGAAAGCATTCAGATAATATGTACAGATGTAAGGCACATGAGGCAATTCTCAGTTACCCTGCAATATCTGAACTGTCGCAGGTCTCCTTAAGTAGCACGTACACAAGACCCTTAAGGCCCATACACATTAGACGATGTCGCTCTGTGAGCGACATCGTCTAACGTTTCCCCCTCCCGGGCCGTCCGGTCGGCGGCCGCCTGTACGCACTGAGCGATATGACCGCTCATATCGCTCAGTGACGTCACGCCCCCGCCTGCCCTGCATGAAGGTCGTGGACGACAGTCCACATCCTTCATGCATGCCCTACCGACAGCGACGATCGTTGCCGACCCGCGGGGCCGCGCATCGGTCGTCGCTGGCGGCATACACACTTAACGATAAAATGAGCGACGTCGCTCAAGGAGGGGGAAAATGAGCGGCGTCGCTCATTTTATCGTTAAGTGTGTATGGACCTTTAGGCATGTTAGATGAAATGTGAAAACATCGTTGCCAAGGCAAAATGAGCAGGTTACAGGCATTGCTTGTAAACGAAAACAAACACATTGATGCACTAGGTCATGTTGGTTATTTTAATAAACAAATTACTATTTAAGAAAAAAAAAAAGCTTCAAAGAAAACTGGAACAAAACTGCAAAATAAATGGAGTATAGCAATTGTAGAGTGGACTCCAGGACCAGTCACCTACTTCATAGTCTGGTCCTCCGAAATGGGACTTCTTCTTTAATTCAGTCATTGCATTTCTGTAGGCTTCCTCTACTCTCCTCCTCTTCTCAATCTCCTGCAGGAAGAAATTCTAAATATTACTTTACATAAACTTTGGCTTAGGCAGTAAATATTATTGGATGTTCTCGATACAAAGTGAGGGGTCGTCCATATTAAGCCCTCTGAATCCGTTCTGTAAACTTTATATTTGATATATCATTTAATAAAATGTATTAACATAAGTGTATGAAGGATTATCAAACTCTCTAGACAAGTGATGTCACAAACTGTACAATAAAGCAGATAACGAGAACAGCCGCAAACGCTCTTCTTTTCCCAATATCTGGTCTGCTACACTAGCCATTGGTCATAGTCTCCACCCACTATACAGTTCCATATGGTCGGGTTCTCTGTAGTCTTCTCCCAGTGATACATATTATTCCCATTGTAACCTTTCCCGACATACTGTACTATTCTCCTCTCGAGCATGTTCAGTAAAAAGCAGTTACTGAATTTAGTATTTCTTTCTTGACGTTGGCCTTTGATCTCGGCTCTCTTGTGACATACGCTACATGTGTGGCTGGCGTCACTTTGTAGTTTGGTTGACTGATAGCTTTGGCTGCCAGACAGAACTTATTTTACATATAATTCCTCCACCCATCAACTGGCAGACGAGTATAACCGTTATGGGGTATTAAAGCAGAACGCTGGTTACATAGGCTTGTGCTATAATCCTTTCATGTGGTGGTCACACAAGACGCATTTCTTGAGATCTGCCTGCACCTTCATTAGCTTTTCATTACAGTTAGACACAAGTGGAGGTGGTTCCTTAGAAGGCAGGACAAGTACAAAGTGCAGGCGCACTGCGGTTAGATGGATAGCACCTCATCTGTGATCCATCTACCAGAAGCTTTGGAGATGCTAGCCCCCATCTAGTCTGACTGCCCAGCCTGCTTTTCCTAACCTATTAGAGCAACAACATTTCATTACAAAAGCAACACTACAAACGCATTAGGCTGAACAAACAAATATAGCTATTAAGTTCCAATACGTAATTATTAAAACACGCACAATACATATTGTACAATCTAGAGTCTATTGACTGAAATCTCAATTACAATTGACAGATTAGATCTTATCCACAGACTCTTACTTTTCAGTCTTATGGCCCAGTTTTCATTATTCTCTGGGTTGATAAAAGGACTACAATGCTAAACCTAATCCAGTGCTAGAATTGTAGAAATAAAATATCCCCTTTCCAACATACAGATGTGTCCACATACATCTTTTCTATATCCCGCCATGTATGGCACAGTTTTGCATGCCATAGACTCAGAGATTTAGCCATGCCTTGTGATTTTTCTTAATTTACTTCTTTAATATGTTACTTTATACATGTTCTATCATGGCAAATCATTTTAAAATCTATCCACTTGTTACTCGTTAAAAACAGCTTAGCCGTGTTTTGCATGTTGTGCCATATTTAGCAAAACAGCAAAGATGTAAGTGGACACATCTGTATATAGTCATAACATGGAAAGAGACACAAAAGGGATAGATCTACCAGACTTTCTAAAAAGGAAAAACAGAAGCGTTGTCCTAGCAACCAATCATATTCTGGCTATCATTTCTGTAGAATGTACTAGATAAGGAGATAGGCTGTAATCGGCAACATTTCTGCATTTCCTCTTTAGCAGGTTTGATGGTCTCCACCAAAGGCACTTACAGGGGAGGCTAGAAGGCGAGACATGACACAGGAGATAGGAAACGGCAAGAGCTGTATTATATAAAAACAGCAATTTATGCCGCTTCTGTGCATGCTAGGGCAACATACATCTATAACAGGGAGGTCCACCATACCTTATCAAGCCTCTTCTGCCAGCTGTCCTCCCGTTTAACCATAAGCTCAATGCAATGTGAGAGAGTGGCTAGAATACCAGCTGTGGTGGCTTTGAAAGTGATGGCTTCTCCTTTAAAATCTATACCATTAATTCCTTTGGGATTCACATGTGGGAACACTGAAATACAAACAAACCAATTAAATAAATGAAACTAACATTAGCTACATAGGTGTATATTCAACTGAAGTCGGATCCATTCCGGCATTCATTTGTCGGAATGGATACGACTTGGTCTATTCAATGTCATCTCAATTCGACTTTTAACAAAGTCGAATTGAGATGCAGGAGCTAGACGGGGGAGAGCCGCGGGCAGACTGAGAAGAGCAGCGCTACAGCAGCGGCTATATCCTGTTGAATTTGGCCCAGTTTCCCTCAAAAGTACGTGAAATCGGCAGCTATACCGCCGATTCACATACTATTCGACAAGTCGAATTCCCAGACTTATCGAATAAAAATAGCTGGGATTGAATAGGTCGAATCACGATTCAACCTTAAAAAGTCAAAAACTGCCGTCTTTTCGACAGATGGCAGCTTTTGACCCTAATTGAATATACCCCATAGACTGTAAAGTCATTGCAAACCACAGAGAGAAAACAAAAAACATACAAACAGTTTAGCTGTCGCACAACTTACAACATACTGTATTGAAATATAAAAGGAGATTCACTTTTCAACAGGTCAGACTATCATCTGCTTCAGAATTAAGCACGAGTGCCTGCGTGTACACAACTGATTGAAATTCTGATGTTCCATTCTAACATATGTACAATACAATTAAGTACTTTACGTATAATTACACATACACGAAAACTAGTAACTTTCCATTATATTTCCTCTTTGAAAATAATTTAATAGAAAAGGTTGAATAATTTACAATGTTATGAATTGACACAAGATCTTTAAAAAGGGTTAGTAGTTAAGTGTTCAGAACGTCAATACAGCAGTGGATGGCTTTAATCACTGGGCACATTAACTACATTTCTTAAAGTGCAAAACTTGAAAAAGAAAATAATCATAAACCACAAAGTATGCACGAGCACATTGTGTATAAAACATTAATAAACAGTAATATGTTGCAGACAATTAACATGTAAAAAAAAAAAATGATAAGAAAGCACTTACATTTTTCTCTATTGCCATTGCTGGTGTGAATGTAGTCTCCATCTGCATGGTTCTGAAGGAAGTCTTCTTCATCATCTTCAACCACTAAACAAGCAGAAGTAAGTAAGTATAGGCTGTCATGTCAGGTACATGCTGGCAAAGTGGTGACTAAATGTACTGTATAAAAGCAGAGTGCACTATATACAAGACAATAGCACAGAATCAACCAGCTAACAAACATGTCATTCTACTCCAGTTATTAACTAGTCACCAACCCTGTGTTACAGGATCATACACAGAGAGCCCTTGTGTGAATGTGTCTATGAGGCTAGCACTACCAGGAGATTAGGATTTGAGGTCCCTCCCAGACCCCTCTTCCTCAACCAGCTATGTAAAAGGGTATGGTTGAGGTTTAAAACTACAGTATACATACTTTGATTTCTATGTAAAACAGAAGAGCGGATACAGGCAGGGAATGTGCTACTGACCAAACAAAATATTCAATTAATGATATCTCCCTCTGTTATTGAATACAAGAGACTGAAAGGAGGGCCCTCATCTACCCCAGTGGGCTGACCAAGTACATGGCAGAGTGGTTTTCATGTCACAATAAGTCACATTAGTGGATTCTAGGCCTTATTCAGGTTTGTTAGCAAAGCACACTAATGGGCAAAACCATGTTGCACTACAGGTGGGACAGATGTAACTTGTGCAGAGCATTAGATTTGGGTGGGGTGTGTTCAAACTGTAGTCTAAATTGCAGCATAAAAGACAAAGCAGCCAGTATTTACGCTTAACAGAAACAATACATCTAAATCTCTCTGCACATATTACATCTCCCCCACCTGCAGTGCTACATAGTTTTGCCCATTAGAGTGCTTTTTTGATTTGCCAACAAATCTGAAAAACCCTCTCTGTAAGAAATGGAAAACTTGAAGGCCGACTGCCTATTCGTTCAGCTGGGCAAGCTAAGATATTATTGGATTTGCTTGTACGCTACCACTCTGAGTTCCTCAAAAGACATCCAACAGGTCATAATTTGGTTTGCAGTTTCCATTGTAATTCTTCATATTGTTCCTAAATGAGCCTCAAAAAAATGGCATCTCCCATAAAAAGGAGTTTTAAGCTGTGCACTTAACGGTCAGACTTGGGTGCTACAAAATCCCTGTTATAGCATTTGTAAGTAAGAGACAAAACAAAAAAAACAAACAAAATACAATTCTTCTAATATGACTACAACAGGATATAGAAGAGGAAATGCTCACTACAAATGGTAGAACATTGTCAAATGCCATTCCAAGTCAAAGTACCTTAAAAGGTGATTGGTTTAGAGGGGAATTATGCAAAATCACTCACAGAGCCACGCTCTCATGGATACTGGTACAACCCACAGAATAGCCACTGTCCTACACAGTGGAAGTAGTTCACTTATTTCACTTGCAATCATATGAGGAGACCTGGAAAACATGAACTCTTGGGGGTACTTGAGGACCACGGTTAAGAACCACTGGTGTAGGAAACGCACTTTAAAACAAAACAGACTCTATACAAGTATAGAAGTATGTTAGTGGTCGAAAGCAAGTAGGGATGTCCATAACTTGTCTGGCATAGTCACAACAGATACAACCACACCAGGCTCTCTATAACATGATCGCATCTAATGTGACCATTCAGAAACACCCACTGGGCGGTTGCTGGAATATATTTTTCCCGATAGCCACCAATCTCAACAGGGACCTCAGAGCCCCTCTGCACTGGGCAACCCTGCAGCAGCATTCTCCCCCTTGGCGGCTGCAGATTTAAGCAGCCACCAGAGAAATGTCAATCCAGCAGCCCTCAGACCTCCAAAGTATACCAGACAGGTGCCTCCTTTATCTGCCTCCTTTGCATTTTGATATATATTATGCAGATATAGTGCCAGATCAAGGTTTATAAAATCAATATTTAAAAGGTTTGTTTTCTCCCTGTTCCTGGTTTTGTGTGTCCTTTTGGATTATGGCAATCCTGTATATCTAGCAAGAATACCGATACGTGACCACCAATTAAGGATGATTACATTGGATTTTTGTACTCCCCGTAAACTACCTTCCTCATAATGCATCTGGGGGACACTGCAGCAATGACTTGTGGGTACAGGCCTGACAAAGAAGCACAGGCACTAAAATGTTAAGTGTTAAGCTCTTGAAAACATAGGTCACTATAACTCCTTAAAGCACAGACTCCAAGAGCTCTAAGGATTTAGAACTAGAGGACGAGGCTGCCCCCAGAAAGACTGAGAAAACAATATCCTGGTTTAAATGGAATTTTGAAAACACCTTCAGTAAAAAGGTATATAGGTATATGCAATTGTGGTCGAATTCCCGAAAATGTCGAAAAACGGGACATTTTCACCAAAAAAAAAAAATTCGACAATGCAATACAGTACTTTTCGCCAAAAAAACGGCCATTCCAAATTCGACTTTTTGAAATTCGGCATTTGTCAAGTTTGACATTTCTGCAATGGTACAAATGCGGCATTTCGACAAAAGTATATTCAATTGAAGATTGCAAATTCAACAACAGTGCTTTTAGACAGTAAATTAGTCATTTTCAATCCGCCACACTTTGCTGGAGGAATCTAATAAAAAAAATTAGAAACATGTTTTTTTTTGTGTGTTTTTTTTTTGGTAATAGCATATCTATTTATATTAGAAGGGATTAGGTACTTGGTTTGTCTATTTAGGAGGCACAAGTATTATTTATATATTTTAAAAAATATATATATATTTTTTTTTAAATGGAATGGTGTAAAAATCAGAAAAAAAAATTGCGTGGGGTCCCCCCTCCTAAGCATAACCAGCCTCGGGCTCTTTGAGCCGGTCCTGGTTGCCAAAATACGGGGGGGAAGAAATGACAGGGGATTCCCCGTATTTTAACAACCAGCACCGGGCTCTACGCCTGTTCCTGGTGCAAAAAATACGGGGGACAAAAAGAGTAGGGGTCCCCGTATTTTTCGGATCAGCACCGGGCTCCACTAGCTGGACAGATAATGCCACAGCCGGGGGTCACTTTTATACAGCGCCCTGCGGCCGTGGCATTAAATACCCAACTAGTCACCCCTGGCCGGGGGTACCCTGGAGGCCTCGGGCTTCCAGGGGTGAAGCCCGAGGCTGTCCCCCCAATCCAAGGGCTGCGGATGGGGGGCTGATAGCCTTGTTGAAAATGGAAGAATATTGTTTTTTGCAGAAGAACTACAAGTCCCAGCAAGCCTCCCCCGCAAGCCGGTACTTGGAGAACCACAAGTACCAGCATGCGGGGGGGAAACGGGCCCGCTGGTACCTGTAGTTCTACTGCAAAAAAATACCCAAATAAAAACAGGACACAGACACCGTGAAAGTATAACTTTACTACATACATTCCGACACACATACTTACCTATGTTGACACGCCGACTCTGGGCTCATCTCCAATGTCGACGTCCGGGGTACCTGAAAATAAAATTATACTCACCTGATCCAGTGTCCGGTTCTTTTATTGTAATTCACGTACTTGACAAAAAAAAAAAAAAAACGCATTAACCCGAACCAGACGGACTGAAAGGGGTCCCATGTTTACACATGGGACCCCTTTCCCCGAATGCAGAGACAGCGGCTGACCGCGGGTAACCCCACCGCTGACCGCAAAGTTCCCACCATTGAAACTAATGGAGGGAGCTGTGCGATGCGCGTCTGACAGCTCCGACGCGCATACAGCCAATCAGGAGAGTGCCACGACGTGGCGCTTCCTGATTGGCTGAAGGGACCTTTCTGTGACAGGAGTCACGGGGGGTCTCTGCATTCGGGGAAAGGGGTCCCATGTGTAAACATGGGACCCCTTTCAGTCCGTCTGGTTCGGGTTAATGCGTTTTTTTTTTTTTTTTGCCAAGTACGTGGATTACAATAAAAGAACTGGACACTGGATCAGGTGAGTATAATTTTATTTTCAGGTACCCCGGATGTCGACATTGGAGACGAGCCCAGAGTCGGCGTGTCAACATAGGTAAGTATGTATGTGTCGGCATGTGTGAAATAAAGTTGTATTTTCACGGTGTCTGTGTCCTGTTTTTAATTGGGTATTTTTTTTGCAGTAGAACTACAGGTACCAGCGGTTTCTCCAAGTACCGGCTTGCGGGGAGGCTTGCTGGGACTTGTAGTTCTTCTGCAAAAAACCAATATTCTTCCATTTTCAACAAGGCTATCAGCCCCCCATCCGCAGCCCTTGGATATGGGGGGGGGGGGGGGGTACGACGACAACAGCCTCAGGCTTCACCCCTGGCCCTTGGGTGGCTGGGGGGGGACCCCTTGATTGAAGGGGTCCCCACTCCTCCAGGGTACGGCCAGGGGTGACTAGTTGGGTATTTAATGCCACGGCCGCAGGGCGCTGCATAAAAGTGACCCCCGGCTGTGGCATTATCTGTCCAGCTAGTGGAGCCCGGTGCTGGTCCAAAAAATACGGGGGACCCCTACTCTTTGTCCCCCGTATTTTTTGCACCAGGCGCAGAGCCCGGTGCTGGTTGTTAAAATACGGGGGATCCCTTGTCATTCCCCCCCCCCCCCCCCCGTATTTTGGCAACCAAGACCGGCTCAAAGAGCCCGAGGCTGGTTATGCTTAGGAGGGGGGACCCCACGCAATTTTTTTTTCGGGTTTTTTACCATTTTTTCAAGTTTTTTTTAACATTTTTAAAAATCTTATCAAAATCCGTCAAATCGGCCGTTTTTCGTCAGCGGGACTGTCGAATTCGTTTTTTATTGAATATGTCGAATTCCGGCACCCACCTGCCGGAATTCGACGGTCGAATTGTGTCGAATTTAAAAACGGGCGAAAAAGTGCCGCAATTCGCCCGGAATTGCATATACCCCGTATAGTCTAAAAAACTACTGCCTGAATGAAAAACAAGGGGAAGCGTACAAGATAGGTTAGCCAACTCAGAGACGCATCTAGCAGACGCAATGGGCAGAAAAAAAAAAAAAAAAAAAAAACAACACCTTCCGCAACTCCACAGTTTCAAGAAGCTCGAAGGGTGGCCTTTGAAAAGCCTCCAAAAACTAAAAATGTGATTCCAGAGGAATAGATGGTACGTAGGGAGACTGAATTCAAAGAACATACAAAAAAAAAAAAAAGTCTGTACCAAATGTGTTTAGAAAAGTGCTGACAGAGCAGAGAACTGACCCTTGAAAGAAGAGAAGCGAAGGCCCCAAGTCAGTACACACTGAAGAAAAGGACGAAAGACGCAGTAGTCTTAAGACCGCAGCTGAGAAACCCCGATGCTCGCACCATTAAGTCTGAAGCTTCCAGATATGATGGCAAATTCTGTAAGTGACTGGCTTACGAGCCTGAATCACAGTCTGCGTGGGTGTGGATTACTGGGTCAACAGTAACTAGGTTGACAGTCATTAGGTCGACACCTGAAGACAGTTAACAGGAAAAAGGTAGACAGGAGTTTAAAAAAACCAAATTGGTGTCATTTTCTTCGTAAAGTGACCGGGAACACCAATTAGTGCACAGTGTACCCTCGCATGGCGAGCGAGATTACTATTCCCAATTGTAGTCCACGTGGATCGTAGCGTATGAAAAAGTAAAACTAAAATAAAAAATCATGTCAACCGTTTCATGTTGCCATGTCGACCTAATGCCTGTCTACCAATAGTGGTCGACCTAAAAACCGTATACAGTCTGTAAAACCCGCCTGGAAAACCCACAAGCTTTCAAGGTCGGAGTCTCAAGGAACCATGCCGTCAGAACCAGATGAAATAAAGCAGGGTTTAGACAGGGGCTCTGATAGAGTGGGTCTTGTTGGAGTTTGATGCAAAAAAATCACCACCATCCACTGTGCTGATGACAGCATGCAAAGACTCCATCTTGAAACTTGCAGCAAACAGAGGGTAATTTAGCAGCTTCAAATTCAGGATTGAATGGAAGGACCCATTTTCTTACCAGGAAGAGGTTTGCTGGTATAGAGGAATTGGTACAATCATTTCAGAAACTAAATGAGAATCCACCACATCCGTTTGAACAGATCCTGGGGAAGAGGAGCAGCAATTATTACCTGCTAAGTCCAGGATGTATCCTCTAGAGCAGTCATTCCCAACCACGGTCCTCAAGGCACACCAACAGTGCAGGTTTTAGTGATATCCAGGCTGCAGCACAGATGGTTAAATCAAAATAACTAAGCTACTAATTAAGTCACCTGTGCTGAAGCCTGGATATCACTAAAACCTGCACTGTTGGTGTGCCTTGAGGACCGTGGTTGGGAAAGCCTGCTCTAGAGTCTAGACCAGTGATGGCTAACCTTGACACTCCAGCTGTTGTTGAACTACACATCCCAGCATGCCCTGCATCAGTTTTGATATTTGGTCATGCTAAAACTGATGCAGGGCATGCTGGGATATGTAGTTCAACAACAGCTGGAGTGTCAAGGTTAGCCATCACTGGTCTAGACCATGGGTCTGCAACCTGCGGCCCTCCAGCTGATGTGGAACTACACATCCCCGCATGCCCAGCCAAAGTTTTGCTATTAAGGCATGCTAAAACTGAGGTAGGGCATGCTGGCATGCTAGTTCCACAGCAGATGGAGGGCCGCAGGTTGAAGACTCATGCGGTCTAGACAAACTGATGCTAACAAAGAAGCCTGGAAAGGACTGGAGCCAGACATCCTGGAATCTGAGCAAGAAGGCCACTACTGCCAGATGATGGAACTGGCCCCCTGAACGTCATGCAGTCTGTTTCTCTGCTGGCTAGGTTCCGGGTTGGCAAGAATTTTGCTGCGCCAAGGCCCATGAAGGCGCCCCTGTAAGTGATTATGCTTTTGAAGGGCCAAGATCTTCCCCTGCCAGGCAATCAAAACGAACAAATAAAGGGAGTATATGCCCTAGGAGTTGAAACCGCAAGATAAGAGCCCTTGCCTCTAGTAGCCATAGATATAATCTTGATAAAGTAAGGACCAAAGAGATATTACCCTTCAAAGGGTACCGCCACTAAAGTATGTTTTGAGTCTGGGTCAGTGAAATAGGTCTTCTAGCAGAAACTGCCAAATCAGAGACACGTGACTGTAAAGAAGCAGCATCTAGAAAACCTTCTAAAATATAAAACAGAAGCCTCACATCTGATTGACCAAGGTAAGGAGAACATACCTCAAAAACCTCTGCTTCCTGAATATTATAGTTTGGTGAACTGCATTAATTAATTCCCAGATACCAATATGGGTAGGTGCATCCTCATCCCAGCCTAATTATCCTCCCAGTCCGGGTATACAAGCTCACCCTCTTCTTGCAAGGGACATGCGGTATTTGAATCTCTCTGGGGGTGGGGTTTGAAGTCTGCAATGAACACTTCCGAGCAGTTGCACATCTGGGAGGGTGCCAGAATCCTATCCATAGATGCAGACACCTTGGAAAGGCACTTTCCAATCTTACAGGCTCATACTGTCTCAGTGAAAGGATCATATAGAAGCTGAGGGGCCGTCTGGGCACAAGGGAGAGAGGAGTCCCTTACCGCTGACTGTCTACCCGCTCTCTAAGTACTGCAATTGCCTGAATCATGGCCTTAGCCCACTTAATTATCACAGACTCATCCATCGAACTACTTAATAGCCAATGCACAGTCTTTGTGTGCAGAGTGTTTCTGGCGCTGTGCGACCTTGGTAAAACTTGGGTCTCACATCTGGAACATACAGAATGCAGAAGAAGAATTTTGCTTTGGAAGCCTTTTCTGCTTACCCTGTCATGTTATGTAACAGACACTGAAAATAATAATCTGTATAATCTATATGCAAAGGCTAAAAAAAACCTGCCTAAATATCTTCTGATTTAAGAAATGCTGAAGGCAGAAAGGCTGAAACTAACCAAGCAACTTAAACCTGTCTAAGTTCTAACTGAAATAGTGTAGGAGAAAACACACAGTAATAAATCAGACTGCTAAACAGTACTATACTCTAAGAAGCTGCAGCCACCCATCAGCAGAGGTAAGTTTAACAAACTAAAAGGTGTGTACACGGTGAGATCCTTGCTATGCCCGATTTTGACAATGCGATTTCCCTTGAACTCCCGCAGAGCCTAAATAGCACAGATTTTGACAATCTGTACTTCCGATTTTGTCGATGTACGATTTTGACTAAGTGCCAATTTTGACTATACTTTGCACTGGATAGTACAATAAATAGTTAAGATTGACTTGCCTGCACAGGTCTATCTAGCCTTACGATACCGACCCCACGGAAGCGTGCATCGGGATCGAATCGATATCGCAAGCTGCCTAACACCTTGAGATGTGCACTAACTTTCCTTAAGATTTTGACTATATAGTCAAAATCTTACAGATTTATCTCACCGTGTGTAGACACCTTAATAACAGTTTAAAATCCCCAAAGTCAGTCAGCATTAGGTTTATCCTAGGATATATGCAGCAGGGAGGTTCACAGAACAATTATAAATTCTATTCCCTTGATGATAGGATGAAACGCGTTGGTACTGGAACTTACTGCAGACCCTTGATTCCCCCCATGGACAGATAAGCTATTCTTTTTATTTCTTGTAGTACGGCTTTAAAATTATCTAAAGAAGCCCAACTTCATGGGTTCTTGTGTGGGACTATATAGTTCCCTCTGACCAATCACCCTACATTGTACACTTCATATACAGTTTTAAAATGGTACACACTATGCTTAACTTTTTGTTTATTACATACACCCATGCTTGTTGCCCCTGATATCACCCAACTGCACTATTTGTATACTAGTAGGCATTCTATTCACTCTTTCAGCGGCAGGATACACAGGTTATCTACAAGATAACAACGGAATATGATGAGCGACAGTGAATATGCACTAATCGGGTCAAGGCTTTTCCGGCCTCCCAGCATGCATCGGGCCCATCCATACATCCCCGCCTTCCGACTCGGGCAAATCAGTTTTTTGCTTGTTGCGGCAGGAGCCGGACCATGGTCATAGGGCTGCTGGTTTTAAGCAGCCCTTAGCTTTCTTGTACTATTTTTATATAGTCTTACTATTTTATTTTTTGTGAGTGATCTTTCTAAACAGCATCTTATATGTACCTTAGAAAGAGTCGCTCCAACAACTCTCTGCCGGGTCGCGACAACACTTAGTCACGAGTACAGTGCTGTTTCGCCGGGCGTCTGTGTCAGATATACTAGCAGGTCCAGGAGACGTTACCAGGCTGTGGCCGGAGCATGGGGAGAAGGTAAGGCATCGGTTCCGCTTAGTAGGGGAATACGGACACAGACGCACTGTTTTGGGAGGACACTACCAAACAGTTGCCGACGCGGCTGCCCTCCACCCCCCCCCCCCCCCCCCCCGGGTGCACCAGCGCTAGGCCTTAGAGATCAGAGACTCCAGGAATACTATGAGGCCATGATCCCTAGGGTTGATGTCAGTGGGGAGTCAGACGCACTACTGGTTGCCCCTCCCCCAGGTTCATTACCAGTTTCCTCCGAGTCTCCCGTCATGAACTGTACCCCGCTTCCGTCACAGACGCTGTACACGAAGGGGGCCCAGTCGCAGCATAGGCGGTTGTGTGACTGGTGTGTCTGTGTTCACTATAGGTTCATGGAGCGGCAGTGTACACTAGTAGCGTCTGGATCCACTCAGCGTTCGCTAACATATTGATCGGTCCTGGAAGCGAGGCGAGTCTCCCTGTATCCCACTACTGATTACGGGTAATACAGCACTAAGTCTCTATCTACCCTTTTGAGTACGAATAGTTAGATAAGTGCCTATTGCATACGAGTCTGTATACATTTACTGTTGTTTGTTTCTTTTGCATTGCGTCTGAATACGTTAGATCTGTTTAAACATGATGCAGTAAAATGTTCTCCTACATACTTAAAATGTAGTTGTAGTTGATGTGCTCATATTGCTTATTATACTAATGTATAACATGTGACTGACATCTAGTGTGATTGCTGACTTTACTATTTTCTGTCAGTTTTGTGTATTCCGATCCTCTAATGCTGGTGCATGGGTAGGGTCTGATTGTATGTCAATTTAAGAAGCTTAAAGTGATTACAGTCACAAATTGTGTAATACACTGTGGAAGTGTTGATTATTTATCATATCTAAGACTGGCATAGGTGAGGAAGCTATACTCACAGCAATACCAACACTCATATCATGTTTGTCTTGCAAAGCTGTGTTATCCTCTCAGGATCTGGTTCAGGATGGTTTGTGTGCAAATTGTTTTAGCTTTCACCAGGGTTTCTTGAAAAATACAAAGTAGATTCACGTGCAGATGGATCCACCTTGGGCTATGTTTGCACAGACTTTATCCAGTATAGCTGAACGGATAATTCCTCCAACTCCTTGGCCAGGGATAAGTTACACTATTAACCCTTACATGCAGCTCCCCACCTATGGTATATCACTTCCAGCAGCAGCTTCTCAAAAGAAACAAGCTGATAAGCTCGTGGTAAGTAAATCTTCACCCTCACAGGCTACACATGATTCAGATGAGGAATCATCGGAAGATGACAGCTCAATTAATTCTACTTCGGCATACAAAGAGGAGGAGGAAGGTCTCAGCTCAGTGGATATAGCGGAGTTAATTCAATCTATGACAGCCATTCTGTCCTTAGAGGATTCAGCAGAGCCTGTTAAAAACCAAGGCACCTGTGTTTAAACGTCCCAAAACAGTCAAGACTGCGTTTCCAGGGTCAGACCAGCTGACGGAAATCATGGAAGAGGCTTGGGCTACGTCCAAAAAGACTTAGAGTTCCTAAGAAATGGAATTCCAATTATCCTCTTCCAGCTGGGGATTGTTTAAAGAGAGGTGGCTTATAAAGTAGATACGCATGTAATTCGATTAGTGCGAAAATCTACATTACCTTTACCTTCAACATCACTAAATGATGTCACGGATAGGAGAGTGGATGGTTTTCTAAAAAACATTTTTTCCCTGTCTGGGGCAGTCATAAGGCCAGCCATGGCTTCAGCTTGGATGGCAAAGGCAGTGGCTGCCTGGGCTGATGCATTGGAGGGGGAATTTTCAATAGCGAGCAATTCTAGAGAACAAAAATCCCATATAGCATATATAAAACAGGCTGCAATGTTCTTGGAAGAATCAGCATTGGATATGGGTACTATTGCCTCCAGGGCATCAGCTTCAACAATAACTGCTAGCAGAGCAGTTTGGCTACGTACGTGGAAAGCAGATTCAGAATTTAAGAAGGTTTTGGAATCTTTGCCCTTTTCTGGAGATATTCTTTTTGGTAAAAAATTAACAGATATTCTGGAGTCAGAAGCAGACTCCAAGTAGGTCTACTTTCCTTCCACATACAACTTCAAACCTAAAATTACGGCTTTTCGGCCCTTTTAGTCTCAAGGAAAAGCTAAAAAAGGAAAAAAAAAAGTGATGGCAAGCAGCCCCAATACAAGTCTGGTAAGAGTAAAAAGCATTGGGCTACCAGAGGACCGTTTGGGAAACTAGATAATAAGCCATCAGCCTGATGGTGAGGGCCTCCACCTGGGGGACCGACTTCTTCAGTTTGCACAGATATGGCAGCAGTTTACAACAGATGCCTGGGTGCAGGAAGCGGTATCTCTAGGTTATGCATTTGCCTTCAAGAAACACCCTCCTCAAAGGTTTTTTTGTACCAGCCCGTCTCGGGTAGAGACGAAGGCCATGGCTTTGTTAGAGGCAGTCCAGAAATTGCTTTGGTCAGGAGTAATCATTTCAGTTCCTCCTGCACAACGAGGACAAAGTTCTTACTCCAACCTGTTTTTAGTTCAGAAGCCAAATGGGTTATTTTGCCCCGTTCCCAAAATCAAAGTACTGAACAAATACATTTGGGTACCTCGGTTTTACATGGAGACGTTACGTTCCATAATTTTGGCCATGGAGCCAGGGGATTATATGGTATCCCTGGATATACAGGATGCTTACCTACATGTTCCTATAGCACTGTCCCATCAGTGCTCTCTCAGGTTCGCTATCCTCAAACAGCATTTTCAGTTCCAGGCCCTACCTTTTGGGTTAGCCACAGCCCCCAGAGTATTTACCAAGATTATGGTGGTAATGGTAGCTTATCTCCGCCAGCAGGGGATAAGAATATTTCCATACCTCAACGATCTTTTAATCCTGGCACAAACGCAGGAATTGCTTTTATGTAATCTGCAGCAGACAATAACGTGTCTGCAGAACCATGGGTGGCTCATGAATTGGGCAAAATCGTCTCTGGTTCTGTCAGAGCGAATGACTCACTTGGGGGCTGTACTGGATTCAAGTCTACAGAGAGTAAATTTTACCTCTGAACAAGATATCCAAAGTTCAGTCAAGGATTCAGGACTTGTCACACAGTCAAAAGGTATCCATTCAAGCAGCAATGCACGTGATGGGTTTGATGGTGTCAACATTCGACATGGTGGAGTATGCACAATTCACTCAAAGCCTCTGCAGCATCAGATTCTTGCCAAATGGAATGGGTTTCATCAGATTATGAAAACACAGACTATGGTTCTTACGTTAGAAGTAAGGAGGTCATTAGTAGGTGGCTATAGACATCCCATCTGGACAAGGGGAGACCCTTTTGGATATCAGACTGGGAAATTCTGATGACAGATGCCAGTCTCCAGAGCTGGGGAGTAGTGTCAGGAAGGTTGTGTTTTCAGGGGCAATGGACCAAGGAAGAAAGTTGCCTGCCAATAAATATATTGGAACTTCGGGCCATATACATGGCACCGATTCAGGCAAAGGACATTCTTCGGGGAAAAACAGTCCAGATCCGCTCGGACAATGCGACGGCAGTAGCGTACCTCAACCATCAGGGAGGAACTCGCAGCCGAGAAGCGATGAAGGAGGTAAGTCACATACTAAAGTGGGCAGAAATTCATCATCCAGCCTTGTCCGCAGTGTTTGTTCCGAGAGTCCTAAACTGGGAAGCGGACTCTCTCAGTCGACACGCCATACAGGCAAGCAAATAGGCTCTACACCCGGAGGTCCTCCAGACTCTAGTAGACAAGTGGGGGTTACCAGAGATAGATCTCATGGCGTCCCAGCTGAACAACAACATACGGGTCAAGAACAAAGGATCCCAGAGCGATCCTTGTGGATGCCCTGTCGGTGAGATGGGATTTTCATCTGGCTTATGTGTTTCCTCGAATCACCCTGGGTGGTGAGATAGAAAACAAGGGAAAGGTGCCGTGATACTAATAGCTCTGGCTTGGCCCAGAAGGCATTGGTACACAGATCTGCAGAGGATGGATGTGGATGTTCCACTTCTGCCCCCTCAACGTCCAGATCTACTGATGCAGGGTCCTTGTTATCACAGACATCAGGATCGACAGTCTTTGACGGCGTGGCTCTTGAAACCTCTATCCTGAAGTCAAACTATGATCAGAGCAAGGAAACCTTCCTCAGCTCGCATTTATCACCGAATATGGCAAACCTATATTCATTGGTGCAGTGAACGGAAAATGGACCCTAAATCTTTCAGAGTTTCCAGGGTCTTCGCATTCCTTCAGGCAGGAATGGATAAAGGTTTGAAGGCGGCTTCCTTGAGAGTGCAAGTGTCGAGATGGACTGTATGGTTCCAAAAGAAAATTGCCAATTTACAGGATGTGTGTCCTTTTTTTCCAGGGAATGCTGCACATTCAACCTCCTTTTGTTCCTCTTACAGTGCCTTGGGACTTAAGTCTAGTCCTAAAAGCCCTTCAAGATGCCCCGGTTGAACCACTTAATAAAGTGGATCTTAAATGGTTGACAGCTAAGGTTCTTTCTACTGGCTACGGCGTCAGCTAGAAGAGTATCAGATTTAGGGGCATTATAACAATCCACATTTCTGATTTTTTACCCAGATAAAGAAGTTCTCAGAACTAGATCTGGGTATCTTCTGAAGGTGGTGTCTAAATTCCATCTTAATGAAGAAATTGTAGTCCCGGCTTTCCAGGTACCGGGCCTTTCTGCGGGAGTTGCATCGCTGGACGTGGTCTGTTCATTAAGGATCTATGTGGATCGTACCAGTGCCACCAGAAATACAGATTCTCTCTTCATTCTCTACGGATTTCACAAGAGCGGATGGCCTGCTCATAAGCAGACGCTGGCAAGATGGCTTCGGATGACGATTTCAGAAGCATCTTCTCAGGCTGACCTCCCTGTTTGGGCTAACGTCTCTGCTCACTCTACTCGTAAGGTAGGTCCATCATGGGCAGCACAACGTGGTGCTTCAGCAGAACAGATATGTAAGGTGGCCACATGGTCTCCCATTAACACATTCATTAGACATTATGCCTTAGATACCTTTGCCTCTCATGACGCTGAATTCGGGTGAAGGATTCTCATGGCCAATCAGGAGCGTCCCCACTACTAAATTGTTATCCTGTGGATAACCTGTGGACTCTGCCAGAGAAATATACGTTATAGTAAGAACTTACCGTTGATAACGGTATTTCTCCTAAGTCCACAGGGATCCCACTCGGACGCACCTGATTTGAGGCTCTTTTTACTCACTAACCTATTCATTCTTGTACGGAAGGGTGTGCATGTTTATTCTTATCGCCTGATTAGGGCCATCTATGATGCTCATGCCTTGAGCTTTGGAATACAACCGATTTGCCTGAGCCAGGAGGCGGGGGTATATGGACAGGGCCGTTGCATGCTGGGAGACCGGAAAAGCTGTGAACGATTGGTGCAAATCCGCTGTTGCTTCATTATATCCCATTGTTATCCTGTGGACTTAGGAGAAATACAGTTATCAACGGTAAGTTCTTACCATAACGTATATATTAGACTGATAGACACACCACCACTCTGTAATAAACAAAATAGGATTTTAATACCTACCGGTAAATCCTTTTCTAGTAGTCCGTAGAGGATGCTGGGGACTGCAAAAGAACCATGGGGTATAGACGGGATCCGCAGGAGACATGGGCACACTATAAGACTTTGAATGGGTGTGAACTGGCTCCTCCCTCTATGCCCCTCCTCCTGACCTCAGTTATAGGAACTGTGCCCAGGAAGACGGACATTTCGAGGAAAAGGATTTTTGTTAACCAAGGGTGAGAAATACACCAGCTCAAACCACAACACACCGTACAACATGGCTTGTAAGCAATACCAGTTAACAGCATGAACTAAAAACAGCAACAAGCTGAACATAACCGATACACAACCTTCGTGTAACAGGAGCAATAACTATTAATACAACTGCAAAAAAACAGTCCGCACTGGGACGGGCGCCCAGCATCCTCTACGGACTAGGAGAAAAGGATTTACCGGTAGGTATTAAAATCCTATTTTCTCTTACGTCCTAGAGGATGCTGGGGACTCCAAAAGGACCATGGGGTTTATACCAAAGCTCCAGACCGGGCGGGAGAGTGCGGACGACTCTGCAGCACCGATTGAGCAAACATGAGGTCCTCATCAGCCAGGGTATCAAACTTGTAGAACTTAGCAAAAGTGTTTGAACCCGACCACGTAGCTGCTCGGCAGAGTTGAAGCGCCGAGACTCCTCGGGAAGCCGCCCAAGATGAGCCCACCTTCCTGGTAGAATGGGCTTTCACCGACTTCGGCAACGGCAATACAGCCGTAGAATGAGCATGCCGAATCGTATTACAGATCCAGCGTGCAATAGTTTGCTTGGAAGCAGGAGCCCCAATTTTGTTGGGAGCATATAGGACAAACAGAGCCTCTGATTTCCTAATTTGAGCCGTTCTGGCGACATAAATTTTCAAAGCTCTAACTACATCGAGAGATTTTGACACAGCCAAGGCATCCGTAGCCACAGGCACCACAATAGGCTGGTTTATGTGAAACGAAGAAACCACCTTCGGCAGAAATTCCGCTCTATCCACATGGAAAATCAAATAGGGGCTCTTGTGAGACAAAGCCGCCAATTCAGACACCCGTCTTGCTGATGCCAAGGCCAAAAACATGACCACTTTCCAAGTGAGAAATTTCAACTCCCTGCATGCAAAAAATGGAGGAAACTACCCAGCTGAAAGTCCTCCATAGGAGCCTTCTTGGCTTCACACCAAGACACATACTTTCTCCAAATACGGTGATAATGCTTCGCCGTGACCGCCTTTCTAGCCTTAAGGAGAGTGGGAATGACATTCCCGGGAATACCCTTTCGAGCTAGGATTTGGCGTTCAACTTCCACGCTGTCAAACGCAACCGCGGTAAGTCCTGGAAGATGCACGGCCCCTGCAGTAACAGATCCTCTCTGAGAGGAAGAGGCCAGGGATCTTCCATGAGCAATTCCTGAAGATCCGGATACCAGACCCTCCGTGGCCAATCTGGAACAATGAGTACCGCCTGAACCCTTGTTCTTCTTACGATCCTCAACACTTTTGGAATGCGTGGAAGTGGAGGGAACACATATACCGACTGAAACACCCATGGAGTGACCAGGGCGCCCACTGCACTGGCTTGAGGGTCCCTCGACCTGGAACAATATCTCTGAAGCTTCTTGTTGAGACGAGATGCCATCATGTCTATTTGAGGAATTCCCCCAACGACTTGTCACTTCTGCAAAGACCTCTTGATGAAGACCCCACTCTCCTGGATGGAGATCGTGTCTGCTGAGTTAGTCTGCTTTCCAGTTGTCCACGCCCGGAAGGAAGACCGCTGACAGAGCGCTTACATGCTTTTCCGCCTAGCGGAGAACCTTTGTGGCCTCCGCCATCGCAGCTCTGCTCTTTGTTCTGCCCTGGCGGTTTTTGTACACCACCGCTGTTACGTTGTCCGACTGAATCAGGACAGGTAGACCTCGAAGAAAGTGTTCCGCTTGCAGAAGGCCGTTGTAGATGGCTCTTAAATTCCAGAACGTTTATGTGCAGACAAGCTTCCTGGCTTGACCATTTTCCCTGGAAATTTCTTCCTTGTGTGACTGCTCCCCAGCCTTGGAGACTTGCATCCGTGGTCACCAGGACCCAATCCTGGATCCCGTACCTGCGCCCCTCTAGGAGGTGAGAACTTTGAAGCCGCCACAGGAGAGATATTCTGGTCCTGGAAGATAGACTTATTTTCCGGTGCATGTGCAGGTGAGACCCGGACCACTTGTCCAACAGGTCCCACTGAAATACCCGGGCATGAAACCTGCCAAACGGAATGGCTCCGTAAGCTGCAACCATCTTTCCCAGCACCCGAGTGCATTGATGAATCTATACTCTTGCCGGTTTCAGGATCTCTTTGACCATGGTCTGGATTTCCAGAGATTTTTCCGCTGGGAGAAACACACTCTGCAGTTCCGTGTCCAGGATCATGCCCAAGAAAGACAGCAGAGTTGTCGGAATCAACTGAGACTTTGGCAAATTTAGAATCCAACCTTGTTGTTGCAGAACTGTTAGGGAGAGTGCCAAGTTTCTTAGCAACTGCTCCTTTGATCTCGCCTTTATCAGGAGATCGTCCAAGTACAGGATAATTGTGACACCCTGCTTGCGTAGGAGTACCATCATTTCCGCCATTACTTTGGTGAAGACCCTCAGAGCCGTGGAAAGACCAAACGGCAATGTCTGAAATTGGTAATGACAATCCTGAACCGCAAACCTCAGGAAAGTTTGATGTGGAGGATATATGGGAACATGTAAGTAGGCATCTTTTATGTCGACTGACGCCATAAAATTCCCCCCTTCCAGACTGGAGATCACTGCTCGAAGAGATTCCATCTTGAACTTGAAAGTTTTCAAATACAGATTGAGGGATTTTAGGTTCAGGATCGGTCTGACCGAGCCATACGGCTTTGGTACGACAAAGAGGCTCGAATAAAACCCTTCTCCCCATTGAGCCGGGGGTACCGTGACAATGACACGCTGTTGACACAGCTTTTGTATTGCAGCACTCACTACTTCCCTTTCTGGGACAGAAACTGGCAAGGCTGATTTGAAAAAAAATCAGTGGGGGGGGGGGGGGGGGGGGGGGGATTTCTGCTCCTGGGAGCCTGGCTCAGCAGGCGACCTTTTTCCCCTTCCTCTACCTTTAGAGGCAAGGAAGGACGACCCTCTTCCTTTTTTGTATTTATTAGGCCGAAAGAACTGTATCTGATAATGGGGTGCCTTTTTCTGTTGTGCAGGAACATAAGGAAGAAAAGATGACTTACCCGCTGTAGCCGTAGACACCAGGTCAGCGAGGCCGTCACCAAACAAGACACTACCTTTATATGGGAGAGCCTCCATAGCTTTCTTAGAGTCGGCTCAAGCATTCCATTGATGAATCCACAGCGCTCTCCTGGCCGAGACTGCCATGGCATTGGCCCTTGATCCCAAGAGGCAAATATCCCTCGCCGCATCCTTTAGGTAAGCTGCAGCGTCCCTGATATAACCGAGAGTCAAAAGAATGTTTTCCCTATCCAGGGTATCCATATCAGATGCCAAATTATTTGCCCACTTACCAATAGCACTACTCACCCATGCCACGGCAGGTCTGAGCAGTGCACCCGTAGTGACATAAATGGCTTTTAAGGTCGTTTCCTGCTTACGATCCGCAGGGTCCTTAAGGGCAGCAGTGTCAGGAGACGGAAGCGCCACCTTCTTGGACAGCCGTGATAGAGCCTTGTCCACATTGGGAAATGACTCGCACTTCTCCCTGTCGTCAGAGGGAAAAAGATATGCAATTAGAATTCTCTTGGGAATCTGCCACCGTTTGTCAGGAGATTCCCAAGCTTTTTCACAGAGAGCGTTCAGCTCATGAGAGGGGGGAAAAGTCACCTCAGGCTTTTTCCCTTAGATCTGTATCTGGAACAGCAGGTACTCAAATATGTAAAACATCTTTAATTGCCACAATCATGTACTGAATACTCTTAACCAATTTTGGATGTAAACTGGCCTCACTATAGTCGACGCTGGAATCAGAGTCCGTGTCAGTATCAGTATCCGCCATCTGGGTAAATGAACGCTTTTGTGACCCTGAGGGGGCCTGTACCTGAGACAAGGCGTCCTCCATGGACTTTCTCCAAGTTTTCGTCTGAGAATCAGATTTATCCAGTCTTTTAGTCAATAACGCCACATTTGCATTCAATGTACTCAGCATATTCACCCAATCAGCAGTCGGCGGTGCCGACAGAGTCACTCCCATCTTCTTTTATACGCCCACTGCAATTTCCTCCGGGGAGGAACACTCAGCCTCCGACATGTCGACACACGTACCGACACGCGCACACACACTGGCTATAGGGGACAGACCTACAGGAGAGCCTGTTAGAGAAACACAGAGGAAGTTTTAACAGCTCACACCCCAGAGCCTATTCCAGTATTGAGAGCAAATACACACTGCCTCAGATGTCTGCGCTGTTATATGAAAGGGTTAATAGCACCAAATTACTGTCCTTACCCCCCCCCCCCGTTTTGCTCCCTGTTACTTGTGCAGGAGAGTGGAGGTCCGGGCCAGCGTCTCTGCAGCCTGTGAAGAGAAAAATGGCGCTGGTAAGCTGTGAGGGCTAAGCCATGCCCCCTCACTGGCATGCTGTAGTCCCGCTCAAAATGTAAATATTTATACTGGCGGGGGCTATATTTAGTGCCTAGGCACTTATAAGAATTTACTCACCGGTAATTCTATTTCTCGTAGTCCGTAGTGGATGCTGGGTACTCCGTAAGGACCATGGGGTATAGACGGGCTCTGCAGGAGACTGGGCACTCTTAAAAGAAAGATTAGGTACTATATCTGGTGTGCACTGGCTCCTCCCTCTATGCCCCTCCTCCAGACCTCAGTTAGGGAAACTGTGCCCGGAAGAGCTGACATTACTACGAAAGGATTTGGAATCCAGGGTAAGACGCATACCAGCCACACCAATCACACCGTACAGCTCGTGATAACTATACCCAGTTAACAGTATGAACAATAACTGAGCCTCTCTCAACAGATGGCTCATACAATAACCCTTTAGTTAAGCAATAACTATATACATGTATTGCAGAGAGTCCGCACTTGGGACGGGCTCCCAGCATCCACTACGGACTACGAGAAATAGAATTACCGGTGAGTAAATTCTTATTTTCTCTGACGTCCTAGTGGATGCTGGGTACTCCGTAAGGACCATGGGGATTATACCAAAGCTCCCAAACGGGCGGGAGAGTGCGGATGACTCTGCAGCACCGAATGAGCAAACTCAAGGTTCTCCTCAGCCAGGGTATCAAACTTGTAGAATTTTGCAAAAGTGTTTGAACCCGACCAAGTAGCAGCTCGGCAAAGTTGTAATGCCGAGACCCCTCGGGCAGCCGCCCAAGAAGAGCCCACCTTCCTCGTGGAATGGGCTTTTACTGATTTAGGATGCGGCAGTCCAGCCGCAGAATGTGCAAGCTGAATCGTGCTACAGATCCAGCGAGCAATAGTCTGCTTTGAAGCAGGAGCACCCAGCTTGTTGGGTGCATGCAGGATAAATAGCGAGTCAGTTTTTCTGACTCTAGCCGTCCTGGAAACATAAAGTTTCAGGGCTCGGACTACGTCCAGCAACTTGGAATCCTCCAAGTCCCTAGTAGCCGCAAGCACCACAATAGGTTGGTTCAAATGAAACGATGATACCACCTTAGGGAGAAATTGGGGACAAGTCCTCCATTCTGTCCTTTCCATATGGAAGATCAGATATGGGCTTTTACATGACAAAGCCGCCAATTCTGACACACGCCTAGTCCAAGCTAAGGCCAAAAGCATGACCACTTTCCACGTGAGATATTTTAGCTCCACGGTCTTAAGTGGCTCAAACCAGTGGGATTTTAGGAATCCAACACACGTTAAGATCCCAAGGTGCCACTGGAGGCACAAAAGGGGCTGAATATGCAGCACCCCTGTAACAACATCCGAACTTCAGGCAGTGAAGCCAGTTCTTTTTGAGAGAAAAAGGGATAGGGCCGAAATCTTGGCCTTTATGGATCCTAATTTTAGGCCCATAGTCACTCCTGACTGTAGGAAGTGCAGGAATCGACCCCCCTGGAATTCCTCTGTAGGGCCTTCCCGGCCACACACCAAGCAACCTATTTTCGCCATATACAGTGAAAAAGTCTTGCTGTCACGTCTTTCCTAGCCTTTATCAGCGTAGGAATAACTGCATCCGGAATACCCTTTTCCGCTAGGATCCGGCGTTCAACCGCCATGCCGTCCAACGCAGCCGCGGTAAGTCTTGGATCAGGCAGGGTCCCTGTCGCAACATGTCCTGACTGAGAGGCAGAGGCCATGGGTCCTCTGAGAGCATTTTTTGCAGATCCGGGTACCGAGTCCTTCTTGGCCAATCCGGAGCAAAGAATATTGTTCACACTCCTCCGTTTATTACAATTCTCAGCCCTTGGGTCTGAGAGGAAGAGGAGGGAATACATAGATCAACTGGAACACCCACGGTGTTACTAGTGCGACCACAGCTATCGCCTGAGAGTCCCTTGACCCAGCGTAAAACCTTTTTATTGAGGTGGGACGCCATGTAGTCCACCTGCGGCAGTTTCCATCAATTTGCAAAACTGCGTGAAGACTTCCTGATGAAGTCACCACTTTCCCGGGTGGAGGTCGTGTCCACTCCCGGAATGAACACTGCTGTGCGCTTACTTGATTCTCCGCCCAGCGAAGAATTCTGGTGGCTTCTACCCTCGCCACCCTGCGCCTTGTGCCGCCCTGGCAGTTTACATGAGCCCCTGCGGTCTGACTGGATCAGAACCGGTTGGTCGCAAAGCAGGAACTCCGCTTGACTTAGGGCGTTGTATATGGCCCTTAGTTCCAGGATATTAATGTGAAGGCAAGTCTGTTGGCTTGACCACAAACCTTGGAATTTTCTTCCCTGTGTAACTGCCCCCCACCCTCGGAGGCTTGCATCCGTGGTCACCAGGACCCAGTCCTGAATGCCGAATCTGCGGCCCTCGAGAAGGTGAGCACTCCGCAGCCACCACAGGAGAGACACCCTGGCCCTGGGGGATAGGGTGATTAACCGATGCATCTGAAGATGTGATCCGGACCACTTGTCCAGTAAGTTCCATTGTCCTTGCATGGAAACAGCCGAAGGTGATGGCCTCGTATGATGCTATCATCCTTCCCAGGACTCGAGTGCAGTGATGCACTGACACCTGTTTTGGTTTTCAATAGATTCCTGACCAGTGTCATGAGCTCCTGAGCTCTCTCTATCGGGAGATAAACCCTCTTCTGGTCTGTGTCTAGGATCATGCCTAGGAGAGGCAGATGAGCTGTAGGAACCAACTGCGACTTCGGAATATATAGAATCCAGTCGTGTTGCCGTTTCACTTCCAGAGAAGGTGATACGCTGTCCAGCAACTGCTCTCTTGATCGCTTTTATGAGGAGATCATCCAAGTATGTGATAATAGTGACACCTTGCTTCCGCAGGAGCACCATCATATCCGCCATTACCTTGGTGAAATTGGTAATGACAATCCCGTACCGCAATTCTGAGATACGCCTGATGAGGTGGATAAATGGGGACACGAAGGTATGCATCCCTTATGTCCCGATTCATTTCAGGCTTGCAATGACCGCTCTTAGCGATTCCATCTTGAACCTGAACCTTTTCAGGTATATGTTCAGGGATTTTAATTCAATATGGGTCTAACCGAACCGTCTGGTTTCGGGATTATAACATGGTCGAATAATAACACCCTCTTGTTGAAGGAGGGGACCCTTGACCACCACTGTTGAAGATACAATTTACGGATTGCAGTTAACACTGGCTCCCTCTCTTGGGGGGAAGCCCGCCGGGTCCTCGGTGAGGGGGCATCTTCTCACAGTCCAGCCTGTATTCCTGCGATACAATTTCTATTGCCCAGGGATCTAACAGGGAGTGAACACACTTGTGGCTGAACTTACGAAGGCGTGTCCCCACCGGGCCTAGCTCCGCCTGTGGAGCCCCAGCGACATGCGGTGGATTTTTGTAGAGGCCGGGGAGGACTTCTGTTCCTGGGGACTAGCTGTGTTGTACAGCTTCTTTCCTCTGCCCCCGGCTCTGACAAGAAAGGACGCACCTCAGACTTTCTTGTTTTTTTATTCGAAAAGCTGCATTTAATAATGTTGTGCTTTCCTAGGCTGTGCAGGAATATAAGGCAAAATATCAGAATTACCAGCTATAGCTGTGGAGACCAGGCCCGAGAACCTTTCTCCACACAATCCTCAGCCTTCCATATGCCTCTTAAGTCGGCATCATCTGTCCAATGTATATTCTACAGGACACGTCAAGCAGAAATCGACATAGCTTTTGGCTCTAGGACCCAGTATACTCATGTCCCTTTGGGCATGCTTTATAATTATATATCTATCACTTAAGACAGCATCTTAAAATATTTATATGCATACTAGGGTCTCAATCTCTGCTGATAAGGTACCTGTCCACGCTGCCACAGCGCTATAAACCCATGCCGACACAATCGCCGGTCTGGGTAGTACACTAGAATGTGCACACTATCTGCAGGATCCCTGAGAATAGCTAGTGCAAACAGGACACCCAAGGGGAAGATTCTCAACACATCCTGGCCCTAGTGGGGAAAGGATACAGCCTGAGAATTCTCTTGTGGGAAGCTGCCGTCTCTTGTCTGGAGATTCCCGCTCTTTTTCCTCATGAGAGGAGGGAAATTTACCTCAGCATTCTTCCCCTTAACATGTGTACTCTCGTGTCAGGGACAGATGAGTCATCAGTGATATGCAAATCATCTTTTATTCCAATAATCATATATTGAATATCTTTTAGCCCTCTTGGCTGTAACTTTGCATTATCGTAGTCGACAGTGGAGTTAAACTCCGTGTCGATACTTTGTTATTTTGGATAGTGAACATAGAGAGACTCTGAAGGACTCTGTGACATAGGGACAGACCAGGGTAGATTTCCTTTCTGTTCCCTAACCTTTTGTGCAATAATTATACCTCAGCACTTACACATATCCAAACAGGTGTCGGCGTTGTTGACGGAGACACCCTCCCACACACTTATCCGCTCTATCACCTCCTTAGAGGAGCCTTTTACCTCAGACATGTCGACACACGCGTACCGACACACCACACACACAGGGGATGCTCTATTTGAAGACCGTTCCCCCACCAGGCCCTTTGGAGAGACAGAGAGAGAGTATGCCAGCACACACCACAGCGCTATATAATACAGGGATGTACACTATACTGAGTGATTTTTCCCCTATAGCAGCTTATATACACAGTTTTGCGCCTAAATTTATGTGCCCCTCCCCCCCCTCTCTTTTTTACCCTTTGTGTACCAGGATACTGCAGGGGAGAGCCTGGGGAGCTTCCTTCCAGCTGAGCTGTGAAGAGAAAATGGCGCCGGTGTGCTGAGGAAGAAGGCCCGGCCCCATCAGCGGCGGACTTCTGTCCTTTTATGTACTTTAATGGCGGGGGTTAATGCACATATACAGTTTATCAGACTGTATTATGTGCTTTTCGCCAAGTAAGGTAATTTAATTGCTGCCCAGGGCGCCCCCCCCAGCGCCCTGCACCCATCAGTGACCGGAGTGTGTGGTGTGCTAAGGGAGCATTGGCGCACAGCTGCAGTGCTGTGCGCTACCTTAATGAAGACCGGAGTCTTCAGCCGCCGATTTTCAACTTCTCTTCGTTCTTCTGGCTCTGCAAGGGGGGCGGCGGCGCGGCTCCGGGACCGGACGACCGAGGACTGGGCCTGTGTTCGATCCCTCTGGAGCGAATGGTGTCCAGTAGCCTTAGAAGCCCAAGCTAGCTGCAAGCAGGTAGGTTCGCTTCTCTCCCCTCAGTCCCACGTAGCAGTGAGTCTGTTGCCAACAGATCTCACTGAAAATAAAAAACCTAACAAATACTTTCTTTTCTAGGAAGCTCAGGAGAGCCCCTAGGGTGCATCCAGCTCTGGCCGGGCACAGATACTAACTGAGGTCTGGAGGAGGGGCATAGAGGGAGGAGCCAGTGCACACCAGATATAGTACCTAATCTTTCTTTTAAGAGTGCCCAGTCTCCTGCGGAGCCCGTCTATACCCCATGGTCCTTACGGAGTACCCAGCATCCACTAGAACGTCAGAGAAATATATATTTTGGCCAGTTCTGCACTCCAGTAATCATGCTGCCCAGGGCGCCCACCCCCCCCCTGCGCCCTGCAAGTGCCGTCTGAAGTGTGTGTAGGAGCATGGCGCGCAGCGCGACCGCTGCGCGGAACCTCATTACTTAAGTCTTCTGCCGTCACTGAAGTCTTCTGATCTTCTATATACTCAGAAGAAAGAGGGAGGAGGATGACCAAAAGACGGTCATCTACCAAAGAAAGCTTACTTTGTGGCGCACTCTTTTGTCTAAAAATATGTATCTCTTTCTTCTAGATACTGTAAAATGCTTACAGGTGCACCTCCAGCTCGGTTATATATAATTAATGGCATTTTGCCTCTCTGATTTGGTCTCTAAGGCTGGTTTTTGGATATTTATACCTTTTTTCTCACTACCGTTTATATTGATTTAGCCTGTGCATAGCCCCATAGACTATATGTCTTTTTCCTTCTAGACTTCTATATACTCACCCGGCTTCTTTCTTCTGGCTTCTGTGAGGGGGTTGACAGCGCGGCTCCGGGAACAAGCAGCTAGGCGCACCAAGTGATCGAACCCTCTGGAGCTAATGGTGTCCAGTAGCCTAAGAAGCAGCACCTTTGAACTCAGAAGAAGTAGGTCTGCTTCTCTCCCCTCACTCCCACGAAGCAGGGAGCCTGTAGCCAGCAGGTCTCCCTGAAAATAAAAAACCTAACAGAAAGTCTTTTCAGAGAAACTCAGGAGAGCTCCCCTAGTGTGTGTCCAGTCTCTTTGGGAACAGAATCTAACTGGTCTGGAGGAGGGCATAGAGGGAGGAGCCAGTTCACACCCATTCAAAGTCTTATAGTGTGCCCATGGCTCCTGCGGATCCCTTCTATACCCCATGGTCCTTTTAGAGTCCCAGGCATCCTCTAAGATGTAAGAGAAATAACGGTTGCGTTATCTAAAGTTGGGTACACATTAGACGACCAGCAAATGATGCAAAGATGTCAATGATTTCCGTTGAACTCCCGGACACACGATATAGTGAGCACACAGTGTGCAATCTTGCAAAAGATATAGTCAGTAGCCACAACAAGGAGTATGCTGTAGTTGACGATATCCTCAGATTTTGCTGCATGTAGTTCCGACAAGAAGACAACGTTGTCAACCGAGAGGGCGGACATATAGTGGGTACACACTGGACGATTAGAACGATTTGTTGTTCGGATCAGTTGGAAATCAGGCAAATTATTAAAAATATTATCTAATGTGTACCCAACTTAAGACTAAGCAGCAAAAAAACAAAAACAGGCCCCACAGCAAGTGCTACTTGCAGCCTCCTCCTGCATGCCTCTCAGTGAAAGATGGCACCACACATTGATCCCTGCCTCTAAAGCCCGCCAAGGAGGGATGGGGGCAGAACTAACACTGCATTACTGGGAGCAGGGGGAGCATGGCGCCAAAACACTGAAAACCCCTTTCTAGCGGCAGCCATTTGCCTGCCTAATAAAATAAACACTGCATAGTGTCAGTGTCACCTGGTCACAGAAATACCCTGATGTGACAATGTCCTGGGAAGTGTGTGAGTCACAGCCCAGCACTACCTCAGCTTTAGGCTGTGGTTGCCTTACCAGACTTAGAAGCTCCTTTCCAGACAGGTAGAGACCTGGACCACGACATTAGTGAAACTGTAACCCCCCCCTACAGGAGCAGAGAGCAGAGCGAGAAGAGAGTGCACGCCCTGCTTTGTACTAACTAGTCCAGGTCTAACTAGCACTCGGAGCCCTGTGCCAGCAAAAGCAAAATAAAATCTAGCTAACAAAAACGTGCACCCCTAGGTGCATAGTATAATGACATTTGTTTACCTACATGGTGGTGACACTTTTTTGTAGTATATGCGTATGCACATTGGTGTAACATATGCCGGTATGTGCATGCTTTGTTATAGCTGGTGCTTGGCCTCTTGATGCACTGATATGTGTATATATACATATACTAATTCTAGGCACATCATTATACTATGCACCTAGGGGTGATTCATCTTGGTCCACATGTGGGCCTGTGAGGCATTGTTCATTATTCTTTAACCTTAGATGTTTTCTGTTTGTTTTTTTTTCATATAGTGTGTATAAATGACTCTGGATGCTGCTATATATTGCTCGTCTTGAGAAAGATTCTATGTCAGAATTGAAACGTCGACATTTGGAGCTACTATATTGAACATTAAAACATTGTTGTACTAGAATTGGACTCATTTCATGATTTGGAGAGTGCCTCTCCCCCAATGGGATCCTCTCTATATTTGTGGACTCACTGTTCCAGTGTATTTCCACTGAGTGCACCTCACTGATGTCATTTACTAGATGAGAGTGCGGGCTTAAGTACATACATACACACATATATTTAGATTAGATTAGATTAGATTATATTATATTATATTATATTATATTATATATATATATATATATATATATATATATATATATATATATATATATATATATATATATATATATTTATATATATTTATTTATTTGTGTGGTCGTCTGGCACTCTGGATGATAAAAAGCAAAGATGCCAGGGTGCCCTCCTGAAATTAATATAACCGGTAATCCTCCTTGGGTCCTGTGATAGGACCTCTATTGAAGAAAAATAGGCGGCACTCCAGGGACTTAAATAAAGTCAAACTGTATTAAAAATATAATAATTAATGGCGCAAAAAACAACGTTTCAAGGCTCAACAGCCTTTCCATCAGGTTATGCATTATAGGTGAGGTGAAAAAAAATAAGAATTTACTCACCGGTAATTCTATTTCTCGTAGTCCGTAGTGGATGCTGGGTACTCCGTAAGGACCATGGGGAATAGACGGGCTCCGCAGCAGACTGGGCACTCTTAAAAGAAAGATTAGGTACTATATCTGGTGTGCACTGGCTCCTCCCTCTATGCCCCTCCTCCAGACCTCAGTTAGGGAAACTGTGCCCGGAAGAGCTGACATTACTAGGAAAGGATTTGGAATCCAGGGTAAGACTCATACCAGCCACACTGTACAACTTGTGATAACTATACCCAGTTAACAGTATGAACAACAACTGAGCCTCAGTCAACAGATGGCTCATAACAATAACCCTTTAGTTAAGCAATAACTATATACATGTATTGTACAGTGCGGATGACTCTGCAGCACCGAATGAGCAAACTCAAGGTCCTCCTCAGCCAGGGTATCAAACTTGTAGAATTTTGCAAAAGTGTTTGAACCCGACCAAGTAGCAGCTCGGCAAAGTTGTAATGCCGAGACCCCTCGGGCAGCCGCCCAAGAAGAGCCCACCATCCTCGTGGAATGGGCTTTTACCGATTTAGGATGCGGCAGTCCAGCCGCAGAATGCGCAAGCTGAATCGTGCTACAGATCCAGCGAGCAATAGTCTGCTTTGAAGCAGGAGCACCCAGCTTGTTGGGTGCATGCAGGATAAATAGCGTGTCAGTTTTTCTGACTCTAGCCGTCCTGGAAACGTAGATTTTCAGGGCTCGGACTACGTCCAGCAACTTGGAATCCTCCAAGTCCCGAGTAGCCGCAGGCACCACTATAGGTTGGTTCAAATGAAACGCTGACACCACCTTTGGGAGAAATTGCGGACGAGTCCTCAATTCTGCCCTGTCCATATGGAAAATCAGATATGGGCTTTTACATGACAAAGCCGCCAATTCTGACACACGCCTAGCTGAGGCAAAGGCCAACAGCATGACTACCTTCCACGTGAGATACTTCAACTCCACGGTCTTAAGTGGCTCAAACCAATGTGATTTTAGGAAATCCAACACAACGTTGAGATCCCAAGGTGCCACTGGAGGCACAAACGGGGGCTGAATATGCAGCACTCCATTAACAAACGTCTGAACTTCAGGCAGTGAAGCCAGTTCTTTTTGAAAGAAAATAGACAGGGCCGAAATCTGGACTTTAATGGATCCCAATTTTAGGCCCATAGTCACTCCTGACTGTAGGAAGTGCAGAAATCGATCCAGCTGGAATTCCTCTGTTGGGGCCTTCCTCGACTCACACCAAGCAACATATTTTCGCCATATGCGGTGATAATGTTTTGCTGTCACATCCTTCCTAGCTTTTATCAGCGTAGGAATCACTTCATCTGGAATGCCCTTTTCCGTTAGGATCCGGCGTTCAACCGCCATGCCGTCAAACGCAGCCGCGGTTAGTCTTGGAACAGACAGGGCCCCTGCTGCAGCAGGTCCTGTCGGAGCGGCAGAGGCCATGGGTCCTCTGAGATCACTTCTTGTAGTTCTGGGTACCAAGTTCTTCTTGGCCAATCCGGAACGATGAGTATAGTTCTTACTCCTCTCTTTCTTATTATCCTCAGTACCTTTGGTATGAGAGGAAGAGGAGGGAACACATAAACCGACTGGTACACCCACGGTGTCACCAGGGCGTCCACAGCTATCGCCTGAGGGTCCCTTGACCTGGCGCAATATCTTTTTAGCTTTTTGTTGAGGCGGGACGCCATCATGTCTACCTGTGGCCGTTCCCAACGATTTACAATCAGCGTGAAGACTTCTGGATGAAGTCCCCACTCTCCCGGGTGGAGGTCGTGCCTGCTGAGGAAGTCTGCTTCCCAGTTGTCCACTCCCGGAATGAACACTGCTGACAGTGCTAGCACGTGATTCTCCGCCCATCGAAGAATCCTTGTGGCTTCTGCCATTGCCATCCTGCTTCTTGTGCCGCCCTGGCGGTTTACATGGGCGACCGCCGTGATGTTGTCTGACTGAATCAACACCGGTTGGTTTTGAAGCAGGGGTTCTGCTTGACTCAGGGCGTTGTAAATGGCCCTTAGTTCCAGAATATTTATGTGAAGGGAAGTCTCCTGACTTGACCACTGTCCTTGGAAGTTCCTTCCCTGAGTGACTGCCCCCCAACCTCGGAGGCTTGCATCCGTGGTCACCAGGACCCAGTCCTGTATGCCGAATCTGCGGCCCTCGAGAAGATGAGCACTCTGCAGCCACCACAGCAGAGACACCCTGGCCCTCGGGGACAGGGTGATCAGCCGATGCATCTGAAGATGTGATCCGGACCACTTGTCTAACAGATCCCACTGAAAGATCCTTGCATGGAACCTGCCGAAGGGAATTGCTTCGTAAGAAGCTACCATCTTTCCCAGGACTCGCGTGCAGTGATGCACCGACACCTGTTTTGGTTTCAGGAGGTCCCTGACCAGAGATGACAATTCCTGGGCCTTCTCCACCGGGAGAAACACCTTCTTCTGTTCTCTGTCCAGAATCATGCCCAAGAACAGCAGACGCGTCGCAGGAATCAGCTGCGACTTTGGGATATTCAGAATCCAGCCATGCTGTTCCCGAGATAGTGCTACGTTGACTAACAACTGCTCCTTGGACCTCGCCTTTATAAGGAGATCGTCCAAGTACGGGATAATTATAACTCCCTTCTTCCGAAGGAGTATCATCATTTCGGCCATTACCTTGGTAAATACCCTCGGTGCCGTGGACAGACCAAACGGCAACGTCTGGAATTGGTAATGACAGTCCTGTACCACAAACCTGAGGTACTCCTGGTGAGGTGGGTAAATGGGGACATGCAGATAAGCGTCCTTGATGTCCAGCGACACCATAAAATCCCCCTCTTCCAGGCTTGCAATAACCGCCCTGAGCGATTCCATTTTGAACTTGAACTTCCTTACATAAGTGTTCAAGGATTTTAAATTTAGAATGGGTCTCACCGAACCGTCTGGTTTCGGTACCACAAACATTGTGGAATAGTAACCCCGTCCCTGTTGGAGGGGAACCTTGATTATCACCTGCTGAAGGTACAGCTTGTGAATAGCCGCCAGTACTACCACCCTTTCCCTGGGAGCCGCTGGCAAGGCTGATTTGAGGTAACGGCGAGGGGGAGTCGCCTCGAACTCCAGCTTGTATCCCTGAGATACCACTTGTAGAACCCAGAGATCCACCTGTGAGCGAACCCACTGGTCGCTGAAGTTCCGGAGACGCGCCCCCACCGCACCTGGCTCCACCTGTGGAGCCCCAGCGTCATGCGGTGGACTTAGTGGAAGCAGGGGAGGATTTTTGTTCCTGGGAACTGGCTGTCTGGTGCAGCTTTTTTCCTCTACCCCTGCCTCTGGGCAGAAAGGATGCGCCTCTGACCCGCTTGCCTTTCTGAGGCCAAAAGGACTGTACTTGATAATACGGTACTTTCTTAGGCTGTGAGGGAACCTGAGGTAAAAAAGTCGACTTTCCAGCTGTTGCTGTGGATACGAGGTCCCAGAAACCGTCCCCAAACAATTCCTCACCCTTATAAGGCAAAACCTCCATGTGCCTTTTAGAATCAGCATCACCTGTCCACTGCCGAGTCCATAATACTCTCCTGGCAGAAATAGACATTGCATTAATTCTAGATGCCAGCCGGCAAATGTCCCTCTGTGCATCCCTCATATACAAGACGACATCCTTTATATGCTCTATGGTTAGCAAAATAGCATCCCTGTCGAGGGTATCAATGTTGTCGAGGGTATCAGACCATGCTGCTGCAGCCCTACACATTCATGCTGAAGCAATAGCAGGTCTCAGTATAGTACCTGAGTGTGTATATACAGACTTCAGGATAGCCTCCTGCTTTCTATCTGCAGGCTCCTTTAGGGCGGCCGTATCCTGAGACGGCAGTGCCACCCTTTTAGATAATCGTGTGAGCGCCTTGTCCACCCTAGGGGATGTCTCCCAGCGTAACCTATCCGTTGGCGGGAAAGGGTACGCCATCAGTAACCTCTTAGAAATCACTAGTTTCTTATCCGGGGAACACCACGCTTCTTCACACAATTCATTTAATTCATCAGATGGGGGAAAAGTCACTGGCTGCTTTTTCTCCCCAAACATAATACCCTTTTTAGTGGTAACCGGGTTAATGTCAGAAATGTGCAACACATTTTTCATTGCCGTAATCATGCATCGGAGGGCCCTTGTGGACTGTACATTTGTCTCATCCTCGTCTACACTGGAGTCAGACTCCGTGTCGACATCTGTGTGCGCCATCTGGGCTAGCGTGCGTTTTTGAGCCCCTGATGGCCTCTGAGAAGCCTGGGCAGGCGCGGGCTGAGATGCCGGCTGTCCCAAGGCTGTTACGTCATCGTACCTTTTATGTAAAGAGTTGACACTGTCGGTTAATACCTTCCACATATCCATCCACTCCGGTGTCGGCCCCGTAGGGGGCGACATCACACTTATCGGCTCCTGCTCCGCCTCCACGTAGCCCTCCTCATCAAAAATGTCGACACAGCTGTACCGACACACCGCACACACACAAGGAATGCTCTGACTGAGGACAGGACCCCACAAAGTCCTTTGGAGAGACGGAGAGAGAGTATGCCAGCACACACCACAGCGCTATATAACACAGGGATTTTCACTATACTGAGTGATTTTTCCCAATAGCTGCTTATTAACACAAATTGCGCCTAAATTTATGTGCCCCCCCTCTCTTTTTTACCCTTGTTGTACTGGATACTGCAGGGGAGAGCCTGGGGAGCGTCCTTCCAGCGGAGCTGTGAAAAGAAAATGGCGCTGGCTGTGCTGAGGAAGATAGCCCCGCGCCCTCAGCGGTGGGCTTCTCCCGCGTTTTATAATGTTAATGGCGGGGGTTTTTGCACATATACAGTGTTATACACTGTATTATGTGCTATTTGTGCCAAAAAGGTAAACTAATTGTTGCCCAGGGCGCCCCCCCCCAGCGCCCTGCACCCAACAGTGACCGGAGTGTGTGGTGTGCTATGGGAGCAATGGCGCACAGCTGCAGTGCTGTGCGCTAACTTAATGAAGACAGGAGTCTTCAGCCGCCGTTTTTCATCTTTATCTTCCGTCTTCTGACTCTGCAAGGGGGACGGCGGCGCGGCTCCGGGAACGGACGATCGAGGTCGGGCCCTGTGTTCGATCCCTCTGGAGCCTTAGAAGCACAAGCTAGCTGCAAGCAGGTAGGTTTGCTTCTCTCCCCTCAGTCCCTCGTAGCAGTGAGTCTGTTGCCAGCAGATCTCACTGAAAATAAAAAACCTAACAAATACTTTCTTTTCTAGTGAGCTCAGGAGAGCCCACTAGGTGCATCCAGCTCTGGCAGGGCACAGATTCTAACTGAGGTCTGAAGGAGGGGCATAGAGGGAGGAGCCAGTGCACATCAGATATAGTACCTAATCTTTCTTTTAAGAGTGCCCAGTCTCCTGCGGAGCCCGTCTATTCCCCATGGTCCTTACGGAGTACCCAGCATCCACTAGGACGTCAGAGAAAACATAGGTATTTTGTTTATTGTTTTTGACCTCACCTGTAATGCATAATTAGATGAAAAGGTCGTAGAGCCTTGAAACTTTGTTTTTTGGAGGATTACCGATATATATATTCACAAACTCACACGTACACACACATACATACATACATACACTCACACATGTAAACACACATACATACTGTACATACACAAGCACATACACAAACCCACATACATACATTCATATCATACAAAAACACACTTAAACAATGATTTAAAACTTACATACAGAGGGGCGGCAGAGTGAGGACAGAGGGAGCTGCTGTGGCTGAGCATGCACAGCCAGCAGCTCCCCCGGCACCCGGGACATTCTCTAAGCAGAGAGCTGCATAGCTCTCTGCTCTTGCTACAGCTGCGATCGCGGCTTTTGCTGAGATGGAGACAGCTGTGTCTCCATCTCAAAACATTTTGGGGGGTCATCAGGGGGGGTTTCCAGGTACTCAGAACCCCCCTGCGTGCGCCACTGGCTGCAGTGTCCCCAGATTGGATGCAAGCGGAAGTTCAAGAGAGTTTAAAGACAAATTTTATGCACATTATACCATAAATTTTGTTTCTGGTTTTTTAATAAACCATGTTGAATAAGTTTTAAATAGAGGTCATTGACCTTATTCATATCAAGAAAAAGCAATTCAGTAGAACGTAAAATGGTTGATTTTAAAATTTTGTAGTAATGATGGAAAATGGTAGGCAGCAAGCATTGGCCAGCAAATTAAGTCTGTACAGCAGGCATGTCC